>NC_141758.1:103126040-103766754 GCF_982258835.1 Parasteatoda tepidariorum
ACCTTGTCAGAAGTGGGGTTTGAACCCACGCTCTCTTTCGAGAACCAGAGCTTAAATCTGGCGCCTTAGACCACTCGGCCTTTCTGACTTACTTTTATTCTTTAAATTATAGTTAAATACCAATAGCTTCGGAGATGTGCTTTCTTTAAAAGAAGTCGTTTGATATTACTTATTATTCTTACATAAGTGTTTTTCTTTTAATCTTGCATCATGTTAACTAGTAAAAGCAATACCTTGTCAGAAGTGGGGTTCGAACCCACGCTCTCTTTCGAGAACCAGAGCTTAAATCTGGCGCCTTAGACCACTCGGCCATTCTGAGTTACTTTTATTCTTTAAATTATAGTTAAATATCAATAGCTTCGGAGATGTGTTTTCTTTAAAAGAAGTCGTTTGATATTACTTATTATTCTTACATAAGTGTGTTTCTTTTAATCTTACATCATGTTAACTAGTAAAAGCAATACCTTGTCAGAAGTGGGGTTCGAACCCACGCTCTCTTTCGAGAACCAGAGCTTAAATCTGGCGCCTTAGACCACTCGGCCATTCTGACTTACTTTCATTCTTTAAATTATAGTTAAATATCAATAGCTTCGGAGATGTGTTTTCTTTAAAAGAAGCCGTTTGATATTACTTATTATTCTTTCATAAGTGTTTTTCTTTTAATCTTACGTCATGTTAACTAGTAAAAGCAATACCTTGTCAGAAGTGGGGTTCGAACCCATGCTCTCTTTCGAGAACCAGAGCTTAAATCTGGCGCTAGACCACTCGGCCATTCTGACTTACTTTCATTCTTTAAATTATAGTTAAATATCAATAGCTTCAGAGATGTGTTTTCTTTAAAAGAAGTCGTTTGATATTACTTATTATTCTTACATAAGTATTTTTCTTTTAATCTTACATCATGTTAACTAGTAAAAGCAATACCTTGTCAGAAGTGGGGTTCGAACCCACGCTCTCTTTCGAGAACCAGAGCTTAAATCTGGCGCCTTAGACCACTCTGTCAGTCTGACTTACTTTTATTCCTTAAATTATAGTTAAATATCAATAGCTTCGGAGATGTGTTTTCTTTAAAAGAAGTCGTTTGAAATTACTTATTATTCTTACATAAGTGTTTTTCTTTTAATCTTACATCATGTTAACTAGTAAAAGCAATACCTTGTCAGAAGTGGGGTTCGAACCCACGCTCTCTTTCGAGAACCAGAGCTTAAATCTGGCGCCTTAGACCACTCGGCCATTCTGACTCTCTTTCATTCTTTAAATTATAGTTAAATATCAATAGCTTCGGAGATGTGTTTTCTTTAAAAGAAGTCGTTTGATATTACTTATTATTCTTACATAAGTGTTTTTCTTTTAATCTTACATCATGTTAACTAGTAAAAGCAATACCTTGTCAGAAGTGGGGTTCGAACCCACGCTCTCTTTCGAGAACCAGAGCTTAAATCTGGCGCCTTAGACCACTCGGCCATTCTGACTTACTTTTATTCTTTAAATTATAGTTAAATATCAATAGCTTCAGAGATGTGTTTTCTTTAAAAGAAGTCGTTTGATATTACTTATTATTCTTACATAAGTGTTTTTCTTTTAATCTTACATCATGTTAACAAGTAAAAGCAATACCTTGTTAGAAGTGGGGTTCGAACCCACGCTGTCTTTCGAGAACCAGAGCTTAAATCTGGCGCCTTAGACCACTCGGCCATTCTGACTTACTTTTATTCTTTAAATTATAGTTAAATATCAATAGCTTCGGAGATGTGTTTTCTTTAAAAGAAGTCGTTTGATATTACTTATTATTCTTACATAAGTGTTTTTGTTTTAATCTAACATCATGTTAACTAGTAAAAGCAAAACCTTGTCAGAAGTGGGGTTCGAACCCACGCTCTCTTTCGAGAACCAGAGCTTAAATCTGGCGCCTTAGACCACTCGGCCATTCTGACTTACTTTTAATCTTTAAATTATAGTTAAATATCAATAGCTTCGGAGATGTGTTTTCTTTAAAAGAAGTCGTTTGATGTGTTTTCTTTAAAAGAAGTCGTTTGATATTACTTATTATTCTTACATAAGTGTGTTTCTTTTAATCTTACATCATGTTAACTAGTAAAAGCAATACCTTGTCAGAAGTGGGGTTCGAAGAAGTCGTTTGATATTACTTATTATTCTTACATAAGTGTTTTTGTTTTAATCTAACATCATGTTAACTAGTAAAAGCAAAACCTTGTCAGAAGTGGGGTTCGAACCCACGCTCTCTTTCGAGAACCAGAGCTTAAATCTGGCGCCTTAGACCACTCGGCCATTCTGACTTACTTTTATTCTCTAAATTATAGTTAAATATCAATAGCTTCAGAGATGTGCTTTCTTTAAAAGAAGTCGTTTGATATTACTTATTATTCTTACATAAGTGTTTTTCTTTTAATCTTGCATCATGTTAACTAGTAAAAGCAATACCTTGTCAGAAGTGGGGTTCGAACCCACGCTCTCTTTCGAGAACCAGAGTTTAAATCTGGCGCCTTAGACCACTCGGCCTTTCTGACTTACTTTTATTCTTTAAATTATAGTTAAATATCAATAGCTTCGGAGATGTGTTTTCTTTAAAAGAAGTCGTTTGATATTACTTATTATTCATACATAAGTGTTTTTCTTTAAATCTTACATCATGTTAACTAGTAAAAGCAATACCTTGTCAGAAGTGGGGTTCGAACCCACGCTCTCTTTCGAGAACCAGAGCTTAAATCTGGCGCCTTAGACCACTCGGCCATTCTGACTTACTTTTATTCTTTAAATTATAGTTAAATATCAATAGCTGCGGAGATGTGTTTTCTTTAAAAGAAGTCGTTTGATATTACTTATTATTCTTACATAAGTGTGTTTCTTTTAATCTTACATCATGTTAACTAGTAAAAGCAATACCTTGTCAGAAGTGGGGTTCGAACCCACGCTCTCTTTCGAGAACCAGAGCTTAAATCTGGCGCCTTAGACCACTCGGCCATTCTGACTTACTTTCATTCTTTAAATTATAGTTAAATATCAATAGCTTCGGAGATGTGTTTTCTTTAAAAGAAGTCGTTTGATATTACTTATTATTCTTACATAAGTGTTTTTCTTTTAATCTTACATCATGTTAACTAGTAAAAGCAATACCTTGTCAGAAGTGGGGTTCGAACCCACGCTCTCTTTCGAGAACCAGAGCTTAAATCTGGCGCCTTAGACCACTCGGCCATTCTGACTTACTTTTATTCTTTAAATTATAGTTAAATATCAATAGCTTCAGAGATGTGTTTTCTTTAAAAGAAGTCGTTTGATATTACTTATTATTCTTACATAAGTGTTTTTCTTTTAATCTTACATCATGTTAACAAGTAAAAGCAATACCTTGTTAGAAGTGGGGTTCGAACCCACGCTGTCTTTCGAGAACCAGAGCTTAAATCTGGCGCCTTAGACCACTCGGCCATTCTGACTTACTTTTATTCTTTAAATTATAGTTAAATATCAATAGCTTCGGAGATGTGTTTTCTTTAAAAGAAGTCGTTTGATATTACTTATTATTCTTACATAAGTGTTTTTGTTTTAATCTAACATCATGTTAACTAGTAAAAGCAAAACCTTGTCAGAAGTGGGGTTCGAACCCACGCTCTCTTTCGAGAACCAGAGCTTAAATCTGGCGCCTTAGACCACTCGGCCATTCTGACTTACTTTTAATCTTTAAATTATAGTTAAATATCAATAGCTTCGGAGATGTGTTTTCTTTAAAAGAAGTCGTTTGATGTGTTTTCTTTAAAAGAAGTCGTTTGATATTACTTATTATTCTTACATAAGTGTGTTTCTTTTAATCTTACATCATGTTAACTAGTAAAAGCAATACCTTGTCAGAAGTGGGGTTCGAAGAAGTCGTTTGATATTACTTATTATTCTTACATAAGTGTTTTTGTTTTAATCTAACATCATGTTAACTAGTAAAAGCAAAACCTTGTCAGAAGTGGGGTTCGAACCCACGCTCTCTTTCGAGAACCAGAGCTTAAATCTGGCGCCTTAGACCACTCGGCCATTCTGACTTACTTTTATTCTCTAAATTATAGTTAAATATCAATAGCTTCAGAGATGTGCTTTCTTTAAAAGAAGTCGTTTGATATTACTTATTATTCTTACATAAGTGTTTTTCTTTTAATCTTGCATCATGTTAACTAGTAAAAGCAATACCTTGTCAGAAGTGGGGTTCGAACCCACGCTCTCTTTCGAGAACCAGAGTTTAAATCTGGCGCCTTAGACCACTCGGCCTTTCTGACTTACTTTTATTCTTTAAATTATAGTTAAATATCAATAGCTTCGGAGATGTGTTTTCTTTAAAAGAAGTCGTTTGATATTACTTATTATTCATACATAAGTGTTTTTCTTTAAATCTTACATCATGTTAACTAGTAAAAGCAATACCTTGTCAGAAGTGGGGTTCGAACCCACGCTCTCTTTCGAGAACCAGAGCTTAAATCTGGCGCCTTAGACCACTCGGCCATTCTGACTTACTTTTATTCTTTAAATTATAGTTAAATATCAATAGCTGCGGAGATGTGTTTTCTTTAAAAGAAGTCGTTTGATATTACTTATTATTCTTACATAAGTGTGTTTCTTTTAATCTTACATCATGTTAACTAGTAAAAGCAATACCTTGTCAGAAGTGGGGTTCGAACCCACGCTCTCTTTCGAGAACCAGAGCTTAAATCTGGCGCCTTAGACCACTCGGCCATTCTGACTTACTTTCATTCTTTAAATTATAGTTAAATATCAATAGCTTCGGAGATGTGTTTTCTTTAAAAGAAGCCGTTTGATATTACTTATTATTCTTTCATAAGTGTTTTTCTTTTAATCTTACGTCATGTTAACTAGTAAAAGCAATACCTTGTCAGAAGTGGGGTTCGAACCCACGCTCTCTTTCGAGAACCAGAGCTTAAATCTGGCGCTAGACCACTCGGCCATTCTGACTTACTTTCATTCTTTAAATTATAGTTAAATATCAATAGCTTCAGAGATGTGTTTTCTTTAAAAGAAGTCGTTTGATATTACTTATTATTCTTACATAAGTCTTTTTCTTTTAATCTTACATCATGTTAACTAGTAAAAGCAATACCTTGTCAGAAGTGGGGTTCGAACCCACGCTCTCTTTCGAGAACCAGAGCTTAAATCTGGCGCCTTAGACCACTCTGTCATTCTGACTTACTTTTATTCCTTAAATTATAGTTAAATATCAATAGCTTCGGAGATGTGTTTTCTTTAAAAGAAGTCGTTTGATATTACTTATTATTCTTACATAAGTGTTTTTGTTTTAATCTAACATCATGTTAACTAGTAAAAGCAAAACCTTGTCAGAAGTGGGGTTCGAACCCACGCTCTCTTTCGAGAACCAGAGCTTAAATCTGGCGCCTTAGACCACTCGGCCATTCTGACTTACTTTTAATCTTTAAATTATAGTTAAATATCAATAGCTTCGGAGATGTGTTTTCTTTAAAAGAAGTCGTTTGATATTACTTATTATTCTTACATAAGTGTGTTTCTTTTAATCTTACATCATGTTAACTAGTAAAAGCAATACCTTGTCAGAAGTGGGGTTCGAAGAAGTCGTTTGATATTACTTATTATTCTTACATAAGTGTTTTTGTTTTAATCTAACGTCATGTTAACTAGTAAAAGCAAAACCTTGTCAGAAGTGGGGTTCGAACCCACGCTCTCTTTCGAGAACCAGAGCTTAAATCTGGCGCCTTAGACCACTCGGCCATTCTGACTTACTTTTATTCTCTAAATTATAGTTAAATATCAATAGCTTCAGAGATGTGCTTTCTTTAAAAGAAGTCGTTTGATATTACTTATTATTCTTACATAAGTGTTTTTCTTTTAATCTTGCATCATGTTAACTAGTAAAAGCAATACCTTGTCAGAAGTGGAGTTCGAACCCACGCTCTCTTTCGAGAACCAGAGCTTAAATCTGGCGCCTTAGACCACTCGGCCATTCTGACTTACTTTTATTCTTTAAATTATAGTTAAATATCAATAGCTTCGGAGATGTGTTTTCTTTAAAAGAAGTCGTTTGATATTACTTATTATTCTTACATAAGTGTTTTTGTTTTAATCTAACATCATGTTAACTAGTAAAAGCAAAACCTTGTCAGAAGTGGGGTTCGAACCCACGCTCTCTTTCGAGAACCAGAGCTTAAATCTGGCGCCTTAGACCACTCGGCCATTCTGACTTACTTTTAATCTTTAAATTATAGTTAAATATCAATAGCTTCGGAGATGTGTTTTCTTTAAAAGAAGTCGTTTGATATTACTTATTATTCTTACATAAGTGTGTTTCTTTTAATCTTACATCATGTTAACTAGTAAAAGCAATACCTTGTCAGAAGTGGGGTTCGAAGAAGTCGTTTGATATTACTTATTATTCTTACATAAGTGTTTTTGTTTTAATCTAACGTCATGTTAACTAGTAAAAGCAAAACCTTGTCAGAAGTGGGGTTCGAACCCACGCTCTCTTTCGAGAACCAGAGCTTAAATCTGGCGCCTTAGACCACTCGGCCATTCTGACTTACTTTTATTCTCTAAATTATAGTTAAATATCAATAGCTTCAGAGATGTGCTTTCTTTAAAAGAAGTCGTTTGATATTACTTATTATTCTTACATAAGTGTTTTTCTTTTAATCTTGCATCATGTTAACTAGTAAAAGCAATACCTTGTCAGAAGTGGAGTTCGAACCCACGCTCTCTTTCGAGAACCAGAGCTTAAATCTGGCGCCTTAGACCACTCGGCCTTTCTGACTTACTTTTATTCTTTAAATTATAGTTAAATATCAATAGCTTCGGAGATGTGTTTTCTTTAAAAGAAGTCGTTTGATATTACTTATTATTCATACATAAGTGTTTTTCTTTAAATCTTACATCATGTTAACTAGTAAAAGCAATACCTTGTCAGAAGTGGGGTTCGAACCCACGCTCTCTTTCGAGAACCAGAGCTTAAATCTGGCGCCTTAGACCACTCGGCCATTCTGACTTACTTTTATTCTTTAAATTATAGTTAAATATCAATAGCTTCGGAGATGTGTTTTCTTTAAAAGAAGTCGTTTGATATTACTTATTATTCTTACATAAGTGTGTTTCTTTTAATCTTACATCATGTTAACTAGTAAAAGCAATACCTTGTCAGAAGTGGGGTTCGAACCCACGCTCTCTTTCGAGAACCAGAGCTTAAATCTGGCGCCTTAGACCACTCGGCCATTCTGACTTACTTTCATTCTTTAAATTATAGTTAAATATCAATAGCTTCGGAGATGTGTTTTCTTTAAAAGAAGCCGTTTGATATTACTTATTATTCTTTCATAAGTGTTTTTCTTTTAATCTTACGTCATGTTAACTAGTAAAAGCAATACCTTGTCAGAAGTGGGGTTCGAACCCACGCTCTCTTTCGAGAACCAGAGCTTAAATCTGGCGCCTTAGACCACTCTGTCATTCTGACTTACTTTTATTCCTTAAATTATAGTTAAATATCAATAGCTTCGGAGATGTGTTTTCTTTAAAAGAAGTCGTTTGAAATTACTTATTATTCTTACATAAGTGTTTTTCTTTTAATCTTACATCATGTTAACTAGTAAAAGCAATGCCTTGTCAGAAGTGGGGTTCGAACCCACGCTCTCTTTCGAGAACCAGAGCTTAAATCTGGCGCCTTAGACCACTCGGCCATTCTGACTTACTTTTATTCTTTAAATTATAGTTAAATATCAATAGCTTCAGAGATGAGTTTTCCTTAAAAGAAGTCGTTTGATATTACTTATTATTCTTACATAAGTGTTTTTCTTTTAATCTTACATCATGTTAACTAGTAAAAGCAATACCTTGTCAGAAGTGGGGTTCGAACCCACGCTCTCTTTCGAGGACCAGAGCTTAAATCTGGCGCCTTAGACCACTCGGCCATTCTGACTTACTTTTATTCTTTAAATTATAGTTAAATATCAATAGCTTCGGAGATGTGTTTTCTTTAAAAGAATTCATTTGATACTACTTATTATTCTTACATAAGTCTTTTTCTTTTAATCTTACATTATGTTAACTAGTAAAAGCAATACCTTGTCAGAAGTGGGGTTCGAACCCACGCTCTCTTTCGAGAACCAGAGCTTAAATCTGGCGCCTTAGACCACTCGGCCATTCTGACTTACTTTTATTCTTTAAATTATAGTTAAATATCAATAGCTTCAGAGATGAGTTTTCTTTAAAAGAAGTCGTTTGATATTACTTATTATTCTTACATAAGTGTTTTTCTTTTAATCTTACATCATGTTCACTAGTAAAAGCAATGCCTTGTCATAAGTGGGGTTCGAACCCACGCTCTCTTTCGAGAACCAGAGCTTAAATCTGGCGCCTTAGACCACTCGGCCATTGAGACTTACTTTTATTCTTTAAATTATAGTTAAATATCAATAGCTTCAGAGATGAGTTTTCTTTAAAAGAAGTCGTTTGATATTACTTATTATTCTTACATAAGTGTTTTTCTTTTAATCTTACATCATGTTCACTAGTAAAAGCAATGCCTTGTCAGAAGTGGGGTTCGAACCCACGCTCTCTTTCGAGAACCAGAGCTTAAATCTGGCGCCTTAGACCACTCGGCCATTCTGACTTACTTTTATTCTTTAAATTATAGTTAAATATCAATAGCTTCAGAGATGAGTTTTCCTTAAAAGAAGTCGTTTGATATTACTTATTATTCTTACATAAGTGTTTTTCTTTTAATCTTACATCATGTTCACTAGTAAAAGCAATACCTTGTCAGAAGTGGGGTTCGAACCCACGCTCTCTTTCGAGAACCAGAGCTTAAATCTGGCGCCTTAGACCACTCGGCCATTCTGACTTACTTTTATTCTCTAAATTATAGTTAAATATCAATAGCTTCAGAGATGTGCTTTCTTTAAAAGAAGTCGTTTGATATTACTTATTATTCTTACATAAGTGTTTTTCTTTTAATCTTGCATCATGTTAACTAGTAAAAGCAATACCTTGTCAGAAGTGGGGTTCGAACCCACGCTCTCTTTCGAGAACCAGAGCTTAAATCTGGCGCCTTAGACCACTCGGCCATTCTGACTTACTTTTATTCTGTAAATTATAGTTAAATATCAATAGCTTCGGAGATGTGTTTTCTTTAAAAGAATTCATTTGATACTACTTATTATTCTTACATAAGTCTTTTTCTTTTAATCTTACATTATGTTAACTAGTAAAAGCAATACCTTGTCAGAAGTGGGGTTCGAACCCACGCTCTCTTTCGAGAACCAGAGCTTAAATCTGGCGCCTTAGACCACTCGGCCATTCTGACTTACTTTTATTCTCTAAATTATAGTTAAATATCAATAGCTTCAGAGATGTGCTTTCTTTAAAAGAAGTCGTTTGATATTACTTATTATTCTTACATAAGTGTTTTTCTTTTAATCTTGCATCATGTTAACTAGTAAAAGCAATACCTTGTCAGAAGTGGGGTTCGAACCCACGCTCTCTTTCGAGAACCAGAGCTTAAATCTGGCGCCTTAGACCACTCGGCCATTCTGACTTACTTTCATTCTTTAAATTATAGTTAAATATCAATAGCTTCGGAGATGTGTTTTCTTTAAAAGAAGTCGTTTGATATTACTTATTATTCTTACATAAGTGTTTTTCTTTTAATCTTACATCATGTTCACTAGTAAAAGCAATGCCTTGTCAGAAGTGGGGTTCGAACCCACGCTCTCTTTCGAGAACCAGAGCTTAAATCTGGCGCCTTAGACCACTCGGCCATTCTGACTTACTTTTATTCTTTAAATTATAGTTAAATATCAATAGCTTCAGAGATGAGTTTTCCTTAAAAGAAGTCGTTTGATATTACTTATTATTCTTACATAAGTGTTTTTCTTTTAATCTTACATCATGTTAACTAGTAAAAGCAATACCTTGTCAGAAGTGGGGTTCGAACCCACGCTCTCTTTCGAGAACCAGAGCTTAAATCTGGCGCCTTAGACCACTCGGCCATTCTGACTTACTTTCATTCTTTAAATTATAGTTAAATATCAATAGCTTCGGAGATGTGTTTTCTTTAAAAGAAGTCGTTTGATATTACTTATTATTCTTACATAAGTGTTTTTGTTTTAATCTAACATCATGTTAACTAGTAAAAGCAAAACCTTGTCAGAAGTGGGGTTCGAACCCACGCTCTCTTTCGAGAACCAGAGCTTAAATCTGGCGCCTTAGACCACTCGGCCATTCTGACTTACTTTTAATCTTTAAATTATAGTTAAATATCAATAGCTTCGGAGATGTGTTTTCTTTAAAAGAAGTCGTTTGATATTACTTATTATTCTTACATAAGTGTGTTTCTTTTAATCTTACATCATGTTAACTAGTAAAAGCAATACCTTGTCAGAAGTGGGGTTCGAAGAAGTCGTTTGATATTACTTATTATTCTTACATAAGTGTTTTTGTTTTAATCTAACGTCATGTTAACTAGTAAAAGCAAAACCTTGTCAGAAGTGGGGTTCGAACCCACGCTCTCTTTCGAGAACCAGAGCTTAAATCTGGCGCCTTAGACCACTCGGCCATTCTGACTTACTTTTATTCTCTAAATTATAGTTAAATATCAATAGCTTCAGAGATGTGCTTTCTTTAAAAGAAGTCGTTTGATATTACTTATTATTCTTACATAAGTGTTTTTCTTTTAATCTTGCATCATGTTAACTAGTAAAAGCAATACCTTGTCAGAAGTGGAGTTCGAACCCACGCTCTCTTTCGAGAACCAGAGCTTAAATCTGGCGCCTTAGACCACTCGGCCATTCTGACTTACTTTTATTCTTTAAATTATAGTTAAATATCAATAGCTTCGGAGATGTGTTTTCTTTAAAAGAAGTCGTTTGATATTACTTATTATTCTTACATAAGTGTTTTTGTTTTAATCTAACATCATGTTAACTAGTAAAAGCAAAACCTTGTCAGAAGTGGGGTTCGAACCCACGCTCTCTTTCGAGAACCAGAGCTTAAATCTGGCGCCTTAGACCACTCGGCCATTCTGACTTACTTTTAATCTTTAAATTATAGTTAAATATCAATAGCTTCGGAGATGTGTTTTCTTTAAAAGAAGTCGTTTGATATTACTTATTATTCTTACATAAGTGTGTTTCTTTTAATCTTACATCATGTTAACTAGTAAAAGCAATACCTTGTCAGAAGTGGGGTTCGAAGAAGTCGTTTGATATTACTTATTATTCTTACATAAGTGTTTTTGTTTTAATCTAACGTCATGTTAACTAGTAAAAGCAAAACCTTGTCAGAAGTGGGGTTCGAACCCACGCTCTCTTTCGAGAACCAGAGCTTAAATCTGGCGCCTTAGACCACTCGGCCATTCTGACTTACTTTTATTCTCTAAATTATAGTTAAATATCAATAGCTTCAGAGATGTGCTTTCTTTAAAAGAAGTCGTTTGATATTACTTATTATTCTTACATAAGTGTTTTTCTTTTAATCTTGCATCATGTTAACTAGTAAAAGCAATACCTTGTCAGAAGTGGAGTTCGAACCCACGCTCTCTTTCGAGAACCAGAGCTTAAATCTGGCGCCTTAGACCACTCGGCCTTTCTGACTTACTTTTATTCTTTAAATTATAGTTAAATATCAATAGCTTCGGAGATGTGTTTTCTTTAAAAGAAGTCGTTTGATATTACTTATTATTCATACATAAGTGTTTTTCTTTAAATCTTACATCATGTTAACTAGTAAAAGCAATACCTTGTCAGAAGTGGGGTTCGAACCCACGCTCTCTTTCGAGAACCAGAGCTTAAATCTGGCGCCTTAGACCACTCGGCCATTCTGACTTACTTTTATTCTTTAAATTATAGTTAAATATCAATAGCTTCGGAGATGTGTTTTCTTTAAAAGAAGTCGTTTGATATTACTTATTATTCTTACATAAGTGTGTTTCTTTTAATCTTACATCATGTTAACTAGTAAAAGCAATACCTTGTCAGAAGTGGGGTTCGAACCCACGCTCTCTTTCGAGAACCAGAGCTTAAATCTGGCGCCTTAGACCACTCGGCCATTCTGACTTACTTTCATTCTTTAAATTATAGTTAAATATCAATAGCTTCGGAGATGTGTTTTCTTTAAAAGAAGCCGTTTGATATTACTTATTATTCTTTCATAAGTGTTTTTCTTTTAATCTTACGTCATGTTAACTAGTAAAAGCAATACCTTGTCAGAAGTGGGGTTCGAACCCACGCTCTCTTTCGAGAACCAGAGCTTAAATCTGGCGCCTTAGACCACTCTGTCATTCTGACTTACTTTTATTCCTTAAATTATAGTTAAATATCAATAGCTTCGGAGATGTGTTTTCTTTAAAAGAAGTCGTTTGAAATTACTTATTATTCTTACATAAGTGTTTTTCTTTTAATCTTACATCATGTTAACTAGTAAAAGCAATACCTTGTCAGAAGTGGGGTTCGAACCCACGCTCTCTTTCGAGAACCAGAGCTTAAATCTGGCGCCTTAGACCACTCGGCCATTCTGACTTACTTTTATTCTCTAAATTATAGTTAAATATCAATAGCTTCAGAGATGTGCTTTCTTTAAAAGAAGTCGTTTGATATTACTTATTATTCTTACATAAGTGTTTTTCTTTTAATCTTGCATCATGTTAACTAGTAAAAGCAATACCTTGTCAGAAGTGGGGTTCGAACCCACGCTCTCTTTCGAGAACCAGAGCTTAAATCTGGCGCCTTAGACCACTCGGCCATTCTGACTTACTTTCATTCTTTAAATTATAGTTAAATATCAATAGCTTCGGAGATGTGTTTTCTTTAAAAGAAGTCGTTTGATATTACTTATTATTCTTACATAAGTGTTTTTCTTTTAATCTTACATCATGTTCACTAGTAAAATCAATGCCTTGTCAGAAGTGGGGTTCGAACCCACGCTCTCTTTCGAGAACCAGAGCTTAAATCTGGCGCCTTAGACCACTCGGCCATTCTGACTTACTTTTATTCTTTAAATTATAGTTAAATATCAATAGCTTCAGAGATGAGTTTTCCTTAAAAGAAGTCGTTTGATATTACTTATTATTCTTACATGAGTGTTTTTCTTTTAATCTTACATCATGTTAACTAGTAAAAGCAATACCTTGTCAGAAGTGGGGTTCGAACCCACGCTCTCTTTCGAGGACCAGAGCTTAAATCTGGCGCCTTAGACCACTCGGCCATTCTGACTTACTTTTATTCTTTAAATTATAGTTAAATATCAATAGCTTCGGAGATGTGTTTTCTTTAAAAGAATTCATTTGATACTACTTATTATTCTTACATAAGTCTTTTTCTTTTAATCTTACATTATGTTAACTAGTAAAAGCAATACCTTGTCAGAAGTGGGGTTCGAACCCACGCTCTCTTTCGAGAACCAGAGCTTAAATCTGGCGCCTTAGACCACTCGGCCATTCTGACTTACTTTTATTCTTTAAATTATAGTTAAATATCAATAGCTTCAGAGATGAGTTTTCTTTAAAAGAAGTCGTTTGATATTACTTATTATTCTTACATAAGTGTTTTTCTTTTAATCTTACATCATGTTCACTAGTAAAAGCAATGCCTTGTCATAAGTGGGGTTCGAACCCACGCTCTCTTTCGAGAACCAGAGCTTAAATCTGGCGCCTTAGACCACTCGGCCATTGAGACTTACTTTTATTCTTTAAATTATAGTTAAATATCAATAGCTTCAGAGATGAGTTTTCTTTAAAAGAAGTCGTTTGATATTACTTATTATTCTTACATAAGTGTTTTTCTTTTAATCTTACATCATGTTCACTAGTAAAAGCAATGCCTTGTCAGAAGTGGGGTTCGAACCCACGCTCTCTTTCGAGAACCAGAGCTTAAATCTGGCGCCTTAGACCACTCGGCCATTCTGACTTACTTTTATTCTTTAAATTATAGTTAAATATCAATAGCTTCAGAGATGAGTTTTCCTTAAAAGAAGTCGTTTGATATTACTTATTATTCTTACATAAGTGTTTTTCTTTTAATCTTACATCATGTTCACTAGTAAAAGCAATACCTTGTCAGAAGTGGGGTTCGAACCCACGCTCTCTTTCGAGAACCAGAGCTTAAATCTGGCGCCTTAGACCACTCGGCCATTCTGACTTACTTTTATTCTCTAAATTATAGTTAAATATCAATAGCTTCAGAGATGTGCTTTCTTTAAAAGAAGTCGTTTGATATTACTTATTATTCTTACATAAGTGTTTTTCTTTTAATCTTGCATCATGTTAACTAGTAAAAGCAATACCTTGTCAGAAGTGGGGTTCGAACCCACGCTCTCTTTCGAGAACCAGAGCTTAAATCTGGCGCCTTAGACCACTCGGCCATTCTGACTTACTTTTATTCTGTAAATTATAGTTAAATATCAATAGCTTCGGAGATGTGTTTTCTTTAAAAGAATTCATTTGATACTACTTATTATTCTTACATAAGTCTTTTTCTTTTAATCTTACATTATGTTAACTAGTAAAAGCAATACCTTGTCAGAAGTGGGGTTCGAACCCACGCTCTCTTTCGAGAACCAGAGCTTAAATCTGGCGCCTTAGACCACTCGGCCATTCTGACTTACTTTTATTCTCTAAATTATAGTTAAATATCAATAGCTTCAGAGATGTGCTTTCTTTAAAAGAAGTCGTTTGATATTACTTATTATTCTTACATAAGTGTTTTTCTTTTAATCTTGCATCATGTTAACTAGTAAAAGCAATACCTTGTCAGAAGTGGGGTTCGAACCCACGCTCTCTTTCGAGAACCAGAGCTTAAATCTGGCGCCTTAGACCACTCGGCCATTCTGACTTACTTTCATTCTTTAAATTATAGTTAAATATCAATAGCTTCGGAGATGTGTTTTCTTTAAAAGAAGTCGTTTGATATTACTTATTATTCTTACATAAGTGTTTTTCTTTTAATCTTACATCATGTTCACTAGTAAAAGCAATGCCTTGTCAGAAGTGGGGTTCGAACCCACGCTCTCTTTCGAGAACCAGAGCTTAAATCTGGCGCCTTAGACCACTCGGCCATTCTGACTTACTTTTATTCTTTAAATTATAGTTAAATATCAATAGCTTCAGAGATGAGTTTTCCTTAAAAGAAGTCGTTTGATATTACTTATTATTCTTACATAAGTGTTTTTCTTTTAATCTTACATCATGTTAACTAGTAAAAGCAATACCTTGTCAGAAGTGGGGTTCGAACCCACGCTCTCTTTCGAGAACCAGAGCTTAAATCTGGCGCCTTAGACCACTCGGCCATTCTGACTTACTTTCATTCTTTAAATTATAGTTAAATATCAATAGCTTCGGAGATGTGTTTTCTTTAAAAGAAGCCGTTTGATATTTCTTATTATTCTTTCATAAGTGTTTTTCTTTTAATCTTACGTCATGTTAACTAGTAAAAGCAATACCTTGTCAGAAGTGGGGTTCGAACCCACGCTCTCTTTCGAGAACCAGAGCTTAAATCTGGCGCTAGACCACTCGGCCATTCTGACTTACTTTCATTCTTTAAATTATAGTTAAATATCAATAGCTTCAGAGATGTGTTTTCTTTAAAAGAAGTCGTTTGATATTACTTATTATTCTTACATAAGTCTTTTTCTTTTAATCTTACATCATGTTAACTAGTAAAAGCAATACCTTGTCAGAAGTGGGGTTCGAACCCACGCTCTCTTTCGAGAACCAGAGCTTAAATCTGGCGCCTTAGACCACTCTGTCATTCTGACTTACTTTTATTCCTTAAATTATAGTTAAATATCAATAGCTTCGGAGATGTGTTTTCTTTAAAAGAAGTCGTTTGATATTACTTATTATTCTTACATAAGTGTTTTTGTTTTAATCTAACATCATGTTAACTAGTAAAAGCAAAACCTTGTCAGAAGTGGGGTTCGAACCCACGCTCTCTTTCGAGAACCAGAGCTTAAATCTGGCGCCTTAGACCACTCGGCCATTCTGACTTACTTTTAATGTTTAAATTATAGTTAAATATCAATAGCTTCGGAGATGTGTTTTCTTTAAAAGAAGTCGTTTGATATTACTTATTATTCTTACATAAGTGTGTTTCTTTTAATCTTACATCATGTTAACTAGTAAAAGCAATACCTTGTCAGAAGTGGGGTTCGAAGAAGTCGTTTGATATTACTTATTATTCTTACATAAGTGTTTTTGTTTTAATCTAACGTCATGTTAACTAGTAAAAGCAAAACCTTGTCAGAAGTGGGGTTCGAACCCACGCTCTCTTTCGAGAACCAGAGCTTAAATCTGGCGCCTTAGACCACTCGGCCATTCTGACTTACTTTTATTCTCTAAATTATAGTTAAATATCAATAGCTTCAGAGATGTGCTTTCTTTAAAAGAAGTCGTTTGATATTACTTATTATTCTTACATAAGTGTTTTTCTTTTAATCTTGCATCATGTTAACTAGTAAAAGCAATACCTTGTCAGAAGTGGAGTTCGAA
This sequence comes from Parasteatoda tepidariorum, assembly GCF_982258835.1. NCBI lineage: Eukaryota > Metazoa > Arthropoda > Arachnida > Araneae > Theridiidae > Parasteatoda > Parasteatoda tepidariorum. The sequence continues at coordinate 103,142,551 of NC_141758.1, forward strand.
CCCACGCTCTCTTTCGAGAACCAGAGCTTAAATCTGGCGCCTTAGACCACTCGGCCATTCTGACTTACTTTTATTCTTTAAATTATAGTTAAATATCAATAGCTTCGGAGATGTGTTTTCTTTAAAAGAAGTCGTTTGATATTACTTATTATTCTTACATAAGTGTTTTTGTTTTAATCTAACATCATGTTAACTAGTAAAAGCAAAACCTTGTCAGAAGTGGGGTTCGAACCCACGCTCTCTTTCGAGAACCAGAGCTTAAATCTGGCGCCTTAGACCACTCGGCCATTCTGACTTACTTTTAATCTTTAAATTATAGTTAAATATCAATAGCTTCGGAGATGTGTTTTCTTTAAAAGAATTCATTTGATACTACTTATTATTCTTACATAAGTCTTTTTCTTTTAATCTTACATTATGTTAACTAGTAAAAGCAATACCTTGTCAGAAGTGGGGTTCGAACCCACGCTCTCTTTCGAGAACCAGAGCTTAAATCTGGCGCCTTAGACCACTCGGCCATTCTGACTTACTTTTATTCTTTAAATTATAGTTAAATATCAATAGCTTCAGAGATGAGTTTTCTTTAAAAGAAGTCGTTTGATATTACTTATTATTCTTACATAAGTGTTTTTCTTTTAATCTTACATCATGTTCACTAGTAAAAGCAATGCCTTGTCATAAGTGGGGTTCGAACCCACGCTCTCTTTCGAGAACCAGAGCTTAAATCTGGCGCCTTAGACCACTCGGCCATTGAGACTTACTTTTATTCTTTAAATTATAGTTAAATATCAATAGCTTCAGAGATGAGTTTTCTTTAAAAGAAGTCGTTTGATATTACTTATTATTCTTACATAAGTGTTTTTCTTTTAATCTTACATCATGTTCACTAGTAAAAGCAATGCCTTGTCAGAAGTGGGGTTCGAACCCACGCTCTCTTTCGAGAACCAGAGCTTAAATCTGGCGCCTTAGACCACTCGGCCATTCTGACTTACTTTTATTCTTTAAATTATAGTTAAATATCAATAGCTTCAGAGATGAGTTTTCCTTAAAAGAAGTCGTTTGATATTACTTATTATTCTTACATAAGTGTTTTTCTTTTAATCTTACATCATGTTCACTAGTAAAAGCAATACCTTGTCAGAAGTGGGGTTCGAACCCACGCTCTCTTTCGAGAACCAGAGCTTAAATCTGGCGCCTTAGACCACTCGGCCATTCTGACTTACTTTTATTCTCTAAATTATAGTTAAATATCAATAGCTTCAGAGATGTGCTTTCTTTAAAAGAAGTCGTTTGATATTACTTATTATTCTTACATAAGTGTTTTTCTTTTAATCTTGCATCATGTTAACTAGTAAAAGCAATACCTTGTCAGAAGTGGGGTTCGAACCCACGCTCTCTTTCGAGAACCAGAGCTTAAATCTGGCGCCTTAGACCACTCGGCCATTCTGACTTACTTTTATTCTGTAAATTATAGTTAAATATCAATAGCTTCGGAGATGTGTTTTCTTTAAAAGAATTCATTTGATACTACTTATTATTCTTACATAAGTCTTTTTCTTTTAATCTTACATTATGTTAACTAGTAAAAGCAATACCTTGTCAGAAGTGGGGTTCGAACCCACGCTCTCTTTCGAGAACCAGAGCTTAAATCTGGCGCCTTAGACCACTCGGCCATTCTGACTTACTTTTATTCTCTAAATTATAGTTAAATATCAATAGCTTCAGAGATGTGCTTTCTTTAAAAGAAGTCGTTTGATATTACTTATTATTCTTACATAAGAGTTTTTCTTTTAATCTTGCATCATGTTAACTAGTAAAAGCAATACCTTGTCAGAAGTGGGGTTCGAACCCACGCTCTCTTTCGAGAACCAGAGCTTAAATCTGGCGCCTTAGACCACTCGGCCATTCTGACTTACTTTCATTCTTTAAATTATAGTTAAATATCAATAGCTTCGGAGATGTGTTTTCTTTAAAAGAAGTCGTTTGATATTACTTATTATTCTTACATAAGTGTTTTTCTTTTAATCTTACATCATGTTCACTAGTAAAAGCAATGCCTTGTCAGAAGTGGGGTTCGAACCCACGCTCTCTTTCGAGAACCAGAGCTTAAATCTGGCGCCTTAGACCACTCGGCCATTCTGACTTACTTTTATTCTTTAAATTATAGTTAAATATCAATAGCTTCAGAGATGAGTTTTCCTTAAAAGAAGTCGTTTGATATTACTTATTATTCTTACATAAGTGTTTTTCTTTTAATCTTACATCATGTTAACTAGTAAAAGCAATACCTTGTCAGAAGTGGGGTTCGAACCCACGCTCTCTTTCGAGAACCAGAGCTTAAATCTGGCGCCTTAGACCACTCGGCCATTCTGACTTACTTTCATTCTTTAAATTATAGTTAAATATCAATAGCTTCGGAGATGTGTTTTCTTTAAAAGAAGCCGTTTGATATTACTTATTATTCTTTCATAAGTGTTTTTCTTTTAATCTTACGTCATGTTAACTAGTAAAAGCAATACCTTGTCAGAAGTGGGGTTCGAACCCACGCTCTCTTTCGAGAACCAGAGCTTAAATCTGGCGCTAGACCACTCGGCCATTCTGACTTACTTTCATTCTTTAAATTATAGTTAAATATCAATAGCTTCAGAGATGTGTTTTCTTTAAAAGAAGTCGTTTGATATTACTTATTATTCTTACATAAGTCTTTTTCTTTTAATCTTACATCATGTTAACTAGTAAAAGCAATACCTTGTCAGAAGTGGGGTTCGAACCCACGCTCTCTTTCGAGAACCAGAGCTTAAATCTGGCGCCTTAGACCACTCTGTCATTCTGACTTACTTTTATTCTTTAAATTATAGTTAAATATCAATAGCTTCGGAGATGTGTTTTCTTTAAAAGAAGTCGTTTGATATTACTTATTATTCTTACATAAGTGTTTTTGTTTTAATCTAACATCATGTTAACTAGTAAAAGCAAAACCTTGTCAGAAGTGGGGTTCGAACCCACGCTCTCTTTCGAGAACCAGAGCTTAAATCTGGCGCCTTAGACCACTCGGCCATTCTGACTTACTTTTAATCTTTAAATTATAGTTAAATATCAATAGCTTCGGAGATGTGTTTTCTTTAAAAGAAGTCGTTTGATATTACTTATTATTCTTACATAAGTGTGTTTCTTTTAATCTTACATCATGTTAACTAGTAAAAGCAATACCTTGTCAGAAGTGGGGTTCGAAGAAGTCGTTTGATATTACTTATTATTCTTACATAAGTGTTTTTGTTTTAATCTAACGTCATGTTAACTAGTAAAAGCAAAACCTTGTCAGAAGTGGGGTTCGAACCCACGCTCTCTTTCGAGAACCAGAGCTTAAATCTGGCGCCTTAGACCACTCGGCCATTCTGACTTACTTTTATTCTCTAAATTATAGTTAAATATCAATAGCTTCAGAGATGTGCTTTCTTTAAAAGAAGTCGTTTGATATTACTTATTATTCTTACATAAGTGTTTTTCTTTTAATCTTGCATCATGTTAACTAGTAAAAGCAATACCTTGTCAGAAGTGGAGTTCGAACCCACGCTCTCTTTCGAGAACCAGAGCTTAAATCTGGCGCCTTAGACCACTCGGCCATTCTGACTTACTTTTATTCTTTAAATTATAGTTAAATATCAATAGCTTCGGAGATGTGTTTTCTTTAAAAGAAGTCGTTTGATATTACTTATTATTCTTACATAAGTGTTTTTGTTTTAATCTAACATCATGTTAACTAGTAAAAGCAAAACCTTGTCAGAAGTGGGGTTCGAACCCACGCTCTCTTTCGAGAACCAGAGCTTAAATCTGGCGCCTTAGACCACTCGGCCATTCTGACTTACTTTTAATCTTTAAATTATAGTTAAATATCAATAGCTTCGGAGATGTGTTTTCTTTAAAAGAAGTCGTTTGATATTACTTATTATTCTTACATAAGTGTGTTTCTTTTAATCTTACATCATGTTAACTAGTAAAAGCAATACCTTGTCAGAAGTGGGGTTCGAAGAAGTCGTTTGATATTACTTATTATTCTTACATAAGTGTTTTTGTTTTAATCTAACGTCATGTTAACTAGTAAAAGCAAAACCTTGTCAGAAGTGGGGTTCGAACCCACGCTCTCTTTCGAGAACCAGAGCTTAAATCTGGCGCCTTAGACCACTCGGCCATTCTGACTTACTTTTATTCTCTAAATTATAGTTAAATATCAATAGCTTCAGAGATGTGCTTTCTTTAAAAGAAGTCGTTTGATATTACTTATTATTCTTACATAAGTGTTTTTCTTTTAATTTTGCATCATGTTAACTAGTAAAAGCAATACCTTGTCAGAAGTGGAGTTCGAACCCACGCTCTCTTTCGAGAACCAGAGCTTAAATCTGGCGCCTTAGACCACTCGGCCATTCTGACTTACTTTTATTCTTTAAATTATAGTTAAATATCAATAGCTTCGGAGATGTGTTTTCTTTAAAAGAAGTCGTTTGATATTACTTATTATTCTTACATAAGTGTTTTTGTTTTAATCTAACATCATGTTAACTAGTAAAAGCAAAACCTTGTCAGAAGTGGGGTTCGAACCCACGCTCTCTTTCGAGAACCAGAGCTTAAATCTGGCGCCTTAGACCACTCGGCCATTCTGACTTACTTTTAATCTTTAAATTATAGTTAAATATCAATAGCTTCGGAGATGTGTTTTCTTTAAAAGAATTCATTTGATACTACTTATTATTCTTACATAAGTCTTTTTCTTTTAATCTTACATTATGTTAACTAGTAAAAGCAATACCTTGTCAGAAGTGGGGTTCGAACCCACGCTCTCTTTCGAGAACCAGAGCTTAAATCTGGCGCCTTAGACCACTCGGCCATTCTGACTTACTTTTATTCTTTAAATTATAGTTAAATATCAATAGCTTCAGAGATGAGTTTTCTTTAAAAGAAGTCGTTTGATATTACTTATTATTCTTACATAAGTGTTTTTCTTTTAATCTTACATCATGTTCACTAGTAAAAGCAATGCCTTGTCATAAGTGGGGTTCGAACCCACGCTCTCTTTCGAGAACCAGAGCTTAAATCTGGCGCCTTAGACCACTCGGCCATTCTGACTTACTTTTAATCTTTAAATTATAGTTAAATATCAATAGCTTCGGAGATGTGTTTTCTTTAAAAGAATTCATTTGATACTACTTATTATTCTTACATAAGTCTTTTTCTTTTAATCTTACATTATGTTAACTAGTAAAAGCAATACCTTGTCAGAAGTGGGGTTCGAACCCACGCTCTCTTTCGAGAACCAGAGCTTAAATCTGGCGCCTTAGACCACTCGGCCATTCTGACTTACTTTTATTCTTTAAATTATAGTTAAATATCAATAGCTTCAGAGATGAGTTTTCTTTAAAAGAAGTCGTTTGATATTACTTATTATTCTTACATAAGTGTTTTTCTTTTAATCTTACATCATGTTCACTAGTAAAAGCAATGCCTTGTCATAAGTGGGGTTCGAACCCACGCTCTCTTTCGAGAACCAGAGCTTAAATCTGGCGCCTTAGACCACTCGGCCATTGAGACTTACTTTTATTCTTTAAATTATAGTTAAATATCAATAGCTTCAGAGATGAGTTTTCTTTAAAAGAAGTCGTTTGATATTACTTATTATTCTTACATAAGTGTTTTTCTTTTAATCTTACATCATGTTCACTAGTAAAAGCAATGCCTTGTCAGAAGTGGGGTTCGAACCCACGCTCTCTTTCGAGAACCAGAGCTTAAATCTGGCGCCTTAGACCACTCGGCCATTCTGACTTACTTTTAATCTTTAAATTATAGTTAAATATCAATAGCTTCGGAGATGTGTTTTCTTTAAAAGAAGTCGTTTGATGTGTTTTCTTTAAAAGAAGTCGTTTGATATTACTTATTATTCTTACATAAGTGTGTTTCTTTTAATCTTACATCATGTTAACTAGTAAAAGCAATACCTTGTCAGAAGTGGGGTTCGAAGAAGTCGTTTGATATTACTTATTATTCTTACATAAGTGTTTTTGTTTTAATCTAACGTCATGTTAACTAGTAAAAGCAAAACCTTGTCAGAAGTGGGGTTCGAACCCACGCTCTCTTTCGAGAACCAGAGCTTAAATCTGGCGCCTTAGACCACTCGGCCATTCTGACTTACTTTTATTCTCTAAATTATAGTTAAATATCAATAGCTTCAGAGATGTGCTTTCTTTAAAAGAAGTCGTTTGATATTACTTATTATTCTTACATAAGTGTTTTTCTTTTAATCTTGCATCATGTTAACTAGTAAAAGCAATACCTTGTCAGAAGTGGAGTTCGAACCCACGCTCTCTTTCGAGAACCAGAGCTTAAATCTGGCGCCTTAGACCACTCGGCCATTCTGACTTACTTTTATTCTTTAAATTATAGTTAAATATCAATAGCTTCGGAGATGTGTTTTCTTTAAAAGAAGTCGTTTGATATTACTTATTATTCTTACATAAGTGTTTTTGTTTTAATCTAACATCATGTTAACTAGTAAAAGCAAAACCTTGTCAGAAGTGGGGTTCGAACCCACGCTCTCTTTCGAGAACCAGAGCTTAAATCTGGCGCCTTAGACCACTCGGCCATTCTGACTTACTTTTAATCTTTAAATTATAGTTAAATATCAATAGCTTCGGAGATGTGTTTTCTTTAAAAGAAGTCGTTTGATATTACTTATTATTCTTACATAAGTGTGTTTCTTTTAATCTTACATCATGTTAACTAGTAAAAGCAATACCTTGTCAGAAGTGGGGTTCGAAGAAGTCGTTTGATATTACTTATTATTCTTACATAAGTGTTTTTGTTTTAATCTAACGTCATGTTAACTAGTAAAAGCAAAACCTTGTCAGAAGTGGGGTTCGAACCCACGCTCTCTTTCGAGAACCAGAGCTTAAATCTGGCGCCTTAGACCACTCGGCCATTCTGACTTACTTTTATTCTCTAAATTATAGTTAAATATCAATAGCTTCAGAGATGTGCTTTCTTTAAAAGAAGTCGTTTGATATTACTTATTATTCTTACATAAGTGTTTTTCTTTTAATTTTGCATCATGTTAACTAGTAAAAGCAATACCTTGTCAGAAGTGGAGTTCGAACCCACGCTCTCTTTCGAGAACCAGAGCTTAAATCTGGCGCCTTAGACCACTCGGCCATTCTGACTTACTTTTATTCTTTAAATTATAGTTAAATATCAATAGCTTCGGAGATGTGTTTTCTTTAAAAGAAGTCGTTTGATATTACTTATTATTCTTACATAAGTGTTTTTGTTTTAATCTAACATCATGTTAACTAGTAAAAGCAAAACCTTGTCAGAAGTGGGGTTCGAACCCACGCTCTCTTTCGAGAACCAGAGCTTAAATCTGGCGCCTTAGACCACTCGGCCATTCTGACTTACTTTTAATCTTTAAATTATAGTTAAATATCAATAGCTTCGGAGATGTGTTTTCTTTAAAAGAATTCATTTGATACTACTTATTATTCTTACATAAGTCTTTTTCTTTTAATCTTACATTATGTTAACTAGTAAAAGCAATACCTTGTCAGAAGTGGGGTTCGAACCCACGCTCTCTTTCGAGAACCAGAGCTTAAATCTGGCGCCTTAGACCACTCGGCCATTCTGACTTACTTTTATTCTTTAAATTATAGTTAAATATCAATAGCTTCAGAGATGAGTTTTCTTTAAAAGAAGTCGTTTGATATTACTTATTATTCTTACATAAGTGTTTTTCTTTTAATCTTACATCATGTTCACTAGTAAAAGCAATGCCTTGTCATAAGTGGGGTTCGAACCCACGCTCTCTTTCGAGAACCAGAGCTTAAATCTGGCGCCTTAGACCACTCGGCCATTGAGACTTACTTTTATTCTTTAAATTATAGTTAAATATCAATAGCTTCAGAGATGAGTTTTCTTTAAAAGAAGTCGTTTGATATTACTTATTATTCTTACATAAGTGTTTTTCTTTTAATCTTACATCATGTTCACTAGTAAAAGCAATGCCTTGTCAGAAGTGGGGTTCGAACCCACGCTCTCTTTCGAGAACCAGAGCTTAAATCTGGCGCCTTAGACCACTCGGCCATTCTGACTTACTTTTATTCTTTAAATTATAGTTAAATATCAATAGCTTCAGAGATGAGTTTTCCTTAAAAGAAGTCGTTTGATATTACTTATTATTCTTACATAAGTGTTTTTCTTTTAATCTTACATCATGTTCACTAGTAAAAGCAATACCTTGTCAGAAGTGGGGTTCGAACCCACGCTCTCTTTCGAGAACCAGAGCTTAAGTCTGGCGCCTTAGACCACTCGGCCATTCTGACTTACTTTTATTCTCTAAATTATAGTTAAATATCAATAGCTTCAGAGATGTGCTTTCTTTAAAAGAAGTCGTTTGATATTACTTATTATTCTTACATAAGTGTTTTTCTTTTAATCTTGCATCATGTTAACTAGTAAAAGCAATACCTTGTCAGAAGTGGGGTTCGAACCCACGCTCTCTTTCGAGAACCAGAGCTTAAATCTGGCGCCTTAGACCACTCGGCCATTCTGACTTACTTTTATTCTGTAAATTATAGTTAAATATCAATAGCTTCGGAGATGTGTTTTCTTTAAAAGAATTCATTTGATACTACTTATTATTCTTACATAAGTCTTTTTCTTTTAATCTTACATTATGTTAACTAGTAAAAGCAATACCTTGTCAGAAGTGGGGTTCGAACCCACGCTCTCTTTCGAGAACCAGAGCTTAAATCTGGCGCCTTAGACCACTCGGCCATTCTGACTTACTTTTATTCTCTAAATTATAGTTAAATATCAATAGCTTCAGAGATGTGCTTTCTTTAAAAGAAGTCGTTTGATATTACTTATTATTCTTACATAAGTGTTTTTCTTTTAATCTTGCATCATGTTAACTAGTAAAAGCAATACCTTGTCAGAAGTGGGGTTCGAACCCACGCTCTCTTTCGAGAACCAGAGCTTAAATCTGGCGCCTTAGACCACTCGGCCATTCTGACTTACTTTCATTCTTTAAATTATAGTTAAATATCAATAGCTTCGGAGATGTGTTTTCTTTAAAAGAAGTCGTTTGATATTACTTATTATTCTTACATAAGTGTTTTTCTTTTAATCTTACATCATGTTCACTAGTAAAAGCAATGCCTTGTCAGAAGTGGGGTTCGAACCCACGCTCTCTTTCGAGAACCAGAGCTTAAATCTGGCGCCTTAGACCACTCGGCCATTCTGACTTACTTTTATTCTTTAAATTATAGTTAAATATCAATAGCTTCAGAGATGAGTTTTCCTTAAAAGAAGTCGTTTGATATTACTTATTATTCTTACATAAGTGTTTTTCTTTTAATCTTACATCATGTTAACTAGTAAAAGCAATACCTTGTCAGAAGTGGGGTTCGAACCCACGCTCTCTTTCGAGAACCAGAGCTTAAATCTGGCGCCTTAGACCACTCGGCCATTCTGACTTACTTTCATTCTTTAAATTATAGTTAAATATCAATAGCTTCGGAAATGTGTTTTCTTTAAAAGAAGCCGTTTGATATTACTTATTATTCTTTCATAAGTGTTTTTCTTTTAATCTTACGTCATGTTAACTAGTAAAAGCAATACCTTGTCAGAAGTGGGGTTCGAACCCACGCTCTCTTTCGAGAACCAGAGCTTAAATCTGGCGCTAGACCACTCGGCCATTCTGACTTACTTTCATTCTTTAAATTATAGTTAAATATCAATAGCTTCAGAGATGTGTTTTCTTTAAAAGAAGTCGTTTGATATTACTTATTATTCTTACATAAGTCTTTTTCTTTTAATCTTACATCATGTTAACTAGTAAAAGCAATACCTTGTCAGAAGTGGGGTTCGAACCCACGCTCTCTTTCGAGAACCAGAGCTTAAATCTGGCGCCTTAGACCACTCTGTCATTCTGACTTACTTTTATTCCTTAAATTATAGTTAAATATCAATAGCTTCGGAGATGTGTTTTCTTTAAAAGAAGTCGTTTGATATTACTTATTATTCTTACATAAGTGTTTTTGTTTTAATCTAACATCATGTTAACTAGTAAAAGCAAAACCTTGTCAGAAGTGGGGTTCGAACCCACGCTCTCTTTCGAGAACCAGAGCTTAAATCTGGCGCCTTAGACCACTCGGCCATTCTGACTTACTTTTAATCTTTAAATTATAGTTAAATATCAATAGCTTCGGAGATGTGTTTTCTTTAAAAGAAGTCGTTTGATATTACTTATTATTCTTACATAAGTGTGTTTCTTTTAATCTTACATCATGTTAACTAGTAAAAGCAATACCTTGTCAGAAGTGGGGTTCGAAGAAGTCGTTTGATATTACTTATTATTCTTACATAAGTGTTTTTGTTTTAATCTAACGTCATGTTAACTAGTAAAAGCAAAACCTTGTCAGAAGTGGGGTTCGAACCCACGCTCTCTTTCGAGAACCAGAGCTTAAATCTGGCGCCTTAGACCACTCGGCCATTCTGACTTACTTTTATTCTCTAAATTATAGTTAAATATCAATAGCTTCAGAGATGTGCTTTCTTTAAAAGAAGTCGTTTGATATTACTTATTATTCTTACATAAGTGTTTTTCTTTTAATCTTGCATCATGTTAACTAGTAAAAGCAATACCTTGTCAGAAGTGGAGTTCGAACCCACGCTCTCTTTCGAGAACCAGAGCTTAAATCTGGCGCCTTAGACCACTCGGCCATTCTGACTTACTTTTATTCTTTAAATTATAGTTAAATATCAATAGCTTCGGAGATGTGTTTTCTTTAAAAGAAGTCGTTTGATATTACTTATTATTCTTACATAAGTGTTTTTGTTTTAATCTAACATCATGTTAACTAGTAAAAGCAAAACCTTGTCAGAAGTGGGGTTCGAACCCACGCTCTCTTTCGAGAACCAGAGCTTAAATCTGGCGCCTTAGACCACTCGGCCATTCTGACTTACTTTTAATCTTTAAATTATAGTTAAATATCAATAGCTTCGGAGATGTGTTTTCTTTAAAAGAAGTCGTTTGATATTACTTATTATTCTTACATAAGTGTGTTTCTTTTAATCTTACATCATGTTAACTAGTAAAAGCAATACCTTGTCAGAAGTGGGGTTCGAAGAAGTCGTTTGATATTACTTATTATTCTTACATAAGTGTTTTTGTTTTAATCTAACGTCATGTTAACTAGTAAAAGCAAAACCTTGTCAGAAGTGGGGTTCGAACCCACGCTCTCTTTCGAGAACCAGAGCTTAAATCTGGCGCCTTAGACCACTCGGCCATTCTGACTTACTTTTATTCTCTAAATTATAGTTAAATATCAATAGCTTCAGAGATGTGCTTTCTTTAAAAGAAGTCGTTTGATATTACTTATTATTCTTACATAAGTGTTTTTCTTTTAATCTTGCATCATGTTAACTAGTAAAAGCAATACCTTGTCAGAAGTGGAGTTCGAACCCACGCTCTCTTTCGAGAACCAGAGCTTAAATCTGGCGCCTTAGACCACTCGGCCTTTCTGACTTACTTTTATTCTTTAAATTATAGTTAAATATCAATAGCTTCGGAGATGTGTTTTCTTTAAAAGAAGTCGTTTGATATTACTTATTATTCATACATAAGTGTTTTTCTTTAAATCTTACATCATGTTAACTAGTAAAAGCAATACCTTGTCAGAAGTGGGGTTCGAACCCACGCTCTCTTTCGAGAACCAGAGCTTAAATCTGGCGCCTTAGACCACTCGGCCATTCTGACTTACTTTTATTCTTTAAATTATAGTTAAATATCAATAGCTTCGGAGATGTGTTTTCTTTAAAAGAAGTCGTTTGATATTACTTATTATTCTTACATAAGTGTGTTTCTTTTAATCTTACATCATGTTAACTAGTAAAAGCAATACCTTGTCAGAAGTGGGGTTCGAACCCACGCTCTCTTTCGAGAACCAGAGCTTAAATCTGGCGCCTTAGACCACTCGGCCATTCTGACTTACTTTCATTCTTTAAATTATAGTTAAATATCAATAGCTTCGGAGATGTGTTTTCTTTAAAAGAAGCCGTTTGATATTACTTATTATTCTTTCATAAGTGTTTTTCTTTTAATCTTACGTCATGTTAACTAGTAAAAGCAATACCTTGTCAGAAGTGGGGTTCGAACCCACGCTCTCTTTCGAGAACCAGAGCTTAAATCTGGCGCCTTAGACCACTCTGTCATTCTGACTTACTTTTATTCCTTAAATTATAGTTAAATATCAATAGCTTCGGAGATGTGTTTTCTTTAAAAGAAGTCGTTTGAAATTACTTATTATTCTTACATAAGTGTTTTTCTTTTAATCTTACATCATGTTAACTAGTAAAAGCAATACCTTGTCAGAAGTGGGGTTCGAACCCACGCTCTCTTTCGAGAACCAGAGCTTAAATCTGGCGCCTTAGACCACTCGGCCATTCTGACTTACTTTTATTCTCTAAATTATAGTTAAATATCAATAGCTTCAGAGATGTGCTTTCTTTAAAAGAAGTCGTTTGATATTACTTATTATTCTTACATAAGTGTTTTTCTTTTAATCTTGCATCATGTTAACTAGTAAAAGCAATACCTTGTCAGAAGTGGGGTTCGAACCCACGCTCTCTTTCGAGAACCAGAGCTTAAATCTGGCGCCTTAGACCACTCGGCCATTCTGACTTACTTTCATTCTTTAAATTATAGTTAAATATCAATAGCTTCGGAGATGTGTTTTCTTTAAAAGAAGTCGTTTGATATTACTTATTATTCTTACATAAGTGTTTTTCTTTTAATCTTACATCATGTTCACTAGTAAAAGCAATGCCTTGTCAGAAGTGGGGTTCGAACCCACGCTCTCTTTCGAGAACCAGAGCTTAAATCTGGCGCCTTAGACCACTCGGCCATTCTGACTTACTTTTATTCTTTAAATTATAGTTAAATATCAATAGCTTCAGAGATGAGTTTTCCTTAAAAGAAGTCGTTTGATATTACTTATTATTCTTACATAAGTGTTTTTCTTTTAATCTTACATCATGTTAACTAGTAAAAGCAATACCTTGTCAGAAGTGGGGTTCGAACCCACGCTCTCTTTCGAGGACCAGAGCTTAAATCTGGCGCCTTAGACCACTCGGCCATTCTGACTTACTTTTATTCTTTAAATTATAGTTAAATATCAATAGCTTCGGAGATGTGTTTTCTTTAAAAGAATTCATTTGATACTACTTATTATTCTTACATAAGTCTTTTTCTTTTAATCTTACATTATGTTAACTAGTAAAAGCAATACCTTGTCAGAAGTGGGGTTCGAACCCACGCTCTCTTTCGAGAACCAGAGCTTAAATCTGGCGCCTTAGACCACTCGGCCATTCTGACTTACTTTTATTCTTTAAATTATAGTTAAATATCAATAGCTTCAGAGATGAGTTTTCTTTAAAAGAAGTCGTTTGATATTACTTATTATTCTTACATAAGTGTTTTTCTTTTAATCTTACATCATGTTCACTAGTAAAAGCAATGCCTTGTCATAAGTGGGGTTCGAACCCACGCTCTCTTTCGAGAACCAGAGCTTAAATCTGGCGCCTTAGACCACTCGGCCATTGAGACTTACTTTTATTCTTTAAATTATAGTTAAATATCAATAGCTTCAGAGATGAGTTTTCTTTAAAAGAAGTCGTTTGATATTACTTATTATTCTTACATAAGTGTTTTTCTTTTAATCTTACATCATGTTCACTAGTAAAAGCAATGCCTTGTCAGAAGTGGGGTTCGAACCCACGCTCTCTTTCGAGAACCAGAGCTTAAATCTGGCGCCTTAGACCACTCGGCCATTCTGACTTACTTTTATTCTTTAAATTATAGTTAAATATCAATAGCTTCAGAGATGAGTTTTCCTTAAAAGAAGTCGTTTGATATTACTTATTATTCTTACATAAGTGTTTTTCTTTTAATCTTACATCATGTTCACTAGTAAAAGCAATACCTTGTCAGAAGTGGGGTTCGAACCCACGCTCTCTTTCGAGAACCAGAGCTTAAATCTGGCGCCTTAGACCACTCGGCCATTCTGACTTACTTTTATTCTCTAAATTATAGTTAAATATCAATAGCTTCAGAGATGTGCTTTCTTTAAAAGAAGTCGTTTGATATTACTTATTATTCTTACATAAGTGTTTTTCTTTTAATCTTGCATCATGTTAACTAGTAAAAGCAATACCTTGTCAGAAGTGGGGTTCGAACCCACGCTCTCTTTCGAGAACCAGAGCTTAAATCTGGCGCCTTAGACCACTCGGCCATTCTGACTTACTTTTATTCTGTAAATTATAGTTAAATATCAATAGCTTCGGAGATGTGTTTTCTTTAAAAGAATTCATTTGATACTACTTATTATTCTTACATAAGTCTTTTTCTTTTAATCTTACATTATGTTAACTAGTAAAAGCAATACCTTGTCAGAAGTGGGGTTCGAACCCACGCTCTCTTTCGAGAACCAGAGCTTAAATCTGGCGCCTTAGACCACTCGGCCATTCTGACTTACTTTTATTCTCTAAATTATAGTTAAATATCAATAGCTTCAGAGATGTGCTTTCTTTAAAAGAAGTCGTTTGATATTACTTATTATTCTTACATAAGTGTTTTTCTTTTAATCTTGCATCATGTTAACTAGTAAAAGCAATACCTTGTCAGAAGTGGGGTTCGAACCCACGCTCTCTTTCGAGAACCAGAGCTTAAATCTGGCGCCTTAGACCACTCGGCCATTCTGACTTACTTTCATTCTTTAAATTATAGTTAAATATCAATAGCTTCGGAGATGTGTTTTCTTTAAAAGAAGTCGTTTGATATTACTTATTATTCTTACATAAGTGTTTTTCTTTTAATCTTACATCATGTTCACTAGTAAAAGCAATGCCTTGTCAGAAGTGGGGTTCGAACCCACGCTCTCTTTCGAGAACCAGAGCTTAAATCTGGCGCCTTAGACCACTCGGCCATTCTGACTTACTTTTATTCTTTAAATTATAGTTAAATATCAATAGCTTCAGAGATGAGTTTTCCTTAAAAGAAGTCGTTTGATATTACTTATTATTCTTACATAAGTGTTTTTCTTTTAATCTTACATCATGTTAACTAGTAAAAGCAATACCTTGTCAGAAGTGGGGTTCGAACCCACGCTCTCTTTCGAGAACCAGAGCTTAAATCTGGCGCCTTAGACCACTCGGCCATTCTGACTTACTTTTATTCTTTAAATTATAGTTAAATATCAATAGCTTCGGAGATGTGTTTTCTTTAAAAGAATTCATTTGATACTACTTATTATTCTTACATAAGTCTTTTTCTTTTAATCTTACATTATGTTAACTAGTAAAAGCAATACCTTGTCAGAAGTGGGGTTCGAACCCACGCTCTCTTTCGAGACCCAGAGCTTAAATCTGGCGACCATTCTGACTTACTTTTATTCTTTAAATTATAGTTAAATATCAATAGCTTCAGAGATGTGTTTTCTTTAAAAGAAGTCGTTTGATATTACTTATTATTCTTACATAAGTGTTTTTCTTTTAATCTTACATCATGTTAACTAGTAAAAGCAATACCTTGTCAGAAGTGGGGTTTGAACCCACGCTCTCTTTCGAGAACCAGAGCTTAAATCTGGCGCCTTAGACCACTCGGCCATTCTGACTTACTTTCATTCTTTAAATTATAGTTAAATATCAATAGCTTCAGAGATGTGTTTTCTTTAAAAGAAGTCGTTTGATATTACTTATTATTCTTACCTAAGTGTTTTTCTTTTAATCTTACATCATGTTAACTAGTAAAAGCAATACCTTGTCAGAAGTGGGGTTCGAACCCACGCTCTCTTTCGAGAACCAGAGCTTAAATCTGGCGCCTTAGACCACTCGGCCATTGAGACTTACTTTTATTCTTTAAATTATAGTTAAATATCAATAGCTTCGGAGATGTGTTTTCTTTAAAAGAAGTCGTTTGATATTACTTATTATTCTTACATAAGTGTTTTTCTTTTAATCTTACATCATGTTAACTAGTAAAAGCAATACCTTATCAGAAGTGGGGTTCGAACCCACGCTCTCTTTCGAGAACCAGAGCTTAAATCTGGCGCCTTAGACCACTCGGCCATTCTGACTTACTTTTATTCTTTAAATTATAGTTAAATATCAATAGCTTCGGAGATGTGTTTTCTTTAAAAGAAGTCGATATTACTTATTATTCTTACATAAGTGTTTTTCTTTTAATCTTACATCATGTTAACTAGTAAAAGCAATACCTTGTCAGAAGTGGGGTTCGAACCCACGCTCTCTTTCGAGAACCAGAGCTTAAATCTGGCGGCCATTCTGACTTACTTTTATTCTTTAAATTATAGTTAAATATCAATAGCTTCAGAGATGTGTTTTCTTTAAAAGAAGTCGTTTGATATTACTTATTATTCCTACATAAGTGTTTTTCTTTTAATCTTACATCATGTTAACTAGTAAAAGCAATACCTTGTCAGAAATGGGGATCGAACCCACGCTCTCTTTCGAGAACCAGAGCTTAAATCTGGCGCCTTAGACCACTCGGCCATTCTGACTTACTTTTGTTCTTTAAATTATAGTTAAATATCAATAGCTTCAGAGATGTGTTTTCTTTAAAAGAAGTCGTTTGATATTACTTATTATTCTTACAAAAGTGTTTTTCTTTTAATCTTACATCTTCTTAACTAGTAAAAGCAATACCTTGTCAGAAGTGGGGTTCGAACCCATGCTCTCTTTCGAGAACCAGAGCTTAAATCTGGCGCCTTAGACCACTCGGCCATTCTGACTTACTTTTGTTCTTTAAATTATAGTTAAATATCAATAGCTTCAGAGATGTGTTTTCTTTAAAAGAAGTCGTTTGATATTACTTATTATTCTTACAAAAGTGGTTTTCTTTTAATCTTACATCATCTTAACTAGTAAAAGCAATACCTTGTCAGAAGTGGGGTTCAAACCCACGCTCTCTTGCGAGAACCAGAGCTTGAATCTGGCGCCTTAGACCACTCGGCCATTCTGACTTACTTTTGTTCTTTAAATTATAGTTATATATCAATAGCTTCAGAGATGTGTTTTCTTTAAAAGAAGTCGTTTGATATTACTTATTATTCTTACAAAAGTGTTTAATCTTACATCATCTTAACTAGTAAAAGCAATACCTTGTCAGAAGTGGAGTTCGAACCCACGGTCTCTTTCGAGAACCAGAGCTTAAATCTGGCGCTTTAGACCACTCGGTCATTCTGACTTACTTTTATTCTTTAAATTATAGTTAAATATCAATGGCTTCAGAGATGTGTTTTCTTCAAAAGAAGTCGTTTGATATTACTTATTATTCTTACATAAGTGTTTTTCTTTTAATCTTACATCATCTTAACTAGTAAAAGCAATACCTTGTCAGAAGTGGGGTTTGAACCCACGCTCTCTTTCGAGAACCAGAGCTTAAATCTGGCGCCTTAGACCACTCGGCCATTGAGACTTACTTTTATTCTTTAAATTATAGTTAAATATCAATAGCTTCGGAGATGTGTTTTCTTTAAAAGAAGTCGTTTGATATTACTTATTATTCTTACATAAGTGTTTTTCTTTTAATCTTACATCATGTTAACTAGTAAAAGCAATACCTTATCAGAAGTGGGGTTCGAACCCACGCTCTCTTTCGAGAACCAGAGCTTAAATCTGGCGCCTTAGACCACTCGGCCATTCTGACTTACTTTTATTCTTTAAATTATAGTTAAATATCAATAGCTTCGGAGATGTGTTTTCTTTAAAAGAAGTCGATATTACTTATTATTCTTACATAAGTGTTTTTCTTTTAATCTTACATCATGTTAACTAGTAAAAGCAATACCTTGTCAGAAGTGGGGTTCGAACCCACGCTCTCTTTCGAGAACCAGAGCTTAAATCTGGCGGCCATTCTGACTTACTTTTATTCTTTAAATTATAGTTAAATATCAATAGCTTCAGAGATGTGTTTTCTTTAAAAGAAGTCGTTTGATATTACTTATTATTCCTACATAAGTGTTTTTCTTTTAATCTTACATCATGTTAACTAGTAAAAGCAATACCTTGTCAGAAATGGGGATCGAACCCACGCTCTCTTTCGAGAACCAGAGCTTAAATCTGGCGCCTTAGACCACTCGGCCATTCTGACTTACTTTTGTTCTTTAAATTATAGTTAAATATCAATAGCTTCAGAGATGTGTTTTCTTTAAAAGAAGTCGTTTGATATTACTTATTATTCTTACAAAAGTGTTTTTCTTTTAATCTTACATCTTCTTAACTAGTAAAAGCAATACCTTGTCAGAAGTGGGGTTCGAACCCATGCTCTCTTTCGAGAACCAGAGCTTAAATCTGGCGCCTTAGACCACTCGGCCATTCTGACTTACTTTTGTTCTTTAAATTATAGTTAAATATCAATAGCTTCAGAGATGTGTTTTCTTTAAAAGAAGTCGTTTGATATTACTTATTATTCTTACAAAAGTGGTTTTCTTTTAATCTTACATCATCTTAACTAGTAAAAGCAATACCTTGTCAGAAGTGGGGTTCAAACCCACGCTCTCTTGCGAGAACCAGAGCTTGAATCTGGCGCCTTAGACCACTCGGCCATTCTGACTTACTTTTGTTCTTTAAATTATAGTTATATATCAATAGCTTCAGAGATGTGTTTTCTTTAAAAGAAGTCGTTTGATATTACTTATTATTCTTACAAAAGTGTTTAATCTTACATCATCTTAACTAGTAAAAGCAATACCTTGTCAGAAGTGGAGTTCGAACCCACGGTCTCTTTCGAGAACCAGAGCTTAAATCTGGCGCTTTAGACCACTCGGTCATTCTGACTTACTTTTATTCTTTAAATTATAGTTAAATATCAATGGCTTCAGAGATGTGTTTTCTTCAAAAGAAGTCGTTTGATATTACTTATTATTCTTACATAAGTGTTTTTCTTTTAATCTTACATCATCTTAACTAGTAAAAGCAATACCTTGTCAGAAGTGGGGTTTGAACCCACGCTCTCTTTCGAGAACCAGAGCTTAAATCTCGCGCCTTAGACCACTCGGCCATTCTGACTTACTTTTTTTCTTTAAATTATAGTTAAATATCAATAGCTTCAGAGATGTTTTTTCTTTAAAAGAAGTCGTTTGATATTACTTATTATTCTTACAAAAGTGTTTAATCTTACATCATCTTAACTAGTAAAAGCAATACCTTGTCAGAAGTGGAGTTCGAACCCACGATCTCTTTCGAGAACCAGAGCTTAAATCTGGCGCTTTAGACCACTCGGTCATTCTGACTTACTTTTATTCTTTAAATTATAGTTAAATATCAATAGCTTCGGAGATGTGTTTTCTTCAAAAGAAGTCGTTTGATATTACTTATTATTCTTACAAAAGTGTTTTTCTTTTAATCTTACATCATCTTAACTAGTAAAAGCAATACCTTGTCAGAAGTGGGGTTTGAACCCACGCTCTCTTTCGAGAACCAGAGCTTAAATCTGGCGCCTTAGACCACTCGGCCATTCTGACTTACTTTTTTTCTTTAAATTATAGTTAAATATCAATAGCTTCAGAGATGTTTTTTCTTTAAAAGAAGTCGTTTGATATTACTTATTATTCTTACAAAAGTGAGTTTCTTTTAATCTTACATCATCTTAACTAGTAAAAGCAAGACCTTGTCAGAAGTGGGGTTCGAACCCACGCTCTCTTTCGAGAACCAGAGCTTAAATCTGGCGCCTTAGACCTCTCGGCCATTCTGACTTAATTTTATTCTTTAAATTATAGTTAAATATTAATAGCTTCAGAGATGTGTTTTCTTTAAAAGAAGTAGTTATAACTTAGTGTTCTTAATCTTTTAAAGAGTTTTTTCTTTGCTCTCACATTATTTTTACGAGTAAAAATATCTCTTTGCCAGGATCACAGTTGTTCGATGCTACTTTATATTCTAAATAATAAATGAGTTTATTCTTTCTCACATCTTTTTAACGAGTAAAAACTAGTCGTTGTTATATGCAGGGTTTGAACCCACTCTCTCTTTACTAAACGTGAGCTTAAATTTCGCTCTATAGGCTACTGTACATTCCAGACGCTTCCTCACTTGTGTAAATTTTTTTTTATATCCGACGTTGATTAGTCGACCGAACACCAATAGCTTTGGCCTGCCATTTTCCCTCTCTGTTTCCTTGTAATTCTGATTCCAATCCAGAAGACAAGGGAACTTCTGGAACAGTCCTTCGCCCCAACCAGACTGTCCCCGCCCTCACTCTTTAAATTATTCTTAATTATTCATAACACTTGTAGTAAA
The DNA here is from genome assembly GCF_982258835.1 of Parasteatoda tepidariorum. Classification (NCBI taxonomy): domain Eukaryota; kingdom Metazoa; phylum Arthropoda; class Arachnida; order Araneae; family Theridiidae; genus Parasteatoda; species Parasteatoda tepidariorum. Next base: position 103,162,909 of record NC_141758.1, read on the forward strand.
CGTTTACTCGAAAATTGAAAAGAAGTTACGAAGTAGTTAGACGTAGAGATGTAGTTATAAAGTTACTCCAAAAAAACATCATTATTAAACTACCTTTAATTTAGTTTAATATTGGCAGCTGATTTTTTTCTTTCATATTATGGGATCCATCAATTAATTTGTAATATTTCAAATTCAAAGCGTATGTTATATAGTTTTTCATATTATAGATTTAAAAAAATTCATTGATTCCAAATCATTGAAAATTAGTTTAATATGGGATAATTTAAAATTTTAAAATACGTTGCTTCTGTCTCATATTTTCTTTTTTGATTTCTTTTTTTATGATAGAGCGATGTGGGGGATTGAAGAAAAACTAGGAAGTTCTAAAATCAGAAAAGAAATAGAAGTAGCTGAATAAGTAAAAAAACATTTAGGGGTGAATTCCGAAAAGGGAGGCTTTTCTTTCTTATCTTTATGTAAAGGTGTGCCCTCTGGTGGTAGATCGAACAACTAGTTTGCAAAAAAATAATTTGGTAATTTTTTTTTCCCCTTTGTCCGTTCTCTAAGTTTAAGTTAGTCTTTTATTGTAATTATTCCTTTATTGAAAAAAATGTCAATCTCTTAGCATCAAATTTTTCAATATTTTATCTTATGTAATTTTGGTGGAAAATGTTTTGTTCGTTCAGTGTTTTGTTCTTCTATGATCAATTAATTATTATTTTAACTTCAAAAATTTTGATTACAATTTATTTAAATATTTATTGTCTTGTTGAATAAATATAATTTTGGTAACATAGCTTTTTTGATTCGCTAAAAATGTCTGCTATGCATGAATATGGGTACATTTTTTGAAACTTTTGTTTCTTAAAGGCGTGTATGTTTCGATACATATATTTTTCATAACATCGATACTTTCATAACTATACAAAATGTTGTAAATTTATTCAAAAATAATATCTTTTTTAAATATTTTTTTCAAATAATTCATTAAAATCCTTTTTTTACATTTCTGATTTCGTAATTTTATTTTGATTAATTTTTAATAAAAATATCCGCATTCTTATTTACCTTACGCATTTTTTGATATTAGCATTAAAGATAAATAAAATTAAATGACATATTTTTTTGCAATACCTTTTAAATTAAAATGTAAGAGAAACAGTTGAAGAAAATTAAAGAAAATTGTCTGTAATACACACACTCAATATTTCATGCAATTATCTTTTTTATATTTTGAAATAATTTTCGTTTTAAAGTTGGAAAAAAAAACAAATTTTTTTTATGCTTTCATTATATTTTCAACTTCTTTTATGAATTCTAAGTGCTTGCAGCTTAAAGTTCACAGTAAATAAAATTCAATATTATTTTTCATAATTTTCTTCGTTAACATCTTTCTGTTTTTATTCTTTTCTCCATTGTTTCTTATATATATATATATATATATATATATATATATATATATATATATATATATATATATATATATATATATATATATATATATATATATATATATATATATATATATGATATGATATGATATAAAGGGATAAAGGCAATGTGAACCGTTTTATGTGAAAAAAGTTAATATGCATTTTCCCTCGTTTTTAACAATTTGAATACCATAATTTTTATGGTTATTTCACTGTTTTGGTTGAATTTAGGGGAATAACAATAAAATAAATTGTTATTAAATCAATTTTTTGCGGGAAATATTATATATAGTATAAATAGTAGTATTCATTCTAAAACAGAATTAATTACCGCCTTTTTAATTACTATATTCACCACCATTTCATTGGTGTTTCAATGGAAACCTTTTAACCTGTCGAAATATTCGCTCAGCACTTCCTTTATTTTACCTGCCTTTCTTAACGAATAAAAAAAAGCATAGCCAAAAATAAATTAGTATGTGTAGTACGATGACAAGTAAATAAATTATTGGCTTCCTCGAAAACTAAGCACTCCCAAGAAATCAAATTTGATTGCTACCTTTGTTTAGCGACAGAATGTTGTTACAACTTATCTACCGTTAAGATTTTTGGGTTGGGCTTACTTATGTTTCCAACACTTGTTTTAAACAATGTAAGAGATTAGCTTCTGTGGGTAATAATCTATTTGATACTCTTATTAGAGGTTTATGATGTGATTATTATCTTTCCGTGAGGCCCCTGATGAAATATCTTGTATTCTTTGACTCTTTTAAGTGATCTTTAAATGATAAAAATATATATATATATTTACACCTAGCACGCTTTAATTGGATTTAACTTTTCGTTTTGTATTTAAATTGTAAGGAATCAAGCTACATTAAGGAAGCAGTTCCTTTTTATAAAAAGCGGTTCATTTCGCAATCACACGTAAACTAAAGAAAATTAAATTAAAATAACGATAATTTGTTTCTAATAATATTGCAAAATAAATGAAAAACCAGTAACGCTTTAGTATTAGCTTTAAATTCAAAACAAGAACAATTATCATAAAAAATATACAACTATCTGATGTTGCATGAATTGCGTTGAGCGTTTATTGTCAATTTATCTCGTTATATGTTTGTTTATTCATGCTTTTGTTGGCAAGATGTTTTTTAAAATATTTTTTAACTTTATAAAATATATAATGAAAACAAAAACTCGATTAAAAATAAGTTAAATAAATTTTTACGTCTGTTATCAAATGTAAAATTATGTTTATAATAATAATATGTAGATAAAAAATAAATTGAAAGAATTACAGCATTTTAAAATATTGGCTCTGTTACAATGTTTATTATGAAGTTAAATTATCAATCGAGCAGTCAGTAGTAACTGTTGTAACAACCATTACGTTCTAGAGCAATGAAGACATTGACATAATTATTATTAAAATTTACAGCATTAAGAATGATGTTTCAAATTTATTTATACAATAGAAATGTTCGGATAACGAATAAATTGAAGCAACTAATATATTGTTAAATAATTATAATTTTGAATAAATTATAGCAGTGTTACAAAATTTAAAAATCAATTGCAGTCCCTTATAATTTTTGTAGCAATTGTTCTATTGTTGTAACACTTACTACATTCAGGAAAAAATTATAACAATTATGATTATTACAATTTTAAAATATTCGTAACATTGCTATAATATAGAGATAATTATTGCTATTTTCTTCGACAATCATTGCATTTAAGCGTTAGGCATAAATATTTACATTTTCTACGAATTAAAAATATGTACCAATCTTTATAAAATAATCCAAAATGTAAGACGAGCTCCTCATTCTGATAATGAAAATTTGCCCCATATACATTACCCTGCAATAGTAGAACAGGCACTTTCGACTTTTGCTATTTTTTTTTTTGTTTTTTTTTTTTTGAATTATTCAATAAATCCTTAGAAGACTATTTTGTAATCTTAGAAAGGCAATTTTTCATATTATAAGAAGCTTTCAGGGGTATTATGGATCGACAATAAATTAAGAAAGAAAACAAGTATTTTTGAACACCCTATGCCAAATAATCAAGCATTAAGCTTGTTACTAATATCGACTACTTTGGTTGTTATTTGTAACGACTGCATAAAATTCGTAAATGTAGCTTAAATATTTATGATGATATTGTAAATAAAATAAAAAAAAACTTCTTTTTTTTTGTCTCTACAATTTTTTTTGTTACTTTTTTTTAAAAAATAATTAGTAATATTAAACGAATTTTTTGAAACAGTTTAAAATTACGAAAATTACATAAAAATAAGAGTGATTTTAAATTACAAAGTTATTGTATTAAGATTTTTAAAAAAAATTGCTAAAACATGCGCAAGATGTATTTAAAGTAGTTCTTTTGTACTGCACATGCATTGTTTATACTGAATAGTATTTGGCAACTAATGAAAAAAAAAACTGATTCAAATATCTTAAAAACTCAAAAAGTTTCAAGCAATTTTCGAAGTAGTAGTACTTTTGTACTTCTTAAAAGAAAATTAAAAAGGATAAGGTGTTTTCCACGCATTTAATTTTGTTCTTGCTGTCCAGTTATTATAAAGTAGTGTAATATGTAATACTACATAATATGATTTGTTGATAATTTAGATACGATCTTTCCTTAATTCTAATCTTCAGTTTGATTTCTAGATTGGTTTGGGGAATTCAAAGTCGCAATCAGTGCAAAATTTATACTTCATTTTGTGACCAACAGCTTTATTTTGTATAAAATGCCATTTCATCAAAATATACAACGCCGAATCTTCAAAAACTTCATGTTTTGTTTATTTTACTATGCGCATTAGTAAGTGAATATTTTGACAAAACAATTCTTACTTTTTTTAATTTCATAATTTCAAAAAATAATACTTGCAATTATTATACTAAATAAAACCAGAGCATGCAGAAGCGTTTTAAAGTATATGGCGAAAATAAAGAATTTTTCTTTTTAAAAAAAAGCTGTTTCGAAAATCGATTAAGTTGTTTCTGAGAAAACTAACTTCTAAGTTTATCAATTTAACGTAACCTGGATTATAACAATAAAAAAGTTTGCAAATCTATCAGTTGTTAGTCGCGTCGTTTTTCTAAACAATAATAATACGAGATATTAGTTCCACTATAATGATAAATATCAGTATCATGAAATATTTAAAATGCTAAAGATTAAAATTAAGCGATATTAGTTGTTTTATCGCGTTTAAGATTTTTAATACGAGATATTAATTTGAAATAGTAGATATTAAAAACACAATGTGAGCAGAAAGTAACATTATTTCATATGCACTAAATGTAATAAATGGAAACAAGAAAATAAATTTCGAAATCCTGGTAAATCATAAAATATGTCAGTGATTTATTATATGAACACACTGTATAGTGTCAACTTTATAAATATTTGCTGTATTACGCATACATATTTGCTTGCTTATAGGAGGGGAGAACAGAAGAAATATGGCCTAACTCCCATAATAGGGTGCTATTATTCATAGGGGAATAACTTGCATGATTGGCCGTTTGGGAGCATTACTACTATTTTTAATAATTTATAAATATTTTAACTATACGCTAAATTCTTTATTTATGTTCTATTAATGTTTTAACAACGCTTAAAGCCATCCGGAATTTCCCCCAGTTTTGATTCAGAAATATTATATTTTTTTTCCTAATAAGTTTTTAAGTTTCCTAATAAGTTTCAAGACAAAATTTTTTTTTAAAAATTTAAACTATCAAGACACAGTAATAATGAATACATGAAAACTTATTTTTTATATACGTTTAGGTGAGCTTTATTAATCATATCAATAATATTTTTAATTATTTATTGACATTAATTATTATATTATATTATTAATATTATATTAATTATTTATTTTTCCTAATAAGTTTTTAGTTTTTATATACTTTTAGGTGAGCTTTATTAATCACATCAATAATATTTTTAATTATTTATTGATATTAATTATTATATTATATTTATAGACATTATATTAATTATTTATCTTCAATTATTTATTTCACTTAATAAGTTTTTAATTTTTATGTACTTTTAGGGTAGTTTTATTAATCACATCAATAATATTTTCAATTATTTATTGATATTAATTATTATATTATATTTACTAATATTACATTAATTATTTATCTTTAATTATTTTTTTTCCTAATAAGTTTTTAATTTTTATATACTTTTAGGTGAGCTTTATTAATCACATCAATAATATTTTTAATTATTTATCTTTAATTATTTATTTTTCTTAATAAGTTTTTAATTTCTAGATACTTTTAGGTGAGCTCTAACAATCACAAGAATAACATTTTGAATTATTTACTGATATTTTAATAATAGGCAACCAAACATCACCTGAAGAAACCCAAGACTTTCCATAATTTTTATTGAGATTTTATTTTTCGTGGTAATTATCTTGTTTTTACCTACCATTATAGAAGCTTAAACAGTCATATCAAAACTATTTATTAGTTTATTATAGTTTAAATCGAATTCTAACAAACAACACTTAAAACTATTTGGAATCTTTCTTAATTTTTTTTAGATTTTTATCCTTAGTAATTTTATTGTAAACGCTAGGGTTAAAAAAACAAAGTCCGCTTATCACAAAAATTCCGATAAAATTTTAAATATTTATTTGCTTATTTCTTTTTGTCTAATGAAAAATTATTATTCATTATTATTTATTTAAGCTCCGAAATGACTGCGCTTCAAACAATAATTTTTAAATGCATTCCTCATTTATAAATATTTAAAACGTTGCGGATGTTCTGATCTTTAGTTACAGCTCCAAAATCGATCGCACTTGAACACAAAATTTTTTCAAATCACGCATGCACGCACATAAAGGCAGCAACTGACAGAAATCGCTTCGTTTTGTCAAAATTTCGCCGCCGAAATAACCGCCAAAACAAACGAAACAAAAACTAGAAAAAAGACGCGCATCTTCCCCCTCTCTCCTCCCTCCAAAAACTCGGAAAAATTTCTCAGCACTTTTTGCTATAGACGGAGTAGGCGAACATGCGCACGCGCATTTTAATCCTTCCCTTCGAAAAAACTTTTACGCGAAGAACTCTTCATTTTAAACCCTTTCGCTCTTTTCTGAAAAAGAACAAAAACTTCCTTTCCTAGCTTCCCCCCGAAGAGAATTAAAACTCCTCGCCAAAATTCCCCAACACATACACCTTCCACACACTCATACATTACGAAAAGGAAAATTCGGAAGCACCATTAATACTGGTCGATACAACGAAGAGTAAAAATGCGCCAAAAATTAAAAAGAAGAAGAAAAAGAGGGGGGGAAGGGAGACTCTTTTCCGGGAAAAATAAGTGAAAAAGGGAAAAACTTTAATTAACGTTTTCTGGTCTCTTCGCCTTTCTGAACGCTAATGAAATAAGATCGATACTGGTTGAAAAGAGTTTATAATTCGTCGCCGGTGCAAATGACGTTGGCGGGAAAAATAAATAAATACGTCGCTTAAACCAGACTAATTGCGCCTATTTTCAAAGATCTTTTTTGTCAAAAATGCGCTCGCGTTGTGGATTTTTGATCTTTTCTCGTGATAAAAGAGAGAAGTTGGAATAAAAATTTTCGAATTGTTTCTGATGGCGTGGTAATGTATTCAGAAACTGCGTAATCCTTATTTGCGATTTTTAAAACTCCCTTTCATTTAGTGTGTTTGTTTCAGTTTTAAATTTTTATTTCAGTTTATTTGGCCGCAATGGACTTGAAGAAGAAATAATGTTTGTGTTCGAAATGCAATCTGCGTTTATTTTGTTTTAGCAGTTTATTTAAGAGTGTCTGTAAAAGAGCAAAAATAACACTAAGCCTTCATCTTCATTAGTTTTGAGACTAATGATTTTACAAATGAATTTCACAAATTTCTGGAAAATAGATTATTCATTATTCATAACATGAGATGTTTTTGAACTAAGAAGTCTTCGTATTTGATTTTCTTGCTTTAGTTATTTTTGAAATAGATATAACATTTTGTTTTACTGAAATAAATAAATGAGTAAATAAAATAAAAAATTGAAGAAAAAAATTCTTAACAACATTAAAATAAATAAGTGAATTTATTTGTGTTTTGTGAAAATGAAATTGTGATTTTTTTTAAATTTCTCCGTTATATTTTTTTAATTCTATATTTTTTTTATCAGGACAAAAATTTTTTTTTAATTTAAGCTATCATGACACAGTATTAATGAATACATGAAAACTTACTTTTTATTTGCGTCACTATTCACTTCACACAGAACACAGTGTCAATTTCCGGCAAGACAGGAAGTCACATTCAAAAATTATTACAAAAATTTTTATTTCAGTTTATTTTGCCGCAATGGACTTGAAGAAGAAATAATGTTTGTGTTCGAAATACAATCTGCGTTTATTTTGTTTTAACAGTTTATTTAAGATTGTCTATAAAAGAGCAAAAATAACACTAAGCCTTCATCTTCATTACTTTTGAGACTAATGATTAGGTTTTCACAAATTTCTAGAAAATAGATTATTCATTATTCATAACATGAGATATTTTTGCATTAAGAATTCTTCATATTTGATTTTCTTGCCTTAATTATTTTTGGGATATATATAACATTTTGTTTCATTCAAATAAATAAATAAAATTAAAATTAAGAAGAAGCTCTTAACAGCATTAAAAATAAATAAATAAAATAATTTATAATTTGTTAAAAGAAAATTAAGATTTTTTTTTTTAAATTTTTCCGTCAGATTTTTTTGATTTCATCTGTTTTTTTATCATGACTATTTTTTTTTTTATTTAAGCTAAAACTATCAAGTCACAGAATTAAAGAATATATAAAAATTTACTTTTTACTTGCGTCACTATTTACTTTTCTCAGAACACTGTGCCAATTTACCATAAAATGTTAGTATATTAATAAGCCAGAAAATCACGCTTAAATACTGCTATTGTTAATAAAAATAATGATAGGTTTAAAATATAGAGAAAACATGGTAAAAATATAAAGATTTTTTAAAAGAGAAGAAGAAAATATTATTCAAATAAACTGTATTTTAAATTTTTAAAAAAAATATTTTTTAAAAAAGCCGGAGAACAGAATAATTTTTTTTATTAAACTTTTTTTTCAGGCTTTTTTTAATTTTTTAAATTTTAAATATTTTTTATTTAAAAAAAAAATTTTTAAAAAGAATTTATTTTTTTAAATTTAAAATACATTTCATTTGAATAATTTTTTCTTCTTAATTTTAAAAAATATTTATATTTTTCCCATGTTTTCTCTATAGTTTTAACTTACTTTTTGTTAGTTATATAGTTTTGCAGTTTTAGTTAGTTATAAAGTTTTATAGTTTAAGTTAGTTAGTTAAGTTGTAATTGAGTTGTGATTCGTGAAATTTCTAGTTTATCTGATGGTGCCATCTATCGTGAGAAAAGGGAAATTCTAAACTTTTTTTGTTTCAATCTACTATGTGGGTTACCATCTATGCGTGAATGCAAGTTTCGTGTTCAGATAGTCCAGGATCACCAACCGAGGAGTGCTCACCCTGAAATCGTCTCATGCGTTGAAGAAAAAATGAAAGAAATATTGTGAAATCACCGCTGAGATTCGAATTCCCGGTCATGAGATTGACAGATTGGCCCTCTCGGTTGAATTAATTACTCGCTACAAGAAACTAAGTGACTTTATTAGGTGTTTTCCACTCACTATATATGGAGGGTGTTTTCAATAAGCATGTATGTAAACAGCAACAATCTCGAGCTCTTGACCTGCTCGACTTCCGGTTAGAAAGTTTGCAGCTGCTTACTACAGCTTATTCTGTGGTGACGATGTTTTCAAACAAATAATTCTGTTTTCAATAAAAGAAATAAATTATGTAATTTCTGGGCTAAATCTGCTGCATTTCATAAGATATTAATGATATTAAGTAATTCTGATGAGTTTTTTAAATGAAAAATTATTTTAGTTATATTTTTATAGGTTGTTAAAAAAGATGGCATGGGTGCTAGATTTAGTAAGAACTCGCTTTTTTTTTTTGGCAGTCCTGATTTGGCCTCTTTTTACTTGTTTATTATTGTCCATGCACCATCATACGTTAGTGTTAGCAAATTGTTCGAGTTGCAAGACGAAGCTCCTTTTGCAAATTATCATTGAGGTTTAAATTTCGAAGTTGGTATATTGTTGTCAAGGTAATAAGGGATTTATAACGATATTTTTTTTTTTTTTTTTTTTTTTTTTTTTTTTGGAATTGTTAAACTGCACAGCGAGAGCTTTTTCAATTTTTAGACTTAGAACTCAATCACGCAAATAATAAGTGAGGCAGCAATTACAAGTATACAAGAAATGCTACTCAAGAGACTCAAAGTACAATGAACGTGTGTTATAAGCCAAATGGCTTCAAAAAACATTGGAAATAGTGACCCGGAAGTATAGGCAGCAAAGTGCCTGCAGCTCCCCCAACTGTTGAAAACACCATTCATATATAAGATTAAATAAGCACCCGATATTGGAAAATAAAAATATGAATTCGTAATCCTTATCTCAGCCTACTCTCCTTATCTTAGCTTAGCTTCTAGCTTTCGGAGAACGTGAGCTCGATTCTATATTAAATAGCTGTGGACTAAGTTGAAGCGGATTAAATTCTGTTTGTTCTGGTCCAAAATGTAAGAATATTAATTGAACAAGAAAAATATTGTATTAGAATACTTTTGATAAATTATTCTACAAAAGTTGAATCCAGTCATATATATATATATATATATATATATATATATATATATATATATATATAAATACAAGAAAACACTAAGAAAGTTAAGAAAAACAAGTTTCTTGAGTGCTCCTCACACTATTCTATTAATATATTTTGCTTTGGCTTTATTGATACAATATCAGAAAGCACTCTGTTTTGCGGATATAATCGTGTGGGCTGAAGAAAAGATTATATCTTTTTTTTTCCGGCTTTTTTCCGGTTTTTTAATAAACGTTTCATTTTTTTTTCTTCTTTTTTTTTTAAATAAAATGTTGTTTGTTATTTTTTTTACTTATTATTTCCCACCCCCCTTTTTTTCATATGTCTATAATTTTTCTTTGTTTTATTCTTCATTTTGAACTTATATATATATATATATATATATATATATATATATATATATATATATATATATCCGCTAATAATTTGATAGATTAATTCGTAAATTAATATTAATACTTTAATAGTATTTAATCTGTAATACATGAATTAGTATTGGTATTTTCTTTTCTAATATTAATGGGGCAAGAAGAATATTTTACTGAAATGTTTTGGATAAGTAGTTCTACTAAAACTTTATCCAGTCATATTTAAAAAAAAAAATTTAAGTATAGTTTTTCTTTTAAATGTAACAGTGATAATTACTGAACATACAGCAATAGTTATTGTGCTGTTAATAAATTTAAATAATTAAGCCGTAAATTAATATTAGTTTTTCACATCTTATATTTTTTTCATTAACATTTAAAAAATAGGAAAGAAAATAATTTTAATAGTACTGCTACCAATAATAATATATGATCCATAAAATGGAATGAAAACAACGGAAAATTTTCTCCATATATCACTAAAGTAGGTAAAATAACAATAAAGCAATATTAATTCTGGCGAGCAGCATTTTAGTTTCGAAAAGTATTTTAAATGATATCATAAATTGCAATTTTATTCTACGAAGAGAGTGAGAAATAAAAAAGATTATTTTCATTTCATTGTTTGCAGATTCTAAAATAATACATCCAAATTTCTCCGCCAGTAGTGTTGGTTTCGTTATATTATATTCCAAATGATTGAAGGTGGAGAAAAAAAAAGCTATTTGTTTTTAAATCCTTGAGCAAATACTTACCTGCAGCTCAGTTTAACCCTTTAATTTCTTTTTATTATCGAATACGATATAGGAAATGAAAACTCTTTTAATTAAATATTTGCGTCAATGTTTCTCCGAATTAAAATTAATTTCGAAAGAGGGATTATTAACCGAGGCTGTATTTGCACAATCTGCGATTTGAAATGTAAGAAATATTTTAATATTTATATATCATCTCGTGCAGCAGAGTAAATATCATGAAAGGTTAAAAACGAATTGTGCAAATCAAATAAGATTTAAATGCGAATTAAAATTTTTATCGATGTCAATTGAATAGAATTAATTTAATTCGTAAATACAACTTTTAATCTTTGAACTGTATTCTGATGCAATTCCGATAGCGTCATATCTTTAATTGTTTACTCTAGTTTGAATAAAAGTTTTTTTTTTTTCTTCCTCTAACAGATTGTTAAATTTGAACATTTAAAACATTTCGATACCTTCTTACAGATTAGTATTTACGAATCGTATTAATTTTAAATAATTTTTATTACGACTTCCAACTGTTTGTTTAATTAAATTAAAAACACTTTTGTGTTAACACGTAAATGTATTATACACTTAAATTAAAAACAAGTGAATGCATTTATCTGTTAGCTATAACATGTATATTGAAAAATGAAATCAGTCTGTGAGCAAATTAAATTTAGCATATTGTCTTTTGGAGATACAGGGCTTAATAAAATAAAATTGATTGGCAATAAATAATTTAAATATTTCTATAACTCAAAGTTTTAATCAACGAGTTTTCAAATAATAAATTAAAAGAGTAGGTTGTAGTTAGTCATTATTAAGTTAACATGATTTTGTTTAGGACGTAGACCGGTCGCGGATATTGAGCTTATTGGAGTTAGATTAAATTTTGTTGCAAGCATTTTGCAAGGAAATGTAAAATAGTGATAATAATTGAAAGAAAAAAATAATATTTTTATAGTATTAAATAATATTTTTATAGTATTTTTATTTGGCAATATTTTTTTTTGAAAAAATATTCCTGCGCGATTTTTTTTTTCCTTTTAAAGTGTATTAAAATGTTTAGAAATTTATTTCTAAAAAGAATTTAAAAATTGCTAAAAAACGTAATAAATTTAATTGATTAACGTTAATTGCAATAGACAATATGCATCTTTTCCTGATTTTAATTAAAGAAACCAATTATTTTGTTAACAAATAAAGGTCTTTTAGAGCAAATTCTAATAGAAATTTTCGAACCCAAAATTTTTTTTTTAAAATATAATAAAATAAATTTAGAATTGAAATAAATTAATTTTGGGAAATAAATTAATAACTGAAATAGGCAATGTAAGCCAATTTCAGATTCATTTTTAAATAATAGGAATAATAATTTCATAATAGCTTTAAACGTCACCGTTAGTTTGTTTACAGTTTGGTACGAGTTGGCATACTTGTAATTGTCTTTTATGCATCCAAACATCATCAGAAACGAAAATTCGTGTATGTTTGTTTTTAATAGTTTAATAAGTCCATTTCGGAATAGCCTGCTTGATAAGGCGTTGGACCCATGTCCAAGAGGTCATGAGTTCGATCCCAACAGGCCGGAGACTTCCCGTGTAGTGAATAGTGACGGGTGCACTTTAAATCTGTCAGGTCACAAAGTCTTAAAGTTCCTATAATAAATTTTATCTGTGGGGGTACGGAATGAGAGATTGATTGTTTTCTGGTTCAGGTAAAAATTACGACCTGAAGATGTATGAATGGGTTAACCCTTTAAAAAGGGGCTGTGACGTGTGTGTGGCTGAGAACGTACTTTTGGCCATGGATGGCTCCTCTGAAAAACAAGAAACACACCCTCTGCCTTAAATTCGCTTGGTTTCACCAAGCAGGCTTGTAGGTATTTGGTAAGTGGCTTAAGAAACATCAACAACATATTTCAATTTTTAAATCTCTTTGAACTGTATTAAATAAGTTTATAATGCATACTAATTGTGTTTTATTAAATCTAGTTCGAATTCATCTTAATATTCTTTCTGTGCTACACGTGTGTTTATTATACAAACTAATTTTATTTTAAAAACTAGTGTCTTTATTTATGCATCTTAATTTAATGATTTTTACTTTATATTGTATAGTAAAAATAACATTACTGAAACAAAATAACATTACTGTATTTTGTTTTACTATAATTAAATATTTTAATGTTACTGAACATTGCAAAATGGTGGTAGCTATTTTATATGAATGGTGTAAAAGACGATTCGTAATGTCTCACTATATTAGAAACTATCCTTGGTCCTTAGTGTAGTGGAGTACCCCTTTGGTATAATAATTGGAACTACTTATGGTGCTACGATTAAGTAAAAAGCATGCCCACAGCAGCCTGTGGAGGATAAGGCTCCACAATTTCATGACCAACGGCATGATTGTGGTAATGTTGTCAGCACTGCGCGCATGCCGCCTTTACTTTCCAAACAAGCTGCTACCCATCGATCTGAAGCTGGTTGTGCTTGAAGCTGCCTCTGGGATGTTGTTAAGATACATTTACATGTTTACAGTGTAAAAGAAGTTGGAGTAAAATTTTTAAAGCCGAAGTTTCTTTGGGAATTTTTTAGTTCTTTGCCGAAAGAATTTAGTTCATGTTTTTTTTATATGTATTACTGTAATACATGTTTTTTATATGTTTTTACATTTACATGTAAATAAGTGTTTTTTTTAAATGTATTATTTTTTTACAAGCTTTGTTTGCTTTTACAGTTCAACTTCAATGGAGAACTACAGATTTGAGGAAGGTCATTATGATTTATTTACATATTAATTTGTTTTCCGTGGAGGAAGCATCGAGGTTGCTACCATTTAGTTGTAAGTAGCATTTATTCATTTATTTAGTTTTACTTAGTTTGTTTTTATTTCTTTTATCCCTGGATGTTTACATTTATTTGAGTTTCACATCTTAACCGTAATTGCTAAGTTAACCGTAATTACTCTTCAAAAAACTTATAATATAGAAATAAGTAAACGAAATAAGTAAAACATTATTAGCAGCATCATAGTTTAGTTGCATATTGCTAAATTACTGAAGTAAATGATATGAGAATTTTTTTTATTCTGAAATTTATTTTAAAAATATTAATAGATTGATTACATCATTGAGCTGCGTCTTTGTTTTACTCATATAACTCCTGATCCTTGTTTTATGAAACAAACTACGGAGAAATATTTTTGTATTATTCAATAAATGAAAAATTGTAAGGTCGTGCTTCATAATAAACGTGGAAGGGTGGACGATTCTCTTATTTTGCAATTAACCGTAATGTAATTAACCGAAACGTCATCTTACAACCTCAGCGTAATCACTTGTAACACTATCTTGTATACATAGAAAGAAGCAGCACTTATTGTTATAACAGAAGCTTCATCTAACAACCTCAGCGCAATCACTTGTAACACTATCTTGTTTACATAGAAAGAAGCAGCACTTATTGTTATAACAGAAGCTTCATCTAACAACCTCAGCGTAATCACTTGTAACACTATCTTGTATGCATAGAAAGAAGCAGCATTTATTGTCATATCATATGCTTTAAAAGACAAAATAAAGTTTTTAACGTCCCTTTATGGATGAAATGTACATAGTTGCCAACTCTACTGAATTTTCCAGTAGACTACTAGATTTTTCCAGTTTCTTCTGGTCTACTGGTTTAATAAAAATTCTCCTGGTTTTTGTACATTTTAGAAAATTCCCTAAAATTGAGTAAGTTTCTTGAAAAATCCCTATTGAAATAGAAATTGTGCACCAGATTATTGCTTGCTCAAATATTAAAATAAGTATTATATATAATAAAGCTAATAAAAATCAGTTAAAAATTTTTTTGTCCCAAAATGTTGTCCCGCAGTGGACTGATCGTAAGATACGGTTCCCAGCATCACTGTCTGCGGTCAGTAAGCGGGTGGGTGACCATTTTGCAGCCTGCGCAGGAGCCGAGGGTGCGCAACATCGGCCGTCGTTAAACTGTTTCACCGTAAAATGCTCGACTTTGAGCAGGTCATCGGACTGCCAAAGAAAGGAAGCTATCCCCTCTGCGGAGGATCAAAATTGTGATGGCATGTTTTCGGATAATGCTCAGGGATGTTTCCCCGACCGTCGCCAATAGCCCATTATGCAGCTCTAGCGCGACGTAAATGAAATACCTATCTAAAATGTCAGTTAATTTTAATTCAAAATTCTCTGTTTAAATTAATTAAAAAATGTTTTAACTATTTTTGATGCATTAAATACCTATTACTATTCAAAATTATCAGTAAACATAATACATAACATTTCAAGTTTACTTAATGTTCAACATAACTGGAAAATATAGCAGATTTTGATGACGTTAAAAATCCCTAAAATTCCCTATGCGTAAAATATTTAGTACATTATGCAAGAATTATCATGAAATTTACATTATTTCATAAGATCTACTGGATTTTTTCTTATCAATGGTGGCAGTTATGAATGTAAATATATAGGAATTAAATCTTTGTGGACAAAAAAAAATTAAAAGAAATTTAAATTTTCCGTTTTTTTTTTTTAGACACCTTGAAATATTTTATACCAATTAGAATACAATTTCCGAAAACCATTGATAATTCGTTTTCTGTACAAAATATTTCCGTTAGGAAAAAAAAAAACACTAAAAGAATGTAAACTAAGAAATAGTACTCGTTAACTAGTGGGAAATGTATCTTTTCAGCAGCTGCTTATTGTAGGTTACAGAGGGTGGGGGAGGATAGAAAAAAAAAGGCCCTAAATTAACGACAAAAAACTACTTCCCCTGTTTGTGGACTGTGTGTGGAGGAGTATGAAAAAATAAAATAAGGTTAATGATGAGCACAAAATAAAGTAAAAAAAAAGAAGGTAGAATAGTACAAAACATTACCCAAAAGAACACACGCTTTGTGCATTTTTCACAGCTGTTTTTAGCACTGGACCCCCCCCCCCTCCCTCCCTTCCCCATTGGCGGATTCCAAGAATAAATCATTTTCCATTTGAATCACGTAATTTCCCAGAAAGCTTTTTTAGTCGTGATTTAGAATAATGTGTGTCGCACGTAATTTTTAGCCGTTTTACCAAATTGTTGAGAATGTTTCTCCCAAAATATGTTTTCCACATTTCGCAGTTTTCTTCTTCTTTTTTTTAAAATAAATTTTGCGGTTTTAGCAACTATCATTAGCTGCTTAAAAATGCTCTTTTTTTATTGTTGTTGTTGTTGTTGTTTGAAAATGAATTAATTCCAAAAGGAATCAATTGATTGCTTTTCAAATTGTTGTTTCATTTTTATGATTATGATTCATGCATAAATTGTGTCCGGATTATGCGAATGTTTCTGATTTAAATAGCAAGCCTTTGTATGGTGAAACACTTGATCCGAGAGTAATGTACGGCGTTTCACTACAACTGTTTGATGTAAAGTAATTGTTGCCACTTTTTTGACGTTGAGATACAATCAAATTTTTTCCAGTGAAAAATTTTGATGTACAGTTGCTTCCATCAAATTTTTTGCAGTGAAAAATTTTGATGTACAGTTGCTTCCATAAAATTTTTTGCAGAGAAAAATTTTGATGTTCAGTTGCTACCTTCAAATTTTTTGCAGTGAAAAAATTTGATTTACAGCTGCCATCAAATTCTTTACATTGAAAAATTTTGATGTACTGCTGCTACCCTTTTTGGTGTTTGAGTAAACTAGATACACTTTTAAATACAGAACTGAAGTTATCGTGCAAAAAATGACATAAAATTGACAAAATAACAATTATTTGAAAGCATTAATATGATATACAGTCTAATCCTTTTTTAGCGAATTACGAGAGACCGAAATATAATAACGAAAATTCGTTATTTCAATATTACGAATTTTAGCGCTAAGCAAAGTTATTTTGTTACATAGGAATTTTTCGTCAAAAAATTAATAAATGCTTTACAAATTTGATATAGTATTTGTATTCCGCATTTAGGAAAATATCAATACAATATTTCAGAAGCTCACAAAAACTTGACGGACAATGAGTAAAACGGACAATGATTTTATCAGCACTACTTATCAGACAAATGTGGATCTCAATTTATTTTTTTATTTTTTATTTATTTATTTATTTATTTATTTATTTATTTATTTGTACAAATAACTTAGAACAAGTAGGTATTATTAAGCTTCTCCAAATTATCTGCATGCTCAAACAAAGTGTTGGAAAAGTTTTTTTGTGCGAATTAATATCACTTCACAGCTTCCAAATTGGACAAGGAAACTATGTAGGCACAGAAACATTTTATTCAAAGCTTTGTTTACTTCTAAAGAAAGGCAAAAATGTCTCGATCAGGATAGAATTGTTGCTTATTTTTGTCTTCATTAAATTGGATGATCCATTTTGTAATAGCGGGGATTCGAAAAGTATTTGTTACTTTGAAATTTTCGCTTTTTCGGATTCCGCTAAAATGGAATTTTGGCTGTATTACTAAATACATGCTTGTTTTTTTAAACGAAATATTTTTGCAATGAATTGATTTTTCTCCGCATGAAAATACGTGTTTTCAGTAAGCAAACAAATGCAAAATAAATAAATAAATAAAACCATAACGGTTAGAAAATAAATAAAAACGTGACTATATGAAAAGTGAAAAATCTAAATTTTCCTCAACACTAAAAATGGTGGCACTATACACACCAAAATTTTTACAGTGTAAAGGTGTAAATACTCAACACGAAATAAGAAATAGCTGAAAATGTTGGTTCTTAGAGACATTGGAATAAATTTCGGATCATCAACTTCAGAAAACATAGTTCATGTATACTTGAAGAAAGTGTTTATGAAACACATTTTCTCATTAAAAAACATTTCTTTTAAAAATCCCGGGCAAGAAAAAATTAAATTCCATTGACGCAGCTGGGCAGACGTTTTGATCTCCAATAGAAAGCAATACTGATAAAACTTTATAAAAATGATTTTTTATTTATTTTATTTCCAATGCCGACCTGTATTTACATTTTATCAATTCAGGCATTTTAGATTTCAAATTTGTTGACCACTCCTTCAGGGTCACCATAGTAGGTGGGCCAACGTTGCTCCCACAGTAAGGATAGATAGTACAGAAAATGAATCAACATCTATGCCTTGGCCGGGGTTCGAACCCAGAACCTTCCTAATGCATGGCCAGTTCCATGACCCCTACACAGTTCGGTAGGCAATTTAAAATAAGTTGAAGCTATTACTTTTGTGTGTATATGAGAATTTTGAGAATCAAAGCGCCACCTACAGTTTTGAAAAAAAATTTAAAAAATCTTACAAAATGCGACTTTTGTGTTTTGAGAAAGCAACCCGCTATAAATTTGTCCCAGGACCCTCAATGTCTGGTCCGGTCTTGTCAAAAGAAATCTCAAAGGAGTCATTTCAAGATATTTCTTTTTTCACCATCTTGGGAGTCAGTGCGCTCCATTTAAATTGAATCGATTCGTAAAATAATAAACTTTCAACGACTAACTATTCCGCCAGACAACAATACGAGTTACACATGAAATTATTTAAAGCAATTGAGCACCCAAATAAGAAGACAACCTCAACGTAAGAAGTGTCCACTTGACATTGCTTTATCTCCGACTTCCGATCTGAAACCCGGAGCTCTGATCCAGTAGAGATGATGGGAAAGGGGAGAGAAAAACTACCCTTTCATGGAAAAACCCTATCCTAGAGAAAGTTTTTTTTTTTTTTTTCATGTGCAAATCGGAAATCTCCCAAGGTCTCGAGAAGAAAAAAAACTTTCTTCCTTCTCCTTCTCACGCGTCATTTCCTTTAATATAACCCGACCACCATCAGTCCCGTTACACACTTGTTGTACCCCCGAAAAAACACCTAGTCCCGTACCCAGATGGTTTTAAACCCTTATATTTTTTTGCCCCTTTTTTCCTCAAACCTTTTCTCCTGCATCCCTTTCTCAACCTCAAAGCACCTATATTTTTTTTTACACCTAAACTGTCTTTGGGGGACAACGAACCCAGGATCCGAAGAACAAAGACGTCGAACTTTTTTTTATATATTCTTGCCCCTCCGGTGTTACGTCCGTCGCTGTGGAGACGGGAAATGATTTTTTCTTTTTCGGGAAGATCTCTCTACCAGATTTTTTTCTAACCATCCTTTTTTCACATTACCCTCTCGGAAAGACACCTGGTTTGATGAAGGATGGACGGACGAGAAGATGGGGCAAGGACCTCCCAATCGATGGTTTCAGGGGCGCCCTTCGGTAAGGGCTGCTTTTTTTTTTTTATTGGTACTATTTTTTTCTATTCCATCACAAAAGCTTGCGTAGATGGGAGGCGTCCACCCTTCAAGCTGTCCAATCATAACATACGAGTAACGGGAATCACTTGGCGAAGATCTTTCATGGTCCATGGATTCGGTTTAGAGATCTGGCACGTGCCTTCATCCTAAATCAGGTAGTTTGGTGCCAGTGTCTCATCAATTACCAGTTTGGTTCGATTTCGTGTGTTCGGGATATTTTGGCTCTATCTGTGATAAGGTAAAGAGAACATCGGCAAATTGGAATTAATGGTCACAGTTGCTGGGTAGAAACACGTAGAATATAAATTAATGGAAAAAGTAGATGGACGAAATCAAAGCAAGGATGTGCAACAAGTTTTAAAATCTTTTTCAATCATTAAAAAAAAAAAAAAAAAAAAAATGTCACATCAGTAGTGCATCGATAATTTCCATACCTTCATTTAAAGATACCGATATTGGATTTCATTCTCACTTTTTAACATTTTATTTTTGAGCAGAAATCCTTAAATTAACATTTTAAAATTTGCATTTTTGATTTTGGTGCTGGTTAAAAGAGGGATTCTCAAAATTGTGCAAAAATATGTGAAAATAGCTTCGAAACAGTAAATAGTCGAATTTGAAAACCCCATTTATTCAAAATTGGAACAGCATATAAGATGTTCCTTGGCTGGTAAGGTACCAAGGATCTTCGGAATCGCAGTAGGATGCTCTAAACACTAGTTGTACACCCCAGTCCAGGAAGAGTTTGGAAGCTTTATATAATCGACGTGGAATGACACATCATGACATAATAATTCTCAATTTCAATGGTAGAAAAAGTTTTAATTTGGAAAATATGGTCTCATTAGATTATTCGGGAAATCACTAATTTTAATTTCATTTTTGCTTATTTCGCTATATCTTAAAAACCTAAAGGCGAATAGAATTTATAAAGCTTCCTGACTCTTGCTATACTGGTTTGTTCAACTATGCTGGTTAGAGCACGCTACTACGAACAAGGAGGTTCGTAGCTCGAATCCTGCCGGCAGTCAACGAACACCTCTATAATAGAATTTTTCCTATTTTGGGGGGGGGGGGGGATTTAAATAAATTATAAAAGACGAATGCTTAAAATTCTATTCAAAATAACAAAATTTATTGCAATTTAATTCAAGATAATGATAAAATTAGTTTTTTGATTAATGCTTTTTACATTAGTTAATAACATATTTTTTATGCTGACAAATAAAAGATTATTTAAGGTATCCGACTACCTTAAAAAAGAGGATTTTCACAAAAAATCACTTTTTTATTTTATTGCTTTATAATAATGCCCAATTTTTCTAGTTTTAAAAACTGTTTTGTTTTTGAATGCACGTCAAGCAGAACTTTAGTTATAGCTATTTTAGTAACAGATGACAGCTGTCTAACTTACCGGAAATTACAAAATTGAAGCCGGTAGTAGGTAATAGTTTCGGATCCATTTCTATTTGTGTCTTTATTTTTCTTAGATATTTAATTTTTAAAAGCTCTTAAACTCACGGCTAATAATCTGAATTATATTTTAATTAGATTTTACGTTTCGTGGTTACTGTTTGTGGGTAACATGAAAAGTTAGCATATTTTCTGATAGTTTGTTTACATTTGAAGCGTACTTTTTGTATCTTGATTTTGATTTGTTTTGAAGAAATTTATTGATTTCTTTCAAAAAAATTTGTTATTTATTTTGATGAATTTATTGAAATGGGTAAAGGACGTACTTCTCAATCTAAGAAACGTAAGTATTACGGTAATCAACATGCCACCAAAAGCGATAATTTGAGTAAAGTTGATTATACCATTTATTCAAAATTGTGTAAAGCAGATGAATCTATTACTTCAAGCTCTTCAAAATTATCGATTTCTATGGATGTCAATAAAGAACTGATGCCTTTGGATAAAAACAATCTGTGTGGCAATCGAATAATTGATATTGAGATCCTAATGGTGATATTAGCTTCATTATGTTGTCCGGTTTGCTATGATAACAATTTGCATTTAGAAGAAAATTCTAGATTTGAGCTATTATAAATATTATAAAAAATATTTTTTACTTCTAATTATTAATAAAAACTATATTTAGACATATATATTAAAGTGTGAAAATACAGTAAGATGGTTGTTTAATAAAAAATTGTTCCTGTGTTAAATGCTTTATAAGTAGTAGACTTTTGATGTTATTCACTAAATACTTTAAAATATCGCTAAATAATACGTTAAAATATCGCTATGTTAAATAAAACTAAGAAAATGTGTGAAGGAATGTGCCCCCTATAAAATATAATAACTTCCTACTGACAAACATTCATAGTTTTTAGAAAAAATTTAATTATAAACTTTAATTGTGTTTTTCTCAAAATGACAATTTTGCTGTTTTTTGTCTACGGAAAACAAGATAACTCAACTAATTATAATAAATTTGTCTTCAAACTTTCAGAGATTGTTTCTTGTATTGGTGGTTATGTAACAGACCTCCAGAATTCAGATAACTGTATTATTTTTTGTTTTATGAGATATTTTGCAGTAGATAATGTGAAGAAAATGTGAAAAAAAATGGAAAAATATGCTTAACACTCCATAAATTTTTTTGATTTCATGCTATCATTTAAGTTGAGGTTCATAACACTTCAGAGGGTTATACGAAACGGCTCAAAAAGTTTGATAGCTGCATGTACAATAGTTTTTTGTGTAGAGTGTTTTCCGTTAATGAGTTATTTTCATTAAAATTATCTAAAAAATACTCTTTAAACAAAAAATTTCCTGTATATTAAAATTTTCTCTATTAAATATGTTTATTTAAATTAATATACAATATAAATTGCAATAATGTTGTGAAAAATATTTATTTTTCAAAAATTTTGTCCCGAAGGTAGTCGGATACCTTAAAAAAAAAAAACTCAGATACTTTTTTTTTTACTATTCGTAAGATTCAAAATTTGTCAACATTTTAGGCATTGTTTTATCCCTAAATTAATATTGTAAATGTAAAATTCTTGTTAGTTAAATAGAAACCAGAATAACTTAAAAATTGTCATGATTTTTGAAATTAACTTCTTATTTTTTATTTATTTATTTATTTTTGTATTAATATTAAAATTGTAGTGTAATAGCTCTCCGAATTTGTTGTTAAACAACCCCAAAAATAATATAAAGTGAAACTTTATTGCAAACTAAAATCAAATCGAGTGTTTACATATACTTAAAGGCTGTTCTTAGATCTAAGCACCAATACTGAAAAATATTACACCATACTCACGTGCATTTGTGCATTACTTGACCATTATTTTGTGCATTACGAAAACACCAATTTGATATATTTTGATATCGTTGGTAAATTGTTTGCAATCTAGTTCGAAATGGAGTGCGATTTTTGTTGTTTAGCACATACTTATAAATCTGTTTTGTTGTTTAGCACATTTTAAATATCTCTCAATTGTATTAAATATGTTTTATATATTTAATTTTAATCTTCATTCATGTTTAAGCCTAATTCGAATTCATTTTAATGTTCTATATTACGCTTGATTTATTAATTATATTTTTAAAATTAGTTTCTGCTAATCGTTTTTACTCTAAATTGTATCATAAAAATAGCTTTACTAACACTAGTGAGCTTGTGACACTTGTTACGTAATACTAAAATTTTAAACATACAATACAAATTTTAGTGTTACTGAACATCGAAAACGGGGCAACTACTTTTCATCAAAAGTAGAGAAACAAAGGTTTTTTAGGTTTTTTAAAGACGCGTGTTTAAAGTATTCAGACTCCAATTATTAAAAAATATGCCTTGTAATTTCATAATTTTATTAATAAGAAAAAATAGTAAACAATTTGGATAAATAATAAAGAAAAATTTATGTAAATTATAAATATACTATTCTTTTGAAATGCGATTAAAGTGTACGGGTGTATATTTCATACTCTACGTTTGAAAAGAAAGTGTACCGAATTTTCATAATTTTATAAATCCGAAAGAATAAGCAATAAGAAAAAAAATAATAAAAAACGTAAATCAGTTATGTATATTCCACCTCCCCCCCCCTTTCTAATAAAGAGTTGTTTTTTTTTATGTCCCTTGTCCTTGGGTACTACATTAAACCACTGTTCGTTTTAACTAAATTATCTAATCCATTATAAAAAAATTAAAAATAAAAATATAAGCGGTGCCTTCTTTCTTCTTTTAAAAACAAAATGAAGGTTGTAAAAAATGACCATATTTTATCTTTACTAACCCCTCTAGTTATTTACTTAGAGAATTTTTCATTATTTACTTTTAATTTTTTTTCCGAAATTTTCCAGAGCATACACAAGGTTACTTGTTTACTTCAAATAATCCTAGACCGGTCGTTACCCTTAAAACCCCCTCCTAGTTCCTTTTTACCGTGGGTAGGGAAAAACTCGCAATTTTTTTTTTCTTCACCCCATCTTTTAGGGCAGAGTAAAAAAAAAATATATTATCACCCCTTGTGCTATATATTTGAGGGAAAAGGGAAGGGTGCTATTTAGGGGTTTAGCATCCTTGGAAGGGGGTACTTGGAAGAAAATGTTTCGAAAGTAATGAAGTTCATTATTAATAAGATGTCTGGGTATTATCAAGACAGTTACCGCTCCTTTTTTTTTTCTTTTAAAAGAAAAAAAAGAATTTTTCGTGGTAAACAACTTGCCTCCTTTCTTGGCCTCCCTGCGTGTTTTCTTAAATTGCACTTTTCTATGGAAAATGTTGTGAAGATTGTCACGAAAAGAAAGATAAAAATGGCTTCAATTTTTGCTCTCGTTTTACAATGGATTGAGAATGGAAATAGTTTGATATTTTCTTTATAACACATTTATGACTGAAATGTCTTGTTTAGTTTTCTTTTTTTTTCCTTGTTTAAAATTTTAGCTGACAAATTTGAGGTAATTTTCACTCCTCGATTTCTGTTTAATACTCTCGACGTTGAATCGTGGTTTATCTTAAAATACCTGGACGTTTAAAAAAAAGAAAAGAAAAAGGAACAAGTATTAAATATTAATTTTAATACAATGTTAGGAATTTTCTAAAATTATGGCATCATTAACAAAGAAAATAACTGTTGAATTTTATTATTCATTATTGTTTTTTTCCCCTCATAATTTTCATGACGTTGAATAGAGACCTATCTTTAGATACTTAGACGTAAAAAAAAAAAAAAAAACTTCATATGTTCAAGAAAAATTAAATGTTAATATTAGTACATGTTTGGCAGTTTTAGACATTTCGGCTTTATTAACGAAGAAAATAAAGCTTATAGATATTAATATTTATGAGGGCAGGGCTGATTGTGCTCCGGAAAAATCCGGATTTTTCGCTAACAGTGATCCGGAAGTTTCCGGAGATCGAAGGTCCAGACGTTTCAAAAAATCATTGATCACAGAAGTTTCCAGAAATCAAATATTCAAAAGTGGAACTTAGAAACACAGTTTATTTTGTTTGTAAGGGAGTGCCAGATACATTTTTTTTATCAGTAAATAGTTATAATCATAAACTCAAGAAAGTAAGACATATTTGTAAATTTTAATTACTTCTCCTAGAAAAACCTAGTCTAAATTTTTTTCTAATTTTTCAATTTAATTTTTTTTTTTTTTAAACTCGGGAAATTTTTCGGAATTTTGACTTGGGCTCACAATCACCCCTGTGAGGGTTATTATTTTTTTTAGTGATTCTTACTAAGTTGAATAGAGACCTAGACACTTAGATGTAAAAAAATGAATAAGAATAAAAATAATATTAATTAAGTATTAAACTCAGCTACGAGAAAAAAATTTCCCAATAAGCGTAGAAAAATGGCAATTATGCTTTAAGATTAATTATTGCTTTGTGCAATATTTACGATACTGCCATATTTGATGTACCCATATGCATTACCAATAGCCGGTAACTTGTGTAAATCAGAACCTGACATTGTTCTACTTGTTGGCGAACTTTGCTTCATGGTACCAATAATTGCTGATTTTTTTAATAACATTCATATTTTCATCTAAAAGATAATAAAGTTTGAGAATTAAAGTTCGTTATCAAAAGAAGATATGAAAAATTAATTATGAATAGTTGGTATTAAAAGGATTCAGTATTAGAGTTTAATAAATTTAAGCTCCTTGAAATTGAAATGCCGTTCGGATGCATAAGAATAAGCATATTTATGTTAAAAATCCATCAATGTTTCCATCGATGAAATTTGGTATTTTCGATATTCTACCAGAACCACATATCTCCCGAATGTTTACAAACAACCCCTTGCCCACTTGTAAACTGTTTGGGAAAAAAACACACACAACCAAATCGGCACTCCTGTTCTCCAGTTATATATATTATGCTATTTTTCATTTCAAGATATGCTGGCTCCTAAAAATTGGTCTTTGTTCTTAAAGGTTTTGCATTTTTGTACCATAAACCATGCGCATAATTTAGCAGAATTCCAGTTGAGTAATTAGAGACAAGAGTCAGGTTTTAATTTCATATTATACTTTAAGTATAGGCTTAAAATTAAAATTTGTTTATCGGCTTATTAATTCTAATGTTAAAAAAAAAAAAATGTGGACTGGTTGTAATGAACACCTGAAGTGTCCAGGAATCCCAGTCACCGTGGCTCCTGAAAAATTGCAGTCGGTGTCCAATATTTAAGTGAAATTTAACACAAAAGCTTCCATAACATTCTGCCGTTTGAAAATTGGACCTAATTTCTGGATAGTTTGCATTTTTGAGGACTCCTATAATTTTGGAGATTTCTAACTTTCTCAATAGCCAGGTTTCTTATTTCGCTTTTTACTTTAAGAAAGTCTCATGATTAAAATTTGTTGGCTGGTTTCATGGACTATAATGCATTTTGCATAACTGCCCACAAAAGGAGAAAAAACATAAGCAGTTCGAGGGTATAAAATTTTTAATTCTTTTTTACATTTGATGCCTATTCCCATTACTATTTAATTCTCTAATTGGTTTGACAAGCCGTGATGGCTCAGGGGATAGAGCGTTCACCTTCCAATGAGACGAACCGGGTTCGACGTAAAATTTCCTCAGTGGTAGATGGATCAGGGGTTAGAGTCCAATCACGCTAACCGCGATATGTTCTCGTGGTTTTCCTCTCCATGCAACGCAAATGTGAGTTAGTTCCATTAAAAAGGCTTCTACGAATGCTAATTTCTACTCAATGCTTCATCAAGAAGTTCCCTTGTCTTCTGGATTGGATTTAAAATTATAAGACTACGGAGTTGGACATTAGTACTTGTAAATCCGAAAAATTGGGTCGGCTGTTCAACGACAGTTGTAAAATAAAATAAAGTTGGTTTGTAATGTGAACTCATAACTAAACAATCCTAATTGAACAATTGAATGAAAAATATTTTTCAAACTACGAACCAGATTTTATACCTATCCATACTATTCGTGAGGAAGTCTACTAACATTGATGAATATGATATTTAAGTCGTGGTTGATCAGGTAATAAAGGGCTTGCGCCTGATTTAGACGGATTAGTTTCGAATCCGCGTATTAGCTGGCATCAGCTTTCACACTGTCGGCATAAGTTTCCCCTATTAAGACGAGTTAGCTCCAATGCTATTAACTAGGTGTTTCCTTGTCTTCAGGGTTCGAATTTACTAAAATATGTAATTGGATGTAAAATCTTCACATGCGCAAAATATTAGGGATTGATTGCATGATCAATGCTAATGGCAAAATATATTTCTCTTCCTACTGGTTTAAACTTATAAAAACTAGACTAATTATTTCATTTAGGGACCGTTCACATATGATATCACGCTTGATGGGGGGGGGGGGAGAAAATATAAAATTGGGATAGTTTGTGACGAGGGTGAGGGAGGGGCACCAAGAAGTATGATATCATCACATATTTTGGTTAAAATCAAAATATTTTAAATCAGCGGATTAAATATTTTTAGATAATTAGTTAGTTAGTTTTTTTTTTTTTTTTTTTTTTTTTGCATATTTTTCATTAAAATAAGTACATATCTAACCATCGTTGTTGTTATGCTCATTAATATCGTTAAAGCACATAATTAAAATTTAAAAATTAAATGTGTAATATGACCTATAATATGTGTGATGAACGGTTACTAAATATGTTATGTCATATTGGGAGACATGTGACTAGAGAGGTAAGGGAATATGAAGTGTGACACTTTGTAAAAAGGGGGAGGAGAGGGTCAAAAATATTAAAGAAGAGTGACACGACATCATTTTTGGACAGTTCCCTAATTAAAAATTATACATAAGTATGAGAACCAGTCATAATGCAGATCAGCACTCTTCATTTCTGTTTTCAAACAGTTGAACTTATTTTGTTCATTTAAATATAGCCTCTCACTATTTCTCATTCCTTCTTTCCAAATTCTAGAATACTTTTCTGTTGTTCATTATTCTTCTGGGGTCTAAGTTATTTAGCCCGTCCCCTTTGAAGAAAACCCGGCCATAAAGTGCAACGACCCTTGGTTCTTCACCCCAAAAAACGGGATGCCCCAACCTTACTCTCAGAAGATCCCCGACCCCCTTTAAAAAAGAACTTTTTTTTTTCTTCTCCATCCCACTCCAGATAGAATCTTTTTTGCGTCCGAGAAGTGAGGAGTTCTTTGCCCCTGGGTCCTTCTATATTTCCCACAAAACACTCCCCCGCTGATTTTTCTTCCATTCCTTCCCCCCCAAGACCACCCCAGTTTTGATCAAAATTGCGCAATAGGCATTGATCATCATCTATTGTTGATGGCACTGTTACGCAATGTTCTACTTTCTGCCTACCCAATCCCAGAAGCTCCTACCTGCCGATGTTGGCATATGTGACCATTTGGCCCGATAATGATATTTTTTCAAGGTTTATTCCCCCTTTTTTTATATCCTTTCCTGCCCAAGTAGTGTGTTTTATTGAATGTCACCGCATTTCCGAAAGTTGCGCCACTGAAAACTGTGCCAATGAATGTGCAATAACCCGAACCCATCATTCTGTAGAATTAATCCTTCACAAACGCGTCTGGGTGCCGGTCAACCCGTTGGCTACATACGCTGAAGACAGAAACACGTTTTCGCTTCCAGTGATTCGATGTCGCAGGGAATTCTGTTTGTTGATATGTTTGCGCACGTTGTTTGTGATTTTATAACTGCTGTTGGAATATATTTGCTTTGAACATTAAAAGAATTAGAATTTTTGTTTTGTTCGAATAGAGTAAGTTATGAGTATTCGAATGAACATTGTTTATAGTTATCGAGTTGTAGTGCTGTAAATAGCACTTAGCTTTTCTTCATTTTCAAATTTGAAAAAACAAATTGAAGAACTTATATTTAGGTAAGTAGTTTTTCTTTTATATTGATAATTCAATTAATATTCTAGTAATATTTTAACAACAAACAAAATATATTTCTTTAAAAAAAAAATTTTTTTTTTTTGGGGGGGGGGATTTAGTTTAAAGCATTATTTAACTTAGAATTTTATTTCGTTGATCTCAAATTATAATTTATCGATAAAGAAAATAGGCTTAACTTTTTAACGCAAAATTTTTTTATTCTAAAAATATTTTTATCGCAAACAAGTTATATTACAGTATTATTTATTTTTTAAATGATGAGAGTTTGGAATTTTTATTTAATGATAAAAAATATATTATTTACTCTTTAATTTTCGTAAATTTTGAAATTTGAGTTAGTCAATTAAAGGATTATACTCTATTCTTTATAAAAAATGCTCATGTTTTATGCTTCAAATTTAATTATAAATAAATAAATAATTTTAAAATTAATGTTGAAAAATGTCTTTCCGTTAACTAATGCGTGTGAAATTTTTTAATGAAAATAATTCAATCATACAGGCATTTTTAAAATTTCTTTTATAAAATAATAAACAAGGTATATTTTATTTTCATGTTTTTTTCGCATTTTGTCTTTTTAATTTAATGTTATGCGAACTAAATAATTATGTTAAACACTTTTTTTTTTAATTTTGGAAATTAGCTTTTCACTCTTTAATTTTAAAAATTAGCTCCTTCGCTTTGTAATTTTAAACAGTCAGAAAAGAAAAGATAAAAAAATTGACTTCTAAATCACACACAAATGTTTTAAAAGTTCGAGAAAAAAAATTATAATAAAGGGGAAAAAAGATTAAATATTTTTGTAGATATTTTATTAATTATGCGGAACTAGATATACTTATCATTGCATTCATTCAATAAAAGTGTTATTTTAGTGCAGATTATTTGTTAATTACAGCGGAATGAAGTGCAATTATCTCCTACCGATTAATTCAAGAAAAGCGTCACTGTTAATAATTGATTCCAGTTTTAATTTTTGTGATTCAGAAAATTAAGCATAATTTAATTGATTTGATAAAATTTTTTTCATGCTAATTGTGTTAAAAAATATAGTAATATATTTATTGTATAAATCTCAATTTTAAAAAAAATTGAATTTTTATCTTTTATTTAAATAAAATTTGACTTGCATTCTGAATAAATTAACTTTATTAATTTGTCGCACTTTTGATTAGTCAATTTTCTTAATTATTCTTTTTTATTTAAATCAATTTCTCAATATCGTTTTATTTAATTAAGAGCAAAAGCTCATTATATTTAATATTCAAGCCTCTCGTTATTTGCAAATATTCTATAAAAAAAAAACAAGGGTTATTTGATTTATGTAAGATTTATTTTTTATATTCTTTGAGGTTTAAGTTTAGGTGATTAATTTAGATTTTTTAGGAAATAATTAGAGTCTATGATTTTTCCATTTTCATTGCAAATACTCGTATATTGCATTTTTCGTATAAATAAAAATAAAGTATTTTAATCAAGTTTTTTTTTTTTTTTTTTTTTTTTTTTTTTTTTTTAATGTTAAAATATTTTCTCTCGTTGAAAAAATTATTAAGTTTTTTTTTTTAACTGTGTACCATTTTGTTATTAATATTTATTTAAAAAAATTTAAAAATATAAAATTAAATTAATAAAAATTGGTCTTGCTGGCTTTGATTTAAATGTATGTATATCATATTTATGTAAATGTGTAAACGATAAAATCATATTAAATGCAATCATAATCGATAACTACTGATTCAAATCCCACCTAATTTCTACTGTAGAACTTATGTAAAATTGTAATAAATACTAAAGACTCTATTTCTAAATATCTCGTCATAAAGGCCTCTAAGAACTATTTACTCTCATAAATGTGAACTGTTTCATATTTCTGAACTGCTCTGAACGATATTATTATAAATTACAATCAATTTAAAAAAAACGAAAGTAGACTATTAAGATGCTCTACCTAAATTTTATTTTATCAGTCAAAATTAAATTTCAACTTTTGATATTAAAATTAAAAAGTTATTTTTTGTCATTGTTTATATCCAATAGTAATTAGTAGAGCCGTGGTGGCTAAGGGGATTGCGCGTTCTCCTTCCAATGAAGTGACCGGGTTCGAATCCCAGCCATGGCCTGT
Source organism: Parasteatoda tepidariorum (assembly GCF_982258835.1). Lineage (NCBI taxonomy): Eukaryota > Metazoa > Arthropoda > Arachnida > Araneae > Theridiidae > Parasteatoda > Parasteatoda tepidariorum. Next base: position 103,193,982 of record NC_141758.1, read on the forward strand.
CGACACGAATTCTGCACTCGGCTCGCAATAATCACTGCGCTGACGTAAAATATCCTCTGTGGTAGGCGGATCAAGGGTTAAAGTCCCCTTGCTGTCAGACTAACCATGGGGGGCTTTCTTCGCCATAAAACACAAATGCGGGTTAGTTCCCCAAAAAGTGCTCCACAAAGGCAATTTCCCCCATACTTGATCCAGCAATCCTCTTGTCTTCTGGATTAGGCTCAAAATTACAAGTCGATGGAGTTGAACATTGGTAGCTGTAAACTGAGAAATGGGTCGGCTCTTCAAGGACGTTTATTAAAAAAATAGTAACTAATAATTATAATTTATAGTTATAACAGCGCTATATTGTTAGAAAAAATAGTTATAAATAATATTATAGAACTTCTAGATCTGCATAAATTTGAAAGCAGATCATCCTCTAATAAAAAACTGAAAGTACATCACTTTTGTTGACATTTTTAAAACTAAATTTCATATTTCTTTTTTGTAAATCTAAAATAAACCGAACAAATTACTTCCACTAAAATTCAAGCTCTAGAATTCAATTCATATAGTACTTTATATTATATAATTCAAACTTTATTAGTCATCATAATTCAAATATTGTGTTTTCCCTATATATATAAAAAAATTAAAATTGTACAGATACCATTAAAATGCAACGAAAGTGAAATGGATAAATAATGCAATAGTGTAATTAAAATGTTAGTTTAAAATAAATGATTTGTGCTCAACAGTATACCTCTTATTTGTAATATCTTTAATAGTATCTAATTTTTATTAACAGTGAGAATTGTTATAGAGTTCAGCTTTCCAACGTAGAACTCGCATAATCATGTACGTATCTTCTGTGAATACTCTTAGAGAGGCATACGTACGTCAACGTGTGGAATACTACGTGTAAATGTTAAATGTCTCTAACTACTACATTAATCAAAGCTGTTAAGGCTAGCCGATGCTTCGTTATGAGAAAAACATATAAAAGTCATTTCTATGAATTTCTTTATTAAAAAAAATTATAAGTTATTTAAATTCTAGGAGCAATTAAATTCAAGCTTCTAGCATTTAAATGCTAGACGCAATTAATTTAAATGCTATTAAATGTTATTAAATGCAAGTTATTTAAATGGTAGAAGCAATTAAATAACGTTGAACTTTATTCTGGAGAAAAAAGTATTGAAGACTAATTTTTCTGCTGGCATTATTGTTTCTAAATTTATTTTAGTTTTGTTTGTTTCAAATTTAAAATTTACGAAATAATTTTTTTATTTTTATTAAGAACATTTCAATGAAAGGCTGCAGTTAGATAAAGTATTGTTTTTCACTTCGGCGCTAGTATTTGTTTCGGTTTAATTAAATCCTTCTGCATCTTATGCGATATTTATGTTTCCTATTTTAAAGACGAAAGTAAATACTTCTTATTAATTTGTATTAATTTAAGCGCGAGCTTTTTTTTTGTTTCTTTCTTTTTTTCCTTTATTTTTTCTTTTTTATTGCTAAATTAATTCCATTTTATTTTTATTTCGAACTTAGCTTTAACCACAACTGCAGATTTTTAAAAAAATAGATTTAAAGTGGTTTCCTTAAAAATTTATCCTTATTTTCACGATACCGTTTTAGAAACATTTTTTTCTAGAATATTTCTAATTCGAAGAATATATTTATTAAAATTTGAAATTAAATCTTTGCAAACTTTATTATCTTTTTCATAAGACAGTTTTGTGTGCATATCATGGACGTCGTTAAAGACTGTCTGTGAAGGCGCAGCGTTTTCAAAGTAATTTTAAATCACTGAAAATTATCTCCAACATGTAAGCTATAAGCAAATAAGCCATATTTTGATGAAAATAATTCGTAAAATTTTCTTTTTTTCCTCCTAAGAGAGTCATGAGTTAACTAATTGGTATTAATTTGTTCCATTTAAATTTGTTGCTAGATTCTAATCGAAGCATTTTAATTTTACTAACGTAGGATTCACGCGAGATGTAATTATATTATAAAAGACAACTTTTATTCTTTTGATTATTATAAAAAAATTTGATTTTCCTTTTATTAAATCATAAAGTATACAGCACTGTGTGTACAGTGCTATCGTATAATATACATTGAGGAAAGAGCTTGGTCAAAATTGCTAGAATGAAGTAAAATTTACCGTGTTTCTGTCTCTATGAGAACACCAAAATGTTCTGAAAATTTTACCTTTGTAATGATTTTGAAAAATTGAAAATAAAATATGGTTTTATAATGTGTAATTAAATTTGGTTAAATTTGTTATTTTTATCATGATACCTTAGTGCATGGCATAAAAAACCGTTTATTTGGTTAAATTTGATTTTCAGTTTTGTATTTTTTACTAAATGTGTGGTAATGAACTATAGTTTTCAAAACCATAATTTCCGGTAAAACATATGAACGGAAAAATTACCAAATGAATGGTTAAAATACCGTATATTTTGGATTTACTAACCAAAAATATACCTTTCTTTCATCAGAAATTTCATTACCAAGTAGTACGGTAATTTTTTTCTCCGTGCGGGTTTAGTAATTTTATATCGAATAAATGGTCTCAATGGTTTTGTTATCATATATACAATCCTGCACTTTATGTACCTAAATCGATTTCTCATTGTCAGTTTTGCATAAATATGGCTGAGTTCCGTTCAGAAATCAATTTTTTTATTTCGTAAGTTTTCAGTAACCGTCATTGAGCAGTCGACCCAATTTTTTGGGTTACGACTTTAGGTTTTGGGGATATTTGAGATTATATTAGTTGTATTAATTTTTAAAAAAAATTTAATTCTCAGTTCATAATTTTAAAAAAAAAAATTCTGCGAAAGATATGTATTATCACTTATCACCGGGTAAACATATATATGTAAATATTCTTTTTAAAAAGAAAACTGAAGCAATATCTTGTTTAACTATTGAAAAAAGGTCATCGAAGAAGCTCAGTTTTAGCATTATCGGTATATGCCCTCCCCTTTTTAAGGGCAGAAAATATTATTTTGATAAGTGTAATATTATATCAAAACAAAAATAATAATTTCAACCTGTAGCAGTTTTCGTTTGAGAAGATTGAAAGCAAAATCAAACGGAAGGTTTTTTTTTTTGTATTTAATGATGCCTCTAGGCTCATTGGTTGAATGATAAAAGAGAAATTTTGTGGTTGGCCTACTGTGAAATCCTTGACCTTTTACAAGAATAGTATTCCTGAAATCCGGTTTAATCGAGGAAAAATGTGGACCGGAAATATTTTCTTGATACAGGAATTTTATTCCAATAATGAATTTCTTTTCCGCGGTTGATATTTAGACACGCCTTTTTTTGCGGTTTAGTTCATAACAGTCGGTGGTTTCATTATTTCTTATAAAAATTAGTTCAGTAATTCTTTGGGTATTGCCATACCACGGAAGAAAATTTTCGTCGCAAATTATCTTTCACCTTCATTAGTAAGTTAAAAGAAAGAAAAAGTAAGTTCAGGCTGACCTGGAGTAAGTCATAAAGTTTCAATTGCTGAAAGAAAGAAAAAAGAGCTTCAAAATATTAAAATGCAAACAAATTATTAGAAGCGAACTTCTCCGTTGCGTAATCCTAAGTTATCATCTCATCATTTATTTTCATTTGTACATTTTAAAAATTTTCTTTTCAGTATTTGAAACTTCATGGTTTGCTCTAGGTTCGTCGGAACTCACTTTTTTCTACACTTTAAATTTCAAATTAATAATGAAGGAGGAGAAAGAAAATTTGAGAAGGAAATTTTCTTCCGTGGTTTCGCGGCAAACTTTGAAGTAAAATTTTCAAGTAACCATTTCATTATTATTAGTATTCTATCATTACTACACGGAAAAAAAATTCCGGTAAAATTACCGTACATGGTAATCATAATTCTGGTGAGCAAAAAAAAAAATATTGTAATTCTAAAAATAAAAATTAAATGTACGGTATTTAAACCATTCATTTGATAATTTTTCTGTTCATTTGATAACTGTTCGCCAGAAGTTATGGTTTTTTAATTAAGTTCTTAATACCACACATTTACTAAAAAATACATAGCTGAATAGTAAAATTTATTCGAATAAATAGTTTTTATACCATGCTCTAGGTATCATGATAAAATTGCAAAATTTTATTTACCGCCTTTACCAAATTCTGTATCACGCATTATCATACCATATTTAATTGTTAATTATGCGAAAATAATAACAAGGCGTTTCAGATTTTTGGTGTTTTCAAAGTACCAGAAATACTGCAAATTTTACCTTGTTCTGGTTGTCTTGACAATATTCTTTTCAGTGGAATATTCTATTATAATTATTAATAATAATATTTATTTTTAAATATAAAAGGAATATTATTAATTAATATTCTTAATACTCTTAATAATACTTAATACCAAAAATATCCTAAATATATCGATAAAAACTTATCCCGACTGAATTTGGCTGACAAAAGGGGGGAGACGAAGGGAAAAAGTTCTAAATGTGCTTTCATTCATTTATTTATTTCAAATTTTGCGCACATAAACTGATATTGAAAATTTATATCATTTTATTTATATATTTTGATTTCCTTTTTTTCTTATTTCTGATATTCTTCGAGACATGTAAAATACAATTTCGTCACCCCATTACAATTTGGGAAATTTTGCGCACGGTAATTTAGATTTTCGATTGATTTATTCTGAAACAAATACACCAATGCAATTATAAAATGATAATTTTTAAAGGTAGTATAGCTTTGAGTTTTCTTCTGTTTTTTGACCTTTGATAAATATCTTTGTTTTGTTTATTAAGTGTCACGTTTAAAGAATTTCTTAGCATAATCTAATTTTATTTCAGTTTAAATTTGTTAAATGATACCTTCGGGCTCTTATGAAGGAAAACTGTCATTAGCATACAAGTAATTAAAACCCTATCCTATGTATGTCAAAAATTACATTAGTTGCATACATGTTGTTGAAATTTTAAGTAAATCCGATAAAAGAAAGGAATTATTGAGCCCATCAATATTTTTATCAATATTTTAGGGTTGCTCTATTTTTCTCAATTATATGAGTTTCAACTAATAGAAAAATGTTCTCACGTGTTTAAACAGCTAAATTAAGTAGTAATAATCGTAATAATACTGAACAAGTAAATAAAGTAATAATTTAAAGGTTGTTTTTAAATAAATAATAAGTTTCCTCCATTGAATAATGGATGATTTTTCATTTATATTGAACTGGAAATTAATGTAGAATATTTAAATAAACTAATTTTACTATTTTTGATACTAGTTGTATGCTTGTGAATGCTATTTTAAAAATCGCTACAGCAACTTCAAAATCCGATAAACGTTACATACTTACGTAATTGTATAAAAATAAAATGCGTATGCTAATTCTTTTCTAGTGGGTCTGTCATTTTAACTGCGGTAAGTTAAAATGCAAAGTTTTTAAAATCCTTTTATTGGGTGGTAGTCCAAGAGCACACTAAAGAAAATTATTAATTATATTATTAAAATTTGTTTATAATTTAGAAGATTTCGCCCACAATGCCCTTTTTCTTTAAAAAAAAATGTAATTTCCGTAACTATTTTTTTAATATTTAATATTCCGTCATATATGAGAATTTAAAGATCTTTATCTTTAGTTGAGATTAATTTTTTTTAAAAAAATATCCTTTTCCATTTAAAAATTTAAAATAAAATAAAATTATATATAATGTAAATTTATACATTAAATAATGTAATTATAAAAATTATGTATTTATTAAAATTGCACATTATTATTTTGTTTCTATTAAAAATGTAGTTAAGCAAATAATACAATGCACGATAAGCAAACATGTTTCCTTTTTTGTGGTAAACAACATTAACACAAACATTGACATATTGCAACCGGATACACCAACAAACCCCACACTTATATTTCCCCACCGCAAAACATAACAGCGCAAACTGACCCATAGCAGGTCACCGACCTGACCAACACACCCCTTTATGTCCGCAACAAGTATTATTTTCCTCAAACTATCGGGTGGGTGAGGAAAGAAGAAAAAAAAGTCCTAATCCACTCCCAAACCGTAAGCAAATGCTGTTTACGGAAAGGCAAGGTACCTAACGGGGTAAGAAAAACATTATATCCTCAACTCATAAAAACAGTCTTAACATTGTCTGACCCAGTTACCTTGAAAAATAAAAACGAAAACCGCATCCGTCTGATTTTCACCCCTTTCGCACATTCGAAACGGGTTCTGAAGTTTGCAACTCTGTTTTTTTTTTCTTCCAAAAGAACAAAGAAAAAAAAACCCAGTGTCTAGGTGTGCTTTTTCAACGGTTTTTTGGCAGAGAAGGGTTGCGGTTTAGGCACCCCTTTTTTTTATATTTTATTCCCCTATCCACATCCTCCCAGTTTACTTTTTGTATTGCTAAGCAACGGATTCAAAGCGGGGTGAGTCCGTGAGTCAGTATGGATGGGTTGTGAGCGTTCCTCTTAACTTTTATTCGGGATGCTGCAGACGATGTTGTTCAAGATGCTGCAGACGATGGACGATCTCCAAGCTCTTGGGGATGGGTGTTAGAAGTGGGTTGTACACCTGAAGACGCGAGCGAAGATCTTCATGATAAACATGACTGTTATAGGTGAGATTTTGATGATGTTTCGGTTGAAATTAAGTAAACAGAGTTAAGATTTCATAGGATTGGCGCACTTGTGTATTGGCAGAACGTTCGAATTAGGGATAGGAGTAATCGCTGCGAAACCAATTTGTTATTGATTAAACTGAATATCATGTATTCTAGTTTTGTACAAGCATTTTTTTAGTACTTTTAAACTACGAAAAGCTGCTTTCCATGAAATTTGTAACTATATATCCTTGTTTCCTACAAGCATTATATTATTATTTTTTAACTACGAATTATTAATTTTCATCTATGTAACTAGAAACTTCTAATTTCGTGCAAGCATTATTTTATTACTTTAACTACGAAAAATTACTTTCCCTGAAATTTGAACATATATATATTCTAGTTTCGTACAAGCATTATTTTATTGTTTTCTAACTACAAATAACTGCTTTCATTATTTTTTATCTATAGAACTGGAAACTTCCAGTTTCGAACAAGCGGTATTTAATTGCCTTTTAACTACGAAAAGCGGCATTCCATGAAATTTGAAACTATATATTCTAGTTTCGTACAAAGTATTATTTTGTTATTTTTTAACTACAAATAACTGCTTTTATTATTTCTTATCTATTAACTAGAAACTATCTATTCCAGTTTTGTTCAAATATTATATATTTTTTTTAACTACGAATAACTGTTTTTATTAATTTTTATCTATGAAACTGGAAACTTTTAGTTTCATACAAGCATTATTTCATTATTTTTTAACTACGAAAAACTACTTTCATTAATCCACGAAACTCGAAATTATATATTCTTGTTTCTTAGAAGTATTAAATTAATATTTTTAACTATGAATAACTGCTTTTGTTAATTATTTCTTACCAGTATTATTTTTTATCCACGAATTAGGGATAGAAGTAATTATTTCGAATTAGACTAGTAATAAACAAAACTTTAGATTATGTGATAAATACAATTATTATTTTACTATGAATCAGGTAAATTATGTTTGCAAATTAGATTTGTAATAAATTAACTAGAAATTGGTGAATATGGCGAAACAATTATTCATTCACTTATTTTTCATTATGGTTTAGGGATAAAGTGTGATCATTATAAATTAGAATTTTAATGTGTGAAACTAGAAATTCTATTATAAATACTATTTTATTGTAATAATACACCTATAATTTTTTTTATTATAAATTAAGGGTTAAATTACCAATTTGAATTGTAATATAGAATACTAGAAGATATGATGCAAATTACAAACTTTATTTTATTACTTTTTTTTACAACGAATTAGGAATAGAAATATTCATTGTGAATTATATTTGTAGTAAAATAAAACTAGAAATTATATGATAAATAAAGTTATGCTTTTATTACTTTTTATTACGATTTAGTGATAAAGTAGTTCGAATATAGATTTGTAGCACTAAAAATTAAAATTATGTAATTATTATTATTATTATTTCGACTATGTTTTCTCAAAGCTTTTTTGTATATACTTTATAGTTTAAGTAAACAATACCAGGATTTCTCCATCTTTTTCTCTTTTAATAATAATATATTCTGTTTAGTATAAAATATAAAGTATGTATTTTTACTTTAATTAAATATTTTTCGTCTACAAATATTTCGATTAAAATTTCTTGAATAAACTTTAAAGAATTGAATATTTTATTTTGTGGAAAATATATGAACTGCATTTAGTTAATTATTAACATAGCGTCAATCTATTCTGCAAGATTGATCTGCTTTAGAATTTATTTTTAACATTAAAACTTTCAAATTAGTTATTTGAATCTTATGAACTAGTGACAAAAACTAGTTAATTATAAATGTAAAACTCCAAAGCAATTAGCAATTCAAAGCTTATGGATCTGGAAGTTTAAAAAAAATGTTTGTGAAAATTAGTGATGTAAATCGTACAGCTCACTATTCATAACTTAAAATTTAATTATCTGTATCTTATGAACTAGTGAGAAAAACAGTTATATAATTAATATTGTTTAAATTACAAATGTTACATTCTTAACCAATTTGCATTTCAAAGCTTATTGATCTGGAGATTTAAAAAAAAAAATTTTAAAAATTAGTGATGTAAATCATACAGCTCACTATTCATTATCAAGTCTAGGAAATTGACTAAGATAACTGTTTTTGTGCTAGTGTAATTTAGTATTAGTACGTATAAAAATCTAAAAAGTGAAAGTTAGAATTAGCTCAGAGAAAAGAATATTTCTGCTTTTTTTTGCTTAAGTAGATAAAAACAAATAAACATCAATTTACATGTAATTTCTTTGCTTTGAATGTGGCTGTTGTTTACAAATGACTAAAATATATTCCTAAAGAAATTGTTTAAAACTCACATAAAATAAAAGTATTTTTTTGTTATTTACTTATTAATGTAATGTTTTTGTTAATGTTAATGAAAAAGTGAATGTAATTTTTTTTTATTTTTAATTGAAATATCATCTAAACTTCTTACTCCTAATTTTGAGTTTTGTTTGACAAAATATAAAAATCACGATGCCATTTAATGTCTTGGGAATAATCATTGATGATAGTTTATTTATGATAGTGTTTCAGAAAAGGTTATTTATCTACTTTTTTTCAAACTTGCTTTGTTTGAAAAAAAGTAAACTTAAGCTTTTAGACCAAGTGTATGAATAAATACTAACAATTGGGAGCTAGCGTAAGTTTTAATGGAAGTTAACTGAAAAACAATACAGATCATTCAATTGTAGTTTTCATAGCATCACATTATATAGATGATGAAATATTTAATTTATTTTTGTTTCCTTCTTTTTCTAAATGCTATTAAAATCATATTTTAAAATTGTTTGTGACAAATTTAATTCCATTTTTTTTAATTCTCTAAACATGTGAATAATTAAAAAAAATTAATTAAAATTAATAAAAATTAATTAAATAAAAGCAACGTATTTGTCTATTTGATTTTGAAAAAAAAATTTTTTTTTTCGTAGATTTAAAAAAACTTTCACAGATGATTTTTTTTTAAATATTATAATTTCCTAAAAATTATAACTTCGTAGAAAAATTGTCAAACATAAAAATAATAATAATTAATATACTTAATTCAATTATTATTTATTACTCGTGCAATTTCTTTGGACTTAATATTTCCGTACTTTTCATACATGTGTTTACTTAAAAGTATGTAACAAAATACAAAAAAATAATGACAATAGTAATAATAATAATAATAACTTATTAACAAGCATACTTTTTTAAATAACTTTGATCCAAATGCCAAAAATTTGAAAATCGCAAAACATTATCTGTATTTTTATTTAAATAATAATTTTAATGGAAATGTCCTAGTTGTATTTTATTATATTATGAAGAATGTTTTGTTTTACAAATCCTTAAAAGAAAAATTATAATGAGGACTAATTGTTTCACGCATCGCTTACTAACATTAGTCCATCTATGTAGGCCTAGGTTTAACTCATTGCTTTTTTTAAATATCTTCCTTCTGCATTGCTCATTTTCTTTCAAAATATTTTTTATACAGATTGTCAAAATCAAATATCAAAGGCTAAAACTTATTTCGTAAAAAAGTAAATAAATAAACAAATAATTTCAAAAATGGGATTTTAAACGCAAAAACTTTAATCACATGCCTAAATTCACATGAACACTCTTATAAACATTCCTTAATAAAAATATTTCGGAAGAAATATTAAATTTTTACGATTAAAGAATAAATATTTCAAGAAATATTAATATTTAAAAAAATTATTTAAATGCAAGTGTGAGCTCAGCTAATATTCTATATAATAGATAAATTTCGTACCAACATTATTTTTTCGTCTTTTTAACGCGCATAAGTTTAAGATTTATTTTTTAATAAATTGCAATCGATATAAATGTACATTTGTTTATCTTCAAGCAATTTTAAGTTAAAAAAATCTTTTTAAAAAAAGTCAAAAATAGAGTGTTTTAAATGAGTATGTTGGATATTTTTAATGCCCATATCCAAGCATGAAGAACAAAACTTGCCTGAGATAAATGCAGCCTTATCATTTATTTTATCCCTCTTAATATTTATAAGCTTCATGTCTTTTATTTGTGGTTTGGCGGTCAGCGTATGCTTGACCGACGATTGATGATGGGTTTTCGCGCCAGTGACTTATTATTAGAGAGACCTTTTTCTCACTATTCCACATCTGCTTCCTCTTCTAGCAACAATAACAACTAATTTTCATATCTAAGCGGGGAAAAAATATATTCACAATGATGGTTGATTGCTTTTTTGGACTTAAAAAATACTAGACGGTTCGTTATTTCAAACCACTGAATAGTGTTAGTTTTCTCGGATTATCATTGTACTTAATTTAAAATATTAAAATATTATATGTTCAAGCGAATTTCTTTTTAAATGATGGTTGATTGCTTTTTTGGACTTGAAAAATACGTGCGTTATTTAAACCACTGAGTAGTGTTGATTTTCTCGAATTAGCATTGTACATTATTTTAAATATTGTATATTTAAGCGAATTTCTTTTTAAATGATGGTTGATATCTTTTTTGAACTTAATTTGTGCGTTATTTTAAACCCCTGAGTTGCGTTAGTTTTCTAGAATTAACATTATACATAATTTGAAATATTGTATGTTTTAACGAATTTCTTTTTAAATGATGGTTGATTGCTTTTCTGGACTTAAATTCGTGCGTTATTTTAAACCCCTGAGTTGCGTTAGTTTTCTTGTACATTGTACATAATTTGAAATATTGTATATTCAAGCGAATTTCTTTTTAAACGATGGTTGCTTGCTTTTTTGGACTTAAAAAATACTAGATGGTGCGTCATTTTAAGCTACTGTGTTTTGTTAATTTTCTCGAATTAACATTGTATTAATATGAAATATTGTATGCTTAAGCGAATTTATTTTTAAATGATAGTGCGTGATAGAAGCTTAAATCAGTTTATTTTGTTGTTATTTAATGTTGAAAATGTTAATGGGATTCTGCACAAATGTTTCATTATTCTCATTGAAGACGATTACTGAATCATAAAATAATAATAATTATAATAATAATGTTTTAAAAGCACACCAAAAAATTTTGAAAATTAAAATTTTGGGCAACAATGTATAAAAAATCCAATCATCGATGCTATGTTAATTATCCTTTGCAACGGACAAAAAAGTACAAAAGGTTACTCTTTTCTCCTAAAATGTAGAAGTGTTTACAATTATTCCCGATTCCGTACCCCTTACATGGAATTATTTACGCAAACGTTCTGCAATCATTATTGAAAGGCAGTTATTTATGCACACATTCTGCAATCTTAACTTCATGACCAACGGTATAACGGGGCAATTTGATCAACAGTATATAACTTACCGCCATTTTTTTCGGCATGCTGGTACCTATCAATCTGAAATTGGGTTAGCTTCAAGCCATTACCGGGTATCAAACCCCAGTTCAACAATTATATTTTTGAAACTTGATTTATTAACATAAATTATCGTCTGCACAAATTAATTAGCAAATTTAGGTGCACTCTACTAAATATTTAGAATACGAATTAGATATGATTGTTAGATCCAAAGTTATTCTGGATGATTTATTTTGATGTTGGCCATTGTACACTGACAATCGTTACATTCATGCAAGCATAGAACAAAACTTTTTATATAATGTTGCCTATATTTATTTTTATTTTATTTTTTAAATTCCACTATTTACACGGAGAAAAAAAATGGTAAAATTACGGTACTGTGCGGCTGAGACATTTCTGGTTAAAAAATAAAAAATAATTCTGGTAGTGGAACCAAAATGTACGGTATTTAATAAATTCAAATATTAACAGTTTCCGTTCATAAGGTAACGGTTTACCGAAAATTTTCGTCTAAAAAAACTATAGTTCTTATCAGCAGTATATATAACGGAATGAATGGTTTTTATGCCATGCTTTAAGGTATCATAATAAAATTACTTAATTTCAACACATTTTTCAAATTCTGAAACACGCTATAATACAATATTATATTGTTATTTTTACAAAAATCATTACCAATGTTGGTAAAAATTATCAAGCGTCTTGGTGACGTCATAGAGCCAGAAACGCTGTAAACACGGTTGACAATACTTTTTTCTCTGTGTAGAAATAACATATTTTTTTAACAGAGAATCTCTATTTATATTTGACTATAGGGAGATTAGTAATTTTATTCTAAGAGATATCTTCTGAATTAGATTTACCCCTCAACAGGTGAACTGTTACCAAAATCTATAAGTATCTTTCTTAAGATCGTTTTATCACCTGTCAGTATTCCCATGCTGTTACATCCCTATCCTGATCTAATGCTTTTTTTTATTTATTAGGTTGTAATGTTTTTTATTATTTCCTTTTGGAACACACTTTTTGCTTTTCAGAAGAAATTTTTTTTTCAAGAAATGTCTTATTTAAAAATAATATTTACTTACACGAATCTTCCTCAATTTTAGGTATCTGTGAATTCCTCAATTTTCTGTATAAGCAAATGTAAATACTGTAGTTCATTTGCAAAAACGTATTTTCAACAACAAAAAAATTTATTATTTTAGTTCATAGTCCTTTGTGTTAATTCAGGGCCACCATTAAATCAAATATAACCGGAAGCTAATATTTATCTGATACATATATACTTTTATTGACATAACATTTTAGACAAGTAATGATACGTTTTTCTGCAAGAATCCAGTTATCTAATTTTGTTATAACCGTTATCATTTCATAACAATAATAATTACAGTTATTATGATTCTCATTATCATAATTATTTTTACAACTATTTTAGTTGTACCAGAGATTAGGCTTCTGTTTTCTACAAATTTGTTACTTGTAAATATTACATAAGATTTATTTCCAATTAGGACATTATTTACATATTTTCACAAAAAAATAAATGATCTACATTTTATTTTGTTATTTCAATTTTTTTTATTCAAAATTTTCACATTTGAAATTAAAGAAGATATAACGAGCCAATATTATCTAAAATCATTTTATATTTTACATAAAAATATATAGCTATTACGATGCATTCCACTATTTCGTCATGAATTAATATTCTCAAAGAAAGACAGAACCATATAATTGGTTCCTCGAATTTCAATATTGTGTTAAGTTGCTGCCATTAGGCGTTGCATTTTAGCTCAAGCAGAACTATAGTATTGTGTTATAACGTAAAAATAAGTATGGCAATATGTTATAATTTGACACCATATTAAGGTCATCAAATTTGAAAGCTTTTTCCATTTTCCAGTATTGTACTTTGTACTACGAATTAGTATTAACAGAACTATGTATAAACAATTTTCTAACTCGAAAAAAAAAAAAACTTCTTATTTTTATATTGCTTAGAATGAGTATGGCGGAGTACGGCGGGAACTTGGCCGAGGGATTATTGGAACCATTAAGCCATCTTCCCAATTTGGCCGCCAACAGCTGAACCATTACCAAAACTATAGTGGTCATTTTTCTTCAGACCCCTTTATCACCCGTCGGTTTTTTCACCCCTACCCTTTCTCTTTACCGTCAAAAACACAATTTATAAGCATGATACACATGTGTTGTTTGTTCTCCCAGTAATTCTTTTTTTCTTCTCACTGCGTGCAAGCTTCCATTCTTCGAAAAACACGTTTTTCCTAAATGAACTGAGGACACCCCTTCCCCACGGGAAGCAATTTTTTCTCCATCTTCCTTTCTCTCCCCACACTGGGGTTATTTTGGGGTTATCCTCCCATTTCGGGGACTGATTGATGCGGGATTTTTTTTCCTTCGACTTGTTTTTCCCCTAAGTACGATTCGGGGATCAAGTCCGGCTATTGGAAAAACCTCTTATGGATGTCTGGCCAAAGTCCGGACGATAAGGACATTGATCAATGTAATTATTCGACCGTGGAAATTCGGTCGACCGGCAGTAATATTATCATTCGTTAATGCTTACGCTGATACTGCGTTAATGCTTACGCTGATAAATATCATTATAGAGTAGGTTTTTTTTTAATGAGATTCAGTGAATTAGTACTCACTGTCATCTGAAACTAATCAGCAAAAACTACTGTTATTGTTTACACTTTTATTTTACGCAAATGTTAATGTCATTATTTACATTTTACTTCAAAAATATGTTAAATATCTGCTTGTATTTTATCTGAAGAAAAGTATTAATCACGAAAACAGAAATTTTGATGATTTATTTTGGTAAATGAACAAAATTACTTGCACTCACTGCAAAATTACTTGCACTATTTACTCATATTATCATACGCTAATGCCAATGTTGTTAAATATCATAGTCGGTTTCTTTTTAATGAGATTTGGAGAATAAGTATTCATTGTAATTTTAAACTAATCACCGAAACTACTGCAGTTGTTAAAAAAAAAGTTTACTGTTATTTGCACTAATGTATTAAATTTTAACAAATATTTACTTGCTTGAAAGAAAAGTATTAATAACGTCAATAGAAATTTTGATGATTTATTTTGGTAAATGAACAAAATTACTTTTTTTTTATCTACTCACATTATCATACGCTAATAGTTGATAAATATCATAGTCGGTTTCTTTTTAATGAGATTTAGAGACTAAGTATTCATTGTAATTTTAAAGTAATCACCAAAACTACTGCAGTTGTTTAAAAAAAAATTACTGTTATTTACACTAATGTTTTAAATTTTAACAAATATTTACTTGCTTGAAAGAAAAGTTTTAATAACGACAACAGAAATTTTGATGATTTAATTTTGGTAAATGAACAAAATTACTCTTTTTTTATCTACTCACATTATCATACGCTTATGCCAATGTTGATAAATATCATAGTCGGTTTCTTTTTAATGAGATTTAGAGAATAAGTATTCATTGTAATTTTAAAGTAATCACCAAAACTACTGCAGTTGTTAAAAAAATTTTTTACTGCTATTTACACTAATGTATTAAATTTTAACAAATATTTACTTGCTTGAAAGAAAAGTATTAATAACGTCAATAAAAATTTTGATGATTTATTTTGGTAAATGAACAAAATTACTTTTTTTTTTATCTACTCACATTATCATACGCTAATAGTTGATAAATATCATAGTCGGTTTCTTTTTAATGAGATTTAGAGACTAAGTATTCATTGTAATTTTAAAGTAATCACCAAAACT
Organism: Parasteatoda tepidariorum; assembly: GCF_982258835.1. Taxonomy (NCBI): domain Eukaryota; kingdom Metazoa; phylum Arthropoda; class Arachnida; order Araneae; family Theridiidae; genus Parasteatoda; species Parasteatoda tepidariorum. The sequence goes on from NC_141758.1 coordinate 103,209,772, forward strand.
ACTGCAGTTGTTAAAAAAAAAAAATTGCTGTTATTTACACTAATGTATTAAATTTTAACAAATATTTATTTGCTTGAAGGAAAAGTATTAATAACGTCAACAGAAATTTTGATGATTTAATTTTGGTAAATGAACAAAATTACTCTTTTTCTATCTACTCACATTATCATACGCTTATGCCAATGTTGATAAATATCATAGTCGGTTTCTTTTTAATGAGATTTAGAGAATATGTATTCATTGTAATTTTAAAGTAATCACCAAAACTACTGCAGTTGTTAAAAAAAAATTACTGTTATTTACACTAATATATTAAATTTTAACAAATATTTACTTGCTTGAAAGAGAAGTTTTAATAACGACAACAGAAATTTTGATGATTTATTGTTGGTAAATGAACAAAATTACTTTTTTTTTAATCTACTCACATTATCATACGCTAATAGTTGATAAATATCATAGTCGGTTTCTTTTTAATGAGATTTGGAGAATAAGTATTCATTGCAATTTTAAAGTAAACACCGAAACTACTGCAGTTGTTAAAAAAAAATTACTGTTATTTACACTAATGCATTAACTTTCAACAAATATTTACTTGCTTGAAAGAAAAGTTTTAATAACGACCACAGACATTTTGATGATTTATTTTGACAAATTAGCAAAATTATTAATAATTTTGCTTTGGTCTACATACGTTATCATGTGTTAGAGACAATGCTGATAAGTGAACAATTACTATTATTGTTTACAAGAATTTATTTAAATTACTTTCGAATTAATGTTGAAGAATGATAAACAGGTATTTTTTATTCAATTATAATAGAGAAGTCAGTAGTTAAAGTACTGCCTTTTAAAATACTGCAGCTATTTCGTACTTAAATATAAATATACTAGTTTGAATGAATTAAATTACATTCACACAAAAAAATACAAATGACAATTATTTTGTCTCTAGTTATTTCTTACCGTGCATTTTTTGTACAAATTCCCAAAATCAATTTAAAATTTACATCAACATCAAAACTAACATTAAGATTACGAAAAATTAATTCAGCATAATTCTGTTGAGTTAGACAGCACTAGCTATTATTGAGTGTATATATGCATGGATAATTTTATTGATTGCGTAAAAACTACCTACATTTTCTGCTCCATAATTTAGCTTGTTTACTTGCATTTGCATTTATTCCATATCACACAAATTTTATTTACTGCTTATGTGTTGCATTTATTTATTTTTATATATATTTATTTTATTTATTTTGCAGGGAAACAAGAATTCAGATGTAGCCTTCAAGGTGGATCCAGAAAAAAGTATGTTTATGAACTAAACAAGTATTTTATTCTATATTGCATAATTTTAATATTTTTTCTTAAAGTTAAGTTAAAAAATTTTAAACTGAATAATTATTTCATAGCTCTGTGAAATAATTTCCAAATAGAGAAAAGTTTAGAGAAAAGTATTGGCCTATTAGTTACTAGTTGTTATTACCTCTAATTAAAATTAATTTTTACGTTCAATTATTATAATAAGTAAAAAGGAATGACTTCTCAAATCTATTAACTTGTTTCCTTAATTTATTTTTCTAATAAAATTATAAACTGTTAATGAGGCTAGTTGCAATTTGCAAATCTCTTCTGCCAACTATGTTTTTATTCATCATAAAATCATCACTCACTTTCGGATTTATCACTAAATGTATATGAATTGAAATTATTATCACAGAAAAAATGTACGGTTATAATAAAACATCAAATTTTAATAGAAATTGGAGAGAAAAAAGGGAAGAAAAGGAAGAAAGTTCACTTTTTTAACAATGTTTATGTAATACATTTGTTAATTTTATCAGGATACCTCAGAACAGGGAATGAAAACCTTTGATTTCATTAAATTAACTTTTTTTTTTGTATTTTTTTTTTTTCGTCATACATGGAAAACAGATTTTTTTTTTTACTAGAAATGCTCTTACGACAGTACGACAAATGCAGTACGACAAATTTACTAGGATTTCTTTTTCCATGTGCAGACGTTTTTTTTTTTTTTTTTTTTATTTTTTTTTTTTTTTTTTTTTTTTTTTTTATAAGGATTCTAAAAATATTCATTAAAGGCAGTCTTTACGAAACACCCTATATTTATAAATATAAAAATAAATAATATAAATATAAAAATAAATAATATAAATATAAAAATAAATAATATAAATATAAAAATAAACAATATAAATATAAAAATAAATAATATAAATATAAAAATATTATTTATAAAAAAAAAATAAATTTCCACGCCAATTTTCGGTTTAAAAAAATCAAGATTTTTTTTTTTTTTTTTAAATTGTCAAGACGAAATTACGAAAAAAATTCACAAGTTTTTCTCTTTTATAGAATTCTAAATATTTTACGGCGTACCAAAGAACAATGCAAAACTTCTAATAAATAAGAAAAAAAAATTCTTAAATCTATTACTAATAATTTCGAGGCATTTTTTATTGCTATCTCAGAAGAAGGAATAGACAATAAATAAAATTCACTATGAAATTATGAACAGAATACTGTCATGTAAATTTCATCTATCTCTCAATATCTCATTATGGATAAAAATATTTTAATCGTCGTATAACCACCCATTATTTCATCAAAAAAATTGCAATATCTTTCCTCTATATATTTTTCCCTGTATTTACCTATGTCATAACCTACAAATCACTCTTATTTATAAATAAACTCAAAAATAATCCAGAAAAAAAAATAATTAAAACATTTAATAACGTACATTCTGTTTTGTTTACATCAGGAAAGACCTGGAAGGGCTTAGGTCGTACTACAGAAAAATGTCAAAATCGGAAGATTAGCTTGAAGCTTGCATGGAGAAAAAAATAAGAAAGCTTTTTACAGGTTCGAATCGAAACTAAAATAAACAAAACGAAAGTAAAGAAACTAAAAGGAGTGATAGATAATAGAAAAGGAAAATATATAGTGGGAAAATTTATGAGCATCACAAATACTTCCAGAGGCATTGGAATAAGTCGTGTAATTTCTATTTGTCCATCAATCTTTATTGCTTCAAACAAGAGCAAAAAGAAACCCAAAATGACATGTACACAACCACTTTAATAGAGCAATTTAGTCGAAACGTCACAAAACAGCTAAAACTTGTTGTCGGACAAAAGCACCTCATCTTGTTCTCACATTTAAGCCTTTTTTTTCTTCTTTCTCCTCTCCTTTTGGTGCAAAAGGGGGCATTGACAGGCACGAGCTTTTGACACCACACCACTTACGGTCCGTCTTTCATGAACAGTTCATCAAACTCCACCTTGTGCACATCACTATAGATAGCCGTGAGAAAAGCATGTATTATTCTCCGTTCGATTACGACAGATTTCTTCTTTTCTTCGGCATCAATAAAATAACAATGTAGGGATGGAGCAGGGGAAAAAAAATTATTAATAATAAATCCCAGAATGCATCAGTATGTCAGTGGCTTTTAGTTTTTTTTTTTTTTTTTTTTTTTTTTTTCATTATTATTATCAGGCTGGCTTTTTTTTTCCTCCTAGGGGAGGGGATATAAGAAAAACGAGGAAATAGGGGCAGGGGTCCGGAAGCCACCGGGGTAAAGGAGAAGCAATAATGACTGTGGGAAGGAAGAAAATGCAAGGAGAAGGAGAGAAAAAATCTAATCGGAGGGGGTTAAAAAAAAAAAAGAAATCCGGATACCTTTACTACACAACAGGAAAGGGTCGAATTCACTAGTGACCCAATTTCGGTTCATCCAGATGATGGTGAAGAAAAAAACATAAGAAGGGGGTGAAGAAAAAGAAAGATTTTTCAAGGATAGATTTCTCGTAGACTATCGGTCGTTGACCGAATGAGATAACTTTTGCTTTTATGATTGCTTCCCCTTGAATTTCGGGGAAGTGCAGCATACCTGTTTCTTTTTAATAAAATCATTATAAATGCACTCCTCTTTGACTATTCATATGAACGTCTTTTGGCGATGTTTATGGAATTATAGTTTTATTTAGAAAAAAAAAAAGAAGCTCAGTGTCCAGTTTATTGGAAGATGTAGTATCTTTTATTGATTAATTTATTTTACTTAATGATAAATTTTGCAATTCGGTGTTTTATCACTAAAACCATTACTATGGAGCACTATGTGAGAAAAAATATACAGCATACAATTTTGAATCAATATACAGCATGCACTGGTTGTATATTTAAGAAGTATACAACCAGTATACAGCATGTATAACGGTTGTACATTTAATCAATATACAGCATGTTTATCAGTTGCACATTAAATCAATATACAACATGTATATCAGGTGTATAAAGATTCAATATACAGCATGCATATCGGTTGTATATTGAATTAATATACAGTATGTATATCAGTTGTGCATTGAATCAATATACAGAGTGTATACTGGTTGTATATTCAATCAATATACAGTATGCACCGAAATCACCACCCTTAATATATATTTAAAAAATTATTGTCAAGAATGATGTCAAATAGTATACAGTAACATTGGGGATCGCAAATTAATATTAAAACAATATTTATCGATCAACATTTAAACAATGAGATTGAGATGGACTAAAAATATCGAAACTCGTTTCACTGCCGGATGAAACAGTGAAGAGTTTAAATGTTATATATTAAAAACACACTTTGAAGTTTCATGAGGCAATCTAATAAGTTTTAGTTTTTTAACCATGTCTTTCTATTAGACTTTGTTAGCGCTTACGACCCTAATGTTTATACTTTTTTGAATTTATTTTTCACAAAGATTCTAAAAACGTACATCAATAGAGTTGATAACGAAACATCCTGTGTAAGAATCTAACCGTATTTGTTGACATTTAATTAGAAAAAAAAATTATCGCTTAATTTGATAGAAATAAAAGTTTATATATTTTGTTTCCTAAATAATTTGGGACTGAATGCTTGAAAATAGATAATGGAAGAACCTGCTATCAATCTTTAATTGGAAAATTTTTCTTTAAGGCAGAAGCAAAGCATTTTCGTTTCCTTTTTACTAATTTCCGAAATTAATTTATTTTATTTCCCTCTTCTCTAACTTTAGTTTCAAATGTCATAAAAAATGAAAATAAATTTTCAATTTTAACTATCTCCTCTCTATATAAGTATAAGTACCTCTTATTTTGGTCCAAAAATAAATATTTTTTAATCGTTAAAATCTTTAGTTGATAAAGCAAAAAAATAAGATTTATATAATAAAGCGTTAATAAATACGATGATATACAAGGTAAATTCAATAACTTGTAACAGTTATACGCGACTACCTGGTATCATGACTGTTTAATATAAACAACAATACTTAATATTTTTACTTAATATACTTAAATTTTTAAAATACTTAAAATTTTTATTTATTTATTTATTTTTTAAATTTTAAATGAATCTATTGAACTTACATCGTCATACATAGAGAAGTTGTGAATCCCTATTTTTTTCAGTTTTGTACAATTTGAAACAATCCATACCCTTAAAAGTACAAAAAAAAAAGATTTTTTTTCCTTTTAGAAAACAATGGTGCATTCGCAAATTTTTGGCTAATTTATTGCATTGCTGTTGTAGCTTGTAACTTCAAAATTTAATGGATTTGACGTATTAGCTCAGTTCAATAACTGAAATACAAAAAATTAAAATTAAAAAAAAAATATTTTAAAACAAAGCTTGTTTAAAATATACGTTTGTTTAAAATAAACTATTTTTAAACAATAAATTCGATGTAAGGAACAAAAAATTATCAAAATTGCCTTTGTAATGTGACCTTAAAATTTGATAAATAGAATGTTACTCATGAAAACTTCTACAATCACAAAAATATTTTTAGAGTGGTGCAATTTTTGAAAGACCAGTATGAAAATAAACAAAACCACCATTTTTTGGAAGGATTCCCGGATACTTCCGCTTCCTTTATCAACTAAATATTGACTGGAAGAGAAGAATATATTTTTTTTTTCTCGAAGGTTCACCTGCTGTTAGGTAAGGAAAGGGTTACGCAACCTGTTTAGTATTCTTAACCCTTTCGACTCCTTAAAATGCACCTGTATTCGAGAAGGAAGGGATTTCATTTCTTTTCTTCACCTCTCCTTTATTATCAGTTCCAGGAAGTGAATAAAAAATTCTTGTCTTTAATATTTGGATAAAATAATTTTAAAAAATGATATTTCGTGGCTAGTTTCATGGAAAATAATTTCCAAGCATTTTTCTTGATCAAAAAGTAAATTTGTGAAGGGAGTATGTAATTTTTAAAAAAGAAATAATTATTAATGAAATTATTGTCGAAATAAATAACAAAAAAAGAGATCTTTGCTTTAAATTTCGTTTTTTCTTTTGTGTATGTGTCTTAAAATTTTTATTAGTTTCAAAATAACGCTGGACCTTAATCCTGAAATATTCAAAAAATAGCTTCGTCTGAAAAAATGAATTTACAAATCGATATTGTTAATTTTATCTAGAAAAAGTTTTGATTGATAATGTAACAATGATTTTGGCGATTTCAAGATTCATTTTCCCCAAAATTAAATTTTTACTGTTGTGAAATGCTTTTTTTTAAATTAAATTTATAAACATAAAATTTTTGCATAAATGATGTTATTTAAAAGATTTCTATGAATTGTTTTGTTGAAGTAATCAAAACAAATTTTTTTGTTGTGGTTCGAAGGCATCGAAAAGAATAAAATTAACATCCCTCTAACACTGGTTGCGTTAAACGAATACTGATCTTTGATTCCTGCAATGCATTTGTAGACAGAGTTCTGCAGACATTTGTGAAGCGAGGAATAATGTTTAATTTTTTTTTTCCATTCATACATGAGCAAAGAAAAAAATTTAGGTAAAATTGCAATACTGTATGGTAATAATATTTTTAATAAAGAAAAAAAAAACGATTTTAGTTAATGAATTTTAACGTACGATATTTAAAGCATTCATTAGGCAATTTTGCCATGCATATATGATAACGGTTCATAATAAATTCTGGTTTTCAAAATAATAGGTTTTATTACCTCTTATTTAGTAAAAACTGAAAAGTAAATTGAAGAATTATAAAATTACATCCGTACTGAATTTGTCAATTATTAAAAATTCATCTAATAAATATTTAAAAATATATTTTGATTCAAATATATGAATAAAAGAAAAATTCTTCATCGATGTCAATCAAAATTATTCCTCGAATTTTGTGTCCTTTCAAATCTTTCACGCATACTAATAGAGGGTAGTATGAAATTTGTTTATTTTTTTTCTGAAATCAGGATTGAACATATCTTGTTAAAGACATTTTTTTTTATAAATTTAAGTGATTCAGATGTAGAAAATTAACAATAAAATAAGTAGATAAATAATTTTAATAGTAGAATTTGTTTTCGCCTGCGCTCCAGGTCCAAACTTTCGGATTAAGTTTTATCTGTGAAATAATATTACCAACATTATTTTTAACTTTAACTTTCATTTATAATTCAACTAGTTATTACTATTATTGACATAAAAATGATCAGTTTAAAATATTATAAAAAACAAAATTGTGTATTCTTATTTCTATTCGTAATTTTTGTTTATGCTGCTCTTCTTACTTAAAACCTACTAAACAAGATTTCTTAACAAAACACATCCTTCACTGTAGAAAAATAATAAGCATAACATTTAAGGATAAAAATTGCATAAAATGTAATTTTGTAATGTTTTAAAAATTTTATTTTTCCGTATTACTCAGCGTAATTGGTGATTATTGACAAGGCACTTTTTTTTTTTAGCCCAATAAACAAGATCTACGAACTTAGCACCCATTTCCATTAAACTTCCAACGCATGTAAGCCCAAGATACCAACCAACAGGTGTTTTTAATAAAAAATAATAATAAAGTAACATAAGGAAAACGGAAATTGAAGAAAGTGTTTCGGAGACTTTACCCATCTCAGCAGGTGTTCAAAGGATTAAGTGCTTGGGCGCGTGTCTTCGCCCGGGGCGGCCACCCGTTTTTTTCTTATCTTTTTCTCTCTAATTTTTTTTTCTTATTAAAACAGTTGTTTTTCCTTTACTAGACTTAAGTATTAAAGGCGTTTCAGTTTCAGAGAATGATTTATTTATTATTTTCCCCTTCTCTTTTTTTTCTTTTTTTCTCACCTGTCAGCGTGAAAGATTTGATAATGTGTATAAGTGCCTTTGGCCACCCAAACTTAAAGTAGTAAAGTGTTGATTACAGATTGTTAACATGAAATTGATTTGAAACACGTGCCTTGGTTTATTATTATTTTATTTTCTATTGTTCTACTTTTTTTTCGAATGGGAAGAGTGAATTTTTTGATGTGCCCTCCCCCTTTTTTTATTGTGTTATGGTTTATAGTTGAAAATCAATAATAAAAATAAATTTCGATTGCTGTTGAATTTTTTCCTTACCTTCTAGAATTCTAAGTCAAATTAATTTAGAAGGGGGAAAAAGAACGATTCACTCTTTACTAATAATTGACATTTTTTAATATTGTTTTCGAAATCAAATGTTACAAGTTGGTGAAAATTCAAAATTTTGGGCTATAAAAATAACAAAAAGAAGAAAAAAAATAATGAATATGCTTTGTAACATTGAAAATATAGATTACCACAACTGTAAGAAATTTAAAATTTTATTCAAAATTTTTTGTCTACTCTATTTAATAGTTTTATCCGAATCATAATATAATTGTTGTAGTCGGGAATCATGCAAAGAGGAAATTTTTGGTGCGCCTTAAGGATTCTGTCCTGAGAGAAAAAATTTTTTAACTCCTAACATATTTTTATGATTTTATTTAAATGCTCGTATCATACAGATAACTTCGAGAAAATTATTTTTGCATTAGTAAATTGGGGGATAAGTCATATCTAACTATACATCAAAATCTAACGATGGTGTCGTAGTTTTCCATTGTTGTCGGTGCATTTTTATTGGCCGAAAATTCACATGGTAGGATCTAGTTTTCCCAATTTGATTATCATATTGGTCAGGTTGTCATCAGCATAAAATTGAAATAAGCCATAAAGGTATTGTTTTCCTATAAATATTTTTCGTATCCTTAATTTTTGGTATTAACCTGTATTGTTATTATTACGTTTTTGATTTTGTTTGTCTTCAAAATTAAAACTTTAAAGGGATTGTTTTTATTATCAGAATAACATAATTCTACGTTACATTTTAAGATAAAGTTGTTTAAATTGGTGTCTAAATTTTAGTAACTGTTTTACTGATATGCGTTGCAGTTAAAGAGATTCGTTAATTAATTTAGAACTTAACTTTTAGTCTCATGCACAAAATGATGAATCTGAAAATTGTATTTGAAATATGTCCGTCCGTTTAGTGAGCAAAAATATTAAATTACAGTTGTAAACTCATTAAATTTCCTATAACAATATACTTTCAATTTTAAATATTATTACAAAAAATGATTTCTTAGAAAAATGATTACTTAGTAGATGTCCACTAATAGATCTTAACTGTAGCATGTGGGAAATATATGGACTTGGGAAGTGGTGACACAAGTGTTCTTTTTTGTACATATATTTTAAGTTGAATAGTTTCAACTGTTTTTTTTGCCAAGAAACAACAATTATTGCAAAGCAATCATCGGGATTGGTGAACCATCAGCGAACAAGGAGCTTAGCCCCCTAGTATCATCATTAGAGCCCGGATTTTGATGACCTAAAAAATCTCAACTAATGCCCTTAAAAAGTGCAAAAAATGCCCTTAAAAAGGACCAAAATTGCCCTTAAAAATGCAAAATTTCGCAAAAAATGCCTTAAATTAAGCAAAAATATTGAATTAAATAAATATTTCGGTCTTTAAAATTATTATGAGTAATTTAAAAAATATAAAGCAATGCAATACTTCATTAAAGTTTTAAAAAAATGTTTTATAGCCTAAAATAACAAAAAAAGGAAAATATATTGACACCAAAATATTTTTATTTTGTATAGAAACTTTAATGGATATAACAACTTCCATCTCATAATATTACTAAATATCAGAATTATATTGAATTATTAAATGTTTCTTGATAATTTTAAATGTAAGCGAGCGTCTCTTGTCTGAAAGTAAATTTTCATTCCTGCAGAAGCTTCTTTCAACGTCTACTGATGTTATAGGTGTGTACTTGAAAAAGACGGTCTCACTTACTTACAATTCTTCTTCAATTAGAAAAGATTTTGCTTCACCTGTTAATATTCTATAGATTTTCTTCATTGTTTGGAAGCCAGTGTAATAATGAAAATTGATAAAAAATAGTAAAAATTGGAAAAAATTAACAAAAAAACTTTAAAAAAATGCATTAAAATGCAAAATACGCCCCAAAATTTAAAGAAAAATGCCCTATAAATCTAAAAAAATGCTCTAAAAGACAAAAAATGTCCAAAAATGCAAAAAATGCATAAAAATGCACATGTCATCAAAATCCGGGCCTTAATCATCATATTTGTTTTGGTTTAGTTGCACGTATATATCCAAAGAAGCAATTTATCCATGGCCAAAAAATCTGATAACCTTTAAATTTAAAGCTGTCTTGATACCCTGTGAAGTCAATAAATAAAATAATTTCATTTTTATCTTGAATAAGTATTTTTTACTTATTTATTTATTTGTTCAATTAAATTTGCTGATGACCATCTTATTACTAGTACTCAGATATAGGTTCAGCGTTGAATCATAATGTTAATACTTTGAAGCGTAATACAGTGCACGTTTGCTGCAATTTTAAGAACAAAGTGTTTGAATATAATCCGATTCTGGCCCTAGTTCGATTCCGGGAAGGAATATTTGTACTGTAATATTGTAAGACTTATAATATTTCAAAGTTATTGAAAATTTAGCATTAGCATTGATTCAACAAACTTCAGAATACAAATATAAACTGTTAAATCCAGCTCATTGTAATTTTGAATATGCTGCAATTTCAAATGAAATTGCAGCATATTTAAAAATCAAATGAAATTCTGTTCCATTTAAAGCTAAGCTAACTTGTGAGCTAATGCAATGAAAGCAGGAGCGAATTTAAGGGTCTCCTCATTTAGGACTTCTCATAAAACAGTAAAATTTTTATATATAGTAGATAATAATAACAATAGTACTTTTCATAAATTACGATTTGGTTTTCAGTCAGAATAGCATTTATAAGAACTATGCAATAAAAAAAGAAACTGAAATTTTTTTGAAAAAAAGCACTAATATCCTTTAATAATGCCGTAACACTCCTTATTATGGATTCAACAATTTTTTTTAAAACAAAGTCACACTTATACTAAATTCTTCATTTTTATTCTAAATTCTTCATTTTTATACTAAATTTTCTTCGTTTATTCATTATTATTATTATTATAGTTTATATATTATTCGTATGTTTAAAGTTACATTGACTTCTGTTTATTTTCTGTTTATTCTGTTTAGTAATATAATTATAAATAAATTGTATATAAATTATATATAAATAAATTATATATAACTTGCATTTTCTGCTTTTAGAAATGCATATTTTCTTAACTGCCAAAATGTTTTTTTTCAAGAAGCAGTAGAATAATAATAATAAGTCTTAACTCAATTGAAATGGTTAAAAAAAAATGCATAACATTATTAATCAATACTTTTTTTCAGCATTTCAAAACACCAAATTTCTGAATTACTTTAACTAATTTTAAATGAAGTTTAAGTTTAAAAACTCCGAACAATTTCAAATAAGTTTAGTAAATGTATTAGTAAAGAGCTGATAAGGGTTTAATAGAAATACTGAATTCTGCAAAACTTATGTTACATTATTGCATAGTATAATCTTTTCATTCAAACTATGCAATACTTTTGGCATTAATTCATTGAATTATTTTATTTAAAGTAAAAATTTAAACTGAGTTCTGAATTTGAATTATATTACTCCAGATAAATTTCTCTCTTTCATTACAACTGAATACACTCTGTCATAAATTAGAAATAAATAAATGAATAAAATTCTAAATTAATTTTTTAAATTGATTTATTTAAGTGTTTGATATAAATTTATAATATAATTTATTCCAATTTAACTAAAAGGCTTAACAATTTTTTCTTAAAATATAAAATAAAAAAAAGTATGACATGTGTATAATATTTTTCTGAATTATGTTGTATGAAAGCATTAAAATTTTCTCACTTAATAATAAATTAAAAGAAAACTGCCAAAGTCAAAAGTATTTTAACTCTTTCTTACAACAGAATACCAATAAAAACAAAATTTTCCTGCTTTTTCCCGAAGTTAAAATATTCTAATTAGCAGCCGTGAATATATTGTAATATTTAATGACTCCCCCCTTTTTCCGAGGAGCAAGATATATTTAAAATTGAATTAATTATCTCCCCCGCTCCCCTAGCTAATTTCCACCATTTTCCTCCCCTTTCCTCATATATCTACGCTCTACCTATACATCGTTGAAACAAATAAAAAAGAAGGAATAAAATATAATAAAAAATATTTAATAGCCTGATGCGAGGGAGGTTCCGTCACCCTGCATAGCCCGGGTAACAAATGATCATGTGTGTATTCAAAGGGTTAGTGAAAAAGAACGAGTATACGCCCTTTGTGGACAATGATTGGCTTTTGCAACCCTTTCGCCCATCCTCTCATTGGTCGCCGCCTAGTTTACAGCGTTACCATGACAATCGTTCATTGGTTGGACACCTTTTTCTTCCACCATTTTTTTTAGTTATTAATGATTATACCGGAAATAGTACTTAGCTTATTTTAGGTAGTTCATTTCTCGGTATGGGTGGTAATCTATTTTTGGCAATTCTCTTCAATTTTGGCTTAGTTTTATTATTTTTTTATATTTTTCTTTCTCTTTTTCCGTTTGCGTTGCATGCCGAGTGTTTTAATTGAAATGAAAGTTATTTATTTATTCAGTAATCGTTTCCAAATGTGAGAAGTTTGAAGGGTAGATCATTGTATTTGGGCTTATGCTTGAATTTCTAAAAAAAAAAAAAAAAAATTTCTCAGAAGATGTGGAAGTTAAATTAGAGGAATTATAATCTTAATTATAAAAAAATAGTTCTCAGAATTTAAAAAAAATAATAATAATAATCTGTATTAAGTTAAGAAAGGACAGTGTTTTCGATTCAAACTCATGAAATTAATTTAGTCGAAATTGTTTAGTGCAATAACGAAAAAAAGGAAATGGAATTGTTTGCCCTTTTTTAAACCCACCTTTTTTGAAGCTGTAATGTAAATTCCAATTGAAACAAAAATAAAAATAAATATAATAAAAGCAATAAAGATTACTAAATTAGATTAGAATAGTATAAAATAGTTAAAAAATACGTCAATGATTAATTGGAATGATATTGCTTCATTATTTAGTAATATTAATGGAATACTATTTATTATTAAGAGAATTATATTAAGAGTAAGAATATTATACGTTAATTCAAAAATAATGGCTTATACTTGAATTTCTAAAAAAATTTTCTTTCTCAGAAGCTGTGGAAGTTAACTGAGAGAAATTAAAATCTTAACTATAGAAAATAGATCTCAGAATTAAAAAAAAGAATCTCAGAATTCAAACTCATGAAATCAAAAAATTTTAATCAAAAAATTTTAATGCAATAATAAAAAAGGGAAATGAAATCGTTTGTACTTTTTTAAACCCACCTTTTTTAAAGCAGTAATGTAAATTCCGATAGTAACAAAAATAAAAATTAATATAATAAATGCAATAAAGATTACTAAATTAGATTAGAATAGTATAAAATAACACAACAAAAAATTAATTTGAATGATATTGCTTCATTATTTAGTATAATATTAAAAGAATATTATTTATTATTAAGATAATGGGAATAAGAATTAGGAATATTATACATTAATTATATTATAAACATTAATTATATTATTAATTATACATTAATTATATTATAAGAATATTATAAAAAAAGTGTAATAAAGTGTAAAAATAATTTATTTATTATGTTGCAGTTTGCATGTAATATAAATAAAATAGTGATATCGCTTGTAAGCAATTGGATTTGGTGTTATTAATTTCTTGTTGTTGTCCGTTATTGAAGTCTCTCGATTATATAAAAGAAAAACTTGCTTGGCGAACATTTTAATTGTCAGTTTTTCATTGAAAAAAAAAAAAAGATCTTTAATAAACAGACGATCCAGATATCATTAGCTGTGTATAGAATCATTTATCTCAGCAGTAATTTTTACATTTACTCTAATATTTCTTTGATATTATAGCCGTTGTTATATATGTATTTAAATTTTGATATTATGATTTAAAATTAAGGGCTTCATACTAAAAGTGCAACCCTACATCGCGAATTTTTTTTTTTTTTTTTTTTTTTTAGAAATTATCGTGCGACATTTTTGATACATACTTAAAAAAGCAGTGAACTCGAAATAAATTATTTATTTTGAACTGTGTATGTCATCTTGCTATGAGGAATTATCTAGGCTTTCGAAAGAACAAACAACTAAAATACTTTATAAAGCTATTATACATTTTTAAAAATCGCCAATTTGTGGACATTGTTTTGTACCTAAATGAAAATCATTAAAGTTTAAATGATAATTCTAAACTTTTACATTTTTCTAAGAACCAAGTAACTTTTCAAATAGCTAAAAATTAGATCATGCACACTTTTCATTTTCATAAAATGGTTTAATTGCAACTCTAAAAGAAGACTATCGCAGATACACAGACACTTGACCTATGAATTCAGCGCAAGCTTATCGTTTATAAGCAAGAGGGCGTGTTAAAATCAAGCTATGTTTTACGTAATTGAAGAATATGTAATGAAAGAATTGAAATCTTTGTGAAAGAATATAGAATGTGTCTCTTTTGAGAATTGATACTTGACGTTCTTGACGCACGCGAAAAAGAACGGAAAGAACGGTTGTTAACATAAACAAATACCACGTTTTAACTACCAATCAGAATCGAAATACTCAAACTACGTCACTTGCAGGTATCCCATTATGGTTTTCCGAAATATTGACATTGTGCACGATTTTCATTATTATAGAGGGAGCTGGTTAAAGGCATGCAAACCTAATAGTTGAAAAACTACTACAAACTGACAACAGTTATAAAAATAGTAAATGATTACCTAAAAAGCGTTATTTCATGTGGTAACTGATTATTCGGAAAATAACCTAAATGATGATTAATGATTTTAAAAAATTTTATCCTTTAAATATTGTGTTAGTATTTTAAAAATTCTTCGCTGTGAAGAACGTAAATTGTTGACGATGTTTTGCCGATTTTTACTATGTTAGTGTTAGCCAATAATATGCAGTTTCATTTATTTTGGAACAAGCACTAAAAAAGTTACTTTGAACATTGACCTAAAAATAAAAGTAAAATAAAATAAAATTCGATTTGGTCATCGTGATTAAACTCCAATGTCCCGAAATCCAAATAATTCTAAATTATTTAATTTAATATATAAAATCTAAACAAAAACATTGAAAGCATTCTTTTAATAAAAGTAATAGTAAAAAAATTGTCATAGGTAACGATGAAATACTAAAGTAATATACTCCCTGAAATATTCTAATAATTTAAGAAATTCGAATATTTGATATTTATCATATATTTGAGTAGAAATATTTATATTATGAAGCTGTAAAATATTTTTTAAAAAAATATTTCAGTGTTATTTTTATTAACTTATATTAAAATTTAATTTCATTCAGAAATAAAATTTACATATATGCATTAGATAATAACTTAAAACTAAACGGCTATGTTAGTTTTCAATTGTTATTCTAATATTTTGGAGTTGAGGTGATTTTTAAAAGTAAATATTGCCTTGCTAATAGAATCGAACTTTTTAAAAAATAGTTCGATTGTATAAGAAATAATTTCCTATAACTGATATTAAGTAGTAGACTTTATCCTATCTACCTCATTTTAGAATCAAATATCATTTTTAAATGCTCAGATTATTGATGCATATTTTATTTTCTAATAGTTTCAAAAGTAGATCTTATATACTGAAAGAGATATCTTTTAACAGAAAGCTGTAGTCAGTGATTAAATACTTTTATTTTAATAGAATGTTATGATGTTTCTGCCTCTAATGTAATTCTAAAGATGATTTTCTTAAACTAAGAAAGCATGTTATGTCCGATAGAAAAAAGTTGAACTAAATATCAATAGCAAAGCTTAGCTTTATATTATGTGATGTAATTATTTTGTATTTGTTTTATCTTTTTATATTAAATTTCTTAAACGCTGCTGTTTTGGTTGTTTAACTTTATGGTACGTTTTGTTTTGCTGCGTAAAAAGTGAGAAACTAATAAACTTGAAATTTTACGTAGAAAAATGTGCAGGAAATACAATGCAATAAAAAAGTTAACATTCCATAATTAGTACCGGGATAAATTATTGTTAAACTTGTAGTTAAAAATGTCACGTTGACCGCTAAGCAGTTCACAGTAATGCAATTACAAAAGTTGACGTGCTGAAAGCCCGCTTTTTATTTATGAAGTAGACGCAAGCTTTTTTTTTTTTTAAATTTAATTTTAATTTATTTATTTATTTTTATTATTATTATTTCTATTTGTTTTAAAGTTATTACAAATTCTTATTCGCCAATCTTCTTCTATTTTTTTTTCTTCTTTTTTTTAAAAAAATTTTTTTTATTTATCAGTTATTGTATAAACATTTATGCCTCGGAGATCTTCATATCCTAAGCTCAAATTAGATTAGATGCTTAAAAAAAAAGAGAGGCTAAAATTTAATATAATAATAATAAATAATGACAGATTAAGATATTATATGTTTCTTTTAGTGATCTTAAACGTGTATATTGAAATTATTAAAAATATCAAAGTCACAAGGGAGATAAAAACCGTTTCCAATTGAACCGTGATGCAATATAAGGCTATCGTTACAGATAATCAAAGAAAATTACTTCTCATTGATCACTGCTTATTGTGACGCATATTCTGTATTCCTAAGTTTAAATACTGCAGGTAGAGTTGATTAGTTTTCAAATCTTGGCAGATATTCTGTCGTTTTGTTGCGATTAACGTATTAGCAAAATTTGCTTACATAAAATTATAAAAATCATATAATTTATAAGGAAAATGATAACTTTTTTTATCGTTTCTATGATAACTTCTTTATTGTATGACTAAGAAGCAATTACGGGAGTTAGTGGACGGAGAGAACAGGGGCAAAAATTCCTAGTTAATTAAAAATATATATATTTTAAGAAAAATGAAAACACTGCAAATTTATGTTAGTATCATTTTCACTATATCAGCCTTTTTTTGAAACTATATTTGATTTCAACCTGATATCTGTATTGATTCTGATTTTGCCCCAAAACCTTTTCATTTTAAAAATATTGAATATTTTTCGATATGTAAGATATAGTTCAATATTTACACAGACTACTTCAGATTTCGCGATGAAATTTGCGTCGATAAATACGTTTTCTTAAAAGAGTTGAGCAAATATTTTGAAATTACAAAAATGACGACGATTCAGAAACTCGAAATGAGAATTATTTATACTGTCTAATAAATAAAAATTAAATTTTGCTGGTTGTATTATTGCTACTAGTTTATTTTAAATCCAGCTTATGTAACTTTATGTAAAATTTCGTAAAATATTTTTATTATGTTTCAAATAAATTGGCATTAGCTTTGCTAGCTCATATTTGGATTTAAGAAGCTGCTTAGTTTTTATATAATTTTTTTTTTTTTTTTTTAAATGGTTGTTTTTTCACGGGATTAGTATGGACATGCTATTATTATTTTGGAATTCTCTCCTAATAAAGTTAGCTACAGTTTATTTGGAAGACTACAGTCGTTCGTAATTAATTTCGTTAAAACGAGAATTGTAGTTTTGATCCATTTTCCTAATACTAATACAATCATAAAATCGGATTGTGAATCTTAACCAAACTTGAAATCTGAATTACATTATTACACTAATGTATGGTTAGTAATATTATATTTAAATAATATTAATAATTATATGCAATCTTAAAGTTTTAATATTAGATAAAATATTATATATTATTATATTATAAATATTATATTACATACAATCGTAAAGTCGATTTTAGTAGGAAAGTGAATCTTAACCAAACTTGAAATCTGAATTCTATTATTATACTTAGGTACGGTTGGTAATATTATACTTAAATAATATTTATAATTATATTCAATTATAAAGTCGTAAGATTATATACAATATAATATATAGGTAATATTATATACAATCATAAAGTCGATTTTGCAAGATTGTGAGTCTTAATCTAACTTGAAATCTGAATTCTATTATTACATTAACGTATGGTAAAAATAATTTATCAGTTAATTAGCTTGAATCTTAAATTACTAGAGTTATCTTTGAGTTTTAATTTCAGTGCATCAAGCTTTTACAAAAACATCAGGTTTTGAAAACAGTCTTTCGAACAGTGCATGGTAGGTCATAGTTAGCATTTAATTTGAAATCTTTGGTTAAAACAACGTGTAATTTAACTTTTAAGAAGTCAAATTATTAGAATTTACTTCAAATAGAATTTTTAATGTACCGATTCCTTACTAACATTTCGTAACTTTTAAAAACGGCTATTCGAGTTATGGATCTAAATGTACTGGTAATTTTAATTATTACTCGCTTTAACAATTTATTACTTAACTAACACTGCCTCTAACTTTCAAAAACGATATTTTCTGTCTCTAAATATTCGTCTGATTTAAAATTTAAGAATGGTGTTGTAAAAAAAAATAATAGTACGATTGGTTGGAAACTGAAAGTTTTTAGAATTAAGTTTTTTAGTCCATTCTTGATTTGTTCTCTAAAATCAATGTAAAATTTATGTATTAGTTTTAATGTCCTGCTGTGTTTTCACATAAAAGTGGGTCACTATATCTGTAGGAAAAGGGAGGAAAAACAACCACAACAAAAACAATTTTTAAAAAAATTCTCATAACATAGACATCCTATGATATCCCATTTACGGGAGTAAATAAGACTTTTTAAAATTTATTCGTTAAGAAGATGAATTCATGAAATGAATTTATTCATAAAGAATCACTTAATTATATATTTTGATGACTTTTCCTTGGTGTCAGTATAATAAGCAAATCGGAAGGCTTTTTTTCATTTATTTTTCTTTATTTTTATTCAATACAATATTACAAATTATTTTTGCAATTCACATTTGATATTTTCTCTCTAAAAAGTTATTTAGTGTCGTACGAAAAACAATGGATTTCTGACAATGATGTTTTTTTTTTTTACTTCATTATTTACTGGTAATTTATTTAGCTGGAGGCTTTTAAATTCTTACTCCGTCTCCCTCTCTTTTCACTTCTATTTATAGTATTCTACCCCATATTCTTATATAGGGAACAACTAAGAAACATAGACAACCACACGGAGAGAAAAATTTCAGTAATATATATAGCTAATAAAATAGTTAATAAAACCAAAAAATCATAGTTCTTACCACACATTTAGTAAAAATACAATTAATTTAAGTTAATTTGACTGAATAAATTGTTTTTATTCCATGGTCTATGGCAGTGTTTCCCAAAGTGTGGTACGCGTACCCCCAGGGGTACGGGAACAATTTAGTGGGGGTACGCGCTCTTACGCGAATATCTTCAGGGGTCTGTCCAGACATTCTGTGAAAGGTCCGTTTTTCGTGAAATGGTGAAAAAATTACTCAACAGTCTTTCAACCAGGGTCCGCTTTTATGAATTTGTGCAAATAGGGTCCGTTATTGCAAAAAAAAAAAAAAAAAACACTTTTTCAAGACGTTTTTAAATTGTAAAGACATACAAGATTATGCTCAACACTGTAAAATTATAATTAAAAAAATTAAATTTTAAAAAATAAACAACAATTGCTGCTTCTAAATTAGAGATGCAACATACAAATATTTGGTATTTAGCCTATACTGCTGAACGCAGAATATTAATTTCGGACGAATCGTCTGCCGAAGACAAAACTTAATTCGTTTACATCCATCTTTCTTGTTTTCTGCCCTGGGAAGGGTTTATTCGATTAACAAAATAATAATGAGGATAAACAAATTTGTGAAGGGTCCGATTAAACGAAAAATCATTTTGTGAAGGGTCCGTTTTTAAGTTAAAATATTTTGTGAAGGGTCCGTTTTTATGAAAAGATATTTTGTGAAGGGTCCGTTAATGGACCCAAATTTCTTCTAAACAGACCCCTGATCTTACAACAAAAGAACATTTCAAAAAAATTTTATTTAAAAACAAAGCTATCCATGAAAATTTACAATTAAGTATTTCTCTATTGGCTATTTTTGGCTGAGTTAACTGTTAATAATTAATATTGTCAAAAGTCAGTTGTAATTTTTTACTTATGTGCAATTTTTTTAGAGTAAAAAATACATAAACTTTTTATTAGGGTACAAAGCGTTATGAAAAATTTAGAAAGGGTACACAAAAGTCATAAGTTTGGGAAACACTGGTCTATGGTATCATAATAAAATTACCAAATTTTACCACATTTTGACTCGCATTATAAAACAATATTTTATTTTTAATTTCATCAAAACCATTAGCAAAACAATTTGGCAAACAATTATTGAGCTTTTTGATGTTAACACAACCAGAAACAGCCGAAATTTTACGATATTCCGATAGTATTGACCATATTTCTCTTTTCTTAGTGGATGTTATTTTACATGTTTTTAAAATTCTTGTTGACATTGAAGAAAAAAAAGACATTCACATTGAATATATAAGCTAGGAAAAACCAAAATCGCTAGCAAAATCAAATATAATCGCTATTGAGGATGGCAGTGCTGAAAATATAAATCCAAGCTTGATAGCTAAAGAAAGCAATTTATTTATATAAATGCTGAGTCATAACATTGGTTTCAGAGCTTCATCTGAAATTTAATTGTTATTAACTATTATTAGACAGGTATGTAAAAGAATTTTAAAATTTTTCTAAAACTAATAAGTATTAAAATTTTCTTAACAACTCATAACCTGGAACATCGGGCTACATAATGATAACCACAATTTTCTTTGTGCTGTGCAAATATCTCGAGATTTAATGAAAATTGTATTTTACTTACTTCTCATCCATGCATTTTAATACTATTGTAGATTCTGTGTAAATTTAAGAGAAAAACAATGTTTGAGTTTGAAATTCTTGCTAAATTGTAAGGAACTATTTTCTTCTTGTAAGTAAGGCATTTAATGGCTTATTAAAATCGGGGGTAAAATAACAATAAATGAATGAATTTATTCTTAATGAAATTATACGCATTAAAAATCTCAAATTTCTCTTGATACATGGATTTTATTACAATTTTAAGTAATATGTAAATTTAGATGAGAAAACTAAATATTAATTTAAATTGAAATTCTTGCTTAATTATAAATCAATTTTTATTTCTACTGTATTTTTTTATGCTTTCAGCGGGATTTTGACAATTTTAAAAGAATTTAGTGAGATTATATAGTTTATGAAAAATGGGCTCATTACAGTAAAAAATATGGCTCCAAATACCATGCTGAGCAAGAGAGCACTTTTTTCTAGGTTAACATCAATTCAAGCTTTCATATATGTTTTATAGGGTGTAATTTAAATCTAAACAATTAAAATTGAATAATCTTATATTAAACTCGAGCGTATTCACACCAAACAAGAATTATTTTCATTCCCTAAAACACCAATCTTGGCTCGTTTTGATTACCAAAAATTCAAGATCCGCGAAGTAGAATATTGCGTGTAGTTTATTCACAATCTAGAATGATCTGGAAAAAGTTAGTTGTTGTTTTCAACGCTGTTACTCATCAATAGAAACAAAAATTCACAGCGAAATACGTATGTTTATTTTAAGTTGCGTAATAAGGATAATTCTATATCAACTTTTAAATCTCTGAGAACTGTTTTAACTGATTTTATAATATATCATTTCAATTCGTTCTGCTAAGCCTAGTTCGAATTCGTCTTAAAATTCTCTCTCTGCTACGCGTATGTTAGATTTACAAACTAATTTTTATTTTACGAATTACTGTATACATGCATTCTAAATTACTGATTCTTACTTTATAATGCATTGTAAAAAATAACTTTACTGACTCTTATATGTTTCTTATCTCACTGCAATTATAAATTGTAATGTCACTGAATTATGAAACTAATGGCGACTATACAACAAACACTGTAAAATAGAACATTGATGTAGTAAAACACTAGATCCAAGAGTTATGCATGGTGTTTCACTATACACTTTGGAGTAAAATAATAGATACTATTTTAAGCGTTGAAATACACTAAAATTTTTTTACTGCGTAATAACGACAAATGTAAATCAACTGGAACCGCGATAGCTCAGGGGATAGAGCGTTAGCCTTCCAATGAGGTGAACAGGGCTCGAATCCCAGCGATGGCTAATTTATACAAAATTCCGTATCCGTATTTCGTATCAGACCGACCACAGGGCTAACATAAAGTATCCTCAGTGGCAGATGGATCATGGGTTAGAGTCAGGCTAACCGTGATCGGTTTTCGTGATTTTCTACTACATGTAAAGCAAATGCGTGTTAGTTTGATCAAAAATACACCACGA
Organism: Parasteatoda tepidariorum; assembly: GCF_982258835.1. NCBI lineage: Eukaryota > Metazoa > Arthropoda > Arachnida > Araneae > Theridiidae > Parasteatoda > Parasteatoda tepidariorum. The sequence goes on from NC_141758.1 coordinate 103,232,376, forward strand.
AGGCAAATTTTTCTTAATACTTAATCCAAGAGTTCCCTTTTCTTCTGGATTGGGTTAAAAATTACTAGGCTATGGAGTTGAACATAACTTAGGTCGGCTGTTCAATGACTGTTATAAAGTATAAATCATCTTTAATAAAAATTACATGTCAATTTCTCTTAGCACGTATTTTAATACAATAAGTTATACGTAAATTTAAGCTAAAAACTTAATTAAAAACTTTTTATTAATTATAATGAATTTTTTTTTTTTTTTTTTTAATTTCTGTGATTTTTTCTCTCTCGTTTCTAACGGCATTTTTTTGCTATCCTTAAAGGATTTTTTTTAAGGCTCTAATAACAATAAATAAATAATAAACCAACAACAAAAGAATTTGGCAGCTGTCGCTCACTTAATCATTTCGCATTCATGGTATTTCTTACAAACAGTGCTTTTACTGACGTATCATTAACTTCTGTTTCGGTCGACATCTTCAGCTTCATCCTCCATCGCATGGGGGAGGAGAGATCGAACAACTGAATAAAACTCCCTATTAAGAAAACATCGATATCACAGAAGCCCTATAACGATAATGCCATGGTAGGAGGGTGGCAAAAGCCAGCAAGAATGATTGCTATCACCAGAGAAAAAAAAGAAAAAGCTATCATTAAGACAGTTTTATATTCCCAGGTGCTTAGGGATGCTTCTTTGGGTGTAGACCGCGGCGAATTTCGGGTATGATATAATTGTTTTGGCGCAGATGTCGGTAGATTTGGATGCTAAAAGAATCCCTCACGATGTTGTGGCCTCTGTATTTTACTCAACGCTCGCTTAATTTAGTGGTTCGTGTGATAAAGCTATCTTTTAAACGGTTTTATGACGATATTCCCTTACTTGGTGCAAGTTGTTTTGCTGTAACTCATGTAATTTTTTTCTCTCTCTCCAGTCCTTATGATATGGAATGTTATCTTAATCATTGTTGAATCAAATTTATGGAATCGTTAAATCACGATAAAATGCTTTGAGTGTATCATATTTTAGCTTTAATTTGGTTCGCAATCAAGCGAACATTTTTATTTTAGCTCTTATAAGTTTTGGCGGACGTTAGATTAAAAAAGCGTTAGGAGAAGCGTTATATTAAAAATAAATATCAAATTTTAAACAGGGTATAATTGTCTTAAGATGTTTACTTTCCGAAAAAAGTGCTGATACGTTTTATTTTCTTAAAAATTTTATTTGAATTTTTTTCTTCTTATAAACGAATTTTTTTTAGTATTTTTGTTCAAAGGTGTTCGCCGAAGTCACATTTTAGCTTAACCGTTACACTGACTTCTCCTTAAGTCCCGAAGATCAAAGGCATTACTTAGGGTGGAAGTGGTCAAATTCATTCTTGAGGCTTAGAAATTTAAAGAAAAATTGCTAATTTTTACCGGTTCTAGGACTATTTTAAACTTTATGAATTTGATAACCTTGCCTCCCCACTAGCAATTGTATTAGTGCAGCTTTAAAGCGACTTTAATTGCCAAGACCAATGGGAGTTGAATACTTGTCCACTATCTCATTAACTAAAGTAAAAAGGAGCTTTTCTACTTTTTAAAGAGAGAAAAAAACATTTTTTTTTTCTGTAAATTTAATTACACAAATATTGAATGAAAAATTGTGATCTTGAAAGAGGCTGTGTCCCTTAATGTATAAAATGCGAGGAGGCTGACCCCCTTCCCCGGTTCCACGTGAAAAATTGAATAATTTGAAGCCGAAACAGTCTCCTCCCCCCCCCCACACACAAACATAAGGCGCAGATAAATATTATGTTCGCATATTTTGGACTGATTCCCATTTTCCAAGAAATTTATTTTAACTGAGTGTGCTTACGTAAAATACAACTCTTCATAAAGAGCGTAAATTTTCAAGGTGTAATCACGTGTAATTTTTGACATGTAAATACATGAAATAACAATACATGGATTTTCGACAATGAGGGGAATTTAGTGTGTGACGTAGTTGTTACGCAAACCTTACTCATATTAGCAAAACCAAGCTTCTTTTCTTAGGTTCTTATTTACTACGTCAAAAATTTTAATCTATCTTAACACCTTGGTGTAGTAAAACATCAGGAATGAGTGTAAAGTAGTTGCTACCATTTTTACTGTTCAGTTATACTAAAATTTATAGTGAAAAATATTATAAGATGCACAGAAGAATCCATATAATTATTTTTATGATAAAATGTAAAGTAAGATTATTTTCGGATGCTCATACGCACAATAATTCTTAAAATATATTTAGTGTTTAAATCTAATTCACACGCATCTCAAAAAGTATATTAAAACGTCTTCGAGTTAGGCAGAGCAGAACAGAAACAGATAAAAATTATTTACTATAAAATTTTTTAATACAATTGAGAGATATTTAAAAGTAAAAATATATTTATCCTTATTACTTAACTGAAAATATATATAAAATTTGTAAGGGTGAATTTTTCTTTCAGTAATTGTATAGCAGCGTGTAAGACGATAGCATTAAGACATGCCATTTCGGGCTCGATTGTAAATTAAGTTCTGTTGTCATCTGACGATATTCCAACGTATACCAAAATTTTTGTTTTTGGAATCAAAAGTAATGAATGGTCTGAATACGCGTGAGCATTTGTTGTAAACATTCTCCATTATTAGTGTTATAATCTGACTTCATTTAAAGTACACGCGTACGTTTGATTCAATGTTTAACTTGTAATAAAGTGCTCGTTCACACAAATTTAGGGGTTCTTAAACACCAAATTTGGGGAGATATTACATTACAGTGTTTAGAGTGTAATATTTGAATGACTACTCATGATAGAAAAAACAAAACTTAGTTTATAATTTCTGAATTTGTAAACAGGAAATAAGATTTTGAAATAAAATCAATCAAGGAGTTCTAATTCATTACAAAAGGGAATAGTGTCAAGGTAATGAATAACATTTTTAGTTTTTGGTTAAGCAACGCTCATCTACAATTGAAAAAAAAAATATTGCTATTAGTGAGTATTTTAGAAAAGATAATTTTAAGAAATGTGTTTTTTTTCTTGACATTAATTTGGATTTTAAATAATTCTTTTGTCTTTTTCTTTGCATCTTAAATTTTAAACATAGTTCGAATTTTTTCAGTTAAAGCAAAAAGTTTTCTTACAGATTTTTTTTTTTTTAAATTTTAAAAATCAAAAGATTGACTTTGGGGGTAAAGAGATAAAATTCAAAGTTACATATTAATGAAATAACAATTTTAAATTATTTATCTTTCTCAACTACTTAGTATATAACGTTTTTTATGAGGGAAGTTTGGCTTTCATAAGGAAGCTTGTTTTAGTAATTTTTAAGTTAGTTTCATGAAACGTAATATTATCTTATAAACAAAATATAGATTTTTAAAAATCTGTGACTTGGCGGAATGAGGCCATGAAAAAATTTGAAAATTGCTTGCTGGCATGTTTTCAAGAATTGTTTCCAGGTATACTTTTTGTTTGTAATTTTCCATTTCATTTCAAAACATTTAAAATAGCATACACAATATCATTGGAAGGTTATTTTCTGGAAGAATATTTTCTTTTTCTTCTGGTTATTTTTCTGATGATTTCTATTCATTTAATATTTTTTATATTATATGTTGCGGAAAATTGTATTTGGTAGGATTTTTTTAGTAATTTGATTTCCAGACAATTGAAATATTAACATACAAAATATCGCTGAAAATTTTTCTTCAAGTAATTTTTCAGTTGATTCAGACATTTAATGCTATAATTAATTAGTAATTTACGAATTATTATTAATTAATTGAAACTAGGGGAGATTTAAAATGAAAACTAACGGAAAAATTTTAAATATAATAATTTAAACTGTTTGAGACAAATCTACGCAGCATGCTCCTGGTGGGGTCTTGTAACGCAAAAATTCTCCATTTTCTAAACTTACTCATTTAGGCCCGCCTATAGGCTTCATTAATTACATTCTAATTGTTATTTGGCGTTTGCCCAAAATATTTTCTTTGACTATTGGCTTAATGTCGCTAAAACAGCCAATGGTTTCGATTGCTTGCCGCAAACACAGAATAACAAGTCAACGTACCGAACTTTCGAGGCAAAATACAGCTATCTGTCATTTGTCTTCGAATTCTCTCCCCCCTTCTTGTCTCTGAGAGAGTCTCTCAGTTAGTTGTTTAGCGCAAAGCCACTGGTATTTAAGGACTAAAAATAGGCAACCGGAACGTCTAGACGCAACATATCTGTCTACGCAACTCACCTCTCAACAAAATATTTTTCTAACATTTTTTTTTTAATTGTTTTTCTTTCTCAAGCCACGTGACTTAGTCTGTTTTCTAACTTTCTTTCCGATGTTTTCAGCAATTTTACCAGTTTATTTTCTTTCTTTTCTTCGTCTTTTTTCTAAATGTATGTATCGAAAATATCCTGATGAAATATTTACAAAAATTATTTATAATTAAGCAAAATTATTATTAAAAAACAGAATTTATTATATTTCTTTTATTTCTTAAAAAAAATTAGTCTTCCTTTAAGATATTTTTACCATTTTAAGTTGTTAAAGCTACTTCCCCAAATTTATTAAAATCAGACTGGTTAAATTAAACTAAGAAAAAAATTCCAGTTAAACTATAGAACTGCATGGTAATTACTCTTCTAGTTAAAAATAAATAAATAAAAAATGAAAACAATCCCGGTTACTATAACTAAAATATACGGCATATAAATCATTAATTTTTGGTAATTTCCCCGCTCATATGGTAACGATTTAACAGAAATTCTGGTTTTTAAGACTATAGTATTTATTACCACACATTTAGTGAAAAAATACAAAAGTGAAAATTAAATTGAATCAATTAAATGCTTTTAATGCTATTCTCTAAGTTATCAGGATAGAATTATCACATTTTACCATATTTATCAAATTTTATCACATATCATAAATTCTTATATTATTGTTAATTTTACCAAAATCATTACCATAACGCTTCAATAAAAATTACTGAGCTTCTTGGTGTTCACATAGAAGCAGAGAAATACAGTAAATTGTACCATGTTTTGTTAATTTTTACCATATTATTTTTCTTCTCAGTGGAAAAAAATCATTTTAATAAATTAAAACATAATGAATATATTTTCGGTTCCTATTTTCTGTCCCTAACTTAATATTTACTGCTAATTTTACTTTGATTTTAATAAACAACGTGATTGTTGTGGCATTAAAAAATTAACAATCCAATCCATTCTTTCTTTGTATTTAAACATTAAGATCATAGTATTCATTGAAGTAAAATAGTATAAAGACCGGTAAGAAAAATAATGGCACAAGTGATAAAAATTTCAAAATAATTTGATGATATTATGAAAATTTCAAGATATTTTGACTATAATCAGAAGAATTCCATTTTTTTCTCAGTTATAAAATTACGGCTTGTGTAATACGATCAATCTTAACAAACATTAAGAATTTTCAACAATAATTAAGAGAATGTGAAAGCACAATAGAAAGAGGAACGTTGTCTGAGGAGGAGAAATTAGCTTGGAAATAGAATAACCCTAATGTACCGTATATTTCTGTCGTAATAAATTCAATAATAAATATACCGTATTTTCTGTCGTAATTAATTTAACAGATTTAACTAAATATTGAAAGTGAGTGATTATTATTGAAACATTTTATGCATAATTATTCTCTCCAGAAGAAAAGAGTTCACTGTTTATCTAGTTTGTATGTTACTCTTTGCAAAAAGTAATTACAAAAGTTTCTAAAAATCAATTTTTTGGGAAAAAATTTCGTTTTGCTGAAATTTTAGAGACAATCATTAATTTTTGTAATAAAATACAATATATGATTACATTGATTAATGTTTGCTTACATAAATTATTAAAATTAATCTTAATTAAATTATTTCTTCGTGCATAGTTTTTTGTTCTTATCAGTACAAAAAAAGGGAACATCAAATAATAACCGTTACTAATTTGATCAACTTGCTAGTATAAAGTATTAATTTAATGTGAAAATGTTGTTCATTTCTTACTAATTGAACTAATGACTGTTGCTCATTTCTAACTAACAACCTTAAACATTCTTAGAAAAATTTTGTTGCTATTTCGAATTTTCCTGTTACAATTCTGATTAAAACTAATGGTTAAAATTAACGAAAATCCTCGGTATCATAGCCAACTATTTTTGTTTATTTATTTTTAATTTCTAGAGAAACTTATAATTTTTTAACTTCCGTAAACTATTAAAAACGAAACAGAAATCCCGGTTCAATTCAAAAACATTTGCTAACTGTCATGATAAAAAAAAAATTTATTGTCTCCTTTATATTCGAAATAAATTTAGGATGAATTAAAATGGCTCCATCCACCATTTAAATTGCTGTATCATGTTTTTAAATTTTTTTTTGAGAATAAAATAATAATAACATTTTATTAATCATTAATGAGACTTTTAAACCTTTAATTAGAAATAAATATGTTTTTTGGCCAATACATCTTTTAAATTGTTCTCTAATTAACAATAGCTAACAATTAACTAATATATTTAATTGTTTTCTAATAATTCTTTTATAATTAATTTTATACTATTTCATATGCTCACTTGTTTATTTGTGTGTTTGTTCTTGTGAGCATATTTTTTCTTAATTATTATGTTTTAACATATTATTAAAAATTGATGTGTTGATTTGCTGTTTTACTTTACTTAAAAAATTTTATAAAATGTGTAAGATTGAAAGTGCTGTGCTTGTTTTTAAAATAGTATTAACTTAAAATATATATAGGGGAAAGGTAATTTTAAATTAATATTTTGAAAGTGCTATATTATCCGGTTTGATAAGAACATGTTATTGCTGATCATTTGCAAAGAACAATTATTAAACATGCCAGTCCCTACACGTATAAGCGTATTTCTAACAAGGATGTTAAAAAAGCTCCATGGTTTTTAATGTGAAATTTCGTAACATTTTTTCTAAACATTCGACTTTTCTGAAATTTGCATAACTTGTTCTTCGACTATGCGTTTCCTAATTCATATTCATTAAGATAGTTTGTGATTATATTTAAATTGGGAAATAAATTTTTAATTTCAAAATTACTCATTATGTTAGAAATTTCGGACATTGTTGTTGTTGGGATCATCGGAATTGTTGAATCATAATATCGTTCAAATTCATTACAACCTTAGTATGGTGTAACATAATATATGTTCCATATTATTGTATTTTATAAACTTGATTATCCGACACTAGGGTTCTACTTAACACTTTATTAAGCTTAAAGCTTTATTAAGCTTATTATGACTCAAGGTACCGATATTATGGTTCAATGTTTAACCGATTTTTCTGAGGGTGTTTCGATATAAAAAGACTGGTAATCCAATATAAAGCTGTCCCGCAGTGGACACGGTTGAACTTAGAACCCAGTAGAACTTGCAGCTGTCAGTAAGCGGGTGGGTGACTACTTTCATCAGTCTGCGTAGGGACCGAGGGTACGCCGTGCCTGTCCTCGTTAAACTGTTCTACCTTAAAGTGCTCGACTTCACGCGCAGGTCGTCGGGCTACCAAAGCAAGGGAGCCTTCCTCTCTTCAGAGGATAAAAATTGCAAAGGCATGTCTTCGGATCATCCTCAGGAATGTTTCTCAGACCGTTGTCAATAAATAGCTCATTGTACAGCTCTAGAGCAACGTAAATAAAATTCCTACCTAAAAAAATAAAGCTAAGAAAAAAATTTTAAATGAAGTCATACTAACTAAAGTTTTGAAGCCATTAAAATAAAATCTATTGTAAGTAACCTTTAAAATTCAACAAAAATTTTGTTTTTTTGAAGCCTTGATTCTAATATGTTTTCTTAAATACTTAAAGGAAAATTGACATTTCCCCCCTTCCAACACTTTTAATTTTAGAGTAATTGTTATTTTACATAAGGCTTCTGTTAATACGCCTTATTTTAAAAGCACCGCTAATTAACCAAAGCATTTTTAATTAGAAAAAAAAATTTTAGCGCTGTACTAAATATAAAAATTAAAGATAAATCGCTGTTCTATGTTCCCCATTAATGAGCCATTTTTATTTCTTATCAAATTTGTTGGCGTCTCGCGAAAAAGAGGCTCTGTCACGCGAGCGTGAAACTAAAAAAGGGGGTCGAGAAGGGGTTGAAAAATAGATTAAAGAAGTTGAGGCAAAGCGCGACTTAAGGCCGTGGAGTAAATATTTCTCATCAAGCATTTTTCTAATGTGTATCCTTCCCTATTCATCATCGCTTAGAGAAAGAAGAGATTTTCCTTCCCCCCATCCCCCCTTTTTTCTCGAATGTTTGCGCTGACGGGAGGCAAAGTTGAGTTTCTTTTGTTTTCCTTCCCACCCCCGCACTTTGAATTACTTTTTACGTTTCGCGCCAGCCAATTAAAAGCGTAGCGTATCGGCGGTTCTAATGAGGGTGCGGCATAAGCAGGTACAGAGGATCGTTTGTTTCGCATTGATTCGTTAAGCATTAGCATAATTTTATTCTGCGCTTCTTTCTCTCTTTTTTTTAAAAAAATAAATAATAAAAAAGAAGCACTAATGAGATTCCTTGTTACTTACTGCTTCTTCTTCTTCTTGCTGTCCGTAGGTTAACCGTGGCCGCTGACTATGAAGGACGGGCCGGAGGTTGCGGAAGGAGTGAAGACTGCAAGCAGCGCCACCAACGGTGGAGGCGACAAGTGCGATATGAGATCTTTGGACGAGCAAAGTCGCCGTAACGGCGTGGCCGAGGTGGCTGTGGACATCAATGCCCTGCCTGTTGGCGGCACCTTAATCACAGACGCCGCCAGCACCAATGGAGACAGCGACAAAACCAAAAACGGTGTCCCAAAGAACGGCGAGAAGCAGTTCTTCTGCAGGATCTGTAACCGAAGCTTCGGTTACAAGCATGTCTTGCAAAACCATGAACGTACACATACAGGCGAAAAACCATTTGAGTGTCCTGAGTGCCACAAACGGTTTACGCGGGATCACCACCTCAAGACTCACATGCGCTTGCACACGGGTGAAAAGCCATATCAATGTTCCCACTGCGATCGCCACTTTGTGCAAGTTGCTAACCTCAGGCGACATCTTCGAGTGCACACGGGTGAGCGGCCTTATGCTTGCCAAATGTGTGAGTCCCGTTTCTCAGACAGCAATCAACTGAAAGCTCACATGCTCATTCACCGAGGTGAGAAACCCTTTCAGTGTCAAGAGTGCCTGGGACGATTCCGTCGCAGACATCACCTGATTCATCACAAATGCCCTAAAGATGAATCCAACTTGGGCAAGTCCAGGAAAGGCAGACGACCCAAAGTTTACGAGCAAATCCATACTTCCGACCATGAAGATCACGAAGATCTTGATGGTGAACTTCTGCCTGACATTTCGGATAACGAGGAGAACATGGTTGACACCAACAACTCCTCATCAGAAGCTGAGCAACCATCTCCTCCGTCTGTTCATCCAGTAGAAACTATTATCCACCACAATAATCATCACAACAATCATCACAATGAGATAATGGTAATAACCAATGGCGTTACCAATGGTACACACGGCATCAACGGTACAAACGGAACCAATGGTACCAACGGTAATCGAAGAAAACCAAGTAGAACCATTCGCATTTTAACTCCCCAACAACGCGAGCTTTTTATTCGAGACAAATTAACCATGCAAACGCAAGCTATAGACATGAGGTTGTCTCCGTCCTCTGTCGAGGTGCAACCAGTGACAGTTATTGTTCCAAATAGGTTTCTCTCGACTGTCGAGGGGGTCCTCGATCTGTCTAGTTCGAGGAGTGACTCCGAAGTGGAGGCTATCGAGGATGACCTCCGCCACCATCGTAATAGCTGTGAATGCCACCTTCATCCATTTGCCACAAGACCACTGTCCCAGAGGATTGCTGACCAGAAGAGCAAAATAATAGGCATCGCAAAGCCTCTAAACGGAACAGGTAGGACCGCGCACCATAGTGATGATTCAAACGAATCGCATTTAAACGGCGGAAGACACTTAAGTGATGATGACAACAGCATAGGTGCTATAGCACTGACCACTAAAAAACTCCACGTGGCGACTGCATGATGGCATTTTGCATAGGTGATATTTTGGTAGATGTTCCTGTACCACATTGATTGAGTGGACACTTTACAAGTCGCGGCGGCTCTTTGGAAACACAAATCAACCAAAAGTTGCACCGAAGAGTTTTCGATAAACATTGTCACACCAACTGCAGTTAGAGCATTTCACCCTTATGATTGGGTTTATGATCGCTAAATCAAAACAACCTTAATTCGCTTTTAGCTTTACTTTATCTAGCTTTATTGGCTATAATTCCATTAAGGTTTGGGTAAATTTAATATGTTATATTTTATGTGTACGCAATATTTGATTAGAGAGAAATGGGCTTAAGGTTATTTGTGGTAAATGGCTTATAATCAAGATTTAAATGTTTAATTATTATTATTATTATTCCAGACTTATTCACTTACTTAAGTAACCCAAAACTGTTGCGAATGTAAACATTTATGGTGTAAATTTGCCTGAGAACTTGGTTGATTCTTTTTAAATTCCCATGCTTAGTATATTTCAAAAGTTGAAGAATTAAGGGCAAAATCTTTTATAGTTTAATATTTTCAAATTTTACACAAAACTGTGATTAGGATATTAAATCAGATTCAATCTGTTGCTATTGTGTTCTTTATATAAGAGAAAATTACTTAGATCTAGTGATTCCACCTCTTTTTGACAGTTAATATAACAGTTTTTTTTAATTGTTTATGTAAGGTACTTTGAAGAATTAAGTGCAAATTTTAATTTACCAGTATCAATTTTTAAGAATTTTTACACAAAACTGAGACAGGATCAAGTTCAATTTCGTGTTGCTCTGTTCTTTATCTGAAAGAATAGTCTATTTGATTTTGAGATACAAGCTAATTTTGACCGTTGTCTTTTAACTGTTTATGTTAGGTACTTTTTAACAATTGTATACAAATTCCTTTACTAATTTAGCATTTTTAGAATGTTAGCACAAAACTGTGATTAGAATATAGAGTCAAGTTTAATTCGTTGCTACTCTGTTCTTTACGAACTCAAAAAGAATATTCACTTGGATTTTTACAGTTCTAGCTGATTTTGTTAATTTAGAGCCTGTTTAATATGTTGTTGATTTGTTGTTCCTAGTTGATTAGTTGAGATTATGATATTATATATTTAGTAATCAAATATATCAAAGTCTTTGGTTTTAATGTTCCTAAAATGCTCTGACTGCAGTTGGTAATTAAAGTGACGTCATTTAGCATTTGAAATACTGGTGAAAAAAAGATAAAGATGTAAATCACGTATTTGTAAAAATATTAAGTAAATAATGACATAAACTCGAATTTATCATTTAGTCTGCTGATAACGAAGAAAGTTGTTCTTGAAACACAATTCTAAAACTATGAACTCAGTGTTACAACGTAAATATCACAATTATATTTTTTATCATCTGCATCTTTTTAACTCAACGTTACTTCTCAACTATTTTGCTTTTTTTACATTTACATCTAACTCTTATTTAGGATAAGTTGGGTGTCAATTCTACAAAAAAAAATTTTTCAATTATATTTTTTGCCATATTCATCAAAAAAATTTTTTCAGTAAGCATTAATTTTTTTTACATTTGCATCAAAATTGCATTTAATTTTTAGCCAATTTAAACCTATTGCTCAGTTTTACAGTATAATTTAGCAAGTGTTGCCATTTTGAATATAATTTTGGTGATATTTAAACTGGTGATGTCCTTACAAAAATGTTTTGAGAAAATTGATGTTAAAAAAAAAAAAAAAACTTAGTTTATTTGAAATAATAAATTTGTTTAAGTAAAGCAGACGCTATGAAATTGCAATTTTAACTTATAAATATCATGTTGTATGTGATGTAAAAAATGAGAAACTTTTCATAATCTACAGATGAAATTTTTACACTTAAAAAAAATTTAATGAAGAATAAATGTTTTGCTCAAAACTTATTTAATCAAGAAGTTGTACTTGCTACTAAGTTAAAATTATTCAAGTTTTTTTCTTTTTACCTAACAATTTTTTAATGTTTCAAATAAGAACTTATTGAAAAGAAAAAATGATATGCGTTGATTATTCGGAAACAGTTTATAATTTTGACGTGTCTTAGACTTTAAATATGTAAAATAAAAATTTGAAGAAGAAAAAGAAGCTGTTTTTCAAATTGATGTTTAGATACACCGTCATCATAATCATGTTTGTTTGAAATTTATTAATGTTTTTTATTGTATATCCGTGTAGGATTATTAAGTAGGAGGTATAGCTGAATTTTTCAAAGTGAAAATTGGATTCCAAATTTTTTAAAGTCAAAAATTGGAAATCATAAAATTCGGCGGTGCCAAACAATTTTTGCTTTTAAAACTTTGCTAAGAATCGATCAATTGCAATTTCGTTTCATTAAATATGGTATAAAAGTTCCTCAATTGTTATTTTTGTCGTTACATGTGAAAAATAGAAGTCTCACCTTTTCTGACAAAAATAAATTAAAGGAAAATACAGAATGTTTTTCGTTTGCAAAATTTAATTGCTTAAATTATTTGTATAATATAATACTTTTGCCCCTTGCTTTTATGTTTATCAAAAATATTTTATTGGAATTTGAATTATTGTTCAGATTTTGCGTTAAAAAACAACTAGTTTTTGTTGTAACAAATTAATCTTTAATAATTTTGAAGAAAAAAAATCTCTTCATTACTTATTTCCTTAAATATTTTTTTAAAAATATCTTTTATACTCTAAATGTTTATTCTTTGAATGTATTTATTTGTTTACAAATATGTGAATTATAAGAAAACTTAAAATTTCGAAAAATAATATGAAAAAAAAAATCTGTTTAACTGAATGATTAAAACGAATTAATTTTTTTCTGATGTTGAAATTCTGTTTAATTTAATTCTTTTTAAAAAATATCATTTTGAAGTAATATTATACTCTGAGTTATTTGAATATTCTAATTTATTTATTTAATTTTTTATTAATAAATTAGCAAACTTAAATTCTTTTAATAAATTTTTTAAAAAAGATGCTCAAAAAATTACTTTCACTAAACAAATTTTCCTTTAACGATTTCAATTATTGTCCATATACTGAATTTAAAAAACTACTTTAAAAATAAAACAAATGACTTATTTTATATTTAATCTATTTTTATACTCTATTTATAAGTAATAATACATTTAAAATTGTTATTTGAATAAACCTTATTTATTAGTTTTATTTTTAAAAAATAATTGTTTTAAATTCTTTTAAAAAATTGATAAATATATGAACAAATTTTCTGTTAAAAACAAAACTAATATATTTAATCAAAAAGTAAGGTTTACGAATTTTTTGAACAAAAAAGGTTAGATTTCTATTTTTCAAATGAGAGTTGTTTGTGCTATGTGTATAGATGTAGTTATAGTGTGTAAAAAAATAAGAAAAAGAGTTGTTTTTATCATTTTTTTTTAAATTTTTGCTATTACAACCGGCATCTACCTTGAATGCAATTTATTTTAGCTGCTATATAAATTATGTAGCTATTATTAAAATTTATCATATTCATTATTTACTTATGTATTATTTCATTTATTATTTTAGTTGAAAAATCTTTGATTAGCTTTGATTGCTATTGCATATTTTTGTTGGAGTGGACAGGAAAGAAAAAAGAATTGAATACTTTTTTTTTTATATTTGTGAACTTTCTAAGGATTTAATTGAAGAGTGTGTTTAACTTTTAAAGAAAACTATGTAAGTACTTATTGAAAAAGAAAGAAATATTTGTATGGATATATTTTTGACCATGTGTATATTTCCTAAAGCTAAATATTTGCCAAAAATAGCAAAAGGGTAACTGGAGCTTTGTTGTTAAAAACCTTAAAGTAGAAAAAATAATAATTGCAAGAATGTACACTAATTGAAACTAAAGCCAAATGTTTATCTATCACTAAACTTTCTTAATTTCAAGATTACTATTGAAGTTTAATTATCCTGAATTTTCACACCATTTATACTGAAATCTTAGATCTTTCCTTTAAAGTTGACTCTTTTGTGTCACTGTTGAACTGAAATCTTTAACTTGTCTTTGAAGGTGATTATACAAGTCACTTTAACTTGTCATTTGAAGATGAATATACATCTCACTTTTACATTAAAATCTTTAATCTGTCATTTGAAGATGATTATGCATCTCACTTTTACACTAAAATCTTTAGCCTGTCATTTGAAGGACACTATATAATATCATTTTAAAACTAATATCTTTAAACTATCATTTGAAGGAGACTATATGATATCATCTTAGAACTGAAATCTTTAACCTATCATTTGAAGGAGACTATATAATATCATCTTAGAACTGAAATCTTTAACCTATCATTTGAAGGAGACTATATAATATCATCTTAAAACTAAAATCTTTAAACTAAAATCTTTAAACTATCATTTGAGGGAGACTATATGATATCATCTTAAAACTAAAATCTTTAAACTATTATTTGAAGGAGACTATATGATATCATCTTAGAACTGAAATCTTTAACCTATCATTTGAAGGAGATTATATAATATCGCCTTCATACTGAAATTTTTGTTATATCTAATTTAAGGGTAACTATATGAGTGCCACCTTTATACAAAAATCTCTCATTTAAAAGAGATTATATATTTTTTTCTTTTAAAACACTCTTCAATTGAATTTTGTTTACTGAAATTATACGTTTTATTGAAATATATCCCGATAGTTCCTTATTTTGTCAAAAAAGATTATTTCTAGGTTCCTTACGACATTTTCTTAAAGCAATGAGATGAGAAATTTGTTTTTCCATTAGGTATGTTTTGTGTATGCTTATGGCATGTATTTATTGAGAATAGTTCCTTATTGGACGAAATTGTGATTATTTTCATAAAAATTCACTTGAGTTTTGTTTTTGCACTTTGTGTATAATAACGTAGTTCTTTAATTGCACAAAAATAATTTATTTATTGTGTAAAAAGCTTTTATTCAATTTCTGAGTGATTTTATTTCGTTCATTTGTCATTAACACTATTTACAAGCATTTAAGGTTAAAAATTTGCAATAATAGTTAAGCAAAGCTTTTATTTTGCTTAAAAGTTCCTTTCTAGTTAAAAACTACTGCATTAGTTGTAACGGAAACCGGGAAAAATGTTTAGTAGTTTTAATTTTATTTAAAAAATTCCTTTACCTGTGTAATAATTCTGTTTTATTGAGAAAAAAATGAATCAATTGATTCAAATTTTTAATGATGTATGCCCTAAAAATTACTTCAAAAAAGGCAAAACTTTTATTTTGCCATTAATTTTTTTTTTACTCTTCTTTTATTGACTTTCTTCTTCATTTGTGACAGAAGATGTTTAAAATATTTCTGTTGGTATAATTATTTAATTAATTTAAATGTTTTTATTTATTGAAATAATTTACTAACTATGCATGCATTTAAATTTCCTTTTTATACATGAACTAAAATTTTTTCTCTCATTTTACTTTACTATACTAACTTTTATTTTACGTAAATGATTGTTACTTTTTTACCGTTTAAAAAATGATAAAATAGCTTAATCACTTAATTTTTTGCAAATCATTCATTATTTCCAATTGCTACAAAAAAAAGATAAATGTATTTTTTTTTTTTGTTAAATATATTGTTAAATTATGAGGATAAATTTTCAGTTATTTATAATATTTATAATATAATATTTAAAAATTTAACTAGCCTTTATTTACCAAATCAAGATTAATCAGAACCAAACTGAATTATCGTTGAAATCATATCAAAAATATTATATTTCATAATTTTCCTAACATTTTTGGTTCAGTTAATTAGTATGATTCCTTTTTTTGAAATTGTTGTCAACATTAATGTTGTAGCTCAAATCCCCTTCCCGAGCATGTATTTGTATGAAAGGCCTCTCACATTTGATGTTAATTCGTTCATCAGTTCACAATACGTGTAATTGTTTGAGCATTTGCATATAACAAAGTTCCTACAGAATCTGCGAGTCTTTGAGCAAATGTTACATATAGGACTGGAGAAGTCTCTGCATTTTCTGTACAGCGAAATTCAAACCCTGAAGACAATATTTTTGTATTCATTCATTTAAATTTCATTCATTCACAATTTGTTCAATGGTCATAATATTTTCCGTTAAAATAAAGTCTTAAATTGGAAATCGAAGTTTGTCCCGCAGTGGACTGATCGTTAAGACACGGTTCTCATCAGATCACCAAAGTCAAGCATCACTGGCTGCGGTCAGTGTGCGGGTGGGTGACCCACTTGGATCAGTCTGCGTAGGGACCGAGGGTGTGCGGTATTGGTCCTCGTTAAACTGTGCTACCGTAAAGTGCTCGACTTCGCGCGCAGGTCGTCGGGCTACCGAAGCGGGGGTGCCATCCCCTTCGCAGAGGATCAAAATTGTGATGGCATGTCTTCGGATCATCCTCAGGGATGTTTCCCAGACCGTCGCCAATAGCCCATTGTGCAGCTCTAGTGCGACGTAAATTAACAACAACAATAACAACTGGACATCGAAGTTAAATACTAAAGTAAAATAATAGTATAAATTTATAAATAGTTAAATAAAATTAAAGTAATAATATAAAAAATAATATAAATAAATAATATAAATAAATAATATAAATAAATAATATAAATAAATAATGTAAATAAATAATATAAATAAATAATATAAATAATTATATAATAAAAATACCTCAAATTTAATCTAAGGTCATCAATACTATGGGGGTAAATTCGCAAATTAGAAATTCACAAATAGGCTGTATGAAAATAATACTTTTACAATTAGAAATTTCCTGGACTGCTAAAAACAATTTTTCGCAAACTATTTTGTTTTAATACAATTTTGGAAAAGGGATGTAAGTCGAACCAACTTATAAAATAAAAATTACAATTTATTTTCAATAGATTTCAAAACTTTTATATGAAGTGAAATGAAAAAAAAAGGAACGGTTTTATTTAGTTGTAATGACAGAATTTTTTTAATCGTTTTGAATGCTTAAAACAAATTTTAAAAAAAATATCCCCAATTAAATTTATTATTACTTGTTTTCAATTCTACTACATATTCTGATAACAATGGCGTTTTTTAGGTAAAACGTTTTGTTATTAAAAGAGAAAAAAAAAACATAATTACATGTCTTTTTCAAACGTTTTATGACAGCACACATAAAAAAAAACTGATTTGATTTAATATTTTTGATATTTATTTATTTAATTTGTTATCAATTTTGTATCATTTTATCTGTCTCTGTGGACAACTTTTCCAGATTGAAATGATTGAATAAGAATCATTTCTCCTATTTTAAGATTCAAAATGAAATTATAGTCTATTTTGAAAACTTGTTATATTTAAACACCGTCTTTATGAGTAAGGGTTTGGCTGTACCTAGGACTCGCAGATCTCTGCTCCCTTATTAGTGTAATTGTGATATAGAAATCGTTTTTGTTACGTTGTTTTACTTTCCAAAAAACTTTTATCATCAATTAATTTTTCTCTCATATTGTATAGTGTAATGATCTATTTATGTTTCTCCCCTTCAATGTTGTGAGTGTATATTGTAGTCAGAATTTTACATCTTCCTTTACCAATAGAAGGTGGAATTCGTTTTGCATAACGATATTCATTGACAAAAATTTTCATTGCTCTGGAATTCAAAAATCTTCACATCATCAAATAATACATTAAAGAGCGTGCACTAAACTGTCAGCCTACCCCTGGTGTATATTTTGCAGCCTCTTGCGCATCCATTTGTTAGACCTCGAGCTTTTGCGAATTTCGAATATTTATGTGTACATGTTGGGTGACCACCTTTAACTTATGCTTTTAAAATGCTTGTCAAATCAATCAAATGTGTTAGGCGTCATAAATTAATATTTGAGAAAAAATAGAAAGAAATTTAAAAAAAAAATGATTTATTGAAATCTAACGAATCATTATTGAGAAAGTCAAGATTGAAAAATCAGAACCTGTTTGATTGAGGAAAAAAAAAAGAAAGTATAAGAAATGTTCCATCCATTTACTGATGGAACACTAGTTTAAGTTTCATGAGCAAACTGGTTTTGATAGTTTTCATTTCTTCTTAATTAATTATATGTATATATTAAGATCTATATTTTTCCCCTTTTTGTATATTGATCGGATTTAAACCGATTTTTACAAAATACTAACAGAAATTCACAACTGTAATAGTTTTTGCGGTCTTTTAAAAAGTGCAGGTGGCTCTCCTAGAATTAATTCAATCCCTTTCAGAAATATTTCACCTTAAAATAATTAAATAATAAATTGATGAAGAAAAAAAAAACTTTTTGCACTGTTCCAGTTATTTTCCGACTTGATTTTATCGTTCAATTCTCAGGGAAATTCGCATAAAAAATTAAATCTTTTACGAATAAAAACTCACCAAGGCTAAGCTCGAAACATTTTGCGTCTCTTCAGCATGAAATAATTTTTGTGATAAATGAATTTCGTTGCACAAGAGATTCTACCATGTTGAATATCATTTTAACATCTGTATGAGTATTTTTTAAAAAAAACTTGAATTTTATTGGTGATAAATTATAGAAATTTTAATGTGACACTGACTTTTGAAAACTGGCAAAGCAGCAAACAGCAGCAGCAGCGTTTGATGAAAAACTGTTTGTGAATGAATTAATTTATCCGTGGTGCATCATCATCCTCTTCTCACGAATATCTCAAATATTGTCTACCTTGTACACTTCCTCCTAGAATATTTCTCCTGGCACACACACAAGGCATATTGTACATATTGAAATGCAGGAAGGATATTTTTAAACCATTTTTTAAGGAATAAAGATTGCCGCTTCTTCAAAATATCTCTTTGTTTTTATTTTGAGTCATTTGTTGATTTATGTTGCATTGCGTTGGTGAGTGACAAAGTTCCTCCGATTCTCCCCACAATTCACTTTATTTTATTAACCCAATCAAAGTTCGTAAAGTCCTCGTAAAAAAAGTCGATAATACTTTTTTGGTGTAACATTTTATTTAGAAATTCAAACGCTACGTTGATTAATTTTAAATGTATCTCTTATGATAAATGTTATTTTATGGAAATTACAAGTTAGTTAAATAATTTTATAAAACACAAAAATTGTTAAAAAGCTATGGGAATTGATGCATTATCACTTTTTCTATTTTTTCAAGGATTGTACGAACCTTGATGTTAAGGGGAGTGTCTAAACTATACAAAACTTAATCTAATTCTTATTTAATTTCAAAGCTCATTATCAAGTACTTTTTCTAAAATAAAAGCTCTATTAACAGGAAATTCACAGTTTTTTTCTAATTCATTAAACTTGTTTTATATTCATTATCTACATAAGCTACATAGTTGAAGAACATAGAAATATGCAAATTTTTATGTTTCATCTTCAGCGAATGAAATTTGTTTTTTAAGTTAACGTAATTTTCAAGTTTTTTTTTTTTTCTTTTTTAAAATTTCTACTTGAAAGGAGCTTTATCGAAAACCTAACATAAAATTTTTTAACACCAATTATTACTTCTAAGCAATATACTTGCTATGTGAGCTGCACAACTGTATAAAATTTTTCTAAATTATATTTCTATTATATTTTTTTTAATCTTTAACCAAACCAAAATGATAACGATAATTGTATGGTTACTACTTTTCATTTCAAGGTTCTATGCTTATAGAACTTATAAGCAAATATTTTTGCTGAAAAAGGAGCATATACTTTTATTAAAACACACAGCAAACAATTTGGATGCTGCAGAAAAATATTTTATGAAATTATGAATTTTTCTAATATCTTAAAAAAAAAGGGGGCATGCTTTTGAATTAACAATTTTCTAAGACATAATTTTGATATCGATGCACCAAACGTTGCTCCGTCGATAGAAAACGATGCGTTTCACTCCATCTCTCTTAAAGTGACGATAATATTACACAAACATCCTCAATGTAAAAGAGAAATGCAAAATAATGACTTTAAACTCACAACTAGTTTCCTAAGTCAAAAAACATCAATAAAAATCTTTAAAAAAAACATGTTTTTCATCGTAAAAGCCATAATCACAACAATAATCCCAGCCAGCAGCCTGTGTACTGGTGTATTACTACGACTTAACAGTCAGGTAATAGAAAAACAGAAGAGCCTCCGCATCCTCTACTCCAAAAGCATCTCCCCGTTGCCATAGCAACGCGCGATTAAAAAAAAAATTGTCTTTTGCGTAAACGGGAGGGAAGAAAAAGGGATTTCGACTTCAGTCTTCGAAACAATCGAAGTCGAGATAAGACTACTTTATGACGGAAGAATCACTTAGGAATGTAGGGGAACAAAAGCCCCGACAGAATAAAATAGAAGGCTGGATTTAGAACGCTTGTCTTAGGGAAAGAAGAAGAAATATAATTCGGTTTATGCGTTCGAAGTTCTAAAGGAAGTATTGTTCACTCCTTACGGTTATAGCGAGTAAATAGGAGGATGAAAAAGATGTGGGATAGGAAATAATATTTGCGATTAGTTTAGGGAATTTTTTTATATTTTTATCCTTGCCTTCCTTTTATTGTTTTATTTTAGTAACTTCCTTAGAAAAGATTTTTTCTTCTTTTTTTTTACAGTTAGTTAAAAAAGCCTTTGCTGAAGTTAGAAAGAATCTTTTTAAATCTAGATTTTTTTCGGGATATATTCATTCAAAGAAAACATTTACATACAACAAAGAGACATGAATAGCTTTTTTTTTTCTTTTCTAAATACTTCTCTGTAACAGAAGTTAGAAATGTTATGCTAATTATAGCCCTCATTAATTTCGATACATATGTTTTTCATTAAATTTTTTCATCGAAAATATGCAAAATACGGTTCGTTAGTGTAATAACGTACGTAGCCGTTTTTCGTAAATCTGCTTCCATTTATTTTTTTCAAACATTAGTTTTATGAAAGAATAAAAAAATCTTTTTATTGTGTTGTCGAAAATTCGAAAATTTTACTGAATGGGTAAAAAAACACATAATGTTGTTCTTAAATAAATAAAAAAATTTGAGATTTAATAAAGAAATTATGATATATTAAAATTAATGAGTGTTAGATGAAGATGGTAGGAAATTTTAAAACTCAAATCCTAGCAATTAAATTTTATCTACGTATAAAATGATAATGTTAATCATATTTAACAAGTTAAAATGCTTTGATGTTCAGTTTAAAGTAAACGCAATATTTTTGTTAAATATTTTTATTTATTTATTTATTTTGAATAAGAAAGAGTAAATGGAGCAAAACTTACTTCTTGTGCTGATTTTGAATCATTAATATGAATCTGAATTTAACAGTCTAATTCAACTATATTTCTTTTTCAAACTGTACACAAATAATTTAGTGTTTTAACAGAAATATTTCAAATAAAATGTAACAACATTTCGATCCCCTAAATGTTTTTAAATAAATTTTTCACTCATTCTAAGTCAAACTACGAATTGGAAAAAGTAAAATAGGAATGAAAGAATGGGGTTTTCAGTTAAACTAATTTCATAACAATTACTTAAAATTATTTTTAAATTAATATAATCGAACGAATTTAAGTATAAACCAAAGGCCTTTTTAGGCCCGCTAGCGACGAAATAGCGAAATATACAAGTAAAAAATATTAAAATATAATGACTAATCGACATGTGTTACATAAGTGTGGCGAATACATGTGATAGTAATTACTAAAACACACTGTACTGGAAAAATTAAAATTATTTTTTAAAAATAAAGTAAATAACTTTATTGTATTCACTCATACTGTAAAAAAACTCAAAAACAAGATATCAAGGTTAACAAGCCTCAATAGGATTTTTAATCTTAGATTAAATGCTCGACCAGCATCCAAAGTTCAGTACAACGCTAACCACATGCAGATCACAGACAAGGGATTGCACGATACAAAAAGGGGGTTTCTCAAAATTGATTAAAAATGTGTCAAAATCGCTCGATAATAAATAATAATCTAATTTCAAATTTAAACAGCGTATGCTCATTTTTGAGTAAAATACTTTGTCTTAAAAATGCGTGCGTGAGAGTGATATTCGTTATCCATACCTGCCAACAATACTGGATTTACCAGTAGTCTACTGGTTTAATAAAAATTCTTCTGGTTTTTACACATTTTAAAATAATTCCTTAAATGGAGTAATTTTCCTAAAAAAAATCCCTATTGAAATAGAATTTTTACACAATTTATTGCTTGCTGGAATATTTAAATAAGTATTAAATTACTATTACATAATTACAAAGTTTTTTAATTGTTCTAAAATTTTGAGTTTATTCTTATTCAGAACGTTCTTTTTAAATTAGTTAAAAAAATGTTAACTATCCATAATAAATTATTGACCTTTTATAGTTGTTAGTACTATATCATACAGATCATATATATTTATTTGAGTAAATATTGCAAATCATTTATAGGTATAAAGATTTTAATAAAATTCCCTACACGTAGAATGCTTAGTATATTATGCTACAGTTACCATAAAATTTATATTGTTTCGTAAAATCTATGGATTTTTTTTCTCCTAACTATATGTTTGCGGCTATGGTTACCTGTCAGCACGGTTCGAATCAAAAACTACAGGGCTGGTTGTAAGATGTTCGAATCACCATACGCGTACAGAGCTGCCCGGGGTCGATTAGGAAGCTTTACATGGCCATCACAATGACACACCATCACATACATTTCATTCGTTTAAAAATTAAATCATAGAAAAGTAAGTAAAAAGTGACAGTGAAATTACCGATATCCTCACTTAGCCATTTACCATATTTTTCAACTGAAATTGGAAATAATTACGTCATGATGTGTTATTGCGGCGGCCATGTAAATTGTCCCTGGCTTGAGGTGTAAAATGCGCCAAAAAGAAAGGAAAAATGGACTATCCTGTATAACAGGGGTTTCCAACTTACATGAGGCCGGGGGCCACAATTAAAAACACAAATCAAATGGCGGGCCGCAACTTTATCAAAATTTTATGTAGGACTTTATTACGTTTGAAGGAACATTAAATATTACTGTCAGATTTTTACCAAGTTGTACAAAATAAAGGTATTGAATTACAAATTAAAATAAGAAGTAGATTTTTAAATATATCTAATTGCATATTAAAAAATTCGGGCTACAATAACTTTAATGTGCACCTACGTATTAAACAATGTGCAACAGATATCTAATTGTTTAGGTATAAAACTTTAAAAAGGTTGGTGCTAAAATTTGCATAGTAGCACACAAAATGTTCAATGAGAAAATTCAGGTTTGTCTGCTGCAACCACCAGAGAACAAATACTTACATTTTAAATTTACAAATGTGTGTGTCAATATTTTCGTCCAAAATGAGTGGTTTGAAAAAGTTAAATCGAATAATTTCTTCGAGAAAATTTCTGATACACACATGCTAAATTATATTCACAAAATACAAAAAAAAAAATGAAATAAAAAAGAGCAGCATACACAATTATTTTTGTATTTGAATAAATATTCTCCTGGATGCAAAACCTGAGAAAAAAATTTTTTTTTGCACCGTTGATATGTTAAATTTCACAAAAACGAAGAAATTAGGTTTTTATTAAAGAGAAAAGTATTTTAAACCCATACAGATTTTTTACTAAAATTGTCAGCAAAAAAATGACAACTAATATATTTTAGTTCGCGGGCCGCCAGTTGGAAACCACTGCTGAATAACGTTTGATCTAATGATTGGATCTTCACGTATGACTCAATCTTAACGGTTCGAGAGGTTGACCTCAAATATGCTAATTAATAAGTGCAGACAACATTTTCAACAACGAAATCAGACACAAAAACGTACTTTCGCTGAATAAGCATACTTTAGTTTTCAACTGTTTCGGATTTCTGACCCCGAAATATCGAAAGTTGCCGCAATCTGGGAAATGTGGTCCTTGGTCTGGAGTGCGGTCCAAAGTTTGGACAGCTTAACGTTAATTTTACTTTTTGTGCATTTCGCTATATCTCGAGTTCTTTTTAAGCGAATCGAAAAAGTTTTTCACACAATTATAAAATTCGTTTATCCAAAGCAACCTACTACGAACCCAGAGGTATTTGTTTCGAATTCTGTCGGCAGCCAACGAATACATTTCTCCCTTAGTGAGACTATGCATTTTGCTCAAAAATGAGTATATGCTGCTCTAATTTCGAATACTTGGGCTTTTCAAATTCAATTACATACTATTTATTGATCTATTTTGCAAAAAGTTTGCTCACTTTTGAGAAATTCTCTTTAACAGTGCAGGTACCTTTGATCTAAACATTCGGAATAATCCATAACCTTGTAATTTTAAACCCAATCCAGAAGGCAAGGGAACTCCTGGATTAAGTATTGGGAGAAATTTGCCCTCGTGCAGGTCTTTTTGATTGAACTAGCCCGCATTTGCTTGGAGAGGAAAGCCACGAAAACCTCCCACAGTTAGCCAGATGACAGGGGAACTATGATAAATTCCATGATCCGTCTAGCACTGAGGATATTTTACGTCAGCACTGTGGTCGGTGTCGGCCGGGTGCGGAAGTTGTATCGACCTGCCATCGCTGGGAATTCAAACCCGGTTCACCCCATTGGGTGGCCAGCGCTCTATCCCCTAAGCCACCACTGCCCAAAAATTATTTAGCGATAACTTACATACAACTTCATACGAATGTATTATTTTATAATTATAATTTTTTAAATACGACTGTTGAGTAAATTTTAACCGCGACCAATATCGTTGGTTAATGCTGATCTGGAGTTATGAGGTAGATTTCAATATTTTAATTTTGGATTAAAATAAGTTCAAATTATCACTGAGATCAAGTTTTTAAATACTTGAATTATATTTTTACAAATACATTTATTATCTACAACATGAACTTACTAAACTTTGTTTTTAATTAAGCATTCTTGAAAATAATATCTTTCCGAATGATGGTTTTGAAAATGGTAAATAATACAGGAAAAAATTAAATTCAGAAAGTTCAGGTATCTGAATATCTCAAAGTGAAAATAAACCAATTGATTCGAAAAAAATTCACTAATTTGAAATAAATCGACCTACCTATCTCGAAAATCGTTTGAAGGAATTATTAAAAAGATATGTTTTACAGGCAATCTTCTATAATAGATGGGTGCATATTTTTTTATGATACACACTTTGTAGTTTAAGAGCAACTTTTTAAACGTTATAAACCTGAAAATATTGCTTAAATCATCTCAAAGCATCTTATAGTTTTTTTTTTAAATTAATAGAATATTAAAAGTAAAAAATATCATAATTTAAGTTTAAAAACTTCTCTTCTGGGAGCTTCAGTTTAAAACTTATGTTATATAAAAGTGTTTTCTTATGAATGCGCGGAGAAATAAATTTGCTAAAACAACTGCTTCGTATGGTTATGACATTTCCAATAAAAAAATAAATTAGAAAAACATTATTCTGCTTAATAGGTATAGATATAATATGGTATGATATTCGCTCTTATAGTAATGGTCTACAGGAAATTACTGTTTTCTAAACTATGCTTGTCACACATTAACTTAAATTAAAAAAGAAAAAAAAACTAGTACTAAATTATATTACCACGCATTTCATAAGAAAATGCAAAACTGAAAAGTAAATTCCACCAAATAAATCGTTTTATGGCACATTCTAAGGTATCGTGATAAAATTTCCATATTTATCAAATTTTACCGCAAAGTCATTACCAAAGCGCTTCGGTAAAAATTACACACGTCTTCGTGTTCCCATAGAGCCAGAAACACACTGTCAAATAAATAAATAAAACTTGCTATATAACGGAAAATTTCTGGTAGAAAAATTGTCAGAGATTATCCGTCGACTTCAGAATAAACGCGTTGGCAGGAATTTACTGATACAAAGCACTACAGAAAATATTTGTGCTCATCAGATATTTATCGTCCCACAGTGGGCCAGTATCCAAGGTTTCGTAGACCAAAATTGGTATTACGATAAAATTTGTTTCAAAATTTGGGGGGATTTTATGTTCAGGTAAATTGAATTCATAGTTGAAATTTTGAAATACACTAAAAATACTCCAAAAAATAAAATGGCGGCTGAAATATGACGAGCAAAAATAAAAATAATAATATAGTAATTAAATATAGCAATGAAAATATAATAATTTTCGTAATTTTATATTAAAAATGAAAAGCAAATTATATTTCCGAAGTAATATTACAAAATAACGCGAATTAATTACAAAATAAGGCGAAAACATGAAAAAAAAAAACATAATTTTTGTTTTTCGGTACATTTAGTCCACCTTTGCAATACAGGCAAATTCGGGCAGGTTTTTTCGAAGGAAGAAACATCAAAGAAGACAACAAAAAAAAGTTTAACTAATTACCTCGTGGAAATTTTTGGAACTACGGTTTGGAAGTCATTTAAACATTGTAAAATGTTAAATGATAAGATATAAACTATAAGTTTGTCAAGAGTATTAACTAATCCAACAAATTGAAAAATTGTACTATAATTTCAGACTAATTACTCTGATAAAAATGTAACAGTATGGTAAAATTCCTATATATATTTCTGGAATAAAAATTTTAAAGTTACATTAAAAAAATTTTTTTTAAACATATTTTTCATTACATTGTACTCTTGTCGGTCCAAAAAGTAAATTATAATGTTTGGAATGATGATGAATACTTAATTTGGGCTATATTAAAACTGCCAACACATATTTTAGTTGAAAATTTAATTTTTGACTTTTGGCCAAAGATCATGGTCTTCTGGCCCACAGTGCGTCCGTCGGAGTAAGGTTCACGTCTGAAAATTTTATCCTGAAGGTAACTGTATATTCTCTGGTTTGCATAACGAAGCACATTTTTAAAATGTTGATTATTTTCTTAATAATTCCATTTCTTGAGTGATCTTCCATGATTTTTGAGCTATTGAAATCCACCACGTTTGAAGAAATCGTCGGAATTTTTTTTTTTTTTACATCGTTAAGTTTAGACGTCCCAAAGCAAGATTTGAACTCCGAGGCCCACATTTTCCTGTTATGAGGACCACTCCTTGAAAGTCTAACAGGCCTATTGACATCTGTTTCAAAGTATCAAATTATTTGTTGCCGCCTTGTTACCAAAGTTATTCATGTTCAAAACTTAAAATAATTGTATCCACCAAATGCAATCTGTATCAATGGCTACAGATATCATTTCTTAACAGAAAAAAATACCTCTTTTGACGTATAACGATGTAATTTAACAGTAAATTTAGAGAACAGAAATTTTCTGCAGGAAAAATACAGAATTATTATATTTTTAATAGAAGTTTTTTACAGTTTTTTAAGCCTTTCTTTTTTCCATACTGTTTTTCTCAGTATTCTGAGATATCGAAAATACTGCAAAACATTACGAACCGAATACTGTTACTGATGAAAAATTACTGACAGTTAAATAGTTATCTACATATCAAAATTAACACGTTATGTGTCAAAATGCGTTAATTAAACACATAAATTAAATTAAAACGTTGCGTGCCATAAACAATTACAAATAAAAACTGCAGTAAAGCGTTATTTATCAAAAATAGTTATAAAACGAAATCAAATTAAGGCGTTACATGAAGAAAAAAAACTTATAGTACATATTTGAATTTAAAAAAAAAAAATGCTTCGCCTTGTGAACGGAACTGTTTATGTCCAGAAAGTTTATTCCGGTTTGATACATTTATAATAAATTAAAACTTAATTATTCCGAGAAAAATGTTCAGAATAATCAAAAATTAAAAAAAAATCATTCTAACATACCTTTGTCTTTCAAATATAAATGCTTGTATAGTTTTATGTTCAATTTCTTTTTGCAAATCAAAGTTTATCATATTTTTCAAATGATATTTAATTTATGTTTGCAAGCAAAAATACGTATGGCTATTTTGTATTCAGTTTCTTTTAGCAGATAAAAAATCTTTTGCGTTATTTTTGGGTTCAATTTTTCTTTTTACAGTTACAAATGCTTATAGCAAGTCTTTTTGCAAATATAAATTTTTTTTCAGTTCTTTTTTTATTTTCTCTCCTCAATAAGTGACAATGTTTTTTTCATAGATAATAAAAAATCTTCCAGCATGCTTTTAATATCAACGTTTTTATTAATGACTAGGTCCTTTTGTGTACCATATGCATAAAGAAGCAACAATAAAGCAGTAGTTTATTATTATTATTTTGCTGAAAATAATAGATCCTGATAGCTGCACTTGACTTCAACTTCTTGTGTTGTTAGTTCTCAAAGCACTAAAAAAGAGAAGTATATAAATATTTCATAATTTGCTAAAAATATATAAAAAATAGCATTAAATGTCATAGTAATATATAAATAAATAAATTAAATTGAAATAAAATAAAATACTTTCAGGTTAAATTTAAATGTAAAAAAAGTATTTTAAAATGGGGCAACGAGTTGTAATTATTATATTTTTTTTTCATAGTGAAATATCAATAATCATACAATAAAAATTTAAATAGTTAGAAAAAGTTAGATTTTATGAACCACTAGGTGGTTCTGCTCCTTGCATACTTTATTCACCAACCCTCAAGATTCCAAAGATCCCTCTTTTTTTCCCCCTCGACGCTAAAGAAATTGTTACTTCCATAATAAAAGAATATTCGTTTGAAAGCTATTAAAGTGTTTTATTGTACTGTTACAGATTGGGTTTCTCAGATTTAGTTCCCGTTTCCGCTGGGATAAATGTTAAGCTTAATCACGTTGGTTGGATACCATTTTAAATTCATATACAATTTTGTTTTTTAAACGCTTAAGTAAGTTTTGGTTACTTCATAATATAGTTTTAAATGCTTTGTGTTAAAAAGAGTATTTTGCAGTGGTGCGTAAATTTAATTCCTCATAATATTTAATATTTTTACATATGTTGACACATTTTTACACGAAAGTAAATAAAACCTGCTCACGATTGGTAAAATGGTTAATAAGTTTAGACATCGATTTTAACATGTTTATCACAAAATGTTGTTTTATAAGGTAATATATTATTTATATATGTAAAAGAAGCACCACTTTCAGTTTTAAGCCTTTAATTTAGAATAAAAAACATAATAAAAGCGGAATATTCTAAGAAAGGATGATACATGTTACTAAACCATATGTCATCGACTTATAACTTTTATTGACCTCATATTGAGGACGATCAAATAAATTTGGACCTTTATGTGCGAAAACTGGATCATGACATGTGGTTTTCAGACATGTCGAATGTACCGACAGCAATGGTCTAATGTCGCTACGTTTTCATGTTATACAAAGATATGTACGAAGTTATAAATTATAATCGACAAAAAAACACTATAAAATCAGAAAATGTTAAGAAAGGATGTTATTAAATATGTTATCGACCATCCTTGAAATTACGGATAAATGATGCACGTTTCACTGTTGAATAATACCAATATAACTTTTATTAATTTTATATTAAAGGCAAATAAATATAGCTGGACCTTCATGTGAGAAAACCGGATCATGCCATGTGGTTTTCAGACATATAAGAGTATATCGACAGCAATGGTCTAATGGCGTTACGTTTTCATGTTACACAAAGACATGTACTTAGTTATTATGTAAAGTCATAATTTAAAGTAGATAAATAAAACTAAATATTGCGAATATCTTCCTGACACTGCGTAACGAGTAATTTAGCTTTTCCAAAATGGCTGGAAACAAGCAACTCAAGAAAATGTTAAACAAGGATTTTAGGAGTAACGAATACAGAAAGCAACTAATTTATTTTTATGCATTTATTGAAAATTATGATATCAATTTTGAGTGAAACAAATATAATTGAGGAAATAACCTCAAGAGGACGTTTTTATTGCGGGAGAAAAGCTTCATGGCAAATTCTATTTCACTTACAGTAGTGATTTAAATTTTAAAGTAAAAAGTGTTCATGTAAATCTAGAATAAACCGTTAAGTATCAAATGGTGAAAAAATGTTTAACAAACCTCAAAATGCTGAAAAATTATGGCAGAATTACTCATCCACTGAGCAATCCCGAGTTTTCCTGCCATAATTTGCTTACATTTCGTGAATTTCTTTTTTCAGCTTTTAAAACTTCACAGTTTACTCTAAGTTTACCTGAATTCATTTTCTCTCTGCACAGGCATGCCAGTTTCCCCAACTTTTAACCGGAATAGTTCCTAAGTATTTAAAGTGGTAGCAGAATTCCTGTTCCAACATTTAAAACGATTTCGACCACAACAACGTGTAAATAATTTTAAAATGGTTACAAAATATAGGAAAAGCAAACAATATTGTCTTTAGGAGATGGCGAAGCTTTAGGAACTTTGATTACTCAATTAACATTTAGGAACTCGCTATACCAACGGAGGAGCTAATTCAATTTCATCTCTAAAAGTGATTTGAAACTTATAGTTATAGAAAATAGTCAGTTCAGGCAAAACCTAGAGAAAAAACTATGAAGTTTCAAAAACTGAAGAGAAATTTTCTAACTGTCACAATGAAAATAAATTATGAGAAGATATTATCACGAAATGGGCAAATTCTCTTCGAATAATATGCTTGTATTTTGATCTTTTCAAATTTTCCTTTCAGCAATTGGTACTTCAGAACTGCATAAAATCTTTCTTTTCTTTATTTTAAATTAGTTATGAAGGTGAAACAGATATTTTTTCCTGCAGTTATATGAGCTTTTATGATATGAACTCAAATGCATTATTAAGTATTCAATTTTATTTAACAACAAAAGGTTAAAATTTAAAATTTGTAATATTTATTCAAAAAATAATTCCCTTTACAGAATCTGTTGTGGAACCGATCAATAAACTAAGGTTCGAGTCCGGAAAATTCTGTGGAGTGAAGTTTATCTTGGAGTGATGCATATCAAGGAGTCACGTATCATGGCAAATTATTCAATAGTGCATAAGAGTTATACATTTTCTACAAGTCATATCGGGTTACAAATTGCTTTAAAGGAATTGAAGTGTCTAAAATATATTTGATTTTTATCAACAACAAAAGGTAAAAATTAAGAATATAATTTTAGAAAATAATTCCCTCAAAACTATTCTGTCAAAAAAAAATGGTTCTGTTTGTTCATTTAAATAGCAATTTTAGATTTTTATTAGACTTGTGGTTACAAATTATTCAATAATAATCGTTTGTAAATTAACTTAAAAGTTTGTTTTAACTCATTTTCTATTGAGAACACAAATTCAGATTTTTTCTTCCACGCTTTAAAATCTGGAGACAATATTTTGAAAACGCTATTTTGGGGAAAAGTAGGGAAGTGAAGTTATCATAATTTACAGACGAATTATTAAGAAAGGCAGATTTCACAGAAATAACGCTTTATGCATGCATGACTTATTTTTAGAATAAATTCCTTTATAAAATGAGACAAATATTTGTCCATCTGAAACGAGCATCCTGAATTTGTAGAAAAGAATACAAAATGGTGGCAGATGAAACAACAAATAAAATAATTTATACCGGATGTAATTAGCATTTTTCTATTCTTTCCCTAAGCGCAAACCAGATAAAAGCTTGTTATATGATAAGAAGAAACTCATAAATTATCATCTAAATGCTTAACATAAAATGATAGTGCCCTAATTACTTAATTTATTTGAAATATCATATAGTGGGTGTTATTTAAGCGATTCAAGGGATTTCGTTGTGAAAAAATTATTGAAACAATTTGTAATAAGCATTTTCAGAAAGGTATTTTGGTATTATGTGTTTGTGTGTTTTTAGATTTTTGAGTGATCACATTAAAAGAACTTTTAAAAATTGTGGTCAGTTTAAAAAAATATAAAGTAAATTTTTGGAAAATTTTAAAAAGCAGAAATATTTGCATATTTGTTCAAGTTACTAATTGCAAGCTTCTTCCAAACAGTTGCAATCAGCAGGACATTTTTTTTGACATAAAAGCTTTTAATAAATGTATTGTGCTAAATCATCCAATTTTGTTTAGAACAAAGAATAAATAAATAAAACAATTATTAATTAAGAAGAAAAAAAATTGGATAGCTTGTGAAAAATTACCCTCACCATTCTGGCATTTTTTTAAGAAAATCATGTATGTTAATTAATTTTTTTGAATAAATATTCCAAAATATATTTTTCATTAACTAGTGTTATACCTTTGCTCTTAGAATTTAAATAATACAGAGAATACGTTAATAACTCATTTAATAATGCAATATCATCAAAAACTAACGAATGCAAATTCATTATCATATTATAATTTTTATTTTATCATTGACATAAACTCAAAGCCTTTAGTATATTAAAACATGTATAAAAATTAGCACGAGTATATGTATAAAATTAAACTTCATTCGACTAAAAGAGTAAATTGTACATGATATTTTAAAAAATTGAAGTGAATACTGGTAAAAAGTTCGAAGTGAAATAAAATTAAATTCTGGACCATTATCTGTGGAAAGTATAGCAACAGCAATAAGTTGTCAAAAAAAAAAAAGGCTTTAAATTCAAACCATAATTTGTAATTTATTTTCTAAGTGAGTTCCTTGACTTAATAAGAAAACTATTAAACGTATATACTGCATCTGTAAATGCAGAAAAAAAGGATAATTTATTTCTTACATTATTAGCATATTCTATTCTTTTTTAAATATAAATCTGCAAAATGCTGCACTAAAGATATTAAATGTTTCAACATTATAAAGGCGTTTTCCTATAAATTAATTTAAGGCAATTCTATCATTTATTAATGCTATATCTGCAGATTTTAAAAATATTAAATTCTGTCAAGAGAAATATGAAGTTTTAGAAACTTTTGTTAAAATAACATACTTACTTCAATTTTTTGTAATTTTTAGAAATTATTTTATTTTTGAGCAATTAAACTAGCTGATATTATGAGCCCAATATACTGCGTTACGCTACAAAGCACTCAGTTCCTAATGCATGAAAATCCTTTTAAATTTAAGAAAAAACTAAAAGTTGCGGAAATCGTAAATGACAGCAAAAGATATTCTATAAAAAAATTTTAAAGCTGTTTTTCTGAGCAATATGATTTTTAAATTTGACATTAATAAATGATAAAAGTACTCTTAAAAAATAATAATTTTCATATTTTTAAAAATATCAATGTATATTTATTCATGTTTAAGTCTGTTATTATTAAAAAAATGTAGTACATTTTTAGTGGTGTGTACTGTAGAAAAGATATAGTAACATACAGCATAAATGAAAAACATAAAATATTAAATGTTTATTTTTTTTCATAAAAAATGTATTTTTTTTTATGTATTTTTTTTCTTAAAAAATAGCTAAAATGCGAACATTATTAAATTAAATCTGAAATAGACGCAATTGCAATATGCTTAATGATATTGTCTCCTAATGTGATAGATTTAATTTTTGAAATGAACTTATATAATATTTGAGACTTTCTGACTTTATAAGCAACCTCTTCTTCTTCTTCTAGAAAATAATAGAATGAATTTCACTACAGTCAAATCACAGGTTTGAAACAGCAATTCTGGAATATATCCAACGAATTATATCCAATGG
Source organism: Parasteatoda tepidariorum (assembly GCF_982258835.1). Taxonomy (NCBI): domain Eukaryota; kingdom Metazoa; phylum Arthropoda; class Arachnida; order Araneae; family Theridiidae; genus Parasteatoda; species Parasteatoda tepidariorum. Next base: position 103,265,990 of record NC_141758.1, read on the forward strand.
ATATTAAAATAAACCGAAAGTGGAATACATGGCTCCCGTTGGTCAAAGACCTTTAAAATTAAACAAGAACTACCATAAAGTAATTATCCGTGGTTCTCTGAACCAGCAACCATATAAAGAAGTGGTATGCTGTTTTAATTTTTGTCTGCGTTTATGTCTAAAATGGCATATTTTATCATAATTACAAATTTTCAATCTTCGCGCTGGTTGTTGGCCTACCAAAACATGGGAGCCATCCCCTCCACAGAGGATCAACATTGTGAAGATTTGTCTTCGGATCATCCTCCGTCATGCTTCCCAGGCTGAAGCCAATAGCCCATAGTGAAATATCCTAAATGGTAAATGGATCATAGGTTAGAGTCCCTTTGCCGTCATACTGACCGTGGGAGGTTCTTGCGGTCTACCTCTCCGTGTAACGCAAATGCGGGTTAGTTACATCAAAAATCCTCCACGAAGGCAAATTTTTCAAAATATTTGACCCCGGAGTTCCTTTGTCTACTGGATTGGGTTCAAAATTACAAGGCTATAGAGTTGAATATTAGAAGTCGTAAATCCAAAAATTGCCGGTAATAAAATAAAATAAAATAGCCCACTGTGCAGTTCTAGTGTGACGTAAATAAACGACAAATAAACAAATTTTCTCCATCGAAATTTTTTTAATTGTAATTCACTTTATTAATTGTTTTTTTTAACAATATATAGATATATTTAATGTAAGAACGAATTAACAAACTGACGGTGGAACATTTTAATAACTGATCTTTCAGACTAGCGACTTAATTTTCTTTTTTTCTTCTTGTGAAACTAAGCAAAAAATAATTCTGACAGAAACATCCGTCGCCTATTTCATACTTTTCAAAATACTACTTCTTAATCCTATAAGTACTGCATTCAAAAGATACTTATTAAAACAACTTAAATTAGTTTAGCACATCATAGTATAATTGTTTTTATTTTAATTCCCTTCATTATTGTGTTTTTTAGATAAATATAGATATATATAGATATATTAAATGTGGACACAAATAAACAAACTGACGGTGGAACATTTTAATAACTGATCTATCGGATCAGAGACAAAATTTTCTTTTTTTTTTCTTCCTCTTGTGAAACTAAGCAAAAAATAATTCTGACAGAAACATCCGTCGCCTATTTCATACTTTTCAAAATACTACTTCTTAATCCTATAAGTACTGCATTCAAAAGATACTTATTAAAACAACTTAAATTAGTTTAGCACATCATAGTATAATTGTTTTTATTTTAATTCCCTTCATTCATTGTGTTTTTTAGATAAATATAGATATATATAGATATATTAAATGTGGACACAAATAAACAAACTGACGGTGGAACATTTTAATAACTGATCTATCGGATCAGTGACAAAATTTTCTTTTTTTTTCTTCCTCTTGTGAAACTAAGCAAAAAATAATTCTGACAGAAACATCGGTCGCCTATTTCATACTTTTCAAAATACTACTTCTTATTCCTATAAATACTGCATTCAAAAGATACTTATTAAAACAACTTAAATTAGTTTAACACATCATAGTATAATTGTTTTTATTTTAATTCCCTTCATTATTGTGTTTTTTAGATAAATATAGATATATATAGATATATTAAATGTGGACACAAATAAACAAACTGACGGTGGAACATTTTAATAACTGATCTATCGGATCAGTGACAAAATTTTCATTTTTTTTCTTCCTCTTGTGAAACTAAGCAAAAAATAATTCTGACAGAAACATCCGACGCCTATTTCATACTTTTCAAAATACCACTTCTTAATCCTATAAGTACTGCATTCAAAAGATACTTATTAAAACAACTTAAATTAGTTTAGCACATCATAGTATAATTGTTTTTATTTTAATTCCCTTCATTATTGTGTTTTTTAGATAAATATAGATATATATAGATATATTAAATGTGGACACAAATAAACAAACTGACGGTGGAACATTTTAATAATTGATCTATCAGATCAGTGACAAAATTTTCTTTTTTTTTCTTCCTCTTGTGAAACTAAGCAAAAAATAATTCTGACAGAAACATCCGTCGCCTATTTCATACTTTTCAAAATACTACTTCTTATTCCTATAAATACTGCATTCAAAAGATACTTATTAAAACAACTTAAATTAGTTTAGCACATCATAGTATAATTGTTTTTATTTTAATTCCCTTCATTATTGTGTTTTTTAGATAAATATAGATATATATAGATATATTAAATGTGGACACAAATAAACAAACTGACGGTGGAACATTTTAATAACTGATCTATCGGATCAGTGACAAAATTTTCTTTTTTTTTCTTCCTCTTGTGAAACTAAGCAAAAAATAATTCTGACAGAAACATCCGTCGCCTATTTCATACTTTTCAAAATACTACTTCTTATTCCTATAAATACTGCATTCAAAAGATACTTATTAAAACAACTTAAATTAGTTTAGCACATCATAGTATAATTGTTTTTATTTTAATTCCCTTCATTATTGTGTTTTTTAGATAAATATAGATATATATAGATATATTAAATGTGGACACAAATAAACAAACTGACGGTGGAACATTTTAATAACTGATCTATCGGATCAGTGACAAAATTTTCTTTTTTTTTCTTCCTCTTGTGAAATTAAGCAAAAAATAATTCTGACAGAAACATCCGTCGCCTATTTCATACTTTTCAAAATACTACTTCTTATTCCTATAAATACTGCATTCAAAAGATACTTATTAAAACAACTTAAATTAGTTTAGCACATCATAGTATAATTGTTTTTATTTTAATTCCCTTCATTATTGTGTTTTTTAGATAAATATAGATATATATAGATATATTAAATGTGGACACAAATAAACAAACTGACGGTGGAACATTTTAATAACTGATCTATCGGATCAGTGACAAAATTTTCTTTTTTTTTCTTCCTCTTGTGAAACTAAGCAAAAAATAATTCTGACAGAAACATCCGGCGCCTATTTCATACTTTTCAAAATACTACTTCTTAATCCTATAAGTACTGCATTCAAAAGATACTTATTAAAACAACTTAAATTAGTTTAACACATCATAGTATAATTGTTTTTATTTTAATTCCCTTCATTATTGTGTTTTTTAGATAAATATAGATATATATAGATATATTAAATGTGGACACAAATAAACAAACTGACGGTGGAACATTTTAATAACTGATCTATCGGATCAGTGACAAAATTTTCTTTTTTTTTCTTCCTCTTGTGAAACTAAGCAAAAAATAATTCTGACAGAAACATCCGGCGCCTATTTCATACTTTTCAAAATACTACTTCTTAATCCTATAAGTACTGCATTCAAAAGATACTTATTAAAACAACTTAAATTAGTTTAGCACATCATAGTATAATTGTTTTTATTTTAATTCCCTTCATTATTGTGTTTTTTAGATAAATATAGATATATATAGATATATTAAATGTGGACACAAATAAACAAACTGACGGTGGAACATTTTAATAACTGATCTATCGGATCAGTGACAAAATTTTCTTTTTTTTTCTTCCTCTTGTGAAACTAAGCAAAAAATAATTCTGACAGAAACATCCGTCGCCTATTTCATACTTTTCAAAATACTACTTCTTATTCCTATAAATACTGCATTCAAAAGATACTTATTAAAACAACTTAAATTAGTTTAGCACATCATAGTATAATTGTTTTTATTTTAATTCCCTTCATTATTGTGTTTTTTAGATAAATATAGATATATATAGATATATTAAATGTGGACACAAATAAACAAACTGACGGTGGAACATTTTAATAACTGATCTATCGGATCAGTGACAAAATTTTCTTTTTTTTTCTTCCTCTTGTGAAATTAAGCAAAAAATAATTCTGACAGAAACATCCGTCGCCTATTTCATACTTTTCAAAATACTACTTCTTATTCCTATAAATACTGCATTCAAAAGATACTTATTAAAACAACTTAAATTAGTTTAGCACATCGTAGTATAATTGTTTTTATTTTAATTCCCTTCATTATTGTGTTTTTTAGATAAATATAGATATATATATATAGATATATTAAATGTGGACACAAATAAACAAACTGACGGTGGAACATTTTAATAACTGATCTATCGGATCAGTGACAAAATTTTCTTTTTTTTTCTTCCTCTTGTGAAACTAAGCAAAAAATAATTCTGACAGAAACATCCGTCGCCTATTTCATGCTTTTCAAAATACTGCTTCTTAATCCTATAATAACTACATTCAAAAGATACTTATTAAAACAACTTAAATTAGTTTAGCACATCATAGTATAATTGTTTTTATTTTAATTCTTTTCATTCATTGTGTTTTTTAGATACATATAGATATATATAGATATATTAAATGTAGACACAAATTAACAAATTGACTGTGGAACATTTTAATAACTGATCTTTCAGACTAGCGACTAAATTTTCTTTTTTTCTTCTTCTTGTGAAACTAAGCAAAAAATAATTCTGACAGAAACATCGGTCGCCTATTTCATACTTTTCAAAATACTACTTATTATTCATATAAATACTGCATTCAAAAGATACTTTTTAAAACAACTTTCATTAGTTAAGCACATCATAGTATAATTGTTTTTATTTTAATTCCTTTCATTCATTGCGTTTTTTAGATACATATAGATGTATATATAGATATATTAAATGTAGACACAAATTAACAAATTGATTGTGGAACATTTTAATAACTGATCTTTCAGACAAGCGACTAAATTTTCTTTTTTTCTTCTTCTTGTGAAACTAAGCAAAAAATAATTCTGACAGAAACATCGGTCGCCTATTTCATACTTTTCAAAATACTACTTCTTATTCATATAAATGCTGCATTCAAAAGATACTTATTAAAACAACTTTCATTAGTTAAGCACATCATAGTATAATTGGTTTCATTTTAATTCCTTTCATTCATTGTGTTTTTTAGATACATATAGATATATATATAGATATATTAAATGTAGACACAAATTAACAAATTGACTGTGGAACATTTTAATAACTGATCTATCGGATCAGTGACAAAATTTTCTTTTTTTCTTCTTCTTGTGAAACTAAGCAAAAAATAATTCTGACAGAAACATCGGTCACCTATTTCATACTTTTCAAAATACTACTTCTTATTCCTATAAATACTGCATTCAAAAGATACTTATTAAAACAACTCAACTTAGTTTAGCACATCATAGTATAATTGTTTTTATTTTAATTCCCTTCATTATTGTGTTTTTTAGATACATATAGATAATATATAGATATATTAAATGTAGACACAAATTAACAAATTGACTGTGGAACATTTTAATAACTGATCTATCGGATCAGTGACAAAATTTTCTTTTTTTCTTCTTCTTGTGAAACTAAGCAAAAAATAATTCTGACAGAAACATCGGTCGCCTATTTCATACTTTTCAAAATACTACTTCTTATTCATATAAATGCTGCATTCAAAAGATACTTATTAAAACAACTTTCATTAGTTAAGCACATCATAGTATAATTGGTTTCATTTTAATTCCTTTCATTCATTGTGTTTTTTAGATACATATAGATATATATATAGATATATTAAATGTAGACACAAATTAACAAATTGACTGTGGAACATTTTAATAACTGATCTATCGGATCAGTGACAAAATTTTCTTTTTTTCTTCTTCTTGTGAAACTAAGCAAAAAATAATTCTGACAGAAACATCGGTCACCTATTTCATACTTTTCAAAATACTACTTCTTATTCCTATAAATACTGCATTCAAAAGATACTTATTAAAACAACTCAACTTAGTTTAGCACATCATAGTATAATTGTTTTTATTTTAATTCCCTTCATTATTGTGTTTTTTAGATACATATAGATAATATATAGATATATTAAATGTAGACACAAATTAACAAATTGACTGTGGAACATTTTAATAACTGATCTATCGGATCAGTGACAAAATTTTCTTTTTTTTCTTCCTCTTGTGAAACTAAGCAAAAAATAATTCTGACAGAAACATCCGTCGCCTATTTCATACTTTTCAAAATACTGCTTCTTAATCCTATAATAACTGCATTCAAAAGATACTTATTAAAACAACTTAAATTAGTTTAGCACATCATAGTATAATTGTTTTTATTTTAATTCCTTTCATTCATTGTGTTTTTTAGATACATGTAGATATATATAGATATATTAAATGTAGACACAAATTAACAAATTGACTGTGGAACATTTTAATAACTGATCTTTCAGACTAGCGACTAAATTTTCTTTTTTTCTTCTTCTTGTGAAACTAAGCAAAAAATAATTCTGACAGAAACATCGGTCGCCTATTTCATACTTTTCAAAATACTACTTATTATTCATATAAATACTGCATTCAAAAGATACTTTTTAAAACAACTTTCATTAGTTAAGCACATCATAGTATAATTGTTTTTATTTTAATTCCTTTCATTCATTGCGTTTTTTAGATACATATAGATATATATATAGATATATTAAATGTAGACACAAATTAACAAATTGATTGTGGAACATTTTAATAACTGATCTTTCAGACAAGCGACTAAATTTTCTTTTTTTCTTCTTCTTGTGAAACTAAGCAAAAAATAATTCTGACAGAAACATCGGTCGCCTATTTCATACTTTTCAAAATACTACTTCTTATTCATATAAATGCTGCATTCAAAAGATACTTATTAAAACAACTTTCATTAGTTAAGCACATCATAGTATAATTGGTTTCATTTTAATTCCTTTCATTCATTGTGTTTTTTAGATACATATAGATATATATATAGATATATTAAATGTAGACACAAATTAACAAATTGACTGTGGAACATTTTAATAACTGATCTATCGGATCAGTGACAAAATTTTCTTTTTTTCTTCTTCTTGTGAAACTAAGCAAAAAATAATTCTGACAGAAACATCGGTCACCTATTTCATACTTTTCAAAATACTACTTCTTATTCCTATAAATACTGCATTCAAAAGATACTTATTAAAACAACTCAACTTAGTTTAGCACATCATAGTATAATTGTTTTTATTTTAATTCCCTTCATTATTGTGTTTTTTAGATACATATAGATATATATATAGATATATTAAATGTAGACACAAATTAACAAATTGACTGTGGAACATTTTAATAACTGATCTATCGGATCAGTGACAAAATTTTCTTTTTTTTCTTCCTCTTGTGAAACTAAGCAAAAAATAATTCTGACAGAAACATCCGTCGCCTATTTCATACTTTTCAAAATACTGCTTCTTAATCCTATAATAACTGCATTCAAAAGATACTTATTAAAACAACTTAAATTAGTTTAGCACATCATAGTATAATTGTTTTTATTTTAATTCCTTTCATTCATTGTGTTTTTTAGATACATGTAGATATATATAGATATATTAAATGTAGACACAAATTAACAAATTGACTGTGGAACATTTTAATAACTGATCTTTCAGACTAGCGACTAAATTTTCTTTTTTTCTTCTTCTTGTGAAACAAAGCAAAAAATAATTCTGACAAAAACATCGGTCGCCTATTTCATACTTTTCAAAATACTACTTATTATTCATATAAATACTGCATTCAAAAGATACTTATTAAAACAACTTTCATTAGTTAAGCACATCATAGTATAATTGTTTGTATTTTAATTCCTTTCATTCATTGCGTTTTTTAGATACATATAGATATATATAGATATATTAAATGTAGACACAAATTAACAAATTGACTGTGGAACACTTTAATAACTGATCTTTCAGACTAGCGACTAAATTTTCTTTTTTTCTTCTTCTTGTGAAACTAAGCAAAAAATAATTCTGACAGAAACATCGGTCACCTATTTCATACTTTTCAAAATACTACTTCTTATTCATATAAATACTGCATTCAAAAGATACTTATTAAAACAACTTTCATTAGTTAAGCACATCATAGTATAATTGTTTTTATTTTAATTCCTTTCATTCATTGCGTTTTTTAGATACATATAGATATATATAGATATATTAAATGTAGACACAAATTAACAAATTGACTGTGGAACATTTTAATAACTGATCTTTCAGACTAGCGACTAAATTTTCTTTTTTTCTTCTTCTTGTGAAACTAAGCAAAAAATAATTCTGACAGAAACATCGGTCGCCTATTTCATACTTTTCAAAATACTACTTCTTATTCATATAAATACTGCATTCAAAAGATACTTATTAAAACAACTTAAATTAGTTTAGCACATCATAGTATAATTGTTTTTATTTTAATTCCTTTCATTCATTGTGTTTTTTAGATACATGTAGATATATATAGATATATTAAATGTAGACACAAATTAACAAATTGACTGTGGAACATTTTAATAACTGATCTTTCAGACTAGCGACTAAATTTTCTTTTTTTCTTCTTCTTGTGAAACAAAGCAAAAAATAATTCTGACAAAAACATCGGTCGCCTATTTCATACTTTTCAAAATACTACTTATTATTCATATAAATACTGCATTCAAAAGATACTTATTAAAACAACTTTCATTAGTTAAGCACATCATAGTATAATTGTTTTTATTTTAATTCCTTTCATTCATTGCGTTTTTTAGATACATATAGATATATATAGATATATTAAATGTAGACACAAATTAACAAATTGACTGTGGAACACTTTAATAACTGATCTTTCAGACTAGCGACTAAATTTTCTTTTTTTCTTCTTCTTGTGAAACTAAGCAAAAAATAATTCTGACAGAAACATCGGTCACCTATTTCATACTTTTCAAAATACTACTTCTTATTCATATAAATACTGCATTCAAAAGATACTTATTAAAACAACTTTCATTAGTTAAGCACATCATAGTATAATTGTTTTTATTTTAATTCCTTTCATTCATTGCGTTTTTTAGATACATATAGATATATATAGATATATTAAATGTAGACACAAATTAACAAATTGACTGTGGAACATTTTAATAACTGATCTTTCAGACTAGCGACTAAATTTTCTTTTTTTCTTCTTCTTGTGAAACTAAGCAAAAAATAATTCTGACAGAAACATCGGTCGCCTATTTCATACTTTTCAAAATACTACTTCTTATTCATATAAATACTGCATTCAAAAGATACTTATTAAAACAACTTTCATTAGTTAAGCACATCATAGTATAATTGTTTTTATTTTAATTCCTTTCATTCATTGCGTTTTTTAGATACATATAGATATATATAGATATATTAAATGTAGACACAAATTAACAAATTGACTGTGGAACATTTTAATAACTGATCTTTCAGACTAGCGACTAAATTTTCTTTTTTTCTTCTTCTTGTGAAACTAAGCAAAAAATAATTCTGACAGAAACATCGGTCACCTATTTCATACTTTTCAAAATACTACTTATTATTCATATAAATACTGCATTCAAAAGATACTTATTAAAACAACTTTCATTAGTTAAGCACATCATAGTATAATTGTTTTTATTTTAATTCCTTTCATTCATTGTGTTTTTTAGATACATGTAGATATATATAGATATATTAAATGTAGACACAAATTAACAAATTGACTGTGGAACATTTTAATAACTGATCTTTCAGACTAGCGACTAAATTTTCTTTTTTTCTTCTTCTTGTGAAACTAAGCAAAAAATAATTCTGACAGAAACATCGGTCGCCTATTTCATACTTTTCAAAATACTACTTCTTATTCATATAAATACTGCATTCAAAAGATACTTATTAAAACAACTTTCATTAGTTAAGCACATCATAGTATAATTGTTTTTATTTTAATTCCTTTCATTCATTGTGTTTTTTAGATACATGTAGATATATATAGATATATTAAATGTAGACACAAATTAACAAATTGACTGTGGAACATTTTAATAACTGATCTTTCAGACTAGCGACTAAATTTTCTTTTTTTCTTCTTCTTGTGAAACTAAGCAAAAAATAATTCTGACAGAAACATCGGTCACCTATTTCATACTTTTCAAAATACTACTTATTATTCATATAAATACTGCATTCAAAAGATACTTATTAAAACAACTTTCATTAGTTAAGCACATCATAGTATAATTGTTTTTATTTTAATTCCTTTCATTCATTGCGTTTTTTAGATACATATAGATATATATAGATATATTAAATGTAGACACAAATTAACAAATTGACTGTGGAACATTTTAATAACTGATCTTTCAGACTAGCGACTAAATTTTCTTTTTTTCTTCTTCTTGTGAAACTAAGCAAAAAATAATTCTGACAGAAACATCGGTCGCCTATTTCATACTTTTCAAAATACTACTTCTTATTCATATAAATACTGCATTCAAAAGATACTTATTAAAACAACTTTCATTAGTTAAGCACATCATTGTATAATTGTTTTTATTTTAATTCCTTTCATTCATTGTGTTTTTTAGATACATATAGATATATATATAGATATATTAAATGTAGACACAAATTAACAAATTGACTGTGGAACATTTTAATAACTGATCTTTCAGACTAGCGACTAAATTTTCTTTTTTTCTTCTTCTTGTGAAACTAAGCAAAAAATAATTCTGACAGAAACATCGGTCACCTATTTCATACTTTTCAAAATACTACTTCTAATTCCTATAAATACTGCATTCAAAGGATACTTATTAAAACAACATTCATTAGTTAAGCACATCATAGTATAATTGTTTTTATTTTAATTCCTTTCATTCATTGCGTTTTTTAGATACATATAGATATATATAGATATATTAAATGTAGACACAAATTAACAAATTGACTGTGGAACACTTTAATAACTGATCTTTCAGACTAGCGACTAAATTTTCTTTTTTTCTTCTTCTTGTGAAACTAAGCAAAAAATAATTCTGACAGAAACATCGGTCACCTATTTCATACTTTTCAAAATACTACTTCTTATTCATATAAATACTGCATTCAAAAGATACTTATTAAAACAACTTTCATTAGTTAAGCACATCATAGTATAATTGTTTTTATTTTAATTCCTTTCATTCATTGCGTTTTTTAGATACATATAGATATATATAGATATATTAAATGTAGACACAAATTAACAAATTGACTGTGGAACATTTTAATAACTGATCTTTCAGACTAGCGACTAAATTTTCTTTTTTTCTTCTTCTTGTGAAACTAAGCAAAAAATAATTCTGACAGAAACATCGGTCGCCTATTTCATACTTTTCAAAATACTACTTCTTATTCATATAAATACTGCATTCAAAAGATACTTATTAAAACAACTTAAATTAGTTTAGCACATCATAGTATAATTGTTTTTATTTTAATTCCTTTCATTCATTGTGTTTTTTAGATACATGTAGATATATATAGATATATTAAATGTAGACACAAATTAACAAATTGACTGTGGAACATTTTAATAACTGATCTTTCAGACTAGCGACTAAATTTTCCTTTTTTCTTCTTCTTGTGAAACAAAGCAAAAAATAATTCTGACAAAAACATCGGTCGCCTATTTCATACTTTTCAAAATACTACTTATTATTCATATAAATACTGCATTCAAAAGATACTTATTAAAATAACTTTCATTAGTTAAGCACATCATAGTATAATTATTTTTATTTTAATTCCTTTCATTCATTGCGTTTTTTAGATACATATAGATATATATAGATATATTAAATGTAGACACAAATTAACAAATTGACTGTGGAACACTTTAATAACTGATCTTTCAGACTAGCGACTAAATTTTCTTTTTTTCTTCTTCTTGTGAAACTAAGCAAAAAATAATTCTGACAGAAACATCGGTCACCTATTTCATACTTTTCAAAATACTACTTCTTATTCATATAAATACTGCATTCAAAAGATACTTATTAAAACAACTTTCATTAGTTAAGCACATCATAGTATAATTGTTTTTATTTTAATTCCTTTCATTCATTGCGTTTTTTAGATACATATAGATATATATAGATATATTAAATGTAGACACAAATTAACAAATTGACTGTGGAACATTTTAATAACTGATCTTTCAGACTAGCGACTAAATTTTCTTTTTTTCTTCTTCTTGTGAAACTAAGCAAAAAATAATTCTGACAGAAACATCGGTCGCCTATTTCATACTTTTCAAAATACTACTTCTTATTCATATAAATACTGCATTCAAAAGATACTTATTAAAACAACTTTCATTAGTTAAGCACATCATAGTATAATTGTTTTTATTTTAATTCCTTTCATTCATTGCGTTTTTTAGATACATATAGATATATATAGATATATTAAATGTAGACACAAATTAACAAATTGACTGTGGAACACTTTAATAACTGATCTTTCAGACTAGCGACTAAATTTTCTTTTTTTCTTCTTCTTGTGAAACTAAGCAAAAAATAATTCTGACAGAAACATCGGTCACCTATTTCATACTTTTCAAAATACTACTTCTTATTCATATAAATACTGCATTCAAAAGATACTTATTAAAACAACTTTCATTAGTTAAGCACATCATAGTATAATTGTTTTTATTTTAATTCCTTTCATTCATTGCGTTTTTTAGATACATATAGATATATATAGATATATTAAATGTAGACACAAATTAACAAATTGACTGTGGAACATTTTAATAACTGATCTTTCAGACTAGCGACTAAATTTTCTTTTTTTCTTCTTCTTGTGAAACTAAGCAAAAAATAATTCTGACAGAAACATCGGTCGCCTATTTCATACTTTTCAAAATACTACTTCTTATTCATATAAATACTGCATTCAAAAGATACTTATTAAAAGAACTTAAATTAGTTTAGCACATCATAGTATAATTGTTTTTATTTTAATTCCTTTCATTCATTGTGTTTTTTAGATACATGTAGATATATATAGATATATTAAATGTAGACACAAATTAACAAATTGACTGTGGAACATTTTAATAACTGATCTTTCAGACTAGCGACTAAATTTTCTTTTTTTCTTCTTCTTGTGAAACAAAGCAAAAAATAATTCTGACAAAAACATCGGTCGCCTATTTCATACTTTTCAAAATACTACTTATTATTCATACAAATACTGCATTCAAAAGATACTTATTAAAACAACTTTCATTAGTTAAGCACATCATAGTATAATTGTTTGTATTTTAATTCCTTTCATTCATTGCGTTTTTTAGATACATATAGATATATATAGATATATTAAATGTAGACACAAATTAACAAATTGACTGTGGAACACTTTAATAACTGATCTTTCAGACTAGCGACTAAATTTTCTTTTTTTCTTCTTCTTGTGAAACTAAGCAAAAAATAATTCTGACAGAAACATCGGTCACCTATTTCATACTTTTCAAAATACTACTTCTTATTCATATAAATACTGCATTCAAAAGATACTTATTAAAACAACTTTCATTAGTTAAGCACATCATAGTATAATTGTTTTTATTTTAATTCCTTTCATTCATTGCGTTTTTTAGATACATATAGATATATATAGATATATTAAATGTAGACACAAATTAACAAATTGACTGTGGAACATTTTAATAACTGATCTTTCAGACTAGCGACTAAATTTTCTTTTTTTCTTCTTCTTGTGAAACTAAGCAAAAAATAATTCTGACAGAAACATCGGTCGCCTATTTCATACTTTTCAAAATACTACTTCTTATTCATATAAATACTGCATTCAAAAGATACTTATTAAAACAACTTAAATTAGTTTAGCACATCATAGTATAATTGTTTTTATTTTAATTCCTTTCATTCATTGTGTTTTTTAGATACATGTAGATATATATAGATATATTAAATGTAGACACAAATTAACAAATTGACTGTGGAACATTTTAATAACTGATCTTTCAGACTAGCGACTAAATTTTCTTTTTTTCTTCTTCTTGTGAAACAAAGCAAAAAATAATTCTGACAAAAACATCGGTCGCCTATTTCATACTTTTCAAAATACTACTTATTATTCATATAAATACTGCATTCAAAAGATACTTATTAAAACAACTTTCATTAGTTAAGCACATCATAGTATAATTGTTTTTATTTTAATTCCTTTCATTCATTGCGTTTTTTAGATACATATAGATATATATAGATATATTAAATGTAGACACAAATTAACAAATTGACTGTGGAACACTTTAATAACTGATCTTTCAGACTAGCGACTAAATTTTCTTTTTTTCTTCTTCTTGTGAAACTAAGCAAAAAATAATTCTGACAGAAACATCGGTCACCTATTTCATACTTTTCAAAATACTACTTATTATTCATATAAATACTGCATTCAAAAGATACTTATTAAAACAACTTTCATTAGTTAAGCACATCATAGTATAATTGTTTTTATTTTAATTCCTTTCATTCATTGCGTTTTTTAGATACATATAGATATATATAGATATATTAAATGTAGACACAAATTAACAAATTGACTGTGGAACATTTTAATAACTGATCTTTCAGACTAGCGACTAAATTTGCTTTTTTTCTTCTTCTTGTGAAACTAAGCAAAAAATAATTCTGACAGAAACATCGGTCGCCTATTTCATACTTTTCAAAATACTACTTCTTATTCATATAAATACTGCATTCAAAAGATACTTATTAAAACAACTTTCATTAGTTAAGCACATCATTGTATAATTGTTTTTATTTTAATTCCTTTCATTCATTGTGTTTTTTAGATACATATAGATATATATATAGATATATTAAATGTAGACACAAATTAACAAATTGACTGTGGAACATTTTAATAACTGATCTTTCAGACTAGCGACTAAATTTTCTTTTTTTCTTCTTCTTGTGAAACTAAGCAAAAAATAATTCTGACAGAAACATCGGTCACCTATTTCATACTTTTCAAAATACTACTTCTTATTCCTATAAATACTGCATTCAAAGGATACTTATTAAAACAACTTTCATTAGTTAAGCACATCATAGTATAATTGTTTTTATTTTAATTCCTTTCATTCATTGCGTTTTTTAGATACATATAGATATATATAGATATATTAAATGTAGACACAAATTAACAAATTGACTGTGGAACACTTTAATAACTGATCTTTCAGACTAGCGACTAAATTTTCTTTTTTTCTTCTTCTTGTGAAACTAAGCAAAAAATAATTCTGACAGAAACATCGGTCACCTATTTCATACTTTTCAAAATACTACTTCTTATTCATATAAATACTGCATTCAAAAGATACTTATTAAAACAACTTTCATTAGTTAAGCACATCATAGTATAATTGTTTTTATTTTAATTCCTTTCATTCATTGCGTTTTTTAGATACATATAGATATATATAGATATATTAAATGTAGACACAAATTAACAAATTGACTGTGGAACATTTTAATAACTGATCTTTCAGACTAGCGACTAAATTTTCTTTTTTTCTTCTTCTTGTGAAACTAAGCAAAAAATAATTCTGACAGAAACATCGGTCGCCTATTTCATACTTTTCAAAATACTACTTCTTATTCATATAAATACTGCATTCAAAAGATACTTATTAAAACAACTTAAATTAGTTTAGCACATCATAGTATAATTGTTTTTATTTTAATTCCTTTCATTCATTGTGTTTTTTAGATACATGTAGATATATATAGATATATTAAATGTAGACACAAATTAACAAATTGACTGTGGAACATTTTAATAACTGATCTTTCAGACTAGCGACTAAATTTTCCTTTTTTCTTCTTCTTGTGAAACAAAGCAAAAAATAATTCTGACAAAAACATCGGTCGCCTATTTCATACTTTTCAAAATACTACTTATTATTCATATAAATACTGCATTCAAAAGATACTTATTAAAATAACTTTCATTAGTTAAGCACATCATAGTATAATTGTTTTTATTTTAATTCCTTTCATTCATTGCGTTTTTTAGATACATATAGATATATATAGATATATTAAATGTAGACACAAATTAACAAATTGACTGTGGAACACTTTAATAACTGATCTTTCAGACTAGCGACTAAATTTTCTTTTTTTCTTCTTCTTGTGAAACTAAGCAAAAAATAATTCTGACAGAAACATCGGTCACCTATTTCATACTTTTCAAAATACTACTTCTTATTAATATAAATACTGCATTCAAAAGATACTTATTAAAACAACTTTCATTAGTTAAGCACATCATAGTATAACTGTTTTTATTTTAATTCCTTTCATTCATTGCGTTTTTTAGATACATATAGATATATATAGATATATTAAATGTAGACACAAATTAACAAATTGACTGTGGAACATTTTAATAACTGATCTTTCAGACTAGCGACTAAATTTTCTTTTTTTTCTTCTTCTTGTGAAACTAAGCAAAAAATAATTCTGACAGAAACATCGGTCGCCTATTTCATACTTTTCAAAATACTACTTCTTATTCATATAAATACTGCATTCAAAAGATACTTATTAAAACAACTTTCATTAGTTAAGCACATCATAGTATAATTGTTTTTATTTTAATTCCTTTCATTCATTGCGTTTTTTAGATACATATAGATATATATAGATATATTAAATGTAGACACAAATTAACAAATTGACTGTGGAACACTTTAATAACTGATCTTTCAGACTAGCGACTAAATTTTCTTTTTTTCTTCTTCTTGTGAAACTAAGCAAAAAATAATTCTGACAGAAACATCGGTCACCTATTTCATACTTTTCAAAATACTACTTCTTATTCATATAAATACTGCATTCAAAAGATACTTATTAAAACAACTTTCATTAGTTAAGCACATCATAGTATAATTGTTTTTATTTTAATTCCTTTCATTCATTGCGTTTTTTAGATACATATAGATATATATAGATATATTAAATGTAGACACAAATTAACAAATTGACTGTGGAACATTTTAATAACTGATCTTTCAGACTAGCGACTAAATTTTCTTTTTTTCTTCTTCTTGTGAAACTAAGCAAAAAATAATTCTGACAGAAACATCGGTCGCCTATTTCATACTTTTCAAAATACTACTTCTTATTCATATAAATACTGCATTCAAAAGATACTTATTAAAACAACTTAAATTAGTTTAGCACATCATAGTATAATTGTTTTTATTTTAATTCCTTTCATTCATTGTGTTTTTTAGATACATGTAGATATATATAGATATATTAAATGTAGACACAAATTAACAAATTGACTGTGGAACATTTTAATAACTGATCTTTCAGACTAGCGACTAAATTTTCTTTTTTTCTTCTTCTTGTGAAACAAAGCAAAAAATAATTCTGACAAAAACATCGGTCGCCTATTTCATACTTTTCAAAATACTACTTATTATTCATATAAATACTGCATTCAAAAGATACTTATTAAAACAACTTTCATTAGTTAAGCACATCATAGTATAATTGTTTTTATTTTAATTCCTTTCATTCATTGCGTTTTTTAGATACATATAGATATATATAGATATATTAAATGTAGACACAAATTAACAAATTGACTGTGGAACACTTTAATAACTGATCTTTCAGACTAGCGACTAAATTTTCTTTTTTTCTTCTTCTTGTGAAACTAAGCAAAAAATAATTCTGACAGAAACATCGGTCACCTATTTCATACTTTTCAAAATACTACTTCTTATTCATATAAATACTGCATTCAAAAGATACTTATTAAAACAACTTTCATTAGTTAAGCACATCATAGTATAATTGTTTTTATTTTAATTCCTTTCATTCATTGCGTTTTTTAGATACATATAGATATATATAGATATATTAAATGTAGACACAAATTAACAAATTGACTGTGGAACATTTTAATAACTGATCTTTCAGACTAGCGACTAAATTTTCTTTTTTTCTTCTTCTTGTGAAACTAAGCAAAAAATAATTCTGACAGAAACATCGGTCACCTATTTCATACTTTTCAAAATACTACTTCTTATTCCTATAAATACTGCATTCAAAGGATACTTATTAAAACAACTTTCATTAGTTAAGCACATCATAGTATAATTGTTTTCATTTTAATTCCTTTCATTCATTGTGTTTTTTAGATACATATAGATATATATATAGATATATTAAATGTAGACACAAATTAACAAATTGACTGTGGAACATTTTAATAACTGATCTATCGGATCAGTGACAAAATTTTCTTTTTTTTTCTTCCTCTTGTGAAACTAAGCAAAAAATAATTCTGACAGAAACATCCGTCGCCTATTTCATACTTTTCAAAATACTACTTCTTAATCCTATAAGTACTGCATTCAAAAGATATTTATTAAAACAACTTAAATTAGTTTAGCACATCATAGTATAATTGTTTTTTATTTTAATTCCCTTCATTATTGTGTTTTTTAGATAAATATATAGATATATTAAATGTAGACACAAATTAACAAATTGACTGTGGAACATTTTAATAACTGATCTTTCAGACTAGCGACTAAATTTTCTTTTCTTCTTCTTCTTGTGAAACTAAGCAAAAAATAATTCTGACAGAAACAACGGTCGCCTATTTCATACTTTTCAAAATACTACTTCTTATTCCTATAAATACTGCATTCAAAAGATGCTTATTAAAACAACTTAAGTTAGTTTAGCACATCATAGTATAATTGTTTTTATTTTAATTCCTTTCATTCATTGTGTTTTTAGATACATATAGATATATTTATTGTAGATACAAAGAAACAAACTGACTGCATAACATTTTAATAACTCATCTATCTGACCAGTGACTAAATTTTCTTATTTTCTCCCTATGAATCTGAGCAAAAAATAATTGACAAAAACATCGGGTGCCTATTTTCATACTTTTCAAAATACTACTTATTACTCCTGAAAGTACTGCATTCAAAAGATACTTATTAAAACAACTTCCATTAGTTTAACACCTGATAGAGTATCATTATTTTTATATTAAATTCAGGCGCAGGATGTCACTTTATCTTAATCAGGTACATTTAAATACTTTGTCGCATAATAAGCAGTTCTGACCATTGTTTTGAAAGGAAAAAAAACAACAATTTTGGAGTCGGAGTAGAAATAGTCACTTTTACAACCACTTAGATTGTTTAATGTTAACGTCATATCGATCATAATTAGTCTGAAGCTTGTCTATGGGCAATTGAAAAGCTTGCCTATAGAGACAACTATACATGAATGTTATTTTTACCCAGAGAATTGATTTTCCATTCTGGTTATAACTTCTACAGGAAGTGTACATATTCATTATATTAAAAGTTATTCAGGATTTTTTGCTTTTTTGATTTTGCTGTGGACGCACAAGCAGCATTATTAAGGAAATGCTTAATTATCTATGTGTAGGTGATTTAAACTTGACATTAGAGAATATTAATACGAAAAATATTCACATAATAATAATAAGAATCAAGATCTACTTTCGGAATAAAAATGGTATGATGCATTACCCACATTATAAATTTTAAAAAACCATAATTATCATAAGAGATTCACTCTTTTCAAAAAATTTTAAAAAATTCACCAATCGTCCGCTCTATTGTTTCTTTAATATGGACAGTGGAAATATCATTTTTGGTAAAAAAAAAAAATCTCATTGGAAGACACTTTTTGGGCACTTTTTGACAAATGTGGGCATTTTCAGAAAACTTGTCGCACATATTTTAACATGAAACTATATTTAAAAGATTCATTCCTTTCAAAAAATTTAAAAAAATTCTCAAATTGTCAGCTCTAATGTTTTTTTAATATAGACTTTGGAAATATCGTGTTTTGGTAAAGAAAATAATAATCATTTTGAGACATTTTATGGGATCTTTTTGACAAATGTGAACATTTTCCAAAAATTTGACTCTCATATTTTAACATGAAAACAGTTTTAAAAGATTAGCTCTTTTCAAAAAATTTTAAAAAATTCACGAAGTGTCCACTCTATTGTTTTTTTTCATATGGATTGTGGAAATATCGTGTTTTGGCTAAAAAAAAAATCATTTAAAGACATTCCTTGAGCTCTTTTTGACAAATGTGGGCATTTTCAGAAAATTTGACTCTCATATTTTAACATGAAAGCAGTTTTAAAGGATTCGCTCTGTTCAAAAAATTTCAAAAAATTCACAAAGTGTCCACTCTATTGTTTCTTTCACATGGATTGTGGAAATATCGTGTTTAGGTAAGAAAAAAAATCATTTAAAGACATTATTTGAGCTCTTTTGGATAAATGTGGGCATTATCAGAAAATTTGACGTACATAATTTAGCATGAAACCAGTTTTAAGCATGTAACTCTTAAGATAATATTTTCCAGGAAGCAGTTTACGTACAAAAAACTATTTGACAAATATGTTTATACTATAAATATATCTTCGTGCAACGAAAATACAATATCCACTGCTTATTCAGATCACATTGGTTCTGGAGATCTTTGATTTTGTAAGGTGGCAGATCGTATTAACCGGCAAATAAATTACTCTTAAAAAAGGCAAACTAGGAAAAAAGGTGAAGAACTTTGTGAATACACAAAACGACGAATCATTTACTATATGCATATTCATAAGTTCATTCAACTGTTTTAGTTAACATTTGAAATTTTGATAAAATATTAATAGACTAAAATAGTTTTAAATTGTTGTTTAATTAACAGAACTTGAAACTAAATATTTAACATCGTTTAAAAAGGTTATGAAAGTTTTTTTAACTTGTATGAAAGTTAATTTTGTAAAGTGTTAAATCAAATGTCAATCGTATGCTTTTCAAATTTATCAGAATGCCCTTTCATAGACCCTTATTTACCCTGCAATTAATTTCCCCAAGAAGTGTACTCTCCACCTAAACTCACACTGTTTTTTTTTCTTCCCATTTCTGCACTTTTGTGGGTGGTAAACTGGAATTTTTTGATTATATGATACACATTTTTCTACGTTTAAGAAGGAAAATTCCATATTTTCAGCGAAAAACAGGATGTCCTTTTTAAAGCATATGCTCTCCAAAAGATTTATTTTGATTTCATAAAGGGTGAGGATATTTTCAAAGGATGAGTTTAACATGTTTTGAAGTTGTAATGGCTCTGTTTTTGGCAATTTCACTTTAAAAAGCGGCTGATTTTTTTATTTTATTTCAGTGGTTTTATTAGCATTGTTACTTCAACAGTATTTCTTTGAACAAATTCCAACTGCAATAATCAAAGTCAAAATGCCATAATTATTTTTTCAACCATATAGAATTTAATAATTGTACGCTAAAAGGTAATTTATCAATTTTTATATGTTCTTAAAACAATAAAATCTAACTACATAACAGATAAAATAATAATAATTTCTAAACCTCTATTTTCAAACTTTATAAGGACAGTTCTATTTTTATTTGTAGCAGCTTAACCAATCAAAAAGCGTTTTAAAGTTATTGCCTATTATTTTGAAGTCCCTGATTGGTCCCTGATTGTTTCCGAAAAGAATTTATATCTCGCATTTCAAAGCTGATGTGGATAATAATTTAGCAACTTGTGATCATATAAAGTAATAAATATCTGATTTATAGCTGTTCCATCATTAAAAACGGAAATCAAAAAATATATATATTATTTATGATCAGTACTATGAGCTTGGCTTTATCTTTCTATTTGTGATTTTCAAGAGATTGAAATAAATTTGAAGCGTTTTATTCTTTTGAGGATATATATTGTTTTAGTAGTTTGACCGATAGTATAAAAATCCTTCTAAATATAACATAACGTAACTACTGTAAGGAAATACAGCATACTGCTGAGACATTCTGTGTTATAAAATGTGATTGGGCCCATTGACCTGAAAAGTTCCTACGTGAAGAAAACAACCACAGAAAACACAATTGTCTGCTTATTGGAGTAAAATAATTGCCACAACTTTAATTTAGTCAAGGAACTTGTCTGGTTGTTAAAATCATACTTTAAAACCCTTTTACTGTGCTTCCAAATTTTAACGGATATGTTTATTGCTATTATAGTAATAAAGATTAAAAAAAATTAAGAAAGTAACTGAATTTACTGACCATTGTGATTTTCGATAAGCAAATATGAGAATTGCTCATGATGGTTGCGCGATATAAACACAACGCACAAATATGAATACTTAGCATTATGGCATTGTTCTACTGTTTCAAAAATTTTGAATTTATCAATGAATTTTTAAAATAAAGTGTTAAAACAGGCAAAATTTAAACTAATATTTAGATCATTCTGAAATTTATTTAGTTGTGCTTCGCTCCAGCCCCCCGCTTCAGATTTTCCCGAGCTGCACATGTGCAATTTTTATTGGAACAAATCGTTTTTCGATGCAAAAGAAGTAAACTTAAAGGATGCCAAAGTAAACTTTGGATAATATTTAACGGCTATTTCTCGAAAGTTACGTCTTCACATCAGTATTTTGTATCTGTTTGGTCTCAAAAAACCATCAAACTATTTTTTCCCCAAATAAATCGATACATTTTTGTAATAGTACACATATCTCAGATTTCTCTAAAGCGGAAACTTAAAAAAAAATATAACTAGTATAACTATTACTACAAACGATAACTTAAAAAAATTATAACTTGCTCTACTTAAACATAGTAAGGGCAAATTTTATCCCATAAAAACTCTATTTTAATTATAGAATTGCTTTGTTTAAAACGGAAAGTTTCAATAGTTTTTCGTATAATTTCATTATTGAAGAAATGTACAATTCGCAATAATTAAAGATCAATGTAATGTAGAAAATATTTATATATCTGTTGGTTTAAGATAATAACATGCATCTATTATCTAATATCCCCTCTGATCAATATTTAATTAGAATTTGTGAAAATAACTTGTAATCAAGTAATAATCTCGAAACAAAAACACAGTAAATATTCTGCTCAATATTTTTGTAACAAAATAATTTAGTGGACATTTCCTCTTTTCACCGTTTAAAAATTCTAAGATATGATTAGAATTTTGTTGATTGGAATCCATCTTTCTTAAATTCACAATTATACAGGAATCAATAATTGTGACGCTACCAAACTCCACCTTGCTAGATTTGCTACTCTGCATTTGCTGTTAATAGTAAACAATCGCACGATCACTGAATACACCACCATAAAAATTTGATAATGTAAAATTATTATTTGAGTTTCCTTTTCACGATGTTACTAAATTCTCAATAAAGTTGCTGGACCGAATCCTGTGGAAAATGCTTAATGCTTGAACCATGTTAATAATTGGTGGACGTTTCCTAAGTATTAAATTTCGAATCTTGTGATTTTTTAGAGCATCCGTAATTAAAGTAAAAATTGCCGATCGAAAATCTAAATTAAGTATTTTAAAATCTGCATTTGCAGTCGTAAAAAGTAGGCTGTTCCAAAGGCACACGGAAATCAGAAACATTATTTTAAAAAAAGCAATCAATCAGGACTGAGGCATTTAAAGAATTATTCTAACACTTAATTGTTTTAACTCATAAAAATATGCAGAAATCGACAAAATATTCAAAAAATTTTAAAATTTTCGTTTAAGTTAAAAGCGAATTTCATAAAATAGTGTAGACAGTAGATATCAGATAATTATTCAGAAATCTTGAAAAACTTAAATATCTCTTTGTAATTTTGATGCATTATTTAAGTTTTTATTTGCTGATTTGACAAGAAAAAACTTAGTTACTTGATATAAATTTAGGTATCAAGATTCAATAGTCATTGTCAACCTATTAATTTGCTAATAAAATGAGAGAGAAAAGTAAATTTTAAAAAAATCTATTTTCTTAAATAATTTAACGATTCTAAGTAAGGTAAAAAATATGCAGAACAAATAATAGAGTATATATAATGCAAAAATACTGAAATTCTAGCAGTTTTTTTTTTATTTCATTGTCCTTTTCAAAATGCAGTCGGTGTTCAATGTAGTCCGTCCACCATGCGAAAACTGGTGAACGCAGGGTCACCATATCTTGAAAAATACGAAAATTAATGTAAATGTAATAATAAAATATCAGGAATATAACGCTGGATATATTTTAATTAATAAATCGCAATGGACTTAATGGCAAATGCACTGAACTGTCATTTTGAGGAACTGGAGTTCGATTACCACCTTTGCTGCAAAGAAGAGGCGGCTTGTGCGCAGTGTTGATCATATTTACACAATCATGACATTAGTCAAAAAATTGTGGAGCCATAATCTTCTTGACCCTCCTGGCCTCCAATGGGCTGTTGCGAAAATTCTTTACTTTTATATTTATAATAATATAAAACTGTAATAATGATGCAAATAACTAATAATTTCTGAATCAGTTTTGTTCTAAACCATGCCCTATTTTCAAGAAAATTAATTGTAATGAGGCAACAAGTAAAATTTCTTCAGAGTAAAAGAAAAAGTAAAAATCAAGAAGAAATCGAAAACAACAGGAAAGTAAACCCCCCAGAAAAACTAACTTTTTCGCAACAATAAGGAAAAATTTTTTCAAAGAAAATAAGAATGATTCATAAATTAATTCTACGCTTTAAAAAGAAATTTTTCTAAGATTGTTAATACATATACCAGTCTTACAGGTCCGTAGAATATTTTCTTTTGATTATTAATAAAGCAAAGCGTGTTTGATGTATTTCGCTGACTTTTTGACCGTAGAGTCAGACAAACAAGAATCTAGGGAATCTTCCTTTAATCAAAATGAACTCAAGATATTCTGCGCTTATTGTGCGGAACCATCAGAAGAATAGAGATGATTTAAACAATATTTCAGAAGCTTTTGCTATCAAATGACTGATTTCAATGAAAGCATTTTTTATTTTGATCGTGCAGTACTCCTTTTGAAATAATTTAAATTGTTTTGGAATTAATAAATAAAATTAATAGAAATTTTGTTTTTACTATCATAATCACATAAGCTTAGAAGAAACATGTTCAGAATACCACTGAAATTAATGAAAAATTTTGAAAGATTTAGAAAATATTGCATATTTCTAAAAATACATTAACTGCTGCTTATTCTCGTTACTGATGCAAAAATATGTCGTTTTGAATATTTAAATTACCAAAATTATCGTTTTAAAAAATTTTTACATAACATAATTCCTAACATAATTGCTGCATAGTGTTACTGCAAGTAAATAAATTTAGTACTAAAAATAATTGGATTCAATATTGAACTCATTGTTGCAGCTAATAAGTATATAAAAACTGATTAAATTGATAGATTTTCAAACATTTTTTAAGGGCACGTTACACACCAGGGGAGGAATCATTCATGACAGATTCTGTTTCTTCTACACTAGTAATGTGAAATTTAAAGTATGTAACAATATAGTAAAAGTAAAAGTAATATAGTATAATATATAATAATAAAGTATATATAACAAATGTGTATAAAGAGATATAACAAGAGTGAAATAATAAGCTTCAAATGCTGTTTTTTTCCTTCTTTTTTTTTTTTTTTTAAATCGAAATAAAAGAAGATCAAAATGTAAATAAATTTTGGTGGTAGGATTGTGTGGTCAAGATCACGTGGTGGGTAAGTCTTACCATAATTAGTTTGAATTTTGATATCATGTTTTATTCTTGGTTTAACTAAACGTATTTTTTCTATACTTTAAATTTTAATTGCCAATGGAGGCAAAACAGAATGTGGTATGAAGTAATAATAATCAAATAACATAAAAAATAAAATGTTCATTTTGTAATTTCAGAAGTTATATGATATGTTAATATTTGTATGCTTTTACTTTCGATATATTTCTTCATACTGAAATGCAAAATTATAACTGCTTTTTGTACGAACGGAAAATGACAGGAAGCGAAGCTAAAACAGGCTCTTAAGGAATCCCGTGAAATCTACTAAATTTATCCCTTTCCTCTATTCTGTTAGATGTTTTTTTCTGTAGGACGTTTTATCGCCTTACATCGAATCCAGAGGGTAAAATGTGAAGAAATTGGTTTTATTGCAAGGAAATAATAATTTAAACTACTAAAACCTAAAATATTAATTTAAACTATTAAACAAATTTTTATAGTAGCAGGAGAAAGAGAATGGAAATGAATAGAAAAGAGTAACAAAAAATTATTTTTACTGCAGGAAACTAAGTGTGTAGGAAAGAAACACGAGCGACTTTAAATAACAATTTAAATTACTAAACAAATATATATACTAAGCATCTCAGTTGCATAGAGTACCACGAAATTATTTTTACTGCAGGAAACTAAGCTTATAGCGGAGAAACAAGATCGACTTTAAATAATAATTCAAAATACAAAACAAATTTTTATACTATTTATCTCAGTTGCGTAGAGTAATTAGAAATTATTTTTACTGCAGGAAATTAAGCGTATAAGGGAGAAACAAGATCGAAATTAAATAATAATTTAAACTACTAAACAAATATTTATACTATGCATGAGTTGCGTAGAGTAACAAGAAATTATTTTTACTGCAAGAAACTAAGCGTATAAGGGAGAAACAAGATCGACTTTAAATAATAATTTAAACTACTAAAAAATATTTATACTATGCATGAGTTGCGTAGAGCAACAAGAAATTATTTTTACTGTAGGAAACTAAGCGTATAAAGGAGAAACAAGATCGACTTTAAATAATAATTTAAACTACTAAAAAATATTTATAGTATGCATGAGTTGCGTTGAGTAACAAGAAATTATTTTTACTGCAGGAAACTAAACACATAAGAGAGAAACAAGATCGACTTTAAATAATAATTTAAACTTCTCAGCAAATATTTATGCTATGCGTGAGTTGCGTCGAGTAACAAGAAATTATTTTTATTGCAGGAAAATAAGCGTATAGGTGAGAAACAAGATCTATTTTAAATAATAATTTTAACTGTAAAAATTTGAGTATTATACATCAATTGTGTAGGGTAAAAAAAAAATTATTGCTGAAAACTAAACATATAGAGGAGATTTGAGATCGGCATAAATAAAAAAATTAAACACAACAAAGTAATAGTTAATAGGAGAAGTAAGATCGACTTCAAATAGCAATTTAAATTACTTACTAAATAAACTTTAATATTTTTTCCTTATATTACATCCCAGTTACATAGAGTAGAAAGAAATTACTTTTTTTAGTGTTTCCAGTAATTAAATAAATAGGGGAGAATTATGACTAATTTTGAAATAATTTAAAGTACTAAACTATTTTCCCATATTTTTAAACTATAAATAGATCAGTAACGTAGAAAGAAATTGTTTTTAGTACAATAGGTGTAGAGGGAAATAAGAATCTATTTTAAAAAAGTAATTCGAACTACTAAACAATTTTACGTATTTTTAGTGACTTTCACAGATTTCTTACATAACACTTTTTTTGTTTCGTTGAAACACGATTCAGTTTACGAAACTTTTCTAAATGACAAAAATGAACATAATTATTAGCGATCAATTTTCTTTCAATTCACTATCACGTTTGAAGATAACTTTTTAAACTGTACCTAAATCCATAGCATAAATCAGAAAGTATATTTCCCTTTTTAAAAAAATATTATTTTAAAAAAATATTATTTTAAAAAACTAAAGGTAAAATGATAAACATAGAATAGTGTTTTTAAAGTTTATTTGTTAAAAATACAATGAAATAAATTTTTTTAATTGAATAAAAAATTTTAGTTTTTTTTTTTTTTTTTTTTTTTTTTTGTAAACGTATTATAACATTATTATTTTCGGTGGTACACTTTAACTATCTGGAAGCGAAATAATTATTTAATTATTTTTATTGAGACACCGTAAAATTTGCCTTTAACCGTTTAAATAAAAACAAATTTGTTTATTCCAGAAAGATGAGCAATCTCCTATTTTTAATCTATGAATGATAATTAATTCAATCTTATTTAGATATTCTGATATATTTCTTTAAGCTTACTTTTAATAATGCATAATTTACTCATTCTGTTAAAGTTAGTTTTATAATTGTAATTGATTTAAACATAAGCACTGAATTTGATGGAAAACTAGTTCCGTCAGTTCCGGAGAAAGAATTAGCGTTCTTCTGCTGAATTCTACCTTTCTCTTGGTTTGCCTTACTGACCTATTTTATATGCATTCAATAAGAGCATTATTAAGCATTACGTATTAGTAAGATATATGATAGCGGTTCAGCTGCAAGTGCATGGGGGCGTAGCTCAGATGGTAGAGCGCTCGCTTAGCATGCGAGAGGTACCGGGATCGATACCCGGCGCCTCCA
Source organism: Parasteatoda tepidariorum (assembly GCF_982258835.1). Classification (NCBI taxonomy): domain Eukaryota; kingdom Metazoa; phylum Arthropoda; class Arachnida; order Araneae; family Theridiidae; genus Parasteatoda; species Parasteatoda tepidariorum. The sequence goes on from NC_141758.1 coordinate 103,294,258, forward strand.
CATTTTTAACAATTACATTTTTAATGCAAATTAACCCCTTTAAGAAAAGATAATATTTAATTCAAATAAAAATTGCAGGCTTGAATAATTGCCATTTAAACACATGCTTTAGTTTGACAAAAATTTCGAAAATTATAAGCTCGGGATTGAGTAGTGGTAAAGTAATACTGCTAGAATTTATTTGCATTTAGGTATTTTATGAAATTTTTTTTTCAGCATTTCATTGATATTTCTAGATATACTTACTTGAACTACCTTTCCTCGAAATTTTAAATTACTGATGGAGGTGAGATAGAATTTGTCATGAAAAGTTTCTCCCGTGTTATAGTGTCCTTTTCAAAAACAAACTTCATTTACTTCTATACGAAATAGTTTGCTGTTTTATCAGGTGGAATAAATTGTGAGATTTATAACAAGCATATAATGCAACATAAACAGTTTTTACTCTCTAGACGTTTTGTTAGGCGTCAAAGAAAGAGTTGGAGCTGTTTCGTCAGTTCTACCTGTGGCACGGTTTACGTTACTGACCTATTTAATTAGCATTCAAGATCTGATATTTACTGGGACAATAAATTACAGTTTAGTTTCAAAGACGTAGGGGGCGTAGCTCAGATGGTAGAGCGCTCGCTTAGCATGCGAGCATGCGGGATCGATACCCGGCGCCTGCACTTTTTTTCTATCAATTACATCTTTAATGCAAAACCATGCTACACAAAGGTACTATTTAATTCAAATAAAAATTGTAGGCTTAAATAATTGCCATTTAAACACATAGGTTACTTTAGTTTGACAAAAAATTTAGAAAATTACTAGCACGGGATTATGTAGTGGTGAAGTTATACTAATAATTTATTTAACTTACTAAATAATTTGTTTAACTTACTAAATTCTTTTAACTACAAGTTATTGGCATTCACGAACTGATTCAATCATGAGACATTTCGTTACGATGTAGCTATTAGTACAAGTGGCGAAGCTAAGATGGTAGAGTGATCGCTTAGCCTGTAAGATATACCAGGATTAAATACCCGGCTCCTACAAATTTTTTTTAAAAAAATCTTTCTTTTTTATGAGCAAGAAATCCTATTAAGCAATAAAACAATATTTAACTTTTCTATAACTTACGAGATAAGTTTCTTTTTTTAAAACTTTTGGTATTAATTGGCATACCACATTTTTACCGTCGTTAGACTTTGCGGGGCCCATTAAATATATTTTCTTCAGTTCCCCTAAGAAAACTAAATCAACTATGGATTTAAGTTCCTTCCACAATATAGAAATAAAAATGATTTTCTGTTAAGTTCTTGAATTTTATTTCTGAAAACAATATACTATTTTAATAAGGCTAATTTTATACTATCGTCACTATATTTTTACACTCAACATTATTAGCCCCCTAAGAAAGAATTAAATTTGCGTTAAATGGATCTTATTTTAGCAAACATCTAAAAATGTTTTAACACTTTTTATCTATTCCTTTAATTCTGATTTGATAGGGTTTTTTTTTCTTGTGTGGGGGCACCCAGAATAGAGGAGAGTACAATCTTTATTTGCATTTTATTTATGCGATGAAATAGAAATTAAAGCTATGAATTATTTAAAAGTAAAAACAAATTCTTACAAATTTAAATATTTCAATTATTAAATTTTTTAATATCACTGGCTTAAAGCCCTTTTAAGCTAGCGACGGCTCTGTATTATTGCTGTTTAAGACTCGTGCAAAAACATGATTTTGGGCAAAATTTTAGAAATTGAGTTTATTTTTAATTTTGAATTGTTGTACTCTTAGTTTTCTAAAAATACTTTACTTTTGTTTGTACTTTAATATTTACAAAGTTATTACAGTTTTTGTGCAAAATGATAACAATGGATAGACTAATGATTTTAAGATCAGATATCAAAATCAGATTTTTTCACATTTTATACTACTTTAAATACTATTTTTCATGTTGTATTTAAAATAATTGTCTACAATTTTTCATGAGTGTTTATGATTATAGCATAATACAGACAATGGGAAAATACAGACAATTTTAAAATACAGACAATGGGAAAAAGTAGAGTTTCTTTTTTTATACAGGTTTTTTTCGCAAAGACAAGTTCGGAGATTTTTTAAAATTTGCGTTTTTAAACACATTAATCCCTAATTTAGTAGTATATACACTTGCTTTTAAGGTAATAGAGCAAAACATATTAGTTGATAGCCTTCTAAATAAAATCTTCAAAGGAATTTTTGTTAAAGTGATAGAAATTTTCGTACAGTGTTTAGTGTATATTCAAAAAAGACCTTATTTTTACCTTAAAATGGCCATTTAAAAAGTAAGAATAATATAAATATTATTGTTTTGATAGTTTTGTTATTTTAAGTTTCTACACATAATAAAATAAATAAGCTAGTTTTTTTAAAATTTTATATTAAGAAATGTTGTCGAAACTAGTCGGATTCCTTAATTGGAAAAGCTAGGGAGCGTGACTCAATTTTTTTAAGGCAATAAGTATTTCGTACGATCCTCTTTAGTCAAAAAATAACAATACAAAGAATAAGTAAAATTTTTTACAAATATAATCTGCACTTATTTGAATAATATCGAGTATGCTAAGTTTTCTGTTTTACAAAAGGAGTTAGTAGTATTTATACAAAGTTAGTTTACAGGAATTGAACCTTTCTACATCATTTAAATTAAATGAACAAAAGGCATTATATTTCCAATTATTTATTTTGCTTCAGTTTTTTTTTTTAAGAATATTAAATAGTAGGGTTTTTTCTATAAGTTGAAATATTTGTAGATAAAATTCTTTGATGCATTAAGTTCAATTTAATGGTTTTAAAAGAATAATTTATGCAAATCGATTAGAAATAGATAGAAAAGTAAATTTACGTTACGCATAATTTGGTTCTGCTGTGTTCCGCTGCTATGAAAGTTATTTTCAACCTTATTAAATCGATTAGATGACTGCATAAAAATTATATTTAAATAGTTTTGAGCATAGATGCAGAAACTTATATAGAACATGGCAATTTTTTTATAATTTGGTGCTATTTGATGTTCAACTGGAAAAAAGAATTTCTTTTGAAGGTGTAAAAGACTTTACGCAATTTTTCTTACACCATTATCATAAGCAAACGTTGATAAGCAGACATTAATTTAAATTCGAAAACATAATTTACGAGAAAAAAAAATATTTTAAAGTAATGAGTTGAAAGCGAACTAAAAATGCAGAAAACAAAACATGCATCCTAAAGTATTTTTTGAAACATTACACTTAGAAAACAAAAAAATTGAATTTTATTGCTTTACAAGTGTACTAACTACTCTAAATATTCTACATTTCATTCCAAAAGGGTTATAAAAACAGTTAATAAAAATATTAAGTTATTGGTTAACTAAATGACAACGCCTCTATTTTTATGTTAGGTCCGACACCTATTTACATTTTGTAACTACGTAACGGAAATTTATGTAAGGCAACACTTATTTACTGATAAAAAAAAAATTTCATTTTAAATTTTGTTTCATTGTATCTCGGATTCCCTCAAGTGTTTTTAAATTTATTTTATCTCTGTATGATCAAAGAGATAGTATCCAACGTCTCTACTTCCCACTTGTATACTTCAAAAAAATGTATTTATTCAAAATTAACGACATTTTCTACAGTTTTAAGGAAACCGTTTCTTAAAAAAATGCTTCAGAAGAGCGATTGGTCAAATTAAGAAAATAAGGAACTCTTTACTCATTTAAAATTATAAATTTCACCAAAAGCTTTCAACTCAATACTACAAATCTATTCATTCAAATGATAAATCTTTATGTCACGTGAGCACACTAAGCTCTGTACCATCCCGGTCTAACAGTAAAACTGATTTTAAAATCAGCCAAAATATATTGGGGAAATCTTAGAATACAATCAGATGACACAAGGGAGAAAGCCGTTTCGTCAAATATTCGAGATTTGGCATTCATAAATCACTAAACTTGATGACTAAATGATTTTCAAAAATATACCGAAATTCAAATAATAATTGCTAAAATATTCGAGATTTATTTCTGAGAGTTACACCAATCTTAAAGGAATGTTGAGCAATTCAGGATTTTCCAGAAGGAATTCAGGATTTGAAAGACCAACCAACGGATCATCGAAGGCATCAATAATAGTAATAATAGTAATAATAATAATAATAATAATAATTAGAAAAGAAGAAGAGAACGTAGATTTAGCAGAAAAAGAGATAGTAGGAAAGGAAAAAGAAGAGAAAAAAAAAAGAAAAAAGAATTTTCATTTTTTTCCTCAGATAACGTAGTGTATGATAAATACTTATAAACTTTTGAATTATAATCCATTCGATATTGATGTTTTGTTTATCTTTGAAAGCGGTCTTCTACAATCAGTATATTTATAAATTATATTTTTTGTCGTTTTATTTTGAAAGTTATTTAAGTAGAAGAGCGATTTTTCATTAATCTGACTTTGAACTTAGCATTCTCTTAACTAACTCAACAAAACAAAATTTCTATTAAAACGGCCACAGATTTATGATTATTTTTATTTCACCTTCAAGAAAAGCAATAAATTTCTATTCTTGAAGAAGAAAACTGTGTGGGAATGTTTACAGCTTTTTAACTGTGATGTGTCCTCGCATAGATTTGTGTTTTTGCTTCATGGTATTCATTTTTTATGATTTATGATTAAAATAATTCAATATTCATATAAAGCTTCGAAGGAAAATAATAAATTCATACTTTATGGTTATATGATCCTTGAAATTAAATCTAAAGAAATTTAAAATATCCTTACATTTTATGTAATTTTAAATGATAAAAGATACCAAATATTTATACTGATAATACTGAAGTAAAATTATAGAAAAAAAACATTGTTTTTCATTTGCATAGCCTAACAAAAAAAATAAGTTTATGATTATCTATTGTATGACCTTTGAAATTAAATCTAAATAAAATTTCTTTTTTAAATCCACGTACATTTTATGTTATTTTAAATGATTAAACCTAATAAATGGTCATACTTAATAATGGTGTAAAAGTATAAATGATTTTTGTTTTTATTGAATGGTTCATTAAAATTTAAAAAAATAATAATATTTCTTTTACAAACAATATTTTTTAATAATACAGTTTTTTACAGTATAATTTTTTAATACACTTTTTCTAAGTTTGAGAAAAACCATAATTTCATGAATAAGAATGAAAGAATAATATAATTTATTTACATTTGCATTTTTTATTACATTTCATATTGTATATTACATTTTATAGTTTTTTACAATATAGATTCTAAAATATAGTTTTTTTATCAAACATTTTTTTAATTAATAATATAATTTCAATGTATTGTATATTTAAAGAGTAATTTGATTTTTTTAAATGAGTTTTTTGTGGACATTTGTGGTAAAAGTAATACATTTCTTATTAATTTTAGAAAAAAAAATTTTTCAATCAAATAAAATGAATAATTTCTTAGAAATCCCGATTAAAACTTTTTTTGGGAAACTATGTCTTAATAGAATACAAGAATGGTCAATACAATTAGAAATTCTTAAGATTTACGAAAACTATTGGGTGAGTGGTCGCAAACGTTACACCAATAGTGAATCATTTTAAATCCAGTAGAAATATAATAAAGAAATAAATGATTTTAAAAAAGGCATATAATTTTACGCATTTATGCCTTAATACTTTTACAGAATTTTAATCTGCACAATTTCATAAATAATATAAAGTCTTATAATTTCTTTCAGCAAGCAACTGTGTCTGCAAATGTTTACAACTCCCATATTTTGAAGCATAACGCCAACTGCATTTTTCCTGTGCCGGTAAGTTTCCGACAAAAAACAAAACTCGATTTTTATTTGTTAAGTCTTTCAAAAATAGTTGCATCATCCGTTGTCTTTTCACATACGATGACTGCCGATAGATATTCTCGAAATATCGACTTGGTGGTAAATATCTATCGAATAATCAGCGTTTGGGTCTGGTCTGGATTCCGTTGCAAGTTAAGAAAAGATCATTACTGTACAGAATTTAAGTAATCATCGGCAACTGCATGTAGTTCCGTTTTATTTAGCTATCAAATTATATAATTATGCTTTCAAAACAATACAAAAGCTTTTAAAAGTTAAAATCGTCGGACAGAAATTTAATTCGAGCTATCTTTTACGAGATATATCATAGAATTATTGAAAAAGGGGTTGTAGTTTTATAGTCTTACTGAAATCCTAGATTTGGCAACATATTTCGATAAATAAGAAGAGCATCCGTTTTTGAAAAAGGAACAACTATATGAAGTTGCAAGAGCATTGGCTTTCATTGAACCAAAAAATGGCGCGTCTAACGCTGCATACTCTTAACAAATCAAATGCGAGATAACGAATTTTTGCTTTTGTTTCGCTGTAGGAAATCGTCTGCGAGAAGCAATATTTATTATTCTTTCATCAGTTTCTTTAAATGCTAGCCAGAAAGGGGTATAATTGTTACGATTTTAGATATCATTTTTATTAATTCTTATTACTAGTTAATTCAATTATTCAATTCGATTAGTTTCCATTACTTCAACATTAGTTTTCATTAGTAGAAAATTAAAACTAATTATTCAATTAGTTTTATTTTTCTCATTTCACACGATTTAAGAAAGAAAGCAAAAAGACGGCTGCGCTACGTAGTTTCAAGATTTGGCGATATTGATATGAGTTCGCGCTGGGAGCTTGGCATCCATTTAGCGTGCACTTCAATGCAAACAGGCTCTCCATAGGGATAATGGTCTTTTCTGAACTTGCAACAGAGTGTAGTGTCGTATTCCAATAGTGAGGATTTTTCTTTCTTTTTTTTAAAAATGTAATATCTAAAAAAAGTTACATTTATATAGATATTTATTCATTATATCGATAATTTTTAAGCAAGTACAGTAATTAAAATAAAAAATGAGCCCTTTAATAACATCTAACCAGAGGCTAGAATTTCACGTACTTAAATCCCCTCTTTTGAACAAGCATTCAAGGGCTTAAGTCTAATTATGCTAATCAATTTTTGCAGATTATGTTAGATGCTGCTAAATTCCAACACAAAATCGAACTTTTTTGTAGGAACATACCGTTCCGCATTCAACTGTTAAACATTTAATTTATTTAGACAATCCAAAATTTCATTTTTTTGCCTTCACATTATTTAAAATAGATCTCTTTCTATTCCAAACTAACAAAATTATTGAAAAAAAAATTTTCCTTTAACATTTGAATATTTTTTTTTAATTGAAAGCTGATCTTTATTTTTAAAAGAGACTTACTTTTAAAAATACGTGAGTTTTCTCAAAGTTGACTAGTTGGTAACATTTATTTTCAATGGAATTTGAATAAGCTATAATCACGAAACGAAAATATAGACTGGAGAACAATTCGGAGCCACGTTTCGCATCCTACATAAGTAAAACTTAATAATTAATGCGTACATTTTGCAACAATCTTAAAAGCACAGAACAAAAAGATTTATGCTCATTAAAATGGTTATGGATTTTAAAATTTATTATACGGGAAAATCAACTGTATACTTTTCGAACATTAATAGCACATACTTTAGTAAGGTAATTATAAAGGAATAGACATATTGGCATTTCTGTATTCCCTTATAATTGATAAAAAAAATTATAATATAAAAAAAAATTATTTGCAATTTATAGCTGTTATTTCAACACATGAAGTAACGGCTATAACTTTATTATGCTGCAATAAAATTCATTTGTTATTCTAAATAACGAAATGTTTTCAAAAGGCTTTTTATATTTGCCAATAATATATAGATTAAATTAAGTAATCATTCATTTAAATCCTTTATTTTAGATTATGTGGCTAAATTGTTAAAAAAAATTTTAACCTTTTACTGATGAAAGGAATATATTTGTTTGTTCTTATCTTTATGTTTTATGTTTTTGTCTTCATGACCCCTCTAAAACATCTCTCTCTCTCTCTCTTTCTATATATATATATATAAATATATATATATATATATATATATATATATATATATATATATATATATATATATATATATATATATATATATATATATATATATATATATATATATATATATATATATATATATATATATATATATATATATATATATATATATATATATATATATATATATATATACACACTAAGTAACTTTTGATGTAATGAATGGATTTTCATATCCGATCATTGCATCAAAACTCAATCGAATCTTAGTGGTTTCAGGGAGCATTATCTTAAGCATGCTAATTGATTAGTGTAAACGATATTAAATCACGTATAGGGGGTGGCCGCAATCTGGGAAATATAATTCAATAGTTTGGTCAGGAGAGTGGTTCAAAGTTCGATGTTAATTTTACTTTTTGCGTATTTAGCTATATGTCAAGAACCTTCTAAACGAATTTTCAGCACACAATTACAAAATTCTTTTTATCAAAAAGGAATGAATTTAAATATTAATGTAATTTCTCTCTCTTTCTAAACGGTAGAAATTTTCGTGCATCTGAACCTCAAAAATGGTGGCTTTACACCAAAATAGCTAGTTCTAAAGCCAAAATCAATAGTAGTTCCTGCTACAGTGTAACTTTAAGATTGTTCTTTTTTTTCTAATTGGCATAAATTTGACGCAACCATTATTAGTATTCAATAATTTTATAATAACCTTAAAATACATATAAGAGTCACTACATTGTAAAAACAGTGCTGCAATATCTTTCAGAGTATAATGGTGAATAGCACAAAAAATATGTGAAAGGGCACTTTATTCCGAAGTAACATCTAATCGAGCGTTTATATTGATTTAAAGGGTTTAATTTATATCTAAGCATACAAAACTGAATAAGCTTTACCAAACTATCGCGCTTTCACACCACACGAAAATTATTTTCACTTTCGAAGACAACAAAACTGGTGTGCATTGAATATCAAAAATGTTAGAAACGCTAAGTAGAATATCACCATTTATTTGTAATCTAGAATGAGCCGGCGAGTGTTGGTTGATGTCCTCGATGCTACGAGTAATACTCATCAATAGAAACGAAAATTCGCCCTTAAAATATGTATGTATGATTTCTGATTTTATAATAAGGATGATTATATTTCAATTTTTAAATGTCTGAGTACTGTTTTAATTGATTTTATGATGCATAATTTTAATCCTTTTTCCCTCTGTTAAGCCTAGTTCGAATTCGTCTTAACATTTTTTCTCTCTGCTACGCGTATGTCAGATTTACAAACTAATTTTTATTTCATGAATTACTGTATTTACGCATTCTAAATTACTGATTCTTACTTTAAGGATTCTTACTCTTAATAATATTTAATAACTGATTCTTACTTTTGTAAATCTCTGAGAGCTGCATTAACGGATTTTTGATGTATAATTTCTATCTGATTCCGTTCTGCTAAGCCTTATTTGAATTCGTCTTCTGTGCTTTGCGTATTTGAGATTCACAAACTAATTTTATTTTAAGAATTACTTTATAAATGCATTCTAATTTAAAAATTATTGTTTTATCTTGTATTGAAAAGATAACTTTATTGACTCTTATATGAATCTTATCTTACTGCTATCTTAGTGTTATTTGAGCAACAAAAATGGTGGCGGTTACTTTGCATGTAGTGTATAAGAACATTGGTGAATTAAAACACTTGATCTAAAAGTTATGTATGGCGTTTTACTACACCGCTTTAGTATAAAGTAATTACCACCATTTTTGACGTTGAGTTACAGAGTAAATTTACTTTTACGATGTAATATAAAATTTGAATAATCAAATTAGGGTGCTCTTATTCTTTAGAAAATTAGTTTGTTAATCAAATATACGCACAGTACATGCTGTAAAAAAATAGATACTCAAAGTTTCAGAAACTTTCTTCATTTTTGACGAAACAATCGTCACTTCTTCGAGGATACGTATTTCATCAAAAGAAAAGAAACATTTCGTCATTCTAGTTTCGATCGTCTAGTTTTAATTCTAGTTTCATCATTGTTGTTAACAATTACCCAAAATGCATGAGGCTCCGAGTTGAGAAAACATTTTCGTCATATATTCGACATATATTCGAGAGTTTGCATTTTGTCTCAAATCGCGTAATTTCGTGACGAGATTATTCTCAAAATTAAATAAATACAGCTCAAAAATTGCTGATTCATCAAAAGTGAGCGTTTTATTTCTGAGAGGGCAGAGAGAATATTAAGATGCTTTCAAACTAGGCATAGCAGAACAAAAATGAATCACAATAAAATATTATAAAGTTATTTAAATAAATTGTCAGATATTAAAAAATTTAAACGTAATTATCATTCTGACGCAACTAAAATATACAAACATTTGGAAACGATGATTTTTGCTTCTGTAGATGTATTGCAGCGTGTCAAAGAACAAATAATACGTGCCCCATAGTATAAGATTGGAAAGAATCTACTGACGGAATTGCAAGTGACGACATTACTAGTGTGACGATAACAAGTGTGTCAAAATAAGTGTTTCCAGATCTAATTCACATGTGGTGCGAATATACACAGCTTGGTTCACAATTACCCCATTATTGATGTTTCTAGATATGACTTCTCTCTTAAAAATGTACATGAACGTTCAGTTTGGTGTTAACTTGAACAGAATGCTCAAACTTGCCTTGTACAAAAAACAGTGAACAAAACTAACTTGAAACAAAAATTGTGCTAAGGTGTTAACTTCCGTAACATAATTGTTTGAATCGCTCAACTCTAAATTTGACGAGATACTGCAACACAGTTCTTACATTGTTGAAACTATTTATGTCTAAAAAGAAACGAGTTCGTGCTTCTAATTTCTAGCATTGCAGAATTAGTTTCATTTTTGCAGGGCAAAGGAACGAAAACTGAAGTACAGCTAAAAATAATAAAACGTCACTTTATGATATAATTTAAAACTGTTTATATAGCTTTGGTGATTAATAATAAATTTGAAAAATAAATTAATGGTAATTTGTAAAATTAATTGCAAAAATGCTCCGTATAACACTAAGTGAGTAGCCATATTTTCCTTGTCAAAATTTAAGTTTGGATAATCAATTTTAGAAAGAAAAATTTTAAAGGGAGGAGCCTTATCTTACAGAATCACAGTCGTAGAAACTAATTATGTCCAAAAATTCTCTTAACTCAAACTGCACATTTGCAAAGAATACGGGTGATTCTCACGAAATATGAAAATTCACTGTCCCTTGCACCAAGATCTAATACTATAATACTAAAAGAACTTTTTTTAAAAAAAATTAATAAATTGCATTGCTGTTAGCATTTTAAAATGACTTTGCACTATCATTGGCTGTTTTGTATGGTTAAAAAATTTAATTGAACTTCAAAATGTCATTTTCCTGGCATGTCCCAAACAATGTTTCCAATAATAACAAGCTTCAAAACTTCCCATAAATTTTTCAATATCTAATTTTTTTTATCTCAACCGGTGTAAGCATTTCTAGAATATACGCAGAGGATATTTTTTACAAAAACTTCGTTTATAATATTTTTCTGTCAATAATTTGTTTGTCCCAAGAAAATCTGTAATTTTCCTGGCTACTTTTATTTTGTGGTTTATAACCGTAAATAGATAGAGCCAGCAATCAATATCCTATGTTAATAGATTGATTAGATACCCTCCTATATGAACATGTGTTGTTGCATAAATAAAGAACCAATTTTCTGGTTTAAATCTATTTCAAAAACTTTTTCAAGATGAGTAGATGTTTCTGTTGTCATTTTCCCGGATTCTTGAAATCATTAATAACGTAAACAACGTAGATCTATCTGAGTTATTTTAAGAAATCCTGTTGTTTTCTGCAGAATGTAAACGTCCTAGGCCAAAATATTAAATTAAAGTCAAGTTATATGATATAAAATGGCGAATTTGTCATTATCCTGGCATTCAAAATTTGGTGAATTTCTATTTTTTTTTCTCGAGCAAATGTCAATAAACTACACTGCTGTCTGTAAGATATTAATAAATGTAACTGAAGAAGCATAAAAAAAAATTAGATTATTTTGAAGACTTTTAATTTGAAGAAATTTTTTGGTCCGAAATGTCATGCTTAAAAAGAGTCACCCATACAACAAATGAGAATTTTTATTCACCATATAAAGACCACTTTTGTCCCTCACTCTCCTAAAATATTCATTGAGGGATTTAAGTTATATTTAAAAAGAATGCAAGCATTTCAATCCGATCGATTTAAATGTTAACCGATTGTACAGTAAGCCCCCCCCCCAAAAAAAATGAATCACCCTAAATAACTTTTTATCTAATGATTAGATCTTAACGTTCTAGGACTCAGTCTTAATCAGTCGAGAGGGTGATCTCAAATATGATAATTAAATCAAGCAGACGATATTTTAAGTTAAGAAATCAGTCACAAAAACGCACTTTCTCCAAATAAACATAATTTTTTTTATGGATATAGATTTTTGACCCCCAAAATATAAAGGTAGCCGCAATCCGGGAAAAACGATCCCTATGGTTTGGTCAGGAGAGCGATCCCAAGTTTGGACCTCACAACATAATTTTTTTTTTTTTTTTTTGTGCATTTTGCCTTACCTCGAGAACTTTTTAAATGAATTGAAGCATTTTTGTACACAATTATAAAATTCGTTTACCCAAAAATAATTCCGTGCAGCAAAAAAAATTATAGATAATGTAATTTTTTTTAATAATAGCCGAAATTTTTTTTTTATATGTATACAATTTTTTAAATCATTTTAAAGTATGTAATTTTATATGACAAAATACAAAATTTAAGCAAAATCGATTCCAGAGAAATTGAATTTTAAATATACGACTTTTCTGAAATTCGGTTTCTCAGGAACTATTCAACCGATTTCGGTTAAATTTTGTATTTTGCTGTGTAAAAATAGATATTTTAATGTGATTTAAAACATTGCATACTTTGAAAAATTCAAAACTTTTTCGACTATTAATAAGTCATTAATAAATATTAACTAAAATTCATTTTTTGCACGGGGTTATCTTTGGCTAAACGAATTTTATAATTGAGTGCAAATTTTTTTCACTTCGCTTAAAAAGTTCTCGAGATATGGTGAAAACCCAAATGACGCAAAAAAGAAATTTAACATTAAGGGGAATAAATTTTAGATCGCTCTCCTGACCTTATTCCCCGGATTGCGATTATCCCCTATATTTTGGGGCTCAGAAATCTGAAACGGTTGAAAAAAAAGTATGTTTATTCAGAGAAAGTACGTTTTTGTGTCTGATTTCGTAACTTAAAATATCTTCTGCACTATGAGGAAAATTCATTTTTTTTCTTTAAAATTAGTAGCATAAGTTTCTCATGCCGGTGAAATTGCATGATAGCATAAAAGAAATTATTTAACCTAAAAGGTTCTGAATAATAAAACACGTAAAAAGTAAAATTGAACAGCTCTCCTGCCTAAAATTTTGGGACTATATTTTCTAAATTTCACCCCCCTCCTCAAATTTTGAGGGTCACAAAAACCGGATCCATTGAATGTTTATACAGAGAAAGATCATGTTTATGTCTAAATTTGTAACATAAAATATAGTCTTCCAAACTAATGGGCAAATTTTGTTAACTAAGAAATACATAAAGATCATAAACAATATTAGCTTATGAATTATTTAAGTAAACCGAAAACATTTTGTTTTATCTTTTATGTACGAAATATACGAATTCATTTGAGCATGTTTGTGCTGAAATAAAAAATAAACTATTGTTGTTGTCTAAAAATTTCTTAATAAAATTTTATAATTGGAAGATATTGATGAAACTTAAAGCTTTCCTTAAATCAGTGGAAGCGTTGATCTACAATTCCTAAGGAATTTCACTGGAACAGAATTTTCAGAAAGTAGCCTTTCTCAAATAAAATTTAATTTAATTTTATGGTGCAATACAAATACGACCATCAACCAATCACGAAATTTAATATCAAAATCTTGACAAATTTAAGAACTATTTGATATCAGGAATAATGGAGTTTTAAAAAATAAGACTTTTTCTTCTTTATTAGATTTATAACATTTGATTACAGTTACATGTGCATTTGTTATTCGTATAATTTCACCACAAAACTTCTCTAATTTAGAAATTTTCATGACTATTTTATCTTTTTTTTTAGAAAATGATTTTATTTGTTGATTTATTTGTTTGTATTTAATTCTTAAGAGTGCTTAAGAATTACTGGGCATTCTTGATAAAGAATTAAGAAATTGAACATTTTAAAATAAATAGCTGTTCTATAAAATTCTTATTATGTGTCTCAGATATATATTATCATTTGAAATTTATGTATTTTTAATTGCGAAAAAATTGCTGGTAAAATTGTGGTACTGTATGGGAATGACATTTCTGGAAGAAAAAAAAGAACATAATTTTGGTTAATAAAACCAACATATACGGTATTAAAACCCGTCATTTGGCTATTTTTCCGTTTATATTGCAACGAGTATGGTAAATTCAGGTTTTCGATAGTATAGTTCCTATTACCACACATTTAGAAAAAAAAATACAAAACTGAAAAGTAAATTCATCCTAATAAATGGTTTTTATGTCATGCTCCAAGGTATCCTGATAAAATTATCAAATTTTACCATATTTACGATATTTTATTTTGTATTATACAACCATTTTATTGTTATTTTTATCAAAATCATTACCAAGGTGCTTCAGTTAAAATTACCGAAATTTTTAGCGTTTCCCTAGATCCAGAAATACGGTAAATTCTACCATATTCCAGCAGTTATGACCATACGTATTGTAGTTTAAGAGAGTGATTGAAATTCCTATTTAATATTTAAACTACCGATTAATATCATTTCAAGAACAATTAGAATTATACAATTAGAACTATTCAATGTATAACATTTCAAGAACAATTAAAACTATTCAATCTATATACATTGCAATATTGCATTAGTATTTCCTATCATGCTTTTCAAATCAGAATAACTAAATATTCATAACTAGACTAGATATAGCACTAGGACTATAAATTCAACTGCCGTACATAAAACCTAATTTTAGATTATCACTGATAAAACAATGAAAAATCATCATTCCTCTAATTAAATATTTTAAAAATAGTCTTCTATGGCTAGTAACGTTCACAATTATCTCAATAAACTTCATTACATCATTTCATTCGACTTAACTCAGTCGGGGTTCCGGCGAAAGAATGGTGATTATTTAGGGTTCCGTAGCCGAAAAAGAATTGGAAATTGCTGCTCGATGAGACAAACGACTCTTGTTTTTTTTTTGTTTGTTTTTTAAATTTTAATAAATTCAATTTTTTCAACGTTAAGTTTCTGTGAGAGCTAATAATATCGAGGGTTTTTCAGATCTCACTAACTTAAATATAAAACCTTTCTTTAAACCACTAAATAAATTAGGTTAACTATGTTATTTCATATAAAGAGAAAATTCTATTCCTATTCTATCTCAGATATCTATTTTTCAAGGAAAGATTTCTTTCGCGGTTTTTTTTCCACCGTGAAGAAAACATACCGTAGATAGAATAAGATAATAAAAGCTTGTTGAAATAATGAAACATAAAAGTTCTGGTCAAAATATACTGCCGAGTAGCGGCTAACCACAACATCCTCTCTTTCACTAGCTACAAAATTTTGCGTATAATTATAAATCGTTTTTGCAAGCAATTTTTTTTTAGAATTTCAAACGTTAAATTAAGGTTGAGTAAAAGCATCTTCAAACATTTCTTGAAATTTTCTTAACATTCTAGAAACAAAGACAAATAAAAAAATCTTCAATGCACGGAAAATTATAGTTTTTTTTTTTTATTCATTTTATTTTTGTTAAATTATGAACTTAGAACATATTGCAACTTCTGTAAAGAGATTTAGATTTAGGATTAATACCTGGGGAAGATTATGATTCATACCTTAGTTGGGGAAGTAAAAAGCAAATTTAAGCGCAATGACTAGAGAAAATGAGCAAAAAAGCAGTTTTATATTGAAAAAATGCCTCAACATTTAACTGGTTCTCAATAACTTGAGTTTGTTTTGAAAAAAAGCACAGTAAGTTAGATAAAAGAAATGCAATGGAATCACAAGTGACTGATAATGTGAAACCATCTATCAAATAAAAAGGGTTAGACAAACGAATGACGTATGTTATAAACTTATACACGTTTGTAAAAATAAATTATACTCAAAATAAAATAAAAATTAAGCAATCCAATATATTTTTCCTTTATGCTGGAACAGGTGATTCACAAACAGTGTCTTAAAGAGAAACTATAAAACGTGAGATAATGAAATCTTTGTGACCACGTGATTGAGGGTGATAGACTTGCTATTGTACATAGACATTGCTTATGAATCATTGATATTAAAAATAAAAAAAAGCGAATTTGAATAGCATTAGAAGCCATTGAAAGTGTGAAACTACAAAACATGTGGGACGACTTGTATAATGATTAAAATGCTGAGTCATTGTAACAATATGGTTACACCATTGAATATTTGAAACTGAAACATAATAGGCATGTCTTTCTTTAATTTCATGAGTAAATTAGTGTATCATATATAATAGTTTTGAAAATATAAAGATTTAGAATCCATTCATTCATTTGTGCTAGCTATAGTTAATGGAGAATAATATAACTTTAAATCCATAGAGTAAATAATTTAATATATTCTCATTGAAAATATTAAATTATTAATATATTCAATAACTTCGATAATAGGTTCATTTAATGATATTCAATAGTTGAATATAATAGATATTGCTAATTAAATAGAGTTATATTTTAATTAAATAAAACATTCCACTAAAATTTAGAGCATAGACTGTTTTCATGAAATAAAGATTTTTAAAAATTCTCCATCCATAACATCATAAAATGAAACGTTCCCAAAAATATAAAGCTTTATATTTATTTAACGTTTCGGCTTCTAAAATATTCAGAAGATTATTTTAAAAACATAAATAAAATTATTTATATTTAGGTAAAAGACATTTTAATAAACTATAAGAAAGCTATAGATGTTTGCCCTAATCTCAAAACAAGGCTAATTTTCTCAACAAATAGTCACATTTTAAAAGATAAAAGGAATGACAAAAGAAAATAACTTTATTTCAAGCAATTGTTTTAAACCTTTTTGCATTTCGGTTGACTGTAAAATTAATATTTCTATCATGTAAGAGAATTAGGTAAAAAGAACATTCATCATATTTCTGTAACAGAAAATTACGTCACCTGAGGCACAAGAATTGAGAAAAAAGGTGATTGTAAATAAACAAAAAATAGACTTAACTATCTAGAAACTAATTTTTAAAAATCTATTTTTATACCAAGCAAAAATCTATAAAATGTTTGCTGTTTTTTTTTTTTCATTTCAGTTATTACCGTAATTATAAAAAATGCTGCAAAATTGTACCCATCCTGTAAAATAAGTTTTTAAAAAGATAAATAAATATAAAAACAATCTGTTTCAAGGGAGCATATTTTGATCATAAAATTAATGATATACTTCCTAGGGACGCACAAAATAGAAAGAAAAAGTGCTTTTAAACATGATATTAAAAATTCGCAAAAATACTAGTTTTTAAGTGATGCTTTCATATCTATAATATATTCTACTCAGCAATCTAACATAATACTGTGTTAATTTGGAGGACTGGAAGCGAATTTGTTAAAATGATAAAAATGGTCATATGAGAATACGTATTATATTTATGATTAATAACCTTAAATTTCTTATTTTCAAAGGAATGATATAATTTTCAAATAAATGGAAATGCCTTAAAAACGAAAACAAAACAACTTAAATTAACAACAATAAATGAAAATGCAATGCATACTTGGAGAATAGCAACAAATTACAATCAGTTTAATGATCATTGAATCGGTGATATCTTTTTACAAACAGTTCACTCTTAGAAAATGTTTTTACAAATCACTCTCTCAAATTTTTACAAATTTACAATGAATAAAATAAAAATCTCTCAAGAAACTGCTAAATTAATAAGAGAAAACTTATTCCACTGTAACATTTAGAACACTTATTAGTTTTTATAATGCCAGATGCAAAAGTATTTTGATTAATTAGCTTTGAAAGTTAGAGAAAAAAAATTGTCTGCTTTCTCTTAAAAATAGCTACACAACTCAACATTTTATAAATTTACAGTAAATAAAGTCAAACTTTTATGAGAAAGTTATTGAATTATTTACTCTGTTCCATTTCATGTACATTTATTAGCGCTTTTAATATCAGGTGAATAAGTGTTTCATTTAATTAGCTTTGAGAGTAATAAAAATCGTCTGCTTCAGATAAAATAGTCAAACTGCTTTTTTTAACTAACTAAAACGATCTTTTGCACACATGAAATACATGCAAATGTTTTGCTTTAAAAGATCGTTTGAAACAACTTTATTCTCATTCTATGATAAAGCTATGAATAACCTATAAAATTACTAAATTAACGATGTATTTTCGAAAAACTTTTGAGATGTTTATTCACGAATAAAACGTCACGAATTTTTAAGTCTGGTGCATTAAATCAAGTACTTTTTGTATGCTTGTTCATTATTATTCTATTTATTGAGAACCGAAATAATTGTCAGCTTTAATAATTAGTTTATGCAGACATTTAACATTTTTAGAACCAAAATATATTTTTACTTAAATTTTGAATTAAAAGTCAGCAGCCATTTGCTTTAGAAAAATATGAATTTCTTATAAAATAGTGCAGAAGTATAAAGTTGTTTGCAGCAAAATATAACATTTTTATTGCTCTTTTACATGTTTAATTGAAATCTATTATATTGAATATAATTTCATATAATAAAGAAAAATATGCAATTATTGAAACTTTAAATAAATTTCCCTACCTACTCTACTCTAAAAATTTTATTAATAAAACCACTCAAATTAATATTAATAACGTTCTAAAATTAATGAAATAATCAGTAAAAAAACTATATTAAAATATATTTTAAAGCAAAATCAGAGCAGTAACTAATGTAAATCTAAGCTCCAAGCAATAAGTGATTAACCAAAAACTGCATTTATTCGCTGTTAATTATGGAAAGTAGGAAACGCAACAAAGCTAGAGGTGGTTTTTACGCATGACTTCTTATTTCTTATTTGATTACTTATTTTTCGAAAAAAAGCTAGTTTTTTTTTCTGATACCAGAAGGAAACTCAGGGCCTGAAGTGAGTCATAGAAAAAAAAAGGCCACAGTAGTTCGAATATTTAAGAATAAAAGAAAGCAAGTGACTTTAAAAAAAAAAAGCTTTGCGCATATAAAACCACCAAAACTATTAATACTTAATATACCATTTCTGAACTAATAACGCTTTGAAACAGCCAGTAGAAAGATATATACTTAACCCATAATAGTTAACACAGTTAAAAATTACTCGAGTTTGCAATACCATTGGGTGAGTAGTTATTAAAATTTAAAATATATTTTCTTGTTTCATAACGATGAAAGATGATTTAAACTGTTAACCTCAAATAAAGATGCGTAACCCTATTTCCACACATAGAAGTAATAATCATAGCTGCTATAAAAATTGAGAAATTCATTAACATTGCATTGATTTACATTATAATTCATTTGCATTATAATTTACATTAATTATTGATAATGCCAGCTCCGGCAAATAAAGTTTCAGAAACAAAACAAACTTGACTTATTGATAAAGCCCATGTATACAAAGATAAAGATCAAAAAAGAGGACGTATGTATGATACCATTCATAAAAACTACGATTTTTGATCAATGGAGCAATTACAAAAATATCACCTTTACAAATATTACATGATTGGCATGATGGTTGAGATGAAATGCAGAAATACAATGCCTAGGCATGATAAGTATCAAATTATAGACCTGATCTTGGGGAAGAGTAATCCACTCTGCAAGCAATGCTTTCTGAAGTTCCGGTACACATGTAGGAGATGGTTGATGGGCTACAACATGCCAGCCAATCATATCCCACACATGCTATATCGGATTCAAATCAGGTGAGAATGCTGGCAAATTTCATACGGGTTTCCTCAGATTAAAGGCATTCGTTTACGATGCTTGCCTAGATAGGGCTGGGGGTGTTAGCCATAAACACATATTTTGCACCCATGAAGCCCCTAAACAAACGTACATGCTGTTCCGATAAATTTGGCTTGTCATGGTTCCGATTTGAATATGCAGACCTGTTCTGCAGCCCAGTGCTCTGACGCCTACCTTTAACGAGCAATCCTGCACCTCCGTAATGGTGTCGTTTAATGTCGTCTTGGTGGTATGGGTACCTGGTACTAAACCTGGACTCGACGGAAAACATCACACAATCCCACTGTGACGATGCCAGTTGCCGTGAGTTGCCAACCAATATTTCTACCTCATAAGAGTCATTCGTAGGCGTCCTCTGTTTCATAACAATTCGGTTTATTTCAAAAATTCCATTTCCGTGTGATTCTGAATTATCCTTAACCTATGGACGTGAGTGTACATGGAAACTATAATTTTAATTCAAGAGTAATTTTCACTCGTGTTTTCTCATCATTTTCACAGAAATGATACCAAAAATAACAGCAGTCAAATCGAAGATGATAAACAACAATAATTAATAATGTACGTCGAAAAATATAACTTTTTTATGGGAAAATTGTAGGCTGTAGATAAAAACATTGAAGTAAGATAAAACTTTCAGAACAAGGAATGGTAAAAATAACGGTTAACAACTAATTTAAGTATTTGCTGAAGGGAAAGGGTTAAATAAGGATGCAAATTTGAGGAGCGCGAGATGTAATCTATAAAAGTAAAAGGCCGCTTACAAATCTACTCTAAATAATTCTAACAATGTTTTTAAACTAATAACTTATTTGAAATAACTAGTAAAAAATAAATTTATTTATAATAAATTTTCCCATAAAATAAATAAATAAATAAATAAAAATTAAAAAAAAACTTATCTAAGCCACTAGTGATTGTTAGTGGATAACCGTAACATTATTTCGTCATCCAGAAGATATATATTAAGCAGTGATGAAAAAAATAGATGGAACTGTTATATAATCAGAAAGGTAGTTTTTACTCATATATTCTAAATATTTTTATTGATATGATGACGAAAAATAAGAGCAATAAAATAAGTGACTGTAAATAACAGTTATTTATCGGAGAATGGGACACTTTTTGTCGAATGCCGGAAGATAATTCGGGCTCATAAAAGTCGAATACAACTTTGAGGATAAGGAATGGTAGAAATAACAGTAAACAAACGATCTAAGCATATGCAGTAAGAAAAGGGTTAAAGTTTCATTCAGAAATTAATAATTATTCTGAAGAAAAAAAAAACATCAGCAACAAAAACGTTTACAAAATACATTTTTAGTGTAAGTTCGAGGGAAAATATGTTAATTTAAATTACTAATTACTAGAGTAACCCTATTTCCTCGCATAGAAGAAATATTTCAAGTAGTGAGGAAAATTGAGGAACGCATGGAAACCACCATATACTCTGAGACGTAATTTTTACTCATGTCGTCTCATAATTTTCATAAAAACTACACCAAAAAACGAGAGAAATAAAACAGTAGACTGTAAATAATAGTTGATGAGGTTTGTCGGAGAAAAGTGGGTCTTTTTTTGCTGTACGATTAGAAACTTCGGGATCTGAAATTAACTATAGAATAAGGTATAACATTAAGAGAAAAGTATGGTAAAATTAACAGTAAACAAACGATCTAAGGATTTTCAGTAGGAAAAGGGTTAAAGTTTTGTTTGGAAATTAATAATTCTTCTGAAAAACTTACTTAAAATATATTTTCTAATTATTTCAGAGTGAAAAATGTTAACATTACTTGTCAATCACAAGTGATTATTCGCAACCTTATTTATTTGAAAACTCAGCCACACTTGAAAGAAAATTTTTTAGAAATGATAAAAACTATACCTGGCAACTATCATATAAATTGAGCGATAACTTAGAGTACTGTCTTCGCATAAATTTAGAAGTGATGCTAAAAAATAGAAGACGGTAAGCAATAACTAAAAATGTTTGTTGGGAAAAGTGGATTCCGATTTCGCAGTAAATCGGAAAAAAGTAAAAGTAAGGTACAATATTAAGTATAAAGAAGGAGGAAAATATCAGTAAACAAGTGACCAAAGCATTTGCATTATAAAAATGGTTAAAGTTTCGTTCAGAAATTAATAATTCACAGAAATTGTAGTAGGAAAAAAACTTAACTCAAAATATTTTTTCACCTTAAATCAATGTTAATCTAAGTTGTTAATCGTTAGTGGTTACGTGTACCTTTATTTCCACACATACAAGATACATTTCTAGAAATGACGAAAATTGAGAAACACAAGGATGATCCAAGAAATGTTTCAAGCAATGATGAAACACATGGAAACAGTCATATAATCCGAGAAGCAAATTTTTTTCCTCGTGTCTCCTTATTATTTTCTCAGAAATGATATCAAGTAGTGAGAGCAATAAAACCAAAGACGGTAAACAATAATTAATTATGTTTGCGGGGATGTCTGAAACTAACCACTGAAGTAAGATAGAATTTTAAGAGCAAGAAGATGGTAAAAATATCTGCAAAACAAACGACTAAAAAAAGGGTTAAAATTTTGCTGTAAAACTAATAATTTCTCTAATAAAACTAGTAAAAATACTTACTTAAAATATATTTTCACTATAAGTCAAAATGTTTTAATCCTTGCTGCAAATGATTAGTGGTTAACCACATTTCTTCACGCACAAGTAACATTAGTAGCAATGATGAAAACTAGGAAATACATGGAAACCGCATAATCGAAGAGGTAGTTTTCACTCATACCTTCTCATCATTTTCACCAAAAAGCTAAAGAATAAAAAATATAAAAAAGCTAAAACATTTCTATTCCGCAGTAAATAATAGTTATTTATTTGTCGGAAAAAGTGGGCCTTTTTTTTTCTAATGCCGGAAGGAAATTCGGGGCCATAGAAGTAAGTAAGAGGCCACATTAAGAGTAAGGAATGGTAAAAATAAAAGTAAGAAAGCGACCTTGAGAGTAAAAAAAAAGAATAAAAAAACTTAAGCGAACAGGTAGATAGGGCAGCTGAAGTGGGTAAAGAATTCTCTTCTGTGCAAAAGAGAAAGGGTTACAGTTTTTTTTTACAAACAGGAGGAAGTGAAAGTAAAGGGTGAAAAAAAAAGCGATAGGGTAAAAAGTGAAAGGGTTGTTTCATTCAAGGTCCCGAAATGGTATTTGCTCTATATTTGGAAAGGATACACGGGGCTCCGAAAGGGTTAATAATTTTTTTCCTAGTTTTTCCAACGAAGTTTTGAAGATCGTTCAAGGGCAAGTTATTATTATTTTTGAAATTAAGCGAAATTAGACTAATTATATGATTATTTAAGACATATAAGTGAAATGGACTCCTAACCAAGCAAGATTTCTTTATTGAGCATTTCCCAAAAAGTCGATGAACTGCATTTTTTGAGATAGATAAATAATCAATAAATTGGCCATGACATTGAAGGGTGCTCCAAGGTCGAAGAATAAATTTATCGTTACGTCCCACGCATTGTGGTTTATTTTTGACTACAATGTACCAAGTGCAGGGATCAGGATTCAGTGTTTGATAGGAAATTCGAAAATCTGGTGCGTATATATTTCTGTCAAAAATAATAAGTAATTAATGTTTTTTACGTAATGATAACGCTTGGTAAAATTAAATTTTGAAATGCTAAAATATAATTAAAAATTTAAATAGCACTAAAATTTTAATAAAATAATCTTAAATGCTACGAATTTTGAATAACAAAAATACTAAACTATCATGAAAAATATTTACACACTAAATTATTTGAATTTAAGTTATATAAAAATAAATAAATTTTAAATAAAGCTTTAACAGAAAAATAATTATATAATTGCATCTTCCTACCCATTTTAAACAAACATGACTCCAAAATAAATTGTTGAAGGAGAAAAACGCTCTGTTATTCTTACTTTTTAATTTTAATAAGTTATAATCAATGTTGATTAACTAGGGATTGTTTAGGCTATTGATTTAGGCCTGTATAATTTTTTTTTATATCTTATTGTGAACTGCAGGAAGTACCAGAACCTCACTTTAATACACCTAATAAAATATTAAATTTCTATACCAGCTACAGCAACAAGTTACAGTTTTGAGCAAATATTTATTGGCTATGCTAACGAACAAAATGTTTTAGTTTTTATTTACGTATTTATATTAATTTAAATATTTATTTGGAGAAGAGTGGTTTTGAAATGTTTATCTTACAAAGCTGGAGATGATAAATGAATAAATAAGTAAAATTTTATCACGCTTAAATTTTATTCAATTAAGTTAAAATTTTATTTTAGAAAACAAATATTTATTCAGATTTTGATTTAACTAAATTGAATATAAACGAGTCAATTTAAAATGCATTTCAAAAAGTAATCATAATAGAATTATAATATTAGATTAACTTAGGATTTTCCATTTTGCCTTAAAAATTGTTTACAAATATAATCAATTACAACAAGAACTTAGGAAATACAAAATGTGTCTTTGGAACAAATAAATATAACTTTCGTAACACTAAAAGTCACCAATAGCACAGTGGGTAATATATGAAAACACGTGTTTCGAAGTGTACAGGTAATCTGCTTACATCTGTTTAAAAAAAGAAGTTGAAGTAATTTTTTCACAATGAACTCCATTATCAAAACATATTATTCTAAATGTTAAACTCAAGACCTTGCATTTAAAATCGTCTGCTCGAAATTCAAAACTAATGTTTATGAAATCAAAAACCAAACGATTTTTAAAAATCATTTAATACTAAGTTTGAAAAGTCTTCTGTTAAAATCTTTTTACAGATGTAGCGTCTACGACAGAAAGGGTGAAGAAGAAAGCTAACTTTTTAATTCGGAATATAGATTATGTGTTAATTATTAGAATGATAATTTACATTACTTTCTTAGAAAGATTTGGTACAGGTAAGTTGTCAATGTTAAATATTTTTAAATACTAAAAGCTCTCTTCGTTATTTTTATTACTATTTATCATTTTTAAAAATGTTAATTTTTTGGGTTAAAATTGTGATTTTAATAATTCAAAAGCTAATCTAATAACTAATTTAATTCTTTCATATAATCCTGATGGCAAAAAAATGCAATATAAATTACGAGCACGTATTTCAATCGTATGTTTTCTTCTTCTTTCATTCCGCTTTCTTTTCTATCGGTTTTACTTTTTTGTAATCAATGTTTTTGGTAGAATTTATATATTTCTGTTCCTATTATAGATTTTTTTAATCCTGTGATGTCCATTTCCGTATTTTTTTTAACCATTTTTATTTCGTATTTTTTGAGTCATGAGTCATTTTTGTATTTTTTTTTTATTTCAATATTTTTTTTAAATCAATGTTAACGGTATAATTTTAACATTTCTGTTCCTTTTATAGTTTTTTTTAATACTATAATTTCCAACTTAATTTTTTTATTTTTTATGAAAAAGCAGTTTTTAAATTTTTTGTATTTTTTCATTTTGTATTTTTTTTTAATTTCAATATTTTTTTAAATCAATGTTTTCGGTAGAATTTTAACATTTCTGTTCCTTTTATAGTTTTTTTTAATACTATATTTTCCAACTTAATTTTTTTTTATTTTATGAAAAAGCAGTTTTTAAATTTTTTGTATTTTTTCATTTTGTATTTTTTTTTAATTTCAACATTTTTTGAAATCAATGTTTTCGGTAAAATATTAATATTTCTGTTCCTATTATAGTTTTTTTAATCCTGTAATGTCCAGTTCCATATTTTTTTAATCATTTTCATTTCGTATCTTTTGAGTCATGAGTCATTTTTGTATTATTTTATTTCAATATTTTTTTATTTCAATATTTTTTTATTTCAATATTTTTTTAAATCAATGTTTTCGGTAGAATTTTAACATTTCTGTTCCTTTTATAGTTTTTTTAATACTATAATTTCCAACTTCATATTTTTTTTATTTCTTTTTTTTTATGAAAAAGCAGTTTTTAAATTTTTTGTATGGCTGAAAATGACAGAAAAACAATAAAGAAATTCCATTGATCTAATTAACCTTTTTGGTTAAAAACTAATACTTATACATATTATACATTGATAATTACGGACGAATTTGGTATATTTTTTGATTATTGAAAATTATTTTTTGCCGATACAAGTAAATAATGAATTAATTTTATTTACCCTCAAAAATCTTCGCATGCACAAAATTGTAAAAATCAGTAAAACCATGCTCTCAAAAATCAATTATAATAAAATTATCTAAAAAAATTAAAATTTATGTTTTTAAATAGACTGAAAAGTTATAATTCTATTTTTACCACACATTTAACGAAAAATGTAAGGAGCATCACTTTCGAAATATATGGGTGCAATTTTCGGTGGTGATAGAAGTTGTGACAAAAGTGATGCACCTTTCGTTTTTGTTTTAGATTTTATAGCAAAAAAAAAAATAGTGTTATTTTTCAGCAATTTTTAATTTAGTTCAGTTTTGTGTTCGTAAGAATTTATTTAAGTCGTGCAATGGTCGAAATAATTGCCATCAAATTTGCTTTTACTATTTAGAAAACAATTGTATTTTGTATATTTACCAGCTCAAGGCCCCACTTGAGTACTCATCAAATTTGAGTACTCAATATAATCGGAGAGTGAATAAATTAAGTTTTTGACAAAATGTTATTTGGAGATAAATTATGTTTGAAACGACCATAAAAATATCAAAACTTATATTGTCAGCAGACGCACATAAGATTTAATCCCTTTAGCTAGTCAGAAAGTGGTTGAATTTTTAATGATAAAAAGTCCTATTTGGCACAAACATTTTTCATTGAGGTCCAGAAATGATAGGAATTTGTAAAGTCATTCAGCAAAGAGCTTTAGTCAAAGTTTGAATATTCTCACTAATCAAAATTTTAATTCTCGGTAATTAACACTTAACGATAACATTGTGATCGATTCGGTTTTTAAAACTTACCTTAACAGCAGTCATAGATCCCAAGTAGAGATTTGAAAGCTCTAGTTGGTCGGAAAATGTTCAAAATTTAGATTATAAGATTCCACACTTATAGATACAAGTGCGTGTGTAATTTGAAAGTGTGGTAAAATTTTCTATTATTTCAGAAAAATTGCCTAGTATGGTATAAAATGTAAACTAATTGAGTCAGACGTGTAAACTAATTGAGTCAGACGTGTAAACCAGTTATAAACTGCGTTCTTAAGAACCAGGTTTTTTTTCTTTCAAATTGGACAAATGAGAAAGGTTGGATAATTGTCTTTTTTTTTTTCTTTAAATTTTCAGGATATGTTTATTGCCAGTTTATTGCCAGTAATATCAAACATATATATTTGCGAAAATTTTGTTTTTGCTTGTTTTGGAAGTCTAAACTAAAATTCCTCTGGAATTAAAAACCCATCTATTTACATGCGGTAATATTTTTTTGTAAAATGAGTAAACCACTGAACTGTCAATTATTTTAGCCCTTATTACTTCTAGTCTAACTAATAAGATATAAAAGCTTTCAGAGACCTCTGCATCGAAGGTCAAAAGGCATAGAAAAATCTTCGAAATAAGGCTATTTTCTAACTTTCAGCGCCAAAATCTACTTGTGTCAACAGTGAATCCCAAATAGATGTATTTTTATGAATACAATAAGAAGTACCTAAAAAGTCAATATATATATATAAAAAAAAAGGGGGGGGGGGTAAACGCACTACCCTGAATAAATTTTGATCCTTTGATCGGATCTTCAGGTTCTAGGACTCCATCTTAATGGCTAGAGAGGGTGACCTAAATTATGCTAATTGAATAGTGCAGACGATATTTTAAATTACGAAATCATACAAAAAAGACGTACTTTCTCTTAATAAACATACCTTTTCTCGATAGACAAAATGTAGGGGATAGCTGCAATCTCAGAAATATGGTCGCCATAGTTTTGTCAG
The DNA here is from genome assembly GCF_982258835.1 of Parasteatoda tepidariorum. Lineage (NCBI taxonomy): Eukaryota > Metazoa > Arthropoda > Arachnida > Araneae > Theridiidae > Parasteatoda > Parasteatoda tepidariorum. Next base: position 103,322,261 of record NC_141758.1, read on the forward strand.
GAGAGCGATCCGAAGCTTCGACCCCCTAATATTAATTTTATTTTTTTGTATATTTCGCCATATCTCGAGAACTTTTAAAGCTAAATGAAAAATCTTTGCACAATATTATAAAATTCGTTTATCTAAAGATAAAAAAAAATAAATGAAAAAATTAATTTTAGTAAATATTTACTGTTTTTTATCATTTTATATAGTAACAATCGTAAAACTTTTGAATTGTAAGGTACGTATATATATTTTTACATAATTTTAAAGTATTTAATTTTACAATATTTGGGCGAAAGCCGCTGAACAGTTATTGAGAAATTAAATTTTAAGTACACGACTTTTTAAAAAATCCGATTTCTATGAAACTAAAAAGTTCTCGAGATATGACGAAATACGCAAAAAATAATATTAACATTAGGGGGTTTAAGCTTTGGATCGCTCTCCTGATCAAACTATTGGAACCATATTTCCCAGTTTGCTGTTACCCCCTATATTTTGGGGATCAAAAATCCGAATCCTTAGGGAAAAAAAAGGCATGTTTATTAAGAGAAAGCACGTTTCTGTGTATGATTTTGTAACTTTACTAACACCAATTAATTAGCATATTTGAGGTCACCCCCTCAAGCCATTAAGATTTAGTCCTACAACGTGAAGATCCGATCATTCAATCAAAAGTTATTCAGGATGGTCCGTTTTTTATTTTGCACACTGAACATTAGGCATGACATTAAAATGTACTTTAAAGTACTAAGAAGATTAAATTTTGATCCATAAGGTCATAACTGATTTTGTCAAAGCTTGACACAAAAGAAATTCGCTAGATAAGAAGCTTTAAGTATAGCTGAAACTAAATCAACTTCAGATCCATGGTTATTGATTCATCTATTATATAATGTAACCTTATATTTTAAGGCTCGTACCTGAATAATATTTAATATTTAAATATATTGTATCACATGACGCAATAATTAATTTACAACGTTTTAGTTCCAAAAAAGATAAGTGGAGGCGCCGGGTATCGATCCCGGTACCTCTCGCATGCTAAGCGAGCGCTCTACCATCTGAGCTACGCCCCCTACGTCTTGCAAATTAAACTGTTATTTATTCTCCCAATAAATATCAGATTTCGACTGCTAATTAAATAGGTCAGTAACGTAAACCGCGTCACAGGTAGAACTGACGAAACAGCTTCAGCACTTTCTTTCACGCCTAACAAAACGTCTAGAGAGTAAAAACTATTTATGTTGCATTATATGCTTGTTATAAACCTCACAATATATTCAATATTTCAACTCTCGTTAGAATAAATAAAGATGACTAAAACGAAAAAACATTGTAGAATTACAAATTTGTCAACATGGATAAAAATTCCACAAAAAATAACAAACAAAAAAATTACCAGGATAAAAATTATTTATAAAAAGATACAGCCCTGAAAGTGCTCTGTCATGCTTGGCTGATATGTGTGTGTAACAAACATGACATTTTGGTTTGTATAGTTTAGTTAGTTATGATTAAAAGGATTATATTTAATCAAATTACTTTTATAATATATATATATATATATATATTCGACAAAGTCAAAAATATCAAGTATCCTACCTTGCCTGATTCCTAAAAGAACTGAATCCTATATATATAATCTCAAAATAATAGTACAGTGTTCGTATAATTTTTCACGGCATTTACAGCCTTTAGTAAAATAATCTGATTAAGCTTGAATATTATTATTAATAGTTTGCAGAAAATGTGTACAAAATGTTCTTATGACAATTCACCAAAAATTAGCTCTTAAACAACCAGAAAATTAACTGCTAAGCTATAGGGGCTAAGCAATGGGGAAAAAATAAGAAAAAAATTATTTTTTATTGAAATAGATACATAGATTGCATTCGATAAATACTTCAATTGCATTCGATAGATAAATCAAATAAAATAAAATATGAGCCAGACACATTCTTTCAATTTCTTTTTGATTTTCTGTGGGATAGGGAGCAAAATAAAAAAGAGAAATTCCGAATTAACTTTTAAACTTAGGATTTCACGCATTGGGTCTCAATCTTAGTGTTAAAACTCACTTATGTTTTGTTATAAAAACCTAAGATTAAGATAATGAACTTTGCGTATCCACATGTTCTTATATAGCAATCGAAATCCACCCAAACCAACAAACAAAATTATTCGTATTACTAAAGATTTCAAAATCAAAAATGTTGTTATCGAATACATTCTACTACTTCATATTTAAATATATTGTATCACATATGACGCAATCATTAATTTACAACGTTTTAGTTCCAAAAATGATAAGTGGAGGCGCCGGGTATCGATACCGGTACCTCTCGCATGCTAAGCGAGCGCTCTACCATCTGAGCTACGCCCCCTACGCCTTGCAAACTAAACTGTAATTTATTCTCCCAATAAATATCAGATCTTGACTGCTAATTAAATAGGTCAGTAACGTAAACCGCGTCACAGGTAGAACTGACGAAACAGCTTCAACGCTTTCTTTCACGCCTAACAAAACGCCTAGAGAGTAAGAACTATTTGTGTTGCATTATATGTTATAAACCTCACAATTTATTCTATACTTCAATATTCCAACTTTTGTTAGAATTAATAAAGGTGACTAAAACGCAAATATTGTATAATTCCAAATTTGTTAACACGGATAAAAATTCCAAACAAAATAACAAACAAACAAAAAAGCAAAATTGCATTTAATATATCCATCGATTAAAAAAAATGAGTCGGACACATTCTTATAATTTCTTTTTGATTTTCTGTGGAATAGAGATCAAAATAAAAAAGCGAAATTCCTAATTAACTTTTAAAATAATGATCTCCCGCACTTGGAGTCAATCTTAGTGATTCGAGGACCTTTTCCTAAATTTGTCAATAATTAATTTGTGCTGATGACATACCAAGTTACGACATCAAATATAAAAAAAAGTACTTTCTTTGAATTAGTCTACCTTTTTGTTGGCGTATTTGGATTTTTGACCTTCAATACATGAGGGAAGGTCGCAATTAAAAAAAAATATGGTCTCAATATTAGTTTAAGCAAAAGCACAGTCAAAAGTTTGGATCCCTAAATATTAATTTCACTTTCAGCAAATCTCACTGTATCTAGAAAGCCTTTCAAGCAAATTGAAAAAATTTTGTGAGCAATTACAAAATTCGCTTACTCAAAGATATAGAAATTAATTTTCAATAATTATTGATTATTTTGTATTATTTAATAATAATTTTTAATGCAAGGTAATTTAAGGTACAAATTTTTTTTTCATCATCTTAAAGTTTGTAATTTTGAAAGGCAAAGTTCAAAATTTAAAGGAAATCGGCCAAGTTGCTCTCGAGAGACAAAGCCTCTAAAATTTGCTTTTTAAATTTTGATAACTTATAAATTATTAAACCTTCTCCGTTCGCACCTTCTTATTCTCTTCGTTGGTATCCGAAAAAACGAGTATTTAAAAACGAGTACTTAAAAACAAGTATTTTGACAGAAAAACTCACGTTTTTTTTTCACCTTATAGTAATTCCCAATTCTTCCAGTTTTCATAACTATTTTGTTTTTGAATGTGCGTCAAATAGAACTTCAGTTAAAAACCTTTTAGTTATAGACGATAGCTGTCAAACTTACCGGAAATTACAAGAACGAAACCGGAAGTAGGTAATAGTCTCGGTTTTATTTCTATTTCTGAGAATATTTTTCTGAAATATTTAATTTTTAAAAGCTCTTAGACTCTCGTCTAATAATTATATTTTAATAAGATTTTACGGTTCGTTGTTTCTGTTTGTTGGCAACGCATGTAAAATTTCCTATTTTCGCAGTTGCATTATCTTTAATTCATCAATACATAAAAATATTTAGTGTTTTTTCCTAATTATAAACAAAAACAATATTTAGATTCCTTTATACATAGAAATTAAAGTATAAAAATATTATGAGATTGTTGTTTCATTCTTCTTGTGTTGAACGCTGAATAAGTTATAGATTCTAGACAGTATTCACGAACTATTTTAAAATATCGTTACAGAGAACTCCAGGCATTAAATATGAAAATAAAACTAAGCAAATGTATGAAGGGTTGCGCCACCTATAAAATACAATATCTTTCAGCTGTCAAACGCTCATATTATCCATCTAAAATGTAATTATAAACTATTATTGCATTTTTCTCAGAATGAAAAATTTTATACGTTTCTGACTACGAAAAGCAAACTAACGGAAATAATTATTAAAAATTTTTCTTCATACTTTCAGTGAATATTTCTAGTACTTGTGGTTATGTAGCTGACCTCCAGAATTCAGATAGCTGTATTATTTTTTGTTCTAAGAGATATTTTGTAGTTAATAATATTAAAAAAAATTTTAAAAAAATTTGAAAAATATGCTTAACACTCTATAATTTTTATTAATTTTATGATATAATTTAAGTTGAGGTTCAGATAGTTATACGAAACAGCTCAGAATTTTTTTTGTTGTATGTATAAGGGTGATTCTTACGAAATATGACATTTACTGTCCCTTGCTCCAAGATCTAATACTATAATACTAAAAGAACTTTGAAAAAAAAAATGATAAATTGCATTGCTGTTAGCATTTTAAAATGACTTTGCACTAGCATTGACTGTTTTGTATACTTAAAAAATTTAATTGAACATCAAAAAGTCATTTTCCTGGCATGTCCCAAACAATATTTCCAATAGTACCTAGCTTCAAAACTTCCCATACATTTTTCAAAGTCGAATTTTTTTTCATCTTGTCCTATGTAAGCATTTCTAGAATATATGCAGAGGGTATTGTTTACTAAAACTTCGCTTAAAATAATTTTTTCTGTCAATAATTTGTTTGTCCCATGAAAATCTGTCATTTTCCAGGCTACTTTTATTTAGTGATTTATAACCAAAATAGATAGCGCCAGGAATCAATATCTTATGTTAATAGATTGATTAGATACCCTCCTATCTGAACGTGTCTTGTTGCATGAATAAAGAACTAATTTTCTGGCTCAAAATCTATTTCAAAAATTTTTTCAAGGTGAGTAGGTTTTTATGCTGTCATTTTCATGGCTTCTTGAAATCATTAATAACAAAAACTACAAAGATTTATCTGAGTAATTTTAAGAAATACTGTTGTTTTCTGCAGAATATAAACGTCTTCGGCCAAAATATCAAATTAAAGTAAAGTTATATGCTATAAAATGGCGAATTTGTCATTATCCTGGCTGTCATTTTCCTGGCTTATGATTGCCAGGACATTGAAGTGTTACCAGAAATTCTTTTTAACTGCTAATACTGTAAAAGGGTAAAGCAAATATTAACCTAATACCAAGTTTATGCATGATTGTAATATGCTTGGATGTAATCAAAATTATTTATTTATTTAAATGATTGATTTTTACACACAATTTTATTCTGCACGTATCAATAACAAAATTTTTTTGTTTCTTTCTACAGTGGATAAAAAGAATTAATTTAAGCAATTCATGGTCCATCTAACATAAAGGCTTAAGTTGAGTTTCTTACTATTAACTTAAAATGACTGTTTTTTACACTTCTAAGGTAACATGTCATTTTCCTGGCATTCAAGATTTGGTGAATTTCTATTTTATTTTTTCTCTCTAGCAAATGTCAATAAACTACGACACTGCTGTCTATAAGATATTAATAAACGTATCCAGTGTTACACTATCATGATACGCACATTTTAACCTAAAAAACTAAATTTATATATAAAATTATAGCTGTATTTATTATGCAAAGTAATTTAAACATACATTGCCGCGTGCATTCTTAAATTTAATTGCTACTGATAAAATCCGTTAAGTTTGCCTGAGTTTTTTGTTTGAAATGCAAACAAAAAGGGATTTAACTGCTTTTTATAAAATAACTTTTAGAGAAAGCGGTAAAACATTACATAAAGCAGTGGCTTCGAAAATCATTTTAAGGTCATTTCCCTCATAAAATGCGTTAACAAGTTTGAAATGTTCTGAAATATTTTGGGAAATAGGGAAAGTGGATCCCAAAGAAAATTTCGTTAAATAGAAAGTTCACTTCGCTATTTCGAAGTTATTTTGCGAAGAAATTTCCAAAATGCTCTTGGTTCCTCGAAAAAATTCGCAAAATGGAAGTTCGTTAAATAGAAGTACGACTGTATATTGTTATAACAAATTTGATGAGTTCTCAACTGTATTTTAATATTTTTGTTTACTGAACGGATAAATGTATTTTAAATATAATTTTTGCATTCATCACTTTATGAATGAAACTGACAGTTAAGTTCTAACTCATTTAACGAATATCTTTAACTATAATTTATAATAGTACATTAATGTAATTTGCACCAAAAAATAATAATTGTAAAACAGTTAATAAGATCCGAAACCGATTTAAATAATTTTATTTTAAAATGCAACGCAAAATTACATTATTCTAAAAATAATAATAATAAAAGTAATCCTCCCAAACTCTTAATTTTAGAAATTACACAACATCAAAGACGTAATAAACAGTATAAGTAAGTATAACCTTTAAACAAGGGGTACAAAAATATTTATAGGAAAGCAATATTTTTATGACTTTGGTCAGTTTTATGCTGATGGCAACCAAACCAATATGAAAATTAATGTGGTAAAACTGGATCCTACCATGTGATTTTCCGGTCAATAAAAATGTATTGACTACAATGCTAAACTGTGACACTATCATTAGATTTTCATCTTTTGTAAGAAATGTATTTATTTACACTAATATATATAAAACTAGTGGGCTGCGCCTCCTGCTCGCTAACGCTCGCCAACCCCGAAAATTGCTACGCAATCTTATATGTTTTGCTTCGCAAACCAAGCTTGCTTCGCTCGCTACTAACTTAGGTACATTGCAAAGGCACACAATTCTAAGAATTCAAAACAATCATTCAAATCCGTATAAAAACTTTTTTTTTTTTAAATTACATCTTTTTAGTAAATACTAAGTCATTAAAATAAATTTGAATTCAAATAAATGACATGTAATTCGTTAAACCTATTAGAGATGTGCTATAGTATAATTCGTGATATAAATCAAAAATCGTCAAATAAATTCGTAAGATATAAATTCATGAAAAAAAGCGGTTTCGACAAAATACTAAAATAGAGATCTATCGACAAAGACTACTCACTTCTGCCTATCTTTGCATGAGATATGAGATAGTATGAGATTTGAGAGTATGATTTAGTATGAGATTGCCGCAGCTGATGCTCTCTGGTTATTTCAGTTTCCGTTTTTAAAAGCGCTATATGTTGAGCCACCACAGCTAGATTTGGCATGTGACATTTTTAGCGGCAATCATTGGTCGATTCACCGTGTAAGAGAAATAGTAACGTAAACAAAACAAAGCAAACGTTACCACCGGCGGAAAAGAAATACAGTCAAAATTTGGGAGCCACGTAAGAGAATTATATATATTAGATATAAATTGCAGCAATGTTGGGAAAAGTATCTGATTTTTCAAAAATTTTGTATCGAGTGTAGTCGGATACCTTAGAGAGGGACAAACCAATAAATCATTATTGCTTAAGTGCTAGACATAAATTAATTTGCAATGAAATTGAGGAACACTAAACTGACAAATACGTAAATTAATTTCCAGTATAGATCTGATAAAGCCTGATAATATTATGTATATTGCATACCCATTTAACTCTTAACGGACTTCTAAATAACAAAACACTTTTACTTACTGGGTCCAATATGGCGGCAAAAATCACTTAAATTTTTTAATCACGCTTATTGTTGTCATATTTGTAATCAATTTAATTGTAATTATTTATATAAATATAATTAATTACTGGATCCAATACGGAGGCAAAAATCACTTTATATTTTACTCACTCTTATTGTTGTCATATTTGCAATCAATTTAATTGTAATTATTTATATAAATATTATTACTTACTGGGTCCAATATGGAGGCAAAAATCACTTTATATTTTAATCATGCCTATTGTTGTCATATTTGCAATCAATTTAATTGTAATTATTTATATAAATATAATTACTTACTGTGTCCGATATGGTGGCAAAAATCACATTATTTTTCAATCACGCTTATTGCTGTTATATTTGTAATAAATTTAATTGTAATTATTTATATAACTATAGTTAATATTATAATTCTACTTGATGGGAAGTAAAGGGTCAATATGTTTAAATTGCACTCCACTTGCCGTAATACATTTTTACACTCGGCTGAAAAAGTTTTAAAACTTTTAAAGTCAGTTTTCAGAAGTCTTTTCAATTCTGACTTTCTTGAAGTTTTCAACTTCCTTCAATTTATTCTTTTAGGAAGTTTTTTTAGCTTTGGAAGCAAAGAGAGTTTGGTAGTATTTTATAAATATCTGTGAAAGTGGTTTTTAGAGAAATAGTTGAGTTTTAACCCGTTTATATAAATAGTTTAGAGAGTCACAACCCAATATGCAATGAAAATGAACCCGAAATAAATTATCTGATTCTTGGACTCGATAATTCTGTTATTTTCCCCAGCTGTTTAGTTTCTTTAATTTTTATACTATATCCACGTTCCTTAGGAGCTCTATACTAATCTTCCCTCTTATTGTTTCGCTTATATTCTTCTGATTTATTTAGTTATTTATTTAATTGCTCCTCAGACTTTGCAACAATATTTAATTTCGTTATACGGAATGCATACTATTACTTGACTTTGGCGGAATGTAGCCCCTGATAACTTTTACATTTGATATTTAATTCAAACAAATTCTTTCGCAATTTAGTTTCTTGAGCCTTGGAGGCTCAGGGGATACAAAGTTCGCCTTCCTATGGCGATTCGAGTCCCAGCCGTGACTGGTCGATACGAATTCCGCAACCGGCTTGCACCGAGCACAGTGCTGATGTAAAATATCCTCCGTGGTAGACGAATCATGGGTTAGAGTACAATTGCCTTCAGGCTAACCGTGGGAGGTTTTCGTGGCTTTCCTCTTCATGTAACGCAATAGCGGGTTAGTTCCACTAAAAAGTCCTCCACGGAGGCAAATTTTCCCCAATACTTGATCCAGGAGTTCCCTTGTCTTCTGGATTGGTTTCAAAATTACAAGGCTACGATGTTGAACATTAGTAGTTATAAACTCAAAATTAGGTCAGTTGTTCAACTACGGTTATAAAATAAAATAAAATAAATTTAGTTTCTTTATTTTAATTTTTAAATTTAAACTTAAATATTTTTTTTTTCAGATATACATTTCGCTTTCAAACGCTTTTATTTTTAAAACATATTTTAAAATAAACGTTCTTTGCTTCAAAGTTAATAGAGATTTTTAAGAAAAAAAGATTTTTATTTACACATTTATTACACATTGATTAAGGGCACTTGAGTGTATTGCCGTAAACAGATCCTGAGTAGATTATATATGATCATTTTTTGAAGAATTAACATAGCATGACACTAACATTTTAAATTTTTATAATATAATAATATTGCATAACGTTATAGACAGCTTGCCCCCTAAGTGGTAACCCAGAATCAAATCTTAGCAATGACGATTCATTTCGCGTACAGCTTCCGGAATACACCGTTCTCAGTGATAACGAAAATCATTCCACTAATAGGCGGATCATGAGTTATCAATCTGTGAATTTCGTGGTTTTCTCTCTTATTTAGCGAAATAATTCTCTATGAAGGTGAGTTGGCCCAAATGATTCCATGGGCGCTCCATTGTCTTTATAGAAGGCTTCAAAATTATAAGAAAACGGAGGTGAACGTTAATATACTTGCAGATCTGGAATGACCAGCTGTTTGGATATAAAATACAATATTTGAAATAATAACCTTAGCTGAAGATTAGTAATTATAACTTACTATTTATAAAATCAGTGTTGTGGTTGAGGGCCAAAGACAAATATTTTTCTCATATTATATTTGTGTACGATATTGAAGGCTTCGCAGTATCAGAAAATTTAAAAAAGAAAAGAAAATTATGGAATTCTGAAACTGAGTAGTGCCTAGTTATTATCAGTGGCCACTTTTTAAAACATTGGGTTACTTTTTCAAAAATTAAAAATTTTAAAACATTAAAAAAAACTGTTGAATTAGTTGAAAATAATATGTGAAATTTTTTGAGGAATGAGCTCGAAATAAAAGTAATTTACATAATATTATAAAATATTCACAGTTAAATATTTATTTAAAAAAATTATAATGAAATGCACAGGTAATGCACTTCGACAAAAATGGCAATTGGCAGCAATTTTTAAATCGCCATTTGGCATATTTAGTTGTCCTGTGGCCAGTGGCAGCTTTTAATTTTGCTCTATGCAGATTTATAAAATTTTTTTGTATTGAAATGAGGTTAAAATATTTCTTTCTTTTTTTGGTACAATTTATAACCGTTGTACTTCACAGTTTCATGTTAATATGAAAATATAACGACGAATTCTTTTTTTTTTCAATCTAAAATGTTTACGTTTAAATTTTAAATAAGGTCACATTCATCGTTCTATATCTCTACATAGTGCCAATTCCAACCACAAAGTCTAGACTGTTACAAACCTTTTAACTAAGCGTTCGACAAAATGACCTCATATCTCTAATCATATCCTAAAAAAATCCATCCTTCGTTTTAAAATAAAATAATAATATTTTTAACAAAGAGGGGGGGGACATTAATATATTAGATTTATAGGACTACTTTTGTAGTCAATGGCCAAGGCCAAATACCTTTTTTTAAGTTCCCTTCTGATGAAGCCATTAAATGATCCGGAGGGATCTATAAAATTCTTATTCTATGTTTATAGATTTAGGTTATAACGTTTTTCAACGCAATAGTTCAACAATCCAAATCTGAAGATAATCTGAATGGATTGTACATTTGAAGGCCAACAACCTGTCGCCAAGTGATGCCAAATATATGTTAAATCTGAACATTTGAAAAGAGCATTCGAATTCGGAATGAGGTTACAGTGTTAACTCATTGGGAATGTCCAATCATCCGTGCAGCACCGATTTCGATCGAAAGGTCCAGTCAACTGCATTTCTTTTTTTTTTTGGCGACATATTAGAAGAAATGTCGGCGAAACTTCCCCACAATCATAGAAATCCACCATCTATTAGCTCTAAATGGCACCGAGAAAAAGCACAATGATAACACCTCCATCTGTTGTGCCTTAATAATAAGTACCACAATAACAGAAACGGGCCCCCGCACAATGAGCAACAAAAAAAAATATATAAATAAATACCATTCCAGAAAATCGAAAGAGAAAAAATTCTAATGAGGTAAAAACCGTCAACGCCGAAATCCCTCTTCTTTTGGACGACAGAGGAAACGCAGATGGCATCTAAACAGCAGGCTCTAGATTTGGAAAAAAGCAACAGAAAAAAATGTTCTAAACACATAACAGACCGAGGGTAGTGGGGGTAAAATAGCCCCTCTACTAACCCCTGGAAAAAATATAGAGGGGAGCACGTGGGCTGTATTACGAAGGGATGATCGAATGAAAAAAAAAGAAAGAAAGGAATTGGGCCCTCACCCAGGGTTGAAGAACACATGAAAATCGTTCTGATGTAACAGAAGCAGCCGGTTCGTTCGGTTTTTGAATGTGGGTCGACGGATGGGGGCCCAGATGAGGGATTAGTTCCCTTTTTTTTTTCGAACTTTTGGTGTAGCCCGTGCGTTAGGGGCTATTGCAGGGTTTGCGATGGCACAGTGCAGCTGTAGTAAAGAGGCTTGGGTGTATGCAATTTTCATTAATGAGCAGTGCGGACAGCTTAAATTGATTTTGAATATTGTGGTTCTAAAATGCATGGTTATAATTTAAAGAGGAAAATATAATGCTTGAGAAATCTGCAAGGTGTTGCAATTGGATAATGTTGATGTCTAAGGATATGGCTCGTTTAAAGAAAATTCTGGGGTTTTTTTCTCTATTTATTTATTGAATTTTATTTTTTACCATAGAAAAAGAACGTTTTTTTCCTTCTGAGTTAAACAATATTAGCTCTGAGATTCAAGTTTTAAAAAATGACAGGAAGGGGATTTTTTGCTTAGGAATAAATAAACTCATAAATGCTATAAAAAATAAACAAGTATTTCAGTTAATTTAATACAATTAAAATGCATTAATTGCTACATAAAAACATGATACATTTTACTTTTTGCGCATTTTACGTATAGCTGGGATATTTTTATGGTGTATTTCTTAACATTTTGGACTGATAACGAAATCTGCAAGTCCCAAACAATAAAATATGGCTCATAACATTGTCAAAAAAAGTTAATTGAGCTAAATTCCCAGCCTTTCTTATAATTTTTCAGAACAAGGAGTAGGGTAAAATTATTATATTTTTACATCTACGCTAACTATTTATTTTTATTATATTTTATTATTATATTTTTACTTATTAATTAATATATTATAAAATTGCTATATTATTATATTTTTACACATTATATTTATACATACACGCTTTGTGGAAAGCATGTCAACAGAAAAAAAAATTTAAAATACTATTTTTTAAACAATAAAGTAATATCAAGTAATATCCAATATATTGGCGGCTGAGTCTCATGAGTTTTAATGCATTAAAAGTGCATTATCGCTTATCTAATTTCCACGCAACTCATTTTTTACCTTTCCATAAAAAGCATTACAATACTGTACTTCATTGTATTACTCGCTTAACTTCTGCTTTCATTCATTATTAATTAAAATTGCTGTCATTCATAACTAAATCAAACATTTGTCATGAAAAAAGGACAAAATATCCTTTTAGTGTTTTGTCGAAAAATTAAGTATTTGACCACAGCATGCAAAAGTAGAAGACCTCAAATTCAATGATTAACTAATATTTTCAATTAGTTTTATGGGAGCCGTGATGGCTCAGGGGATAGAGCGTTCGCCTTCCAATGAGGTGAACCGGGTTCGAATCCCAGCTAAGGTTGGTCGATACGAATTCCGCATGCGGCTTTCACCAACCACAGTGCTGATGTGAAATATCCTCAGTGATAGACAGATCTTGGGTTGGAGTCAGGCTAACCATGGGAGGTTCTCGTGGTCTTCCTCTCCATGTAACGCAAATGCTGGTTAGTTCCATCAATAGTCTTGCAGGAAGGCAAATTTCTCCTAGTACTTGATCCTGGAGTTCCCTTGTTGTAAACCCAAACATTGAGCTGGCTGCTCAACAACGGTTATAAAATGAACTAAAATTAGTTTTATGGTTACAGCTTCAAAGCAAAGAGTTTCAGTTGTTTGTTCGATCTTCTCCACATATATTTAAGCTATTAATTATTGCTGGAGATATCCCATTCTAAAATTCTGACGATCTAGATTTTAACATGACAAAAATACTAAATCAAGTCAGTTGAAGTTATACAAGAAATTTTTTATTTATTTAAAGCAACAGAAAAATTAATTACACTATTAGCAACAATAAATAATAATTATTGTCTAGCTTTAAAAACACCAAAGGTGATAGAGAGAGACTTAAATCAATTTTCTGTTTGATGAATCGTTGCTAATCTGAGGAAAGGTCAGTTTATAGGCCACGAGTCAAATAATTAACCGGTGTTTGCAATTAGTTTCATGATCTCAGATCCGAAATCGACTTAATAGTATCAGCAAAGAGCTTTAGTTTGAATTGTTTAGTTGATTTTTCTCTACCTATGTTTAAGTCATTATTTACTAATGGAGATGCCCCTCGCTAAAGATTCTTGACTCTCGGGTTTTTGACGAAACAAAAATTGAAGTAAAAAAATCAATTACAGTTTTATTTTACTAAATGTTATCTATTTTAAAAGTGCTTAAGTTAACGGAGTAACTCTTATTTGTATTCCTGGCTGCCCTTCCTTCAGAAAACGTGATCTGGTTAACTCAAACGCGTCTCTTCTATGGGATAGTTGCAAGTGACGTTGTGTGGGTATCTCGATCTTGATTGGTTGTTGAAGCGTGGCATTTGTTTACATTAGCAACTGTTCTTTCCAATCTAATTCGACTATACCAAACTCGTCAAGTATCAATTCTCTTAACACTAGATTGCCTAAGGAAGTCATTTTGACTGCTTTTAATTTCAATTAGAAAAAACAATGATGTATACAATGACACAATTTCTTAGAATTTTGTGACTTTTTGAACAACATATAATTTTTTTTATTGTTAATATTTACTAATAACTTGTTACATAACTGGAAATAATATAAAAAATGCTAAAAATTAATTCTAAACAAATTTATTGACGCATTCACAATCTAGTCAATTTGACTGCTTTTCGCCAATATAGTATGTTATATAATTTTCTGTATTTCTAGCGTTAAGTGACACAATCTAAATTTTTCCACAAAGGATCTTTCATTATATATTTACACAGAGACTTAACACAAAGACAGGCACGAAGCCACGTGGAACATAAACAAACTAATTATGCATCAAAGTTGGCAGGTACACGAAACAAAAATATATCACAGTTACAATAAAATACATAACCAAATAATAAATCTAAGTTAGGTAAAAGAAGAAGACGAGAAATAATTATATTTTAACTCATTCGATGAGCAATACAGTTCTGTATTCAATTAACTTATAGTTAATTTACGTGTTAACTCATTTGGAGAAACATATCTCAGCTTCAATACGCCATTTTGATGATAAAGATCAGCTGGCGCTGATGACATAGGTCACATGTGTGGGTATGGAAGGTTTTCTTCTTTTTGAAATGGAAGTATCCAATTGCATCGATTTATCCAAAAACCAGTCGTCACTATTTTTTCAAAATTGATATTCTTGCATTTTAAAGCTTGGCTAACATAGATACTATAGCAAAGATATAAGAAATTCATATCCTCCTACTTGGCAGAATATATTTTGTGTAGTGAAATCTCAATTTGATTCGAAAACCTGGTCATGTGTTGTTCTCGGAATAACTTGGAAATATACCTGTAAACAGCTGCCGTTGTTGCGCATGAAATTGTTTGCAAAACCTAAAAATTGATTATTTAGTTTTGGCTTGTTTGTAAGTGTGAACTGTAAAGGAGGTGAGACAGCAAATAATATGATACTTAATCTCAAAAGCAGGAGGCCGAAGCATTATAAGAAAAAAATTGTAATTGAAATGCTCCTATGAAGAAGCAAGAAAGACGAGAGTGTTACATTATGGACATAGCCTGATTGGTAGGACACTGGGCCGATGTCCAAGAGGTCGTGGGTTCGATCCTCGCCGGCCGAAGACTCCCCGTGTAGTAAGTGGTGACTGATGCACGTTAAATCTGTCGAGTTGCAAAGTCCTCCATGTTCCCATAACAAATCATACCTCTGGGGGTACTGATCCAGGAGTTTCCTTGTCTTTTGGATTAGGTTCAAAATTACAAGGCTACGGAGTTGAACAGTAGAAGTCGTAAACCCAAAATTGGGTCTCAGCTGTTCAATGACGGTTATAAAATAAAGAATAAAATAAATATTTTGAAGCCGAAAAAGCTGCTCGTATCATATGAGCAGTGTATTGAGAGTGCCATAGTTGAATGAACCGCTCCTGATTGGTATGACAAGTTCGACTTCCAGTGTCCTCTTGAGTTCGACAAATGCGATTAAACGCATGAAAGTTCACATCAAACAAGAAAGGAAGTGGTTGGTAAAACAGATTACTCCTACATTTAAACTTTTAAGAAATTTAAGAATCTACGGAAGTTTAGTTGCGATTGATATTTTGAAACATTAAACATAAATTAGAGACAACGTAAAAAGGAAGAAAAAAGAAACTGTGCCCATTTTTTTCTTCAAATTAGAGACATTTTTAATGCTTTTTAAGACATTCTTTTGCTGTTAAAAACAATATTAGAGATTTCTAGGTCGTCAAAACCCAGCCTCTAAATGACTCAATCATCCTAAATTAAAACCAATCTGCAAGCGTGGTACACAAAATTTATTCCGTGCTCTAAGTCATTTCTTATTTCGGAACAAGTTTCGACGCATTTTTGTTCTGACAGTCGAACGTTATTCAACGTCTAATATCTATATTAGAAACAGCTTTCTATTTGAATTTCAATTTCACGCAATTGCAACGTGTTTCAATTCACCCAAACCAACATTGAACGATGGAACGGTGTCCATTCTATCACATTTGATAAATGACCCTTATTATTATAAGGGAAGACCGCCAATTCAGGTGGGCCTCAAAGCCAAGGTGCTGCAATCATCAATTGACATTTTTTTATGTGTCTTCAATTATAGAATAGTTTATTGGCGACAAAAGGAAGAAAACTTATCATAGATTTTTTTTCAAAAAAATCTCAGTGACATTTGCCGATTTTCTCTGTTTGTTATACCGAGACATGACACTTGGAAAAATGGAATTTTTCCGATTGATCACTGATTACCTGAAAGCAATCGTTGATTTTTTTTTTCCCCTCGTGTTCTTGGTGGATTGCAATTATTTTTTGTCTTTGTGTGTGAGATTTATTTTTGTCATTGTAGCCGGATGTAGTTTCACATTTGATGTCGTTGAAGTTAATTTTGAATTCACCTCGCGTTTGGAATTACACATAACCAGAAAAAAATTCTTTTAATAGACCTTTACAACGATATCAAAACTTGAAGGACTCGCGAAATTTTATTGTTTTTATTTGGCATATCACCCAGTAGAAATTTTTTTTCCCGAACACTAGACAGGAATTATGACGGTTAACAATACAACAATTAATAATTGATAACAATCATGAATCTAGAGCCATGATGGCTCAGGGGATAGAGCGCTCGCCTTCCAATGAGGTGAACCGGGTTCGAATCCCAGTGATAGCTGGTAGATACAAATTCCACATCCGGCTCGCACCGACCAAGTACTGATGTAAAATATCCTCAGTGGTAGACGAATCATGGGTTAGAGTCCCCTTGCAGCCAGCCCAACCATGGAAGGTTTTCGTGGTTTATGTTATGATTTTTCATCAAAAAGTCCTCCACGAAGGCAAATTTCTCCCAATACTTGATCCAGGAGTACTTTGTCTTCCGGATTAGGTTCAAAATTACATTAGTAGCCGTATACCCTAAATTGGGTCGGCTGTTCAACAACGGTTATGATATGAAATAAAATCATGAATCTAAACGTTCAATGTGAACTTATTATAAATATGACCACTATCGCGAGAGGAGAAGTCTTGCAATAGCAATTCTGAATCGTCAGAATAACTGAATAATCAGAATAATTTTCTGAATAGTCAGAGCAATCAAATCTCTTCTGGTGCTTAATATATGCTTCAATAATTTCTTTAATTCATCAGTACGATAATATCACGAGCAGAATTCATTGCTATTTAGTCGTCAATCGAAATTTCAAACACTTTGAGCCTAGCTACGTTTTCTCTTTCAGACTTAACACATTCAGACTAGCTACGTTTTCACTTTCAGACTTAACACTTTCAGACTAGCTAGCAAACGTTTTCTAATCACTAGAATCACAATTTATCGCAATCGAGAAAGGAATTTAATGTCAATCAATATTCTGACTAGAAAGAGTGATCAAATCTTAACGAAGGCTTTGAGCCTTGCTGACAAATCACGTTTCAAAAATTTTCAGTTCATTGCAAATTATTTAATCTTCAAATCGAATCTTTCGTCAAAGCAATTTCAATCACTTTCCGAGTATTTAGAGTGCTCAAATTTCCCCTTGAGCTGTGTGTCTCTTGACAAGACAAAATTTATCTTCATTGTATCACTGATCGAAGTTCTTGTATGATTTAAAAATTAACAGGCACAAAACTGAAGGAAAAAAATAAATAAAATAAAATATAAATTAGAAAACTACCTTTTTCAAGTACTTTGAAATGGGAGAAATGGTTTAGTTTTCGTCTGGCCCAACGTGCGACATATCCCTTCTACATATTAGAGCTATGTTTTTTTCTTTTTGTTTTGTTTTGTTTGTTTGTTTGCTTGTTTTAAGAACTGACTGAAAGGAAATAATTTTCTCTTTTCTACTCGTAAAAAGCGCTTTAAAATTTTATTTCATTTTATCTTTTTAAATTTGGATCTTTATTGTATGAAACATTTGAATATTAGTTTTGTTTCGGATATAGTGTTTTGTATTAAAGAATTTATTATTTTTTTACTAGGGGTTTTCTTTGAATGACACATTTAAATTTTAGTTTTGTTTCGATCGAAGTGGTTTGAATAAAAAAATTATTTATAATTTTATTTATTTAATTATTGATTTTTTAAAACAAAAAAGAATGGCCGTTTTTATTTATTTATTTATTTATTTATTATTTTTTTTGTGTTTGAGCTTTGTGTATCCAATAGATAATAAAAATTTTAAAAAATGTACATAATCTTCAAAAAAAAAATTTTTTTTTGCTAAGTTTTATTGTAATTATGTATGAAAAAACTTAGTTAATTATTAACTTAAAAAAATTTACTCCGACAGGATTATATCCAGGAAGGATTGATATATATGATTGCATTTGTTCAATCATTATTTTTTTGTAAAAACTAGTAATGCGTAAAATTCAGATAGTTTTTTTTAACATTAGTCATTAAAAACATTATGAACAAAAGAAATATAATTTATTTTTAGTTAATTATTCCATCTGTTTAACTTGCCCTACGAAATTTGTTTTCAGAATTGTTTTTATAGAATAACTCATTTTTGAGTAGGCATTGTGAAATTTCCAACATCCTTCTCTTGATAAATTCTTTTCCAGTTGAAAATAAAAATAGTTACGATTAATTATTTTCAGTTGTTTTTTATCTTCGTCAGTAGTTTTTCAAATTATTCTTCATTATTCAGGAAATAGTAATCACTTTTCACTCAATCCGATAAAGAAATTAGACCACCTAGGAAATAACACTTAATCGTTTTCAGAAAATTCGAACGCACTTCCTAGATGCCTCTATTCATGGCCAAAAAAACCACAAAAACCGCATCCAGGTGGCCAAAACCTAAACAATAATTTTAGGCAAGCTGGGATGAAAGGGTAAATATAGGCTATAATTCCATTTCAGCTTGGCTTCCGCAACAACATGACATGATGTAAAAAGAAATATTCTAAAAAACATCTGATAGACTTGCCCTACTACACTTTGTATTTCATGGTAATACTTTAGTTGTGGTAAAGGAGGCTTTTTGGCGCCGATTCATTGCGTTTCAAGCTGCAAATATGCACCGCAACTTCATCACTCTTTAATTAGAAAGCATTTTACAAGCATCTTTGCGGTTTTATGCTATTGAAGTTTCGCGAAGCGTGCAGAAATGTTCAAGATACATTTTTTGTTGGTGATACTTAAACGTATCAATTTTAAAATAATCGCGATTATAATCGGAACAATTTAGTTATTTGATGTTTATGAAGTTATTGAAAATAAGCGTTTCCAGAAAAAAACGTGCTTGTAGAATTATTTTTAGAGCGTGATATTGGAAAAGCGTGATTCCAAAGATAAATATACCGCAGAAAGTTTTGTGTATAGCGTTCGAATGAATTAGCGTTTGAACAAGTGTAAACGAACAAATCTCCTGCTACCAATTACAAGAAACTTCTGGCTGAGGGTCTCCTTCGACCTTCTCCCAAAATTTCGGTCTGTTGCTCTAGCTTTCATATTCTTACGAGCAGGAATTTTTTAAATTTTTTACATTGATTGTGGTCACTTTTTTAATAATTTAATATCACGAGGTCAGCAGTCCAAGACGTTCTTGCTCAAGTACTTGATGGTCCCTTAAAATATGTGATGGTTTTTGTGGGTTTCAGTGCGATTCATGATGGCCCAACATGACGGTCATGATGGTCACCATCATCCAACATTTTCCATTCAGTGCACGTGGTGTTTGATATGCCAGCAAACTTCCATCATTCCATGATGGAAAAGGCTACCTTAATACTATGATGATTAACCATCAAGAGATTTTGATTCTCATGAACTATAAGTTCTTGATGATCCATGATAGTTCCAACTATACATTTCTATGATGGTTTGATAGGAATTCTTGTTGGTTCAGCAGGAATATACCATCCAAAACATTTGGGTTTATTTTATGTTGGTCCATCATAAATCAGACCGAATTCCTACATTAAGGTGACGGTGGTTCATGACCGTTCCAAGATTTGATTTCTAAGAAACTATGATGGAATTTTCTGATTGTTCAACATGAACAAAGCATCAAAACAAATTGCTATTCTTATGTTGGACAATCGTAAATCCGTCCGAAATCCTGCATTGCGGTGATGGTTACTTATGTTGATTACCATCAGAAAATATAATGATTTATAATGGAATTACTGATGGTTACCATCAAGATTATGTTGGTCCATCAATGTAAAACCATCAAAATTTCAGACTTGGGTAGTGCAATGATTGTCATGTATTCGAGCTAGATGGTCCACTTATTAAGATTATCTTATATTATATAAAAAAAAAAAAAACAGTTACGTACGTAGTCACAAAACCGATTAAACTTCTTTCCTCGCGCTTAAAAATTACCCCAAAATTGCGTAAGCATGTTTTGGAGAATTTTAGACCCCTCACCCCTTGTCAGCAAAAATAAGCAAATCACAACCCCGTCACATGTTTGCGTAAGACTTGTTTGCATAAGTTTGACTTTTACTGCAGAAATCTAATACTAGGATTCAATTTAAATATGAGGTGCAACTTTGCATAAAACAAAATATACGTTGATTTCCAGATTTTACATGAATCTTTTATTGAGTAGAATGTTCTTGAAAAATCTTTTGTATTTTCTTCCTGTGGTTCAAAACAGTTAAAAAAAATTTACATTTTTAAATTATTTAAAAACAACTTGAAAATAAGGTTTAGTGTCTTACGTAAGCGTTGCTCATAAACTCCTCTTTGCCTTGTCAACAAAAATAAAAGAATCACAAAATACTTCAACCCTTAGGCGTTTACTTAGTATTTGAAGATCCCTTTGGCGACGAAAAGCTGAAAGAAACAGATCGATCTATAAGTTGAGCAGAAATAAAAAGTTAAAATTGAAACAAACGATTCAATATTTTTGTTTTAATTATGCACATAAATAATGCAGAGCTATATTTTAGTTTTTCTTATGTTCAACAGTTGAAGCTGAAGAAAAAAAAGAAAAATGTCTTTAGAATGCCGCATTTAAATTAATTTAAACATTATTCACGTTTGAAAAGGTTTAGGCTCAAAGTATTTTTCATTGCAGAGAGTATATGAAAGATCAGAAACAAACTGGTCAAAAAATTGTTTAAGTGTCAAAATTCGTAAGCATGTAAAAACTTCGCCAATATTCCATATTATTTACCTTACCAAATTACCAACCTTTACTTTACTAATCTTTCGAGCAAAACCGGTCAAAAAACAGTGTGGTAGATCAGTCGCTCTCAAATTTTTTTCAGCTGCGAAACCCTCTTTCGGTGAAACCCCGAATTTATAACTAAAGTTTATTCACTGAATACTGAATGTAATAATTTATAAAAGCTTACATTTAAAATATTTAATTAGAGGAATGAAGATTTTTCATCGTTTTATCATTAACAATCTTAAATTGAGTTTTATGCAGTCTTAATGTTATATCTAGAATAGTGAGGAATTTGTTTTTCGTGTATAGTATATGTTACTGTGAATGACCGAAATCGTGTCGTCTTTTACGTAGTTGCTTCGGCGAATGTCCGAAATATTTGCCATATCCGATTTGATATTAATTTATTGGATGATATTATTATATTTATTCGATATTTTAATGTTTGCTGAAGATAGATTAGGAGAAACATCAGTGTTCGGTGTACCGTTTAAATGCATCTAGGCAATGGCACTTGACCTTAAAAAAAACAGTGATATAGGGCAGTGTTCCCCAACCCCCGGTCCGTGGACCGGTACCGGTCCGTGGATCAAATGGTGCCGGGCCGCCCATTTCATTGAAACTTAATTCATACCCCAAATTAAAAATATCTGTGTTCCATTAAAATTTTATTTGTGTAAAAATAGGGGCCCTCGAAGGTAGTGACATAAATTTTTGTAATGTATCATTGTCTCCAATTACCCCCAGATGGAAACTTCTCATTGCAAAGAAAAAAGCTTAGGGTTCTCATTGATTTAACGTTCTAGTAAGTTGAAATGCTAAATCACCTTATATTTATTTTTTGGTGCAACTGTATTTTGTTTGGAAGGCATGTTTAATTACAATTAAATTAAAATTAATAAATCAAAATGATCTAAAATATAAGAAATCAACGCCCCCCCCCAATGGGCCACTGTAAAATTATCAAACGTTAACAGGTCCGCTGTGATAAAAAGGTTGGGGAACACTGATATAGGGGATACCGGGCAAATGTATATCGGGCAGTGGCACTTAACCTTTTTAAAAATATTGTAGGACATACCGGTCAGTGGCACTTAGCTTAACTTAGACCGTTGTAAATGGCTTTTATGGAAGCATATTTCCTTATTGAAGAATTTAATCGTTATATTTTGATTTGAAAAGCGAGATAGTCCAAGTCAAAATTCTTGATGGTTCAATCAAAATGGTTTATGTTGGTTTCAGTGGGATTCTTGGTGGTTCAACATCATTTGATGGTCACCATCATCCAACATTTTCTATAACGTGTTCATGGTTTTTGATATGCCAACATACTTCCATCATTCTGGAATGGAAAATACTACTTTAATACTATGATGGTTAACCATCAAGAGAAGTTTGACTTTCATGGACCAACAATCCGTGATGGTTCATGATGGTTTAATGGGAATTCTTGCTGATTCTCAGGAATATAAAATCAAAACAATTTGGATTTTGTTATGTTGGACCATCGTAAATCAGCCAGAATTCCTACATTGTTCATGATCGTTCCAACATTTCATTGCTAAGATACTATGATGAAAATTCGTGATGGTTCAACATGGACAAACCATCAGAACAAGTTGCTATTTTTATGTTAGACCATCATAAATCAGTTCTCATTCCTACATTAAAATGATGGTTACTTATGTTGGTTACCATCAAAAGATATAATGGGTCATGATGGAATTATTGATAATTACCATCAAGATTATGTTGGTCCATCAATAGAAAACCATTAAAAATTTTGACTTGAGAGGAAATTCTAACACAATATTTTAGAAATGCTTGCTCTTTCATAATTTATTTAATAAACTGTTATTAGAAACATTGTATTTTGTTTTAAAAAATGCCATTTCTATTTCAATGTCATTTAATTTGAAATAATTTCATAAAGCCAGAGCATTCAATAGGTTATAAATTATAAGTTGTATCTAAATATAATCAGATATCTTACAACTCATCACTGGTTATAAAAAGTAAACTCACGGAACCCCTTTAAACCATACACGGAACCCTAGAGTACCGCGGAATGCTATGTTAACCACTAAATAGTTTTTTTTCTTTCTTTTTTTTAGTCATATCTTATACAGTCATTTAATTAAATTTAACGAAATGTTTTTAATAAAGGTCCGCTTTGCGATTATTGAAAAATTAAATTTAGCTAAACAAGATTTTTAAAAATATCAGTTTTTGATTAATATAGGTTTGCTTCATTGATTACTTTTTATTTATTTGTATTTTATCAGTTCAATTTTAGTTGCAAATCTTACAAATTTTAATTGTGCATTACTTAATTAACAGTTGTGCACTTGTAAATCTTGAAAAAAAGTATGAAATAATAAAATATAGGCTAAATTAATTGATGAGTTATTATTCGAAATCGCTCTTTTGTTTAACTTGAGAGACATTAATTAATTTCTTAATAGAATTATTTTTCTGATTCAAATCGGTTAAGAAGCTGAATAATTTCCAAAAAATTACGATGCTAATTTTCTCAAATTAATAAAGCACCAACTGAAATTTTTATTTTCATAAAAACAGCCTCCATTTTTCCATGTTAAATGCAAATTTATAAAATTGTGCGTCAAAAGAATAATGCTAGAAAGTCTTCTAGCTTCTTTATTTTGCAAAGTAAAAAGCAATAAGTTTGCTCAAAATGAACATAAGGATGTCTTAAAAAACTTTACCAGAAAAATAGTAGCACTGAGTTGGAAAAAAATTTACAAGAAAATCGTCCGTCCTTTTTATTTATATTTTATTTATTTATTTTTTTATACATATTTTTGTCGCTTAAAATACAACAAAATCGTCTGCATTTTTTTTTAAATTTTTTTTCTTTCATTTTTTTTCTTTCTTTTTACTTGTTTGGAATACCAGTTTTGGCTAAGGTTGGCGAAAAAATTACAGCCATTATAAAAGACACGCGTAGGGCGGATAACAGGGAATGGTTAAGAAAAGGGGGGGAAAAACGAAGAAAAAACTTATATTCGCTCGTGTTTCGTGTCATTTCTGACAGCTCCTAGACTCTTCCACCTTGCGGTTATAAGAAGGAAGGAAGAAACAGGTAAAAGAAAATAACAATAAGAAAAGAAGAAAAAAAAAGAGGGAAGGGGGCAGAGTTTGCGTAAATATTACAAAAAGTGTAGAGTATTAGAAAGAAATCAAACCAAGTCCTCAATTTACTACTTTAGAATCTGCAGCTTCGGTTTTTTGCAACAAAGTTTTCATATTTTTTGCTAGCTAGTTTTATGTTTTATTAACATCATTAACAGTTGTCAAAAATAACAAAAAAAGGGTTTTTTTTCTTCTTAATTTATAACCTTTTTAAAAAAGAAATTGTTATCCTAAAAATAGGCAAATAATTTATACATTTATTTCTCTTACTTGGCAACATAAAAACTGGTATTTTTCTGTTTAAATTGGCCAACACTATAGTCATCTATAATAATTCATTTTGCTGGGCCATCTTAAATAATAATTTTACTAAAGTTAAATGCTAATTAATTAGTTATTCATTGAGTATTTGTAAGCAATGAATGTAACAATGCGTTAGAATAATAAAATAATGTATGTAATGCATTATTAATTGTCGGAAAAGAAAATTTAATAATAAATGCTACAGAATGTGAAAGCAGTACATTATTAATTTTTTTATAGAAAAAAAATTATCAAAAAAGTAAGCAAATAAAAAACAGAATTGCTTTAATAATACATAAAATTGTCTTCCTGAAAAAGTTGCGAAGAAAGTAATTAGTTAAGATTTTTAAATCGGATCTGAAATAAAGTGCTTTTACATGGAAAATAAAGCTACAATCTGTTATTTAATGCAGGGTTCAAAAGGAATGCCCTAATTTCTTAGGTGCATCACGCAAAATAAAATAAATTAATTATATGAAAAAAAATATCCAGGCAGAGGTAATATAAACAAGTTTTGAACGTACTGCTCATACGGCGCGGAATCCAAGTTATGCGCCATATATCAGTTTTCAAATTTAATTCCTGCAAATTGTGTGCGCATCGTATTTGTATGTTTTGAGCATATCGGACTGCAGCTGAGAATCGTTTGCATATCTGCATATTGCATATTGCATATCTGTCTGCGACATAGATCAGTTTTCAAATTTAATTCCTGCAAATCGTTTGCATATCTGTATTTGTATGTTTTGAGCATATCGGATTGCAGCTCAGAATTGATGTTATGCGGCATACATCATTTCTGAAATTAAATTTTTGTCAAATCGTTTGCATATCTGTATTTTTCTGTTTTGGGCATGTCGGATTGCAGCTGAGAATTGATGTTATGCGGCATACATCATTTCTGAAATTAAATTTTTGTCAAATCGTTTGCATATCTGTATTTTTTTGTTTTGGGCATGTCGGATTGCAACTGAGAATTGATGCTATGCGGCATGCATCAGTTGTGAAGTTTAATTCTTACCAAATTGTGTGCATATCTGTATTTCTATATTTTGTGCATATCGGATTACTACTGTATTATGGGCTTTCATTCTCCACTAATTGACGACACTTCAAAACTTGCAATCATAACATCTGAGGCATGCACGTACATTTTTAATGAATGCATTGAGTACATGCTGCGTAAAGCATTTATGAAATTGTGACACTCATTTTGACTTACACTGTAATACATTTCTAATATTTACCTATCTAATTTTTGAAGGCTGAGGCAGTACAAGGTGATGGCGACGTTGCGCGGTCAATAATTTTGGAAAAACGGGACCCCAAGATTAAATCTAGTTAGCACGTCTTATATACTAGTGAATTGATGCTTAATAATCTCAGTGGTAGTTACGACACTGTACAATGAATTTTCAAAAACTTAAAAAAAATAATAATAAAGCTTTTTCATTTTAATGTTTTTATTGGCGTACTGGATTTTTTCTGTGTCCACTAAACTATGCTTACACAGTTTACTTCATACGTCAAGCATCATAAAAAATATTTCGAGAGATATTTTTTAAATTTTCTAGAAATATTTCTTATTATCCTTGTTTAGTAACACGCGTTTATAAATGCTTCGTATTTTTTTTTTCTGACAAAAGCAACTTCAATTTTTAAAATTTTTGGTTACAAATAATATCTAGAACTTTTACAAGAAACTGTTTCTAAACTTATAATTTGAAATGCAGTTTTTTTTTTAAATAGGACTATTTTGTGTTAGTTTTATGTATAAATTTCATGAAAATTTCAATAGATTTGAATTAAAGTAAACACTGATGTGTACATTTAAATACAGAAACAAACCCACATTTTGAAAGCATTTCATGTATCATTTATTTAAAATTTTATTCATGGAAAAAAATATATCTTTTTAAAATATGTATAGAAAAGGACTTTAAAAAAATAAAATGTAGTTAAATATATATTTCAGATAACATCTCATTTTTTAAAAAAAATATGTTTTGTAATATTATTATAATAAATATAGGATGCATGCGTATGCATATCTGACACATGAAAAAATAAATTTCCAGGTTAAAACACGCTATCCCCTGAATCGAAAATGATGAAGGGTTGTGGGCGATATTTTTATCATTATTTTCATTGCCACAAAATAAAAATTAAGGGAATAATACCCAAATTTAAGTGCACGCCATACCATACCATTTCTTAATATAAATTATTTAGGGACCGGAGTCGAGAATTTGGGAAAGTCCCGAGTTAGAATCAAGCATTTCAGAGGTAGAGGCAATCGTTTGGTCAGAACTGTGGTGGATCAGAGGGGATTCGAACTCGTTGGGCCATCAGGTTAACCATGGAAGGTTTTCGTGATTTTTCTCTCCATGCAAATCAAATGTGGGATAGTTCCAGCAAAAAGTCCTCCACGAAGGGAAATTTCTTCCAATACTTGATGCATGAGTTCCCTAGTGTTCTGTATTGGGTTCAAAATTACAAGGCTACGGAGTTGAACATTAATAGCTGTTAACCCAAAATTGGGTCAGCTGCTCAACCACGGTTATAAATTAAAATAAAACGTTTGATCAGGAGAGCTGTTGAAGACTTTAATTACTTTTACTTTTCACGTATTTCATAATATTTCAAGGATTTTTAAGAGAATTGAAAAGGTTTTGGAAATTCGTTTATCCAATATCAATTCCATTCAAAAAAATACTTTTTAGTGTTCTTTTTTTTTTTAATGTATAATTTTATTCAATTCGTACGATTTAGTTCTAAGGTAAACAGATTTTTACGTCATTTTAAGGAATGTAATTGCAAATGGCAAAAATTAAAATGCAATTGAGATCGGTCGAATAATTTTTACGAATTCAAATTTTAAAAATGCGACTTTTTTTTAAAAAAAAATTGATGAATTGGATTACTAACTTATAAATTCGGTAACTTATACAGAGAATTTTTATTATTATCTTCCTAGGATCTTTTTCTTAGGAAGCGGGAACTTTCTGTTTTTATTTCCTCTGAAATCACACATTACAAACATGACGTCAATTTTTTTATACAGTCAAATCCCAATTTAGCGAAATCTAAAATAGCGAATATTTCGAAATAACGAATATTTTTCGAATCCCCAAAGGAATTTTAATAGAAACAATGCATTTAAAATAGCGATGTTAAAAAATGGATCATCCGATTTAAGGGAGACAAAAATAAGCAACAATTCTTCCCTGATCGAGAAATTTTTACCTTTCTTCAAAAGTAACCAACGCGTAGAATAAAACATTTCTATGTCTATATAGTTTCCTTGCTCAATTTGGAAACTGTGAAGAGATATTTATCGGCACTAAAAAACTTTTCCAATACTTTGTTTGAACATGTACGTACATTGTTTAAAGAAGTTTTATAATACCTTCAAGCTCTAAGTCATTTGTATAGAAGAAAAAAATTACAGAACATTTGTCTGTTAAGTAGTATTAATAAATTCGTTGTCTGTTTTAATTTAATAGTTTTTGTGAGGTTTTTAAATATTGCATTGATATTTTCCTAAATGTAGAGGACAAATACATCAAAACTGTGAAATATTTATTAATTGTTTTGTACGAAAAATTCTATTGCAACAAATAATTTTGAATTATAATTTTTCTTAGCGCAAATATTGAAACAGCGAAATTTTTGTTATTGCGTTGTGATTATTTCGATCACTTGTAATTAGATAAAAAAGGATTCGATTGTATAAGTAATTCAGGTCAAACAGTACTTATTGTTGTATACTATACTATAAGTTATGGCTCAGAGGATAGAGCGTTCGCCTTCCAATGAGGTGAACCGGGTTCGAATCCCAACGATGGCTGGTTGATACGAATTCCGCATCTGACTTGCACCAACCACAGTGCTGCAGTGAAATATTGTCAGTGGTAGACGGATCATGGGATAGAGTCCCCTCGGCATCAGACTAACCGTGGAAGGTTTTGGTGGTATTTCGTCTCCATATAACGCAAATGCGGGTTAGCTGCATCAAAAAAAGTCCTCCACAAAGGCAAAATTTTCCGAATACTTGATCGAGGAGTTCCATTGTCTTCTGGATTGGGTTCAGAAGGCTGCGACGGTTACAAAGCTACGAAGTTGAACATTAGTAGCCGTAAACCCTAAATTGGGTAGGCTGTTCAACGACGGTTATGAAATAAAATAAGTTAAGCTACATTCCTCATGACATCAATAAGTTAAGCTACATGACATCAATTTTTATATATATGTAAGTAATTCAGATCGAACAAGCACTTTAGCAATAATCTCGTAAATCATTAAGATTAATATTCGATCAAACAAAATTAGCGTATTTGAAAAAAAGAAAAAAGAAAATATGAAGAATTTATTATTAGTTTCAGAGAATTCAGAGAATTAATCATAACTTTTAAACATGCAGACAAAAAATTTCATTCTGCATACTTATACTGTACTCCTTACAGCCAAATTTTTACTGGAAGTAATTTAAAAACATTCCTATTCTGGTTTCTACCATTGTGAAGGAATAACTTCCAATGAAGAATTTAATTAAGTGCCGCTAAGTCTTTCGAAAATACCTCCTATAATTACAGTTAAAATTATCATTTCATTTTATATGAGTTTTATTAAAAAAAAATACTATTATTATTAGAATTTTAATAATTATATACCCTAAACTCAAGAAAGAAAAGCGGCCAAATTAATTAAATTTTAATGATTGAACTCTGACTCACATTTTATGATATTACTCAAAATGATGTTTTATTATGATAAATTAAAATATTATTGAATTGGTCTTATCTTGTATAGATTAATGGTGGGATTTTTCTCAATCCAATTTTAATTAAATAATTTATAAGAATGTTCGTTTTGTTTTTTATTAATGACATTTTGAGTCGTACACTGTAAAAAATAACTGTAAATTCTACAAAAATAGACAGATTTTTCACAGAGAATAAACTGTTTTACACTAAACATACCAACACTTAATATGTACCTATTTCTGCCATAGCCAGTCAAATGAAATATGGTTGTTAGGAAGGAATTTAAATAGAAAAAAACTTTATTATAATTAAACAAAATTGTATATTGCTAATTACGTATTTAAAACACAAAGAAAAAGAATTTTTAATTCATTGCTCAACGCGTATTTTACATATACAGGTATGTTTCCATTGTACATCTTCCGCAAACATATTTCTTCTAATTATTATTATTTCTGTTATTCTTATAATTAATATTATTCCATCTAAGAACTCGTGCTGTCTTAATCGTTTCGACATTTTATTGGGTAAAAACTAACAGTTAGTTGGAGATGAAATAAAGCTATCAAAATAAAATATAAGCTACTTTCCAAAACATTTAGTTTTTGTCACTTTTTCTGACACAAAAATGGCAATTTAAAATTTTAGGTTCTTTCTTAAAATTTGAATTCGCATTTATTCTGATTGAACTCACTACGCAACAGTCTTTGCAGAAATGTGCAACTAATAGAATGCAATACGTTGAACACGCATTGCATCGTCATTTCTGATCCGATAACCTTCTAAAGCAATAAATTGTTCTCCCGGTTAAATGACCGATTGTGGTAGAAACAGGTATACGACAAGTATTATTCGAAGCAAACAAAATACGAAAAAAAAAATATATTAATTTAATATTAACTGTATATATAATTGTTAGAAGAAGTCATAGTGTCAAATGTGCAAAAACGATAAGATGATAAGCGCATTTTCGATGCAAAAGTTCTTAAACGGTCATTTGACCGGTTATGGTTCGTTTAGTGTTAAAGAAAAATACAGGTTTTTTTTTCTGTTTTTAACAATTATCCTCAAAATGTCGAAATATAACGAATTCCTTTCTCTCCCATTTTTAACACTAGAAAGACGGAAAATTAGTATATACCTATATTGCCCAAAAGCAGTCAAAATGACTAGATTGTGAATGCTTCAATAAATTTGTTTAGAATTAATTTTTAACATTTTTTATATTATTTACAGTTATGTAACAAGTTGTTAGTAAATATTAACAATGAAAAAAATTATATGTTGTTCAAAAAGTCACAAAATTCTATGAAATTGTGTCATATTGTGTCATCATTGTTTTTCTAATTGAAATTAAAAGCAGTCAAAATGACTTCCTTAGGCATTCTAGGGTTAAGGACTATTTTTTTCTTATATTTAAGGATTTAAAATTGTTTTGTTGACAAAACGTTTTTTCTTTGTTTATCATCCTAATTGTAAACGGTTTAAAACCGCCGATTCAAATTTTAGTTTTTGCCCTTCAATTTTGCTTACAGTACGATAACTTTACTTTTTTTTTTCGAATCCTTTTACGATAATTTTCTACATCTGATCTTACTTTTCAGCAATTATTTCATAGTTTTGAACATCTTACATAAATAAAACTGCAAATTGTCAAATAACACTCTCCTAGATTATTATGTTTCGTTAGATAAAAGTTTTTGGTAAGTTACCAAACAGTTTTACATAGGAGGTGGGTCATCATAGTTTTAAAAATTATTACGCTTATATGATTTCAATGTGGGCTTTAAGATAAATATAGTTTAAGATTTTTCTTCATAATAAAAAATAGGACTTCGGTAGCTTCAAGAACAGAACACTGACCTCCCAATGAAATGACCCTGATTCGAATCCGGGCGTTGACAGGTCGAACGAATTTTACTCGCAGCTCTCACCGACAGACTGCTGTCATAATTATTTTTATATATTTTTTTTAAAATTAGCGAGTTTTTTTTTTGTGTACGTGTGTTAAAATAACAATTTTTTTCTAAAAATAACGAAGTTTGTTTGCTAAATTAGTAATACTTATCTGATTAAAACGCAGGAGTCACGCTTAAAAATGCATCGAGGTATGGCGATATACTCAAAAAACAATAATTAACGTTAAGAGGTCAAGCATTTGGACTGCTCTCCTGACCAAACAATTGGGACCATATTTCCCCAACAGTGGCTACCCCCCTATATATCTTGAAAGTAAGAAATCCGAATCCATCAAAAAAAAGTATTCCCTTGTTTCAGTTGGATACATAATCATAGTTTGCATTATTTATGCTCAGCATATAGACAAAATTATTTACATTATTTACATTCTAAACAATAAATAAACATACCAAAGAATCCGCAATTGTTACTTTATTTTTTATGAATTGACTCTGAACAAATCAATTGATGTACAGTGCTCAAAATAAATAAATTAATTAATTAATTAAAATAAAAACACGGACCACCTTGAACAACTTTTGATCAGATTTTCACGCTCAATGAATCAATCTTAATGGCTCGAAGAGGGGACCTGAAGTATCTAATTAATAAGTGCAGTGATATTTTAAGTTATGAAATCAGGCACGAAAACGTACTTTCTCTGAATAAACACATCCTTTTTTTTTTTTAACGGACTCAGATTTCTGACCCCTAAAAAAGTAGGTCGTAGCTGCAATCTGTGAGGTATGATCCCAATCGTACCAAATTTGAGCAAAATCGGTCGAATAGTTCCTGAGAAATTGAATTTCAAGTCTGGCTTTTTAAATTCAATTTTTTTCAATTAAATTAAATAGTTCTTGAGATGTATCGAAATGCCCAAAAAGGTTCAAACTTTGGTTCCAATATTTTGGCTCCAGGCCAAAATATTGGAACCATATTACTGTAATTGCGGAGCTACTAAATATAGGGGTCAGAAAAAAAATGGTATGTTTATTCAAAAAAATTTCATTTTTCTGTTTTATTTCGTTTCTTAAAATATCGTCTGCACTAACTAATTATCCTATTTGAGGTCATCTCCTCAAACCATCAAGATTAAGTCTTAGAAAGTGACGATCCGACCATTGGAACAAAAGTTATTCAAGATGGATCGTTTTTTTTTTTTTTTTTTTTTTTTTTTCGTTCACTGTACATTGTCGTAAACACGCATTTCCAGCTATGTCCAGATTTAAAAATTCATAGACGATAGGTAGGTTGTACTAAATAATTTTATTTATACGAAAGTTATGGATCTAACCTCCTAATGTTTAAGTATGTATAAGGAAATAAAATTCATATTTTTTATAAGAAATACATTCATGCTATTGCCTCTTTATGCTTGCGCTTGAGGAAACTTTAAATTCATAGTTTTTAGAAGGAAGAAATATATTAAAGCAATTATTTCTTAATGTAAATATGAGAAAAATGCATTAATATTTCCCCATAAGAAATTCGTTGCATCTGCTATCATCCTTGCTTAGAATATAAGAAAGTATTACAGCTTTAATTTGCCTAATGACGACCCATGAAAGTAATGTTATGTAAGTTGTTATGTTTTTGAAACTCTGTATGTGTAAAATACGAAATATCTATATGTTTAAAGTGCAAAATGTCTGTATGTTTAAAAGTTGTCTGAACAAAAAATTTCGAATGTTTAAAGTACCGAATTCTAAAAAAACTCCTTACAGCATCTTTAAAAAAATAATGCTTAGTTTTAATTACCTACACTATTTAGTGCCCATAAAATCATTATTTGAAGCAAACATTACGAAAAATTAATAATAATAATTTGGGGAACTCATAAATATTTTTGTAGCAGAAAATAATAATAATAACAAATAAATAAATACATAAATAACGATCAGAAAAGGAACACTGCATATTCTACACTTGAAAGAAAAGTAGGAAAAAGACTTGTTTTCTACTTGTGAAAAATATAAATGTAAAATAATTTTATGAAACTCCAAACCAAATATTATTAATTTATGTTTTTAATAATTAACAAACTATTTTGTGCCTAAAAGCTGATTATTTAACACTAAAATAGCAAAAAGTAAAATAAAAGTTTGGAATAAATATCTTTTGTTACCAGAAGAAAAAGATTTGAAAAAGAAATTTACGTAATTTACAAGGAAAGAAAAATTAAATAAATAAATAAATAATTGGGGTTTTTTTCTGCTACTCAACTCAATATGAATTTGACGAATTCTTAAAAACTCTTTACCAAAATTTAAAAAATAACTGTTGCAAATCAACTTTTAATTATTATTTTTTGTAATTAAACAAACTTCTATCTAAAAACTCTTTTGATTAAAAAAAAAGCAAAAAATAATTTAAAGAATCTTTCTTATGTAAAAGAAAACGATTAAAAAATTGAACTTTGTGTACTTTGCTCTGAAAAGAAGGGACGAATAAAGAATCGTTTTCCTTCTACAACTCAACTCAGCTTGGAAAGAATACATTCAACTAATTCGACAGGTTGTTCTTCACTATAATAAGACTATTGTTAAAGCGAAGAAACGCGACTAGAATTTTAATTAAAGCTTGTTATCTTTCGCTTTCTTTAGAAGTGAGAGTTTTGCAACTCAACCAAAAGGGTTTATTCTGTTTCGTAGAGAACTTGTTTAGAGTTTAAAGGGAGGAATAGTGTTATTTGTCAAATAGAGAATAGATGGAAATGGAGCTTTATTGGAACGGAAAGAAAAGATAATAGTCTGAGACAGAAGAAGGAAAATAGTTGCAAAGAAATTAAAGCAACTGGTGAATAAGATCGATGTTTGAAAAAAGAGTTTAAGGAATATTTATAAAATATCAGCAAATCACTAAATTTAAAATTTGGTTATTAAGAGATTATATTGCATGAAAGCAAATAATATTTTTATAAAAGAATTTCATATTTTTTACATAAGGGAATACTACACTTATGTCATAAAAGAATGTTATAATTTTGATATAAAAGAATACTACTCTTTTGTCATAAGAGAATGTTATAATTTTGATATAAAAGAATACTACGCTTTTGTCATAAGGCAATTTCATAATTTTGACAAAAAGAATGTTATATTTTTAACATAAAAGAATACTACGCTTTTGTCATAAGAGAATGTTATAATTTTGATATAAAAGAATACAATGCTTTTGTCATAAGGCAATTTCATAATTTTGACGAAAAGAATGTTCTATTTTTAACATAAAAGAATACTACTCTTTTGTCATAAGAGAATGTTATAATTTTGATATAAAAGAATACTACGCTTTTGTCATAAGGCAATTTCATAATTGTGACAAAAAGAATGTTATATTTTTAACATAAAAGAATACTACGCTTTTGTCATAAGAGAATGTTATAATTTTGATATAAAAGAATACAACGCTTTTGTCATGAGAGAATGTTATAATTTAGACATAAAAGAATTTTCAATGTAAAAGAACGTTATATTTTTAACATAAAAGAATGTTATATTTTTACTATAAAAGAATGTTATATTTTTAACATAAAGGAATACTACTCTTTTGTCATAAAAGAATGTTATGATTTTGACATAAAAGAATGGTATAACTTTGACATAAAAGAATATTGCATTTTTTTCTTGAAATAATGTTATATTTTTTTAATATAAAAGAATATTAATTTTTTTTATAAAGAAATTTAGACCCTAGCTAAAACAAACAGGTATTTTCGTTGTCAAAAGAAATTAAAAATTGTTCTTGGAATAAACACAGTGACACATGTAGTAATGCCGATGTAAAGCATCTTCTAACACTTCGATTTGTGCATTGAAATTAATAATTTTTTTTGCAAGTTTTAACTGTAATATTTCTTATTGACATTTAAAAAAATATTCTATAGTCATTGTCTGGTAGTGTTTTACTAATGCACCTATATACAAGGTGTAAAAAAAACTTTAAAAGGGATAAAATATTCAGCGGGAAACATACATCGTCGAAAAAGTGAAAATAGACGTATTCCATTTTTTTAAGGCTATCCAATGAAAAAATGATATGATCGTATCCCCCCCCCATCACCTGGTGGCAGGATAGGGAGGGGGGATTTTTCATATAAAACCCTATAATTTTAATGCAGATTCGAATCCCCCAAGAAAAAGTAACTCTATGAGACCTATAGTTTGAAGAATTTAGCTTTACATATGGCGCTGTAACAGAGAAAGTTAAAGAAGGGTACAAACTGTTTAAAATGGAAAGGCACAACAGATAGAGGACTTTAAAAAAAACATATTTCATTTTTCGGAAACAAAAATAAATACCAATGCATTATTATTTCTTTCTTTCAATATGATGAATATCCCGAGATACCACCATTTCACACAGTTTACATCATATATATATATATATATATATATATATATATATATATATATATATATATATATATATATATATATATATATATATATATATATATATATATAGGGTTGGTTCACCATAGGCCAAATCACAAGCTTATATACGCTTCGTGCGATCAAACAATTAAAATATCTGAACAATCTTCACTTGTAAACAAATAAACAGATAAATAGAAATTATATTTAATGGTTATGAGAAAGTTTGCAATAGCAAATAAATAAATGATAATAGTTTTGAAAAATTAGGTATGACATCAATTTATGATAGTCTAATGAATATGAGAATATTTTCAATATTAAACAAATTAATGAAACTGGGTTACTAACTGGTTAAGAGAATAATTTCAATTTTACATAGCAAACAAACAAATTAAGGCTGTTAAATGGTTTTAAGTATGGTTTCAATTTATAATAATAAACAAATAAGCCAGAATGATTTACTAATTATGATAAGGAAAATTATCTTAATTTTCGATATGAGATTGGTATATTTAAAGGTAACGAGATTGATTTTTAAAGTAAGAAATCCAATGGGACAACTTTATTAAATAAAATTGGAAATGATTTCAAGTTTCAGCAGTATACTAATAAAAGTAAATGGTTTTTTTGATAAAAAAAGGTAGCTGCAATGATTTGAAGTTTCTGTAGTAAACAAATAAATGAGAATGGTTTACAATAAATTTGTATGAGATTTATTAAAGTTATGAGCATTAAAAAGTAAATAACAAATGAGACAGCTTTATTAAATGATATCGCGAATGATTTCAAATTTCAGCAGTTTACTGCTAAAGGTAAATATTTTTTTCTTTTTTTAAAAAGAAAGAGTAACTGTAATGATTTGAAGTTTCAGTAGTAAACTAATAAATGAGAATGGTTTACAATAAATGACTGTGATAATTGTTTCCACTTCAAATAATAAAAAAATCCTTCATCTATAAAAAGAACTATTTTTTAGCCATCGCATGAATGGATTTCATGATTCTCTTATATTACATCTTCAAAGATTTTTTTAGGTTCATTTTGATTCAATGATTTACAAACAAAAACTTTTGCTAGTATTCATAAGGAAATTGTTTACCTTTTTTTTCATTTCTTTTATCTATAAACAATATATATTGTTTACAGATATGAAGCAGTTAATTGTTATAAGCGTTTAGATCATAAAATTAATATGTTATATATTAGTGTAAAAAAGTTTCTGAGAATTTACAACAATAGTTCAATTGTATCAATGCACTAATTTAGTAATTGTTCGAGCCGATTTATTATCGATAAATAAATTAAATAAAGCCTTTTTTTTAGGAATTTCGACAAATGCGATGAAAAAAGTTAATTACACCGAAAGTCTTTTGAAAAATATTCTTACTGGCCATTATCAAGAGCTATAGATTATAGCAAAACAAAAGCAGCTAAGTACTTCCTACGTATTGTATTATAAACATTGTAGGAATTATTTGAAAAGAAGCCAAAGGAAGAAAAAAAAAACATTCGAATAAATAAAAATAAGTTTTTCTGTAAGCTGTTTGAACTCGTGCGATTGGGTAGCAATTATTTTTATGAAAGGTGAAGCCTATTTGTTTTTCAAAAAGAGGATCTAAAAATTAAAGCTGTCTAACGCATAATGTTGATGAGCAAAAAAACATCACTTTTTTTTTTATTCGAAATAAAAACTCTATTCGCAGACGATTTCAAACATCGCGGATTATCAAACCGTATTCGGCAAAAGAAACAATATATAAAAAAAATATGGAAAAAAATGATAAAGAATAAAGAGTAGGAGGGAAAAAAAACGATGCATGGAACGCGAAGTCGGAAGCAAACGATCGAAAAAAAGTTCTTTTTTGAAGAGAAGAGCAAAGAAGTGAATAAAAAAAAAAAAACTTTTTTTTTCACTCTTCGAACTTTACTCTTTTCCTAGTTAGTTATCCACCTCTCCGCTAGGAAAAAGGGGAGAAGCGATGCCACTCGCAATTAACATAATTGTGGAAAGTAGAAAGGACCAGCAAAATGTTAATGCGCTGAGTAAAAGAAAAAGGCTAATTATTTAGCAGTGGGTTTCATAATTGCAATCGATTTTTTGAGAGGAAGCGCGGGATTCGCGCGTTGGACCCCTTTGGTCTCTGCCCCTACATAATGACGTAGGCGGTAATCAGCAAATCCTGGGCAGCCTCATCAGGGTCCCGACTAATTGGGAAAGGCTATGATTTAAGGTTTTTAATCGTTAATTACACTTGCAACCATTCATAGTGTCATCCATTTAAACTTATTGGGCATAGCTTTTGTCAAAAAACTTCTTTAAAAAAGTATGGAAAATGTTGGTTATTTATTTTTATGTAGTGCGTCAAAAATGACATTATTTTTTAAAAGGTTTTATTAATCTTTATAAAATGAAAAAAAATTCCCTTGTATTTTTTTAAGCTAGAGTCAGTGAAAGTATGTTTAACATGAAACGCAAATGATTTTAAAAAAGACGAGATGTCAGGGATTAAAAAATCTAAAGCTAGAGCATTTTATGCTTTTTTTTAATAATTTCATGATTATCTTTTATAAATGTCCCAAAATAATATAAGAGCTTTAAATTAAATTTATAAAAAATTAAAATAGTAGGTCCTCAACAAACAAGTGCATATTTTTCGTGAAAATTAGACGTGTCTCTTATATTTTCCCTCTATAATGTGTCAGAGCGCTTACATTTCTGGCATGTTTTACTATATTTTTTCTCTTATCATTTTTCAATAATAATAATAATATTAGTTATTTCTTAAGAGGCAATAGGAGAAAATTTGGGTACGACTTATTTAAGGAAAAAAGAAGGAAAGAAAATGTTATATATATATATTCAGTTTGGAAATTTCCTCAGGACTGGAAATACAAATTAAAACTTAACAAAATGGTACCTATACATTTTAGAAAACAAAATATCAAGTAGTAATCTGTAAATTGTACTGAATAAAATCCGTCGTAGGAACTTACAGTTGAAATTTGTCAAGAGTTCTCACATTTGCAAAAATTTTCATAAAAAAAGCTCGAAAACTCCCCCGAAATTCCGGAAAAATGAATACAAACTTGTAACTGATATTTTGAATAAAAATCCCAATTTAAAGAAACTGCAACTTCGAAACTGAACTTTGAATACCCGCATCATTTTATAAAATGGTCAGTAAAATTGATTAGTAAAATCAATAAGTAAAATTAATAAAATTAAAGTGAAAATTATTAGTAAAATTAATAAAATTAAGTAAAATTAGTAACAAGTAAAATTAAATTTAACCAAAACAATAAACATAAATTTTAATATAACTAAAGGAGTTCAAATTAAGAATATTTCACAACGAACAAGTTCTAACATTTAAATATATCATATATATGGTGCAATCATTAATTTACATCGTTTTAGTTGTGAAAAAAGGTTGCTAAGCGAGCGCTCTACCATCTGAGCTACGCCCCCTACCTATCATAAACTAAACCGCAGTTTCAACTTCCGAGGAACATCAGCTGTTTGATACTAGTTAAATAGGTCAGTAAGGTGAACCGCGTCACAGGTAGAACTGTCGCCGCAGTTTCAACTCCTTCTTTCACGCTTTATAAAAGGACTTAAAAAGTAAAAACTATTTGTGTTACAATATATGTTTATTATAAGCAATTTATCCATGTTTCAATATTTAGAATTATTAATTAACAAAAGTTAAAGCTAATTTTTAATTAGAATCAGTAACGGCAAATAAAATGCAAACATTGCATAATTCCAGATTTTTTTAACGTGCATGAATGAAAAATATTCTATGAACATGAAAAATACATGAACTGTACAGATTTGAATACATGTTTAAATAATTTCAGTTAACAAGAGAAAATAAAAAGTGTCGTATGTCATAGTCTTAATGACTAGTGATTGATTATTGGGATTGGAAATAATTGGGTAAAAAAAAGGAGAAAAAAAAAGGAATTCCAATTAATATTCCATTAATATTACTATGAGTTTAATGTACTATAGGCTTACTAAGTACTATGCTCCAGGTGATTCCATTCTAACAGACTAACTAACAATCAATGATAAAAAGAAAAAAATATTTTGCTTTGTTACAAATATGCAAAAAGAATTAATTCAAATATTGACACAGCATGTTATTTTAGAAACCATACAAAAGTATCATATTTATAATAAAAGTTGATTAAAAACTGTAAATAAAAAAAAATCCTGCAACGTAATTGACGAAAAATGTTCATCTTTTTTAGAATATTATATATGAATATTATATATGATGTATTATATGTGATATAATTAGGATATTATATATGATATATGATATAATTTTTTAGAATACTTTATATAATATTATACATGATTTCATATAATGCATATTTTATTGAAAATTAAATTTTTTTATTTAGTGTGTATTTACAAATATTGCATTTAAACTCTTTCATTCCTGCTAAAGAGTGAAGTATATCGACCAACATGACATTTTGGTTTAGAAAATTATAAGTAGAATTTAAGCATAATATGTATAATATAATGCATATTTCAATGCAGGAATAAAGTTGTTTGTTTTCTAGGAATTCAGAAATATCACTTTCATAAAATTTAACTCCGAAAATATGCTATATCAAAATGATTTTGACATGTACATTTAAATGGCATAGACATTTTATGGCACTATTATCAGGAGTATTTACAACTTCTTTATTTCCTTCTATTTTCCTGAAACACTTAAGTTAAATTTTTAAATAAAATCCATCTAAATTCTATGTTTTTATTCATTTATATACAGTCTGTCACAAATTGCATGTTTGTCTGTTATAGATAAGATTTTTTTTTAATTCTAACCTGTAACAGATAAACATGTAATTTATAGCAGTCTGTATATAAATGAATAACTTAATGAAACATGAATTTAGATAGATTTTATTGAAAAATTTACCTTCGCTATGAAGTGTTTTCAGAAGAATAGCGGGAAATAAAGAAGTTGTAAATACTGCTGATAATATTGTCATAAAATGTCTTTGTCATTTAAATGTATACGTCAAAATCCTTTTGACATAACATAATTTCGCAGTTAAATTTAATGAAAGTGATATTTCTGAGTTCCTAGTGAGCAAAATATTTTATTCTTGTATTTAAATATGCATTATATTATACGTATTATGCTTAATTTCTATTTATAATTATCTGAACTAAAATGTCACGTTGGTCCATTTATTTTATTTTGACAAATATATTTAAATTTTTCAATACAAATACCGATAAATAAAAAAGGAAAATTAAGACCGGGTCTAATCCACAAGTGAATTTGAAGAATATTTTTAGCAACAAAAAAAAAAAATAAAATAAAGAAAATGTCAAAAACATAACCAGTTTTGATAAAATTAGAAATACAAACTTAAGAATAACAGAAATCGTACCAATAAGTTTTTCATAAATAAAAACATCCAATAGGAATCTATGAAAAGCACGGAACAAAACCGGTTTATCGCGTTATTGTAAGAATTAATTAGGAGTTTCTATAATCAAAAAAGGCTTGCAACTTGCCCAAAATTTATGAATCAAGACTAAACTGGTCGCTGACATGTTGTAATTAAAACTTCAACTTAAGGAAACTGAAGTTAAAATGCAACAATTTATTCGTCAAATTTACCGCAAAGAAAAAATAATGGAGGCGCCGGGTATCGATCCCGGTACCTCTCGCATGCTAAGCGAGCGCTCTACCATCTGAGCTACGCCCCCCTCGATTAGTAAACGAAATCGCAATTTAATCTCCCATTAAACAATTGGTGTTGATTGCGAATTAAATAGGTCAGTCAGCACGTGAACAATGTCACAGGTAGAAATGACGGTAACTCTTTTCTTCATCTTAGATAAAACTAGTTTTGCTTGTTTTCCTTACGTTAAATTATAGCAAAACTCTATTTACAGTCGGACTTCT
The DNA here is from genome assembly GCF_982258835.1 of Parasteatoda tepidariorum. Lineage (NCBI taxonomy): Eukaryota > Metazoa > Arthropoda > Arachnida > Araneae > Theridiidae > Parasteatoda > Parasteatoda tepidariorum. The sequence goes on from NC_141758.1 coordinate 103,363,995, forward strand.
ATTTAACGAACTAGCATTTTGCGAATTTCTCTATTATGCGATTTTTTTTTCGTGGAGCCAAGAACAGTTTGGAAATTTCTTCGTAAAATAACTTCCAAATAGCGAAGCAGATTTTCTCATTAAGCGAACTTTTTTTTTACTCCACTTTCCCAAAATATTTCAGAACATTTCGAACTTATTAATGCATTTTATAGGGATTGATTTTCGAAGCCACTTAACTTTTAAAGAAAGCAGTGAAATCCCTCTCTCTTTTTGTTTGCATTTCAAACGAAAAATTCAGACAAAATTAACAGATTTTATCAGTAACAATCAAAATTAAGTTGCAGCTATAATTTTATACCTAAATTTAGTTTTTTTTAAAGTTAAAAATGTATGTAGTATGATAGCGTAACACTGAATAATGTTTTGCTCTATTCTTGATTTCCAAGCAGATTTCTTTAATGGTTAAGATTTATAAAATAAATAGTGGATATTAGTTTACAAGATAAAGGTGTATCAATTAATATTTTAATTATATCTAGGGTTTAGGAATTTAAAAACCAGTTTTTTGTTGTTTAAGTATTTCAAAAGTTGATTTTCAATTCAGCGAATTTTCTATATAACGAACTTATTATGGGGATTTAGCGACTTCATTCAATAGAGGTCCGATTGTTTAAGTTAATTAAATTTAATTAAATTTAATTTTTAAGCTTCTGTCTATTTTGGAAGATTTTTAAAGAAAAGTTTCTAATTCAAGTGCGTTATTTTACTTAAAATATCGAACATTGAAAATCCTTCCAGCATGAAGGCATTCTTTAAACTGTTAGTTCAGAAATTTAAGTTCGCTTTAGATCATAAAATGTTTTAAAACCTGAAGTTCTCCCTTTTTCACTGTCATTTTAGTATATTTTTTCACTAAGATTTTCAAATGTTATCTACAAATTATATTTACTTAAATAAACATACTGAAGATTTAATCCTTAATCAATCCTTTTAAGGGATTTAGTATTAGATATTAAAATGTTCAACTGATTAAATTAAATTTTATAAAAATATCCTATTTAATTAGTATCCAAATTATATTTACTTAAATAATCGAACTTGAGATTTAATCATTATAAAACCTTTAAAATGATTTAGCTTTAGATTTAAAATGTTCAACTGATTGAATTAAATTTCATAAAAACATCCTATTTAATTGGTAAGACCACACCAGGAGTTGGAAACATCATTTTCCGTTTTCTTTGTCCAGGAGTTGGTAAAAGGTGCTTTAATACTTTAAAATAATATACCCAATGGGCAGATAAAATATCTCAGTACCCTGCGATTTAGCTGTCTCTGAAAGTCCACAGCTAAACTTCGAAAGCATTTTTGTTGCAACTTGTTTCAAGTCGGCAGAATTCATACGTGTTCATACATTCATTTTACCCGGGTAGAGAATCTGCAGATAAATTTCCACCACTGATTTTTTTTTTCTTTTTTAAAGAAAAGACAAATGGAGAAAAAATATGATAGAAGAAAAAAATAAGAACATGTCAAAATTAAAGATAAAACGACAAGGAAAATACTTATCTATATTTGTAAATGATTGAATGATGAATGAAATTCAAACTAAATTCAAGCAACATGAAACTTTTGTGTGCAACTTCATTAAATTCAATATTTGTAAATTGTATTTAACTATTATTAGATTAATTTATCATGCATTAGATGAATTATTTGATTAATTTTTTACCGGCTTAGATTCAATTTACTACCGGTTTGTTTATAAGGAAATTTATTCATATATAGAATAAAATTGCTATCAAGGGATCACTTAACAAAGTAATCGTTAAATTTATCAAATCTGCCAATTTTACAGTTTTATGCATGTTAATGCAAATACTACTTTCCACTCTACGCATGCTGTGAATCATGTAATGTACATAAACGTTACAGTTATAAATTGTTAAGTAAATATCGGAAAATTAAAATTAAGTGACATTGGCCCAATGAAGGAAACCAGAACCATGGAATTTCGATGAATGGGACAATTTTTATTTTATTTAAGTACAGTATTACTATTTTTAATATTTTTAAGCACTCTATTAGTTTTTTAAGTACAGAAGCAGTTTTAGTATTTTTAAATACAGTATATATAGGTATTTTTATTTTATTTTATAATACAGTATTACCTTAGTATAACTCAGTAAAATATTTAAAACTATTATGAGCATAAGTTTTATAAAATGTTGTTTTAAAATATAAAGTATATCGAAAATACCTTAAAACAAATCATAAAACACGGTGCTTATGGTAAAAGAATAGTAGAAATCGTTATCTAATTATTAGATTCTAATAGTCTTGATATGTTTTCAATAATTCAGATGCAAGCGAGACTTTATTATGCAATGTGAAAATTTTGTACAAAAAAAATAAATACACTTGATATGATTTTTGTGATTAGGCTCCTCGACCATTTTTAGCATTTCAAACTGGATCATTGAAAGCAACAACCATTTTGAATATAATAAAGAAGTTTGGGAAATAGGTAGCAATAAAATTTAATTTTAATGGCAAAAAAAAATTATTCTGTGGGAAAAAATTTAAATCGTTCTTACGAAAAACTGCGTGGTTTTTATGCAAAGAAGAAATTCAAGAATATATAGAACGTAGAGAAAAAGTTATTAAAATATTAATGGTCCCGCAGTAGACTGATCGTTAAGACACAGTTCCCCTCAGATCACAGTAGTCAAGTATCACTGGCTGCGGTCAGTGTGCGGGTGGGTGACCACTTGGATCAGTTTCTGTAGGGTCCGAGGGTATGCGATATAGGTCCTCGTTAAACTGTTCTACCGTAAAGTGCTCGACTTCACGCACAGGCCATCGGGCAGCCGAGGCGGGGGGGCACCCCCTTTGCGGAGGATCAAAATTGTGTTGGCATGTCTTCGAATCGTCCTCAGAGATGCTTCCCTAACCGTCGCCAATAGCCCATAGTGCAGCTCTAGTGCGAAGTAAATGAACTACAACAACAAAAGCAATATCATCGCTATGAAAATGTCTGATTTCTATTCGGTTTCAAATCGGTACTTTTCAAACTAAAAAAGAAAAAACTTCGTTCAAAACTTCTAAATACCTGATAGCTTCTCTTTATTTACTTAATGAATCATATTTTTTAAATGTTTCTACTGAAATTAGTATGAATAGTTTAATTCAAATTAAAAATTGCAGATAAGACTTTTTTTTTAACAATTCCAGCAGAAGGATGTGCTCTTTTAACACCTAGACGTGTTTTTTAGTGACTAAGGAGTGATGCAATAATAAGGGGTATTTAAGATTTGAAGTTCGAGCGAAACTGATCTGCCTAGAAAATGTCTGATTTAGCCAAAGCAAGATATCCATTGTTTAGCTGTATACAATCTATCATTTGTCATATATCCAGTGATAGCTGTACCCCTTTTTTTATAAATGACTTTTTTTCTAGAAAAAGTCAAACTACCCGATTTTACCCCAATACCTAGGTACACATGCTGTCTATGGAAAATAAAAAAAAATACAAGAATTTCAGTGACAGAGTAGTAGAAATTACTGTTTTATACGACAATTTATGAAAATTATTTAATGTAAACTGCATGTGATGTAGTAGGCCGTACTCAAGGGAAGGGATGGGATATAGAGGGACAGTTTGTCCCCGGGTCCTCAACGGCTAAGAACCCAACCAAAATTCTTTACAAAAAATATAGTGTTTATTAATGCTTTTTCAAAAGAAAAATGACAGAATTTTTTTAATACCCATATAAAGACAACAATTTTGTTAAAAGAATCATCAAAAATTTTATAAAATATTAAAATAAGGCCTTTTTGTGCTTTGAGGATGGGACCCGCTATCAATATAGTCCCGGAGCCCGTAAAACTATATTCAGCCTTTGTTGTAATTATCTTTTTCCACCGCTGTACTGAAGTTTTCTTGGGCACAGCATTAAAGGGTGAATGCCGGATCAGGTAGTACCTGACTTTGTTCAGCTCGCAGAGGTTATCGAAACGAAATGAAAAAACGCTAATTTTTATTATTTGTTGAGGTATGAACCTTTCGTAATTGTATAATAAGCTGGACAAAAAATAATTAATCTAAAAATAACTGTGATGACCGATCAATCAGGATAACTCAAAATCAAGAGAACTTTAGAGAGTTCGCATAATAAAACTAAATTATCTACACACACACGCTGCGAATTTTATTTTATTTTATAACCATCGTTGAACAGCTGACCCAATTTTCGGGTTTACAACTACTAATGTTCAGCACTGTAGGTTTGTAATTTTGAACTCAATCCAGAAAACAAGGGAACTCCTGGATCAAGTCAACACCTCCTAGAAAAGAGTAGGCCTCTGCACGGGTTACCATAAATATCCTTTAGTAGTTCAAACGTAATGATATATTTCGTATTTTCAACCACAGCGCAGCTTAGTACCCCGAACGTAATGATATCTTTCTCATTTTTCATCAACTGCGCAGTTAACTTCGTCACATCGGACTACTAATTTGATCCGCGCTGAGGCCTTCCTTCTTCTAAGAGGTGTTGATCAAGTATTGGGAGAAATTTACCTTCGTGGAGGACTTTATGATGGAACTAACCAGCATTTGTGTTACATGGAGAGGGAGATCACATGAACCTCCCACGGTTAGCCTGACGGCAAGGGGACTCAAACCCATGATCCGTCTACCACTGAGGATATTTTACGTCAGCACTGTGGTCGGTGCAAGCCGGATGCAGAATTCGTATCGACTAGTATTCGAATCCGGCACACCTCATTGAAGGCGAACGCTCTAACTCTCTGAGACATAATGGCTCAGACGAAGTGTATTAATCAATAACATGCCGATATGGTAATTCCTTCTTCTTGACCAGTAATGTGTAATTCACAGTTTGTCAGCTAGAAAGCAAATTTCACCAAAATCGAACTCTCCCACTCTATCCTTCAATTTAAGATAGTATTAGGAACGCGGGAAGATAAAAATATTGAAGCATAATGTTTAGTAATCTTACAGAAGGATAAAACATTGAAGCATCGAATTTAATAATCTGACAGGAGGAGGAAATATTGTTGAGCCATTTCAGGATAGTGTTACCATTTTTTGTACTTTAACTTTTTCCCCAAGCATATATTTACATATTTTCTGACATTATTTAATCTGTGCTGTAATATTTGTATTGTATTTATCAAAATGTAATAACTATCAACATAAGGGAATAATTCATTTTCCTGATATACTTAAAAGATATACTTAACTGATATACTTCTCCTTTTACTGTCATGATACACTTAATAGATGGAGATTAATCTTTAAGTCATAATTTCAGTAAAATTCATTTAAATTCATGTGACTTTTTTTAAGCCGTCCATTTGTCTGTTACAGTTCTCTTTTTTCTTTTTTTTAAATTGTGACTGCAGAGCTGGAATTCTCAAAAGTGGTTCCTTAGAAGGATTACAGTGAATTCTTGAGTTTTAACTTTTACTGTCCACTTATGATTATATTCATATCCGATCAATAATTCATATATTATCTAATATTTCGTTTGTTGGAATTATTTGTGCGAAATGCCAACGATAAATAAACTAGGAAGCATTTTTAAGAGAATTCAATAATAATATATTGAATAAATTATGAAAAGGATATGCATTTATAAAAAATTACACAAGTATTGAGCTTTTTGAACTATTTGAGCTTTTCAATTCAAAATAAAAATAACTAATTTTAAAAGGAGAGATTTACGTTTGTCTGATTACCATTCTCCAACATTTATTACAGTTCTTTTCGAAAAATCGAAATTCAGCTTATCTCATTCATTTTCAGAGAACTCATGCAAAAAGAACAAATTTATAATCTTTCATTCTTCACATTAAACATTTTCAAAATGTAAAGTAGTCTTTTTTTTTCCTTTTTCTCTCCCCCATTTTCTTTCTTTTTTTAGCATTTTCAAAGTTCCAATTGGACTTTTCTTATAATACCGGAGTTCCGCTACAAAAAAATCGTATAGGATTCCATAGCCGAAAGAAAAATGGGAACCACTGCAGTAATATCTCAGAATTCTAACTATATATATACATATATAACTTTTTTTTAGTAATTTTTTTTTAAAATTTGATTAAATATAATCCTTTTAATCATAATTATCTAAATTATACGAAACCAAAATGTCAGGTTATTTTGTTACACACACATATCAGTCAACCATGGCAGAGTACTTCCAGGGCTGTATCTTTCAATTAATAATTTTTACCCGGGAAATTTTTTGTTTGTTATTTATTTTGGAATTTTATCCATATTAACAAGCTTGGAATTATACAATGTTTGCGTTATAGTCCTCTTCATCTATAGGCCTCTCGTTATAGGCCTCTTCATCAAAAAAAAAATTTGAATTATTGAAGAATAAATTGTGAAGTTTATAACAAGCATATAATGCAACATAAATAGTTTTTATTCTCTAGACGTTTTGTTAGGCGTGAAAGTAAGAGTTGAAGCTGTTTCGTCAGTTCTATCTGTGACGCGGTTTACGTTACTGACCTATTTAATTAGCATTCAAGATCTGATGTTTATTGAGACAATAAATGACAGTTTAGTTTGCAAGTCGTAGGGGGCGTAGCTCAGATGGTAGAGCGCTCGCTTAGCATGCGAGAGGTACCGGGATCGATACCCGGCGCCTCCACTTAACTTTTTTAGAACTAAAGCGATGTAAATTAATGACTGCCCCATTTATGATATAATATATTTAAATTTTAAATAATGGAACGTGTTCGATGTGAACTTATTGAGGTTGAAATCTTTAGTAATACAAATAATTTTGTTTGTTGGTTTGGGTGGATTTCGATTGTTCATGTGGATACGCAAAGTTCATTATCTTTAATCTTAGATTTTTGTAACAAAACATAAGTGACAAGTTTGACCTTAATTCAAGGCAAAGGTTTTGGGGGTAGTTTATGAGCATAAAGTTATGTATGTAGATTTGAACAACCTTTTCAAGTGTAGGACCACTTGCACTAACTAATGAAGGGCCGCATGTTCACACATGTTGACGTCAAATATGGTAATTTTTGTGTAAACATTAGTGTTCTAAACGCTAAACTGTTTTTTAACAGTAAACTTAAAAATAGAATTACAAATTAAATACCTTTAATTATTAGAATTCATTCAAAAATGAAAGAACTGACACTTTTTTAAAAAAAAGAAATTTAAATTTTTATCAAAAATATGTTTATTAAAAGGACTTAAATATCTTGGGAAACGAAATGTATTCTTTAATCACCTCGTACAATAAAGTTAATTTTAAAATAAATTTTAACAACAAGAAAAAAAAAGCGAAATTTTCAAAAATTCGTATAGTCAAAAATATGCAATTTAAACAAAAACGCAAAAATACGTGTCCATTTATTTTCAATAAGGAACAATAAAAAAAATAAATTATATCATTTTTGTATCATGGGTGTAAATTTTGTATGGATTGCCCCATATATAAAAAAATTAGATAAATATTTTAGTGAATAAATTTAAATTAAATATCTTAATTGAAGAAATTTTAAAGAAAAACGTTGCAGTGCAAAATACGATTCAATATTTATATCGTAATATACTATGATAAAATATTATTTATATGGTAATATTTATATGGTAAAATATTATTTCTATTTATTGAATTATTAGAAACTGTATGACTGTTAAATAGTAAACGTTTTCTTTTTATCCCAAAAGTATCAAACATTTAAAACAGTAGTAAAAAGTAGAAACATTTAAAAAAGAAAACAGTTTAAGAGTTCGCGCTTTCCTAAACCTTTCGAATGAATAATAATATCAAATAAAAATATCAAAACTATGTAACTGCCGAAAAATAACTAGCAATGTACGATGAAATCGGCATAAATAAAGCACGTTAAAAAGTGATTAATTAAATGCGCAATTCATAACTGACAAGTTCAAATATCGTATTAAATGTTTCGGGATTTTGAAAATAATACTTTTTTAAAATTCGATTTCACAGGAATTTGACTATTGACCGAATTTGCTCAAATTTTGCCATGTAAAATTGCATTTTTTGAAATGACGTAAAAAAAGCTGTATACCATACATTTCAAAATTTCTGATATTATTATTAAATAAAATAATAAATATTTACTAAAAGTTATTTTTTGCATGAAATTACCTTTGGATAAGCGAATTTAATTAGTATATGTAAAAAAGTTTCAATTTGCTTTATAAGTTTTTGAGATATAGTCAAAATACGGAAGAAATAAAATTAGCATTACAGGGTTCAAACTTTGGAGCCCTCACCTGACCAAACTATTGGGACCATGTTTCCTAAATTGCGGCTACCCCTACATCCGAATCCGTTGAAAAAAAGGTATATTTATTTCAAGAAAGTACGTTTTTGCGTCTGATTTTGTAACTTAAAATAGGGTTTGCATTAATTAATTAGCGTATTTGATATCCCCCCCCCCTTCAAACCATTAAGATTGAGTTCCTTCGGACGTGATTGAGTTCGATCATTAAATCAAAAGTTATTCAGGCTGGCCATTTTGGTTTGAATCCTGCCGGTAGCCAACGAGCAACCCTCAGACACATTTCTCGCTGCACATCACTTTTGAGACTATGCATTTTGCTCAATTTTGAATACATTGTTGTTTCAATTTTGAATACATGTTTGTTTGTTTTCAAATTCAAACATTATCTGAGCAATTTTGACACATTTTTTTACAGTTTTTTTAATAGTATATTTGAAAGTGTCAAATTTTTTAGTTGAATAATTTTGCCGCCGAGAATGGGAAAAACCTGTTTTTTTCAGTGGCTCCATCGTCAGATAAGTCCCGCAGTGGACTGATCGTTAAGAAACGGTTTCCAGCAGATCACCGAAGTCAAGCATCACTGGCTGCTGTCAGTGTGCGGGTGGGTGACCACTTGGATCAGTCTGCGTAGGGACCGAGGGTGTGCGGTATGGCTCCTCGTTAAACTGTGCTACCGTAAAGTGCTCGACTTCGCGTGCGGGTCGACGGGCTACCAAAGCGGAGACGCCACCCCCTCTGCAGAGGATCAAAATTGTGATGGCATGTCTTCGGATCATCCTCCGGGACGTTTCCCAGACCGTCGCCAATAGCCCATTGTGCAGCTCTAGTGCGACGTAAATTAACAACAGCAACAACCATCGTCAGATAAATACAATAAATTATAAAAATAATGTTTTTTTTTTAAATATATATAAAACTTTTGAGAGTTTGTAACAGTTATTCATAACTATTGGTTTTCCAGTTTAACCAGTTCCAAGTATGCTAACGATGCAAAATGGTGCAAAATGTGACATGAAAAAACAGCCACAATATACAGGAAATAGAAAAGTACGTTTAATAGAATTTTTTAATATATAAAAAGTGACTCCACTTTTCGAAGGCTCTTTCATTGCATAAAATAACGCTTTTTAGCAAATTCTATGATATATTCATTACTACTCTGAGTTGGCAACAGTAATTCTGGACTATAAGGTCAAGTTAAGCCTATTTTTATCCAGCGCCCTCTATGATAGTTGTGAAAATGGAGCTAAACGTCAATACGTAGAAAAGTCTCAGTTTTTTACTATGAAAAGCGTTTGTAATCCAATGTTTTAATATTTAAGAAGGTTCCTAATTAATAGATGCTACGCTATATGATCTGGGCTTATAATAATTTGAAAAAGAAAATGAAAATTTTTCATTAATTTTGATAATTTTAATTTAGTTGGGAAAATAGTAATTGGCGATTTTTTTTTAAAAAAAAGCTTAATAACTTTCTATTTCAGTTATTTGTCGGTTCTAAGGCCCAGATAATTACTTAAAGCAAAGAAATGTGTATAGTTATAATTATAGTTTAACGAAATGTAAGGTACTTAAACTGTAGCTTGTTTATTTTTCTTGGCGAATAATTTTATAAATTGCTGATTCCCTAAAAGCTGGATATTTTTTTAAATGTTTTAAGTATTGATCAACTTTCGAATCAAAACGATTCTTTGCAATGAGATACTATATATAGCTAAAAATATAATTATCATTTCCAGGATAAGGTACTCAAACTGTAGCTGTCTTTTTTGTTTTTATTTTTGTTATTATTGTTTTCCTGAGAGAAATAGCTTTCAAGACTGATGAGTTGGAAATCATCAGGATCTTCGTCGCTTTTTTTTTTTTTTTTTTTTTTTTTTTTTTTTTTTTTTTAAATTTTGATAGTTCCTACTACCCTAACCCTAGAAGAGAAAGCGTTTTTCAGATTCAAAATAAATTCCGCTGAAAATCAATTTTAGCAAATGGCAAATATGTTTCCAAAATCTACCCATCACATTAAATTCAAAAAAATTATTCTGATTAATGCATTCTTTTATTCATAATTTAGAATCTTGTGTCAAAAATTATAATTATGTTCTGGAAATGTATGAAGCATGACTCTGAGAATGAGATTAAAAAATTTTCATAAATCACAGAACGCATAGGGATTTAGCAAATTATTCTATTGCCGAGTTGCGCCTTCGATACATTTTAAAGCGATTTTTTTCCCCCTTTACATCTTCTTTTCTTCATCAACTCCACCCCACCCTTAAGTGCACTCAAGAAAACACCTTCAGTTTTTTTCTTCTTTTTTTCCTTGGTGGATGAAAAAACCTCCTTTTTGATGTCAATTCGAAAATCAATTCTGTGATCGACTTGTAACGGGGAATTTTCGGCGCGATGAAAAAGGAAGGGGTATAGAACATTTCAATTTTTCTTTTTTCCTATTGCTTTTCGAACTTTTTTTTTTACTATCGTTTGTTCGTTCTTCATTTAAATTCTTGAGAATTAAAGAGGATGTCGTCTAAGTCCTACCAGTGTTATACGTTTGTAAGAAAACGCGATAACAACTTTTCGAATTTAAACTTCTTTAAAAAAAGAAAATTACTATCGTCTGCAGAATTTAATTCAAAGTGAACATTTTTTTTTTTTTAAAAATGGATTTCTTTGATTGGATATCATATTCGTTTATTTTTGCAAGTTTTATGAAAAGTAATCTGCATGCATTTTTGACGAAGTAAGCACTTTTGAAAGGAAAAAGATGGATTGTTTTTTCGCCCATCATAGATAAGAGAACCCATCAACTTTCCCTTAATAGCTTTTATTAGACGAAAGCAAAATTTGAATCAAAAACAGCTTAAATAATTTAATAAAAGGAAAGTATGATTTCATTTGTGTTCCATATCATAAGTTTTAAAGAAAAAAATACGTAATAAATTGAAAAAAAGGTATGATATCGATAATTTAACTATCTAAGAATAAAAGTTCTAAATATTATATTATTATTCCAAAAATCAACGAAAATACAGAGTTAAAGTAATACAATATTAAGTAATGTTCTATTATCAAAAAATTGCAGTTTAGCTGAAAACAAGATTTTTCAAACTAGAAGGTCTAATTTAATAAAAGAACATTCATGGGATCGGCCTATTTATTTTTTAATTATTATTATTAATATTATTATTCATGCAGGGAAGGAAAAACTAACGTCGATAAACAAATGAAAAATGCAAAAAATATTGTTATTGTTTTCATTTTTTATCTTTTTTTCCCCTATTTTTTGAAGTGATTAAAACCTAAGTTTTTTAGAAAAAAAAGACGAAATACATACTTAAAACTTTAACATGCACTTACTGCAAATCAAAAAGTAAACATCAGACTTTATTTTATTAATATTGCATTAAATTTTTAAGAAGTAAAATGAAAAAATTACTCCCAGATACTCCCAGACAGAGAAAAAGTACTCCCAGACAGAGAAAACATCAATATATGCGCAGTATGTTGCTGTATTGTGGGTCATTTTGCTGCCTTGTAACTTCCAAGTCTCTTGCAAGATAACAAAAATTGAAAATGTATCACAAACATTTACAGGAAAATGGCCGTCCGCGCGGACGTCGGATTCGAGAAATTCGTTGTCCGCGGAGAATTTTTGACCGTCGAGGACGGGCTGTTTTTCGAGCCCTGTAATAAACTATAAAGTATAAAAGATTGTAATTAAATTGATTCACTAGATAGTGCTGTTGTTGTTGTTGTTGTTAATTTACGTCGCACTAGAGCTGCACAATGGGCTATTGGCGACGGTCTGGGAAACATCCCGGAGGATGATCCGAAGACATGCCATCACAATTTTGATCCTCTGCGGAGGGGATGGCACCCCCGCTTCGGTAGCCCGACGACCTGCGCGCGAAAGTCGAGCACTTTACGGTAGCACAGTTTAACGAGGACCCATACCGCACACCCTCGGTCCCTACGTAGACTGATCCAAGTGGTCACCCACCCGCACACTGACCGCAGCCAGTGATGCTTGACTTCGGTGATCTGCTGGGAACCGTGTCTTAACGATCAGTCCACTGCGGGACCAATAGATAGTGCATAAACTCAAATAATGCATATACATCACACTTTGCATTTAAATTACATTATAGTTTTGAGTAATTAAAACAAAATATTTATATCAAAGACGAGCCATTGTAGTATCTTATTTTGTGCAGTTTAAACTGCACAAAATAATAAGTTAAAATAAACTACTTTTTATTTTCCCGATTCTTATTTTATGAAATACTGTATCGTTCAAATTTACTGATACCTCAATATGATATTAAGTCGAACCAAAATACCGTACTTTTTAAACTGGATTACACAATATTGTGGCTCAACTTGTACAGAAACTGGTGTCTCATTGTCCCTGCCCTTTCTTGCTCTTCTCCCGTACAGTAGGAGGTCATGAGCTCGATCCTGGTACTAAACAACCGGCAAGGTGCACGCTCAATATATTGTTGGTGGTGGCCGTTAAATTATGGCCGTTCCCACATTCCTACTCTGACCATTGAGAAATGGGATTTGAGAAACGGGGCTAGATTCTTGGCCATGAATGGGTGGTTTGTGTGTTCGGAAACATGGTTCACTTTAATACCTTATTTAAATATGCAGAAAATATGTGTCATATTATGGTACCTTATATGTCATATTATGTCATATAAGGTATCGGTACTATGGGTCAACGTAAAAAAATGATTTTTTTGAGAGTAAGCAAACTGTAAAATTGTATAAAAATAAATTTTTTCAAAAATTTCTCACCGTTATCCTTTTCTTAAAGAAATATACTGAAGGGGAATTACATGACAGAAAAATAATTTCTTTATAGTATTTTGTACCAATTAGGCTAGCATCCAAATTCACGGCTCAAACTCTAACCTTTTTTTTTTTATTCCTATTACAAAAAAAGTGCGATATCATTTATGGAGAAAAAATAACCTTTCGGTTTCCTAGAAAATTAATTTTTCGAATTATTTCTTACAAGTATTATAGCTCGGTCACCATAGAAACAATTGCAACAAAGAAATGATTCGCAAACATAAAATAGAAGTAGGAAATGTATCAAGATCAAACTAGAAACAAAATTGCGATTGTTTCATTTATATATATATATACATTTTTTTTGTTGGATTTCTTTCGGACATTTTTTTGTGACAAGAATTCTTATTAAAGGTATTGTTTCGAATGATTAGGAATTAAAAAAAATACCGTATATATTTCCTGAACGTTAAAATTAGATTATAAATTAACACAGCATACTGTATAGATTGTTGGGGAACAATTTGTAATTAAATACTTTGAAATATTTTAATTCTAAAATAATTTAACATGAGAAAAAATTTAATTTCTTTACCAGAAAATGATTTGATAAATTGCAGATTTATGCCAATCACTCTTTAGCTAACTATTCAAAACTTTTGTTGACCAAAAAAAGAAGAAAAATTCCAAAAATGTTGATCTGTCCACTTTAATATCTTTAAACCAGCATCTCCACAAATATCTTTATATTAAAAACTAACTTTTTATTGTGTATATAACTTTATCCGTGTTATTTCAATTATAGGTATTTGTTGATTAACAAAAAGTTTTCGAATTTACCGTTTTAAAATTTTATTGTAAATAAAACGAGGTTCATTTTTGAATCTCAAATCTATACTTTACATACTTTATGAGCTATACTTATGAGCTGTTCTTTATTAGCTATATATTTATATACTGTATATACTTTATATACTTTATGAGCCATATATTTATATACTATATATACTTTACATACTTTATATACTTTATGAGCCATATATTTATATACTATATATACTTTACATACTTTATATACTTTATGAGCTTTATTTTTATGAATCTCAAATCTCTTGATTTGTCCTCACGAATATTATGAAAGTGATAACTACACAATTATCTTTAAATGAAAAAACAACTTTAATTGCTTAATCCGTTTTTAATTTAATGATTAATGTTTATTAATTTACAAATGTTTTTTGAGTTAATAATTTTTGTTGTTGACTAAAATAGGACATATCTACATATTTTGTATGTAAATGAGTTGCAATGTTCCAAGACATTTTAAATTGCTGCATGTCTGATTAATTTATCGATCACTGTTTGTGAATTTACAAATAGTTTACAAATTTATAACTTTTGTTGTTGAATAACACATTTGTCGTTGTTGAATAACACGTTGTTGAATAACACACGTCAAATGTTTTTATATGCTCCCAGTAATATTTTTAAATAAATCTATACATGTATTGAAAAACAAACTTTAAATTGCTTTATGCCTGGTTAATTTAATGATAAATATTTGTGAATTTGCAAGATGTTTGTTTTCTAATCCATTTTCTTAAACTTTTGCTGTCGAACGAAAAAGTTTATATTGTACATTTTGTTGATAAGCCCAGACCAATATTTTTAAAGCACTGTGTACTCCAATGACTCTAAATTAATCAAATATGCGTATACGAATACTCTATACACGAATAAAATAGTACACAATGCGTACTATTTTAGTACGTCGCATACACTTTTTCTTCCTGTTATATTCTATATAAAATGTATGTTCAGTAACAGTGTAAACGGATATTTTATTTTTAGTATATATTTTAAAATTGAATGTCTTATAAAAAATGGAAAATATAAAAATGCTATTTAGATTTTTAAAGAAGAAAAAATTAAGAGGGTATTTATATTCAGTATTCTAGGAAGCGAAACTTTTAAAAATACCTATTTACATACGAAATCAATATTCTCCATGAAAACTCATTCATCACTTAATCATTTAAACTTATTAGTATTGAACATTTTAAATTACAGAATATTAAGTGTCGTGCATAAAAAAAAGTGAATTTTTAAGTATGTGTCAGTTAAAAATACAAACATTTACCAATAATATGTCTTATTCTTTCTCTCAAGAGAAAATTATTTGTGAAGACGAAAATTGGAGCGCAGTTGTTTCATTTAACTTCAACAATTCATTTTACATTTGATGAATACCTTTTAATAATTCCTATCGGTTTACGAACGGTTACGGAAGAATAAAATGAAAAATATACCTACTCTTGAACTGTTGCTATACGTCATTTAGACAGCTTCCGCTTTTTATGTTCTATTTCTGGGTGGTTTTACGGTAAATTTGTTTCTCCTTCAACCCCCTGGGGAATTGGGTGGAATTAAGCCAAACCAAAAGAATTGTCTTATACCACCCCACCAGTAAATATTCTATTTGAAATAGAAAAAAAAAGGAAAAGTATATTCGATTCAGAATACTATTAGATTGAAGAGAAGAATTTTCAAAATGATACACTATGAAGATGTATTATTAGAGTGTTTTCATCCAAGATAATAACTGTTAGAAAATCCATCGTTGCAAATTTGCTTCAACCTGAACCATAAAATGACCAACTTTTGAACCATAATCTGAACCAATTTTCAAATTTGATTATACAGGTCCAGTTTAACATCTATTAAGTTTGCCTCAAATTTGCACTGCATTATATTTCTAAGTACAGGGTATGAATGTAGTAATTCTAATTTCTGTTCTTAAAATAGTAAAGCGGAAAAATAGAGCAGTTAGTTTTCAGATAAGGTGTTGGAAAAGTTTATAAATTCCAGTTTCCAAAACCCTTTCTAGTTTCCTATTAATTACATAAGACGGAACAGCCGGCCAGGTGGCGGAGCGGTTAGCGCGGCTGACTGCGAAGCCAATGGCCGCGGGTTCGAATCCCGCACTGGGCATGGGTGTTTCTTTCTCTTGTGTTGTCTCTCCGTGACTTCGATTCACAGGTGCCCACTGGGTAACGCGAAATGAGCAACACCTCTAGCATCTTCTAAGGCGAAACAAATAAAGTTCAGTGCCTGCCATTCGGAAAAAAAGAAGAAAAAAATCGTAAGACAGAACAGTTTTTTTCTTTAAAAATAATAAGAAGAACATGCTAGGGTAAGCTGATCGGTGTCTTAAGAAAACAAGTAGCATATTTTCTAATTCGAAAACTCACTTCTGAACCTTTCTAATCATTTCTGTTAGAGGATCTCTATTTTCTGTTTTTAAAATATTAAAGCGGAAAGATAAAGCAGTTAGTTTTCAGATATTTGTTTAGAAATTGTGCAATCAGTCTTTTTAGTTTGCCGAAGACACTGCTCTGCTTATGTTTGGGCAATATTTTAAAACTACTCAATTCTCTAAAATTAAGAGCATGATATTTTTAGCTCTAAGACCACTGAAATTTTAAATATGGTAGCTAACAGTGACAAAAAAGTTGTAAAGCAAATGGCTTTTATTTTCTTCCGTTATCACTTTTCAATTTGATTTTCTCATACCTACTAAAATTATACTTGAGTAATTATTCGAAACACTTATTATGTTCTCCCGTTAAGTTTTTATTTTAAATATTATAAAATATAAAACTTATCGCATTGAGGTATGATAATCATATAAAATATATAATTAAAAGAAGCCGAATCTAAGTATATATAGGGGAGAGTGGGGTCAATTTTAACATTTTTTACTTAACTATTTTTAACTAACAAAAAATCCAATATATTATTAGTACTAATTGACAGACGAGTAAAGTAGACTATCCTCCACTAGAAAAAATAAATACCTTATTTTAAATGTTATTATATTAGTTATTAACAATTTTTGACAGTCGGACACTTGTTACAATTGTCCCCACTTACGCGGTCAATTATAACAGTTCATAAATTCAACTAAAACATAGTTAATTATACATATTATCATAGTTGTGATATATTTTTTATTGATCAAAATAGTAGTGATATTTTAGGAGTAAAAATAATAATGAGCAGAGACCTAAAGGGTTAAACTTTTAACTTTAAGAGGTTAAAAATTTTAATTTATGCTGTGAAAGGTGACAAATAAAATAATGCACATGCAACATAATATAAATGATATAGGAAACTATTGGTGGTTCTTAAAGACTTAAGTAATAGTTTGTAAACATAAGATTATTTATTTTCAGCTGTTACAATCGTCCCTTTACTTATTGTTACAATTGTCCCCAAGACGCCACTTCAGCTTCATTTGTTAAAAACAATGCTAGTTAATTAGCAAAACTAATCTTTTTTTTATTGAAATGTTAATTAAGGTGTCCACTTACATATTCGGTTACTAATTTTTATTTATTTAAACAAAATTACTTTGTTACAATATAATATTCTAGTAACAAAAAAAGTACTTGCGTGGCGTGAAAATATGTTTTGTGATGTAACTCTTTCAAAAGTACATAAAAATGGTTGCCAGCAGGGGTGGACACGTAGATTTATTAAACACATCTTTTGCGCCACCTAGGAACCAAATCTAGAACTTGACACTTGAAATTTTTGCTCTGTTACAATCGTACTCTGTTACAATTGACCCCTACATATACATTAATATACATAATTTTAAAAATTCCTTTCTGCACACTACAAATACGTATGTAATCCTTGTACATAAATTAATTTCCTAATTGGACAAATTTTTAGTTACAGGAATTTGCTCTCAACAACCTGAATTGATATGGCCATTAAATTGATATAATTATTAAAGAGAGCAACACATCACTACTTTATAAATCAGTTTTGCATTGCAATATTTTTTTTCCCTTCCCTTTTCATATTGTTAATTTCGTCCTCTGAAAAAAAAATTTTTTTAAAAATATTTCAACAGTTAATCTAATTGAGATATATCAGATATAGTTAAAAATTATTGTTGAATAAAAGTTTTATAAACTATTTTGTAGTTTGCGAAATGAGAGGCGCAGATTTCTTAAATTTTGGGGGATTCCATCCTTCCATCATTCTTGAGGGGATGAGCACCCCTTACCTAACTAAACAGAAATATAGTAGGCTGATTAACATAAAATGTGTAAAAAATTAAACCGTTTTCATAAGTATGTCATATGTATTAATTTGTTTATTTTGGATATCACACTGAAAAATTTAAAAGGTAAAACTAAGAAATGGAAGAACGGAAAAACTCAATAAGATATAAAACTAAGAAAGAAAATGCCATAATATACATTATTGAGTATGGAAATTTTCACATGACTGAAATTACAAATTAAAGCGTAACAAAATGGAACCGATAAAATTAAGAAAGCAAATAAATTATGTGTAAAATGTACTGCACAAAACGATCGTTCAAATTTGTCAAAAACTTTCAGATTTGTAAGATTTTTGAAAAAAAGTTCAAAAACTCCCCCGAAATTCCGGAACTACGACAAACTTGTAATTGATATTTTGTATTAAGAAACTCAATTAAAAAAAAAAAAAAAAAAAAAAAAAAAAAAAAAAAAACTGAACTTTGAATACCATCATCATTTTATTTTGTAAGCAAAATTTAATCAAAACAATAAACAGAAATTTTATTCAAAAAGTTCAAATTAAAGTCTTGCATCAGACAAGTTCACTGTTTAATATTTAAAAATAAAAATTATCATATATTTGAGACGTAATCATAACTTTTTAGTTCTGCAAAAGGTAAGTGGAGGCGCCGGGTATCGATCCCGGTACCTCTCGCATGCTAAGCGAGCGCTCTACCATCTGAGCTACGCCCCCTACGTCTTATAAACTAAACAGTAATCAAACTTTCAGTTATAGTTAAAGATCGGGTGTTGAATGCTTGTGAAATAGGTCAGTAATGTAGAGCACGTTCCAGGTAGTATTGAATAAAATCACTAAAAGCAACTTGGTCACTTTCTCCGTAATTGTCAGCAATAGTTCAATGCTTAGAGTTTTTCATCGAATTCAGTTCTTATATTCCATTCAATAGCCTTTTTAATGCGTATTTACTTTAATCATTTATTAGTTCCTCTTCATTGAATTCAAAGGAAATCGACTTTGAAGAAGAAAAAAAATTATCTTAATTTTTAATAATTATCTTTTGTTAATAAATTTTAATTGTCTTAGTCCATAAACAATGTAAGGAATTTTTTAACTGTAGCGCATTGCGTGCTTTACTGTAACATTGTAATCATTATTTTGAATGTTCTATAAATACCTCGCATTGTATCTGTAAGTGGTATTAATGTTTCAAAATATTTATTTATATGAATTTCGTGATTCTAAAAAGACGAAAATTTAATGAGTGACAAAATGAAAGATTTTCTATATCCTTCCAATATAAAAGCGGCTACAACCCCTTAAATGATATGTTGCTTATTTCTTTTGAAAGGTTATCAATTTAAACCTATATCGTAATTTTAGAAAATCTACTTAAGTCATTATTGCGACGCCACTATAAAATCTGTAGCTAATACCTATCAGATTATTTTGTCGAGAAATTCCAAAAATTGTGGTTTATTTCAAGTTAATACAGAATCAAGCTTTCATACACACTTTATAGAGTTTAATCAAATCAATGCTTCCATAAATGTGAAAACTTAATCAAAGATTCATATTGCAAGAAGAAAAATAACGTTTATTTTTCTCTTTTCTGTATTGATAAGAGAAAAAATATGATTAAACCTTTTTCATATGATATTACTCATATTACTCATACTTTTTCATATGATATTTCATAGGATTACTGAAAAAAAATCTATTTCCCTAAAAAAATATTTTGTCGTTACAGCGGATAGTCTGTAATTTTCAACTAGTTTCAAACTAGCGATATTTCTATGTTTAATATGGGCTAACTTAACGGTAACCTTACGGTACTTTCACCGTGACGTGAAAATCCGTCGTACTAGTGAACTTTTCGCAGTATCGAACGTTTCCTGTAAGACAATAAATTTATAACATATCAAGGTCCTAAATATGACCCATCCCAAAATATTAAGAACAATTTTGACATTTACAAGCATTCGTTAATCTCTTAAAAGAAAAACAAGCCCCCATATCAAGGGGCTAGCTGTGGGTAAGCTATTTCCTGCTTAATAGACATAATCTTTATTGATGACATAATTATTGTTCCCCAAAGATTGAAAAAAAAAGGTAAATTATTACCTATTACCATACTACCGCCTATTAAAGATGTAAATCAGTGTTCATACTTGTCTTACAACCACTAAAATGTCTGGGCGAAGTTAGGCTTAATTGCTGTTGCCACGAAAAACATATAAGTTTTGATATGTTTAGTATCTAAGTCTTTATTAACCACTATGTTAGATCTCATATGGAATCGTTAGATGGACTTAAATTGTTGTGATTAACAACCAACTAAGAATGATTTAAACTGTCTGATTTAAGACCAATTATTGCATCTGTTGTGAAACTTTTTTTTCTTGCCGTGTATATTAAGGTATTAAGGTAATTGCTTGATCAGAATTTGTAGTATAATTAAATTTTGAAAGTATTTTTAAAGATATTTACGTAATCTTTTATATTACGTAGGCTTTTGTAAAATAACTAGGGAATAATTTCGTTCGAATTCGCTGTAGCTAATTTCCAGTATATTAGTTTAAATTTGTATAAATTACGTTTAAAAAAAATAGCAAAGCAAGATAAAACTAGTTTTGTTTCCCTATACATTGTTAGAAATGTTTCAGTGGAAGAATTATTCAAATTTCCAAAAAAAAAATTTCACATTTGCATAAATTATGCTTTTAAATCAATAACAAAGCAAGATAAAACTAGTTTTGTTTCCCTGTACATAGCTAGAAATTTTGTAGGGGAACAATATTATTCAAAATTGCTTTAAATTTGTAAAAATTTATATAAATTATGTTTTTAAATCAATAACAAAGATAAAACTAGTTTTGTTTCCCTGTACATTGCTAGAAATTTTGTAGTAGAACAATAAAATTATTCAAAATTGCTTTAAATTTGTAAAAATTTATATAAATTATGTTTTTAAATCAATAGTAAAGATAAAACTAGTTTTGTTTCCCTGTTCATTGCTAGATATTTTGTAGTGAAACAATAATATTATTCAAAATTGTCTTAAATTTATAAAAATTTATATAAATTATGTTTTTAAATCAATAGCAGAGATAAAACTAGCTTTGTTTCCCTGGTCATTGCTAGATATTTTGTAGTGGAACAATAATATTATTCAAAATTGCTTTAAATTTGTAAAAATTTATATAAATTATGTTTTTAAATCAATAGTAAAGATAAAACTAGTTTTGTTTCCCTGTGCATTGCTAGAAATTTTGCAGTGGAACAATAATATTATTCAAAATTGCTTTAAATTTGTAAAAATTTATATAAATTATGCTTTTAAATCAATAACAAAGATAAAACTAGTTTTGTTTCCCTGTACATTGCTTGAAATTTTGTAGTGGAACAATAATATTATTCAAAATTGCTTTAAATTTGTAAAAATTTATATAAATTATGCTTTTAAATCAATAACAAAGATAAAACTAGTTTTGTTTCCCTGTACATTGCTAGAAATTTTGCAGAGGAACAATAATATTTTTCAAATTTGCTGTAAATTTGTTCAAATTATCTGTACTAAATTGAACCATATAATCATAACTCTGATATTTTTCACAATTTTTGGAAATTTTTCATTTTTATTTTATTTATTTATTTTGTTCTTAGTTCACAGGGAAACTAAATGCCTTTGAATTTACAGAAATAAATTCGCTTCTTCTCAACTAACTCTAGTCGAGAATAAAGTTTTCTGGCAAAAATTAGAGGTTGACACAATAATTTGACCGGCCACGCACCAGAGTAGTTAAATGGCAGTTGATCTAATTTGGTAATTTTTTTATTAGTATTTCTTGTAAAAAAAATTTAAAACTTTTAAATTTTTGTCTGAAACTCAAAAATTTTGAATTTTTTTTGCCTTGTTATTCCCTTTCCATGTTTAAGTGTTTGTAGTGTGTTGAATCATAATATCGTTCAAATTCGATCAAATTTGCTAAGCTAGGCTGAATCGTTCACATATTAGGCAAGAATGTTTAGATCAATCCCTTCTCACTCTTTGTCAGGGAAAAATAAGCGAATTACAAACTATCTCCCCAGCTTACCTAATAAAATAACAACACCCCATAGTTTTTTCTTTAGCATTAACTCAAATATTCAAATATTAAGTATTTTAGGATTAAATTCTTTGAACTTTGCATAAAGCAAAATATTCGCTATAATTTATTTTGTTAAATTTTGACACTCCCGGAAGAAATTTTTCTAACTTTTCATTATTTTTAAATTTAACGTTTATTTTAAATTTAAAACTTTTCCACACGTAATTTTTTTTTTAATTTTCTTTCCCACTTCAATAAAAAAAAATTTTTTGAAATTAAGATGGTTTCAGTGATTTATGTTAGCATTACTCACACTCCTTCTATTTTCAGCAAAAATGAGCAAAGCACAGAGCCCTTTAAGTGCTTTAATATAAACTGTACCATATTATACCTCATACTTGTAATACAAATCAATTTTTGATAAATTCTGCAAAGAGCCTCTTGTAGCATGGATGGTTAAAGATAGCGACATAATTCTTAATGACAATTCTGTCAAAAATTATCGAACAAATTTTATAGACTCTAAAAAATGAGTTCGGTAATTTTCGTTATCATTTTTAAGAGCATGACTTTTTTATTATTTTCAAAAGTATTTAAAGAAAACTAGTTTATACGAAATGGATACTTTTTATAAGTCGTTTTCATGATGGATACTTTTCAGAAAAACCGGCTCTAATGTAGAACCACAATATGATGTAAACTTGCGGCAATTTTTAATAAGGTGTTAAATTTATCCATGTCTTGTTCAAATTAAATTATAGTAAAATGTGATTGAGAATAGTGCTCCGGTGGTGGTTAAGGTATCCCTCACACCGCTGCTTGAGGATCTGGGAGTAGTGAGTTCGATCCTGACAGCCGACAAAACAACCGGCGTGTCTACGCAACATGGTGCAATCTTTCATAGCTGAAAGTCCTTTCGTCGGTTGTGCTGAGGAAATTTGGAGAGAGGGGCACCAGCTGAGACGTTCTTCAAGCCGACTGACCATTGTCCAAATTTCGTGGCATTCCTACCCTATGGCCGTTAAAACATGATGTCCTAAAACTGGGGTTAGGTGCTAGGCCAAGGTTGGGAAAATGATGTGATCTGTGAGTGTGATTTTGAATAGCAGGGCAAGAAGTTGCTGTAAATAAAAACTGCGTTTTTAGGACTTTTTTTCTGCAATAACTTGTCCTTTAATATTCTATAATCTAAAACAGTGATTTTTCAACTTAATTTGTTCAACTAACCCTGTTTCCCTATTGCTAAATCCTCTTTCTCCCCTTCAAAAACACAAAACATGGATACACACAATTAATTCAGTTCTTGATTATTTCATAATGTATTTCAAAAAAAAAAATAACAAAAGCATGGAATATTTTGGTATATAAATTTTTTTCTTCTTTTTTATGTTAGCAAACTAATCCTTCAAGCGTAAAAAATAATTTTTCTGTTAATAGAAAAAGTATTTCCAGTAACTTTTTTTGCTTAACTAAATAATGTAGTTGTTTTTTCTTCGATACACAGAGTAGTACAGGGAAAAAAAATAGAAATAAACGGCCACCTCCAGCATTCAATCTATTTCTTTTCGATGCTTTCATTTCACAATTATAAAATTGAGAACAGTCCAATATAAGTCGAGACAAATTATCTACATTATAGCCTTGGTGTATCAGGAGATAGAGTGTTCGCCTTCCCATGAGGTGAACCGGGTTCGAATCCCAGCATATAGTCGATATGAATTCTGCATCCGGCTTGCACCTTCCACAGTACTGACGTAAATTATCCTCAGTAGTAGACAGATCATGGGTTTGAGTCCCCTTGCCGTCAAGCTAACCGTGGGATGTTTTCGTGGATTTCTTCTCCGTGTAACGCAAATACAGGTTAGATCCATCAAAAAGTCCTCCTTGAAGGCAAAATTTCTCCCAATGCTAGGAGTTCTATTGTCTTCTGGATTGGGTTCAGAATGACAAGGGTACGGAGTTGAATATTAGGTGTCGTAAACCCAAAAATTAGTCGGCTGTTCAACTGTGGTTATAAAAAAAATATCAACATTGACTACTTTTGACACTTATGAATATAATTAAGATCACAATTCTATAATTAATTTAACTTCAAATATATATTTTACTTGAAAATCCTTTTTCAGTACAAACATTTCATCTTGAAAACTATCAAAAACATTTGACACAAAGAAACTAAGGGAATTTAGAACCAAATTTAATTTTTCATCAGAGAGTTTTAGAAAGTTTACCTTAAACTTATTTTCTGAAAATAAAAAGAAAACGTTCTACAGTTGAAATTAAGTGTAATCAGACTAACCTTACCTCTGCCCTGGTTGGGGTGATACTCTATAATATATGTACTAAACGGTGTAGTAATATTTTTCAAAAGCAAATTAATCATCTTAAGATGGTGCAATTTGCACCATAAACTTAGTACCATATTAAAGTTGCAGCAAATTTTGGGTCGAAATTTCTATATTCTTTTTTCATAATTTTATACCATGTTAAAGTCAATTTTTTATGTAACGAAAAGAAGGAAAATATAAAGAATATCATTCTAAAATAAAATGAAGTCTTATATAATAAAAGAAAGAGCAACTTAATGAAAGGAAAATTTCATACAAGAAATTATAAAAATATATTAGAACATTTTTTAGCACAAAATAGCCTTTGTTCTGAATTAACACGTAAGAAATCTAATTTATCTACTTATAAATATACCCGCTGTTGCGAGGGTAAAGGTAATTGTTTTAAGCTTATTATAATTTGAGAAATGGCATATAAAAGTTTTGCTCATTTGTGAAGAATGTTCCACGGTTTAGCATCTGATTAGTGAAGTTCAATCACGTTGCCATTTGCAAAGAAAGAAATGTCTGGTATAAAATGGCTTAATTTCTCTGTAATTGCTTCCGTAAAAAAATACTATCAGATAAAAGCAACATTGTGTATTCGAAGTACAGACTATTGTATTATTTAGACGTGACGCACGATTTTGGATTAGCAAACGAAATTAGATAATTCTCTTACAAGAGATAAAGAAAGAACCAGGGAATGTTTTCTTGCACTTCCGGTTTTGATTTGAATTCAAAAGAAGGATTTACTGAAACATATTTTTACTAGTCATCAGCAAATATATTTCTGTAATTTTCCTGACAGCTTATGTTAAAATATAGGAAATACTGCATTCATACTTTTCATGAAATAGGTATTTTTTTTTTTTAATTCTGCTGTCAACTGATGTTGAAATAGTTGAAATATAGCAGATTCTGCATGCTTATATTGCATAGAATACAAGGTTTTGCTTTTTATTTCGGCTACCCTCTGTATTTAAACATTAGAAATTCGTACATTCCATTAAAAAAAGACATTTTAACTCTGCTGTTAGTCTTGCTGCTGCTTCTTGGAAGAAATATATAGAAAATTCTTTGAAAAAAATATAAAAATATATACATTCTTTATAGTAAATTCTTTGTTCATATATTCCAGGAAATTGGCTTATTATATTTTGCT
The DNA here is from genome assembly GCF_982258835.1 of Parasteatoda tepidariorum. Lineage (NCBI taxonomy): Eukaryota > Metazoa > Arthropoda > Arachnida > Araneae > Theridiidae > Parasteatoda > Parasteatoda tepidariorum. The sequence continues at coordinate 103,389,746 of NC_141758.1, forward strand.
GCTGTAAATGAAATATGAGAAATTCTACATACATGCATTGCATGAAATATATTTTATATTTGGCTGTCAGCTTACATCAAAATATCAGAAATTCTTCACTCACATAATACATGAAAGAAAATTAAAAAATTCTGCTGTCAACTGATGTTAAAATATAGGAAATTCTGCAGTCATATAATACATTATTCCATGAAATAGGTTTTTCTTTTAATTCTGCTATCAACTGTTGAAATGAAGGAAATTCTTCATACAATATGAAGTATAATTTCATATTGCATGTACTTCCATGAAATATATTTTCTATTGAACGCTCAAGTTAAAATATTGGAGATTTTTCATTCATATATTCCATGATTTCATGGAATATGTTTCCTTTTTTTTAAAATTCTGCTGCCTGATGTTGAAATGAAGGAAATTCTTCAAGCATACATTCCGTGAAATACACTTTCGATTGAACGCTTATGCTAAAATATTGGAGATTCTTCATTCATATATTCCATGATTTCATAGAATATTTTTCTTTTTTTCAAAATTCTGCTGTCAGCTAATGTTAAAATATAGGAAATTCTTCATGCATATTTCATGAAATATATTTTCTATTTTTACTTTCTATTAAAATATTGGAAATTCCTTATTCATATGGTCTATAATTCCATAAAATATGTTTTTTAAATCCTATGTCAGCTGATGTTGAAACATATGAATTTCGTCATGTATTTTCCTGAAATTTATTTATTTTTCTTAAACTGTTTGTTTATGTTAAATTATGAGAAATTATTCATACGTTTAAGTAAATAACTTTTTTTCAGTTTTATTAAATTACTCATTAGTGATTGCAACGTAGCACATTGGTAAAACTGTTTGCAACTGCAACATTGGTAAAATTGTTTCCAAAAAATGAAAATTTAAAAATATGATTTTTTTCGAGCTTTTATCAGTTATGAATTATTTGAACAATTTCTTTCCAACTTAGTATTCAGAGATAAAATATTATAAGAAGTCTAAGAAGATATTAAATTTTTATACCTATCAAAAATTTTTCAATACTATTAAGTCAATTATGTTTTCTCAACGTTTAGGGGTATCGGTTTAAATTAAATTCTTTTCTACCATGACATAAATTTCTATACATATATGGATGTTTTAAAAATTATGACGTCTGTTCTTTCCTATGAAACAAAATTTAAATGATTCTGACTTTGTAAAAATTAAAAGAAAAGCAAAATTGGAAATATACTGGAAGATAAAAAATTAAATTCAGCATCTCTATTTCGAGTAATAATAAAAGTAATAATGTTCACATAGTTTTTTTCTCGCTCCAATGTTCAGATATTACGGCGCCACCTCGGCTAAGGGGTTATTTTTTTAGATTAGTAAAACATAAATTAGTTCGTTTTATGATATATTACATAGAATTTTGTACATATAAGAGAATTTTTAAAATTCTGACACTTATTTTTATCATATGAAACTAGTTTTTCACTTTATATTATAAACCTTTTAATTTTATACTATAATAATAACCATCGTGATAATTACATCCGACCCAATTTTGAGTTTATGACTAATGTTCAACTCTGTAACCTTGTAAAAATAAACCCAATCCAGAAGACAAGAGGGATTATGGATCAATTATTGGGAGAAATATGCCTTCGTGAAGAAAGTTTTGATAGAACTATGCGTTGCATGGACAGGAAAACTATGGAAACCTCCGACGGTTAACCTGACGGCAAGGGGGCTCTAACCCATGATCCGTCTACCACTGAAGATATTTTAATTCAACACGGTGGCAGGGATTCGAACTCGGGCCACCTCATTGGGAGGCGAGCGCTCTATCCCCTGAGCCACCACAGCGCATGAAACTAATTTTCAATAATTCTTATCATAAAAATTCATAAGATTTACAAAATGTCCAACAGGAGGTATCAAATAAAATATGTCCCAATTTCGCTTTATGATCTATTATTGGGTGAATTATTATTATTGTTCGATTTTCTTAATAGCCCTCATAAATTCTCAATTCAACCAATCAGAACGCAGAGTTGTTTAGTAGTTGTATATGATTACAGATTGATGAAGGCGGGTATGTGCGAGTCAGAAAAGAACCATTAACCACACAAGAGCTGAAAAAGATCCAGAAAAATTTCTATTGATAAATGAGAGGAGGGGGGGGGGAATCAAAATTGAAAACACTCCAGACGGATCTTTAAACTGGTGACAAGATGTAGTGTCAAGGAGAGCTATTAGGAGGTTTGTTTTAGAGAAGGAATGTCGTAACAGTATCCACCGAGAGGGTATCAGTTTGAATCTAAAAATAGAATAGAACGTTTATTTGCAAGCCAGATTCGTTAGTTAAATGCCCGTGCGACTGAACCATACTAGTAAAATATCTTTCAAGGACATTAAAATATGAAACAGCAGAATCAGATTTATTATGAAAGATTTTTCTTGAGGACACTAGAATATGTCGTAAATTAAAATAATCTCATGAGAACACTGAATTTTAAAGTAATCACCAAAATATGTAGAATGAAATAAGTAAATTAAATGAAAAATCCGTTTCTACTTTTATCTGAGCTTAAATAATTTTGTAGAACGTAATAGAGGGAGGGGAGTTCCGGTAGTAATACGAATTATTGCGAAAGTGATGTGTCCTATTCAGTTTTAGGTCTGAAAAAAAAATTACTTTAGTTTTATTTTTGATTTTTTTCCATTTTAGTTCAATTGAAAAACATAGCTGTCAAAAGTTTTATTTCGTCTTTCTCTTCTTTATAATTTTCTTCCTTTTGTTTGCCGATTTATATCGGTAAGGAGGGAAACTTCGACTTATGATAAAATGTACTACCCTTAAGTTTACGACTACCAATGTTCAACTCCGTAACCTTGTAATTTTGAACCTATTTTAGAAGACAAGGGAACTTCTGGATCCAATATTTGGAGAAATGTGCCATCGTGGCGGAATTTCTGATGGAACTAAACCTCATTAGCGTTACATGGAGAGAAAAGCCTTCCATGGTTAGCCTGACAGCAAGGAAACCAATGATCCGTGTACTACTCAGTATATTTTCCGTTAGCACTGAGGTCGGTGCGAGCCAGATGCGGAATTCGTATTGACCAGCCATCACTGGGATTCGAACTCGGATCAACTCATTGGGGGGCGAGTGCTCCATCCCATGAGCCACCTAGGCTCAAAAATGTGCCAATTGAAACTTGACATCGGACACAAATCTTTACTTGAAGCTATAGCGAGTCGAATAGATGTCGAAATTCGGATCACTCACATGGTGATCATATGGTGCTATACTTGTGTCGGCGGCAAATGATTTGAATATTTGCTGTCTCCCAGCATTAAGTTCCAGTTGAGATTTTTAAAAGCTATGCATCTTAAGTTTTCGAAGAATCAAAAATAAAATTTTGTACTTGTCGGTTATAGGAATAATAAGGTCAAAGTTCGCCAACTCGTAGGTTCTGGTTTACGTGGGTTACTGGCTACCGATCACACACACAGGTGTATCATTTACGACAATTTTGGCATCATTAACGATAACAATACACATCGAATACTATAATCACATGATCATTATTAATAATATATCAAATACGATAATATATCAAATACGATAATATCGCGATTACTTATAGCGTAACATATCGGAAAGACATTGTGAATATTATACATAATCATAATATTTGAATGTGATGTTGTTTTGAAATTTTATTGTTGTAAAGAAAATATTGAGCAATGTAAAAATAGTATTAATGAGTTAAATTGGAAAAAATCGTAATATATTGTTAAATATCGATATTGAAATTCGTACACATCGCCTGTAGGGACCAATATTCGTTTTGGAGGAAACAAGGAAAAATAGGTGCCAACACATTATTCCTATAACCTATTAGAACCGAAAAATTTTTTCATCTTTGGTTCTTCGGTTTTTAAAATTCTATCCTTTATTGCAGCGGTTCCAAATTTTTTTCCGCCGCGGAATCCTAAATCATCGAGCTTCTTTTGATAAAATCCTTTCATTATTTTTTTCAAATAAATAAATTAATAAAGTTTTTAAAAAAAAATCTCATTAGCAGCTGTGAATATACTAATAAAAAAAATCTTATTGTTTGCTGAAAATGAATTTCAAAAAGAAAAAAAAAAAAAAAACTCATAAAAAATTGAGAATATGTTAATCAGAGAAACTGTATTTTTAAAATTAGTTGTTTTATTTTAAATTGAAAAACTAGATGACAAATACTTATTAGTTCTTTTTTAAAACTTATTACTTTTTTTTTAAATGTGTATTTTTTCCATAATTTATATCAAGTCATTATCGAAAAAAAGTTTTTTTTAAAATTTTGCTTGTTTTTTTCATTTGCATTTTTAACTAAATAATTTCATATAAGCAATCGAAATCAAATAAATTATGGATTGTTGACTGGATATGAATACAATCCATACTGGTCAGAAAAATAGTCCAACTATTGGATCCCCTGTAATCCTACCACGGAACCCAGGGTTCCGCCGTACACCTTTCGGGAACCCCTGCTTTATTGCATTTAATAACGAATATCAACTTAAATAATTTAACTGAAATATCCCAATCTTTTTTACCTTATTCCTTAACACCCCACTAATAAACCCCAACAAACTGACGTAACTCCAAAAAAAACCTCTCGGGAAATATAAACGATTCCACTACTATTAGTCATTCCATGAAATACCTACATAAATAACTGTTCACCAACATATTTTACGGAGGAAATAATACATATACGTCACAATGTGTACATTACATAAACGTTTTCCCACCCTTTAAAATAATGGAACGGGCACTCCACTGGGCGAAACGCACAAACTGTTTGGGCACATACGGGCAATGGACCAATTCGAGAGGACCTTGACACATATATACGCCTGATTAATATAAAAAAAAGTGGATTCATTTTGCCCTGTGATCATCCAACCCTAATACGATCCACGGAGCGATATCCATTTATTAATTAGACATCGATCCCCTTTCTCTTTTACGATCGAAAAATTCATTCTGCGCACGCGCAGAAGCCTAGTTAATATAACTCCGTCATGCGCGTAATATGAGTTTAAGTTATGCACATTTTTAATACGGTATAAAATATTGCGCCTCTCCGGGTTTTGAATGTAGATATGATTAACACCTATTTTTGAAGAGGGGTAATTCCTTACACCTTTAGTTCTGTTCCTATTTTTTTAAGGAAAAAAATGATAGTAACAATATGAAACTGAGCAAATTTATTACCCATATAAAGGAAGATATGCAACGATGAATAAATTTATTCAGCATTGAAATATTAACGTCTGTTAAAAAATATCATGTATATTAAGTTTTACTTATAGAAAATCTTCATTGCAAAAAGGATATTTTCATCGACAATAAGAAAAAAAGATACTTAGAAAGATATTGATTTACGCTTAAGTTTTAATCAAATTTATTTAGATAAAAAATAATAATATGTATTTGTAGCAAATTTATCACCAGTAAAAATGTGCTACGATAACTAAATTCATTCAACTTAAAAATGTCGCTTTTAAACAGATATAATCCACTAAAAATGTAATTCGTAATAATATTAATTTGGGTTGGTTATTGTCGAGAATGCCCACTTTAAAAAGTATACCAACTTAAATAATTATTATGAAGTATAGGTAAAGGTTTAGAAGGATTGGATAAACGTACACTTTGATTTAATTTGAACATTAATAGAAAAATTAATAGCGCTCATAGATTAACAATAAAAAGGCCCCCAATTCATTCATTTAACATTGAAATAAAAAGTACTGGACAAAAATAATGCACTGAAAATCTCTTAATTATTTGCCACTATTTTTATACATAAGTGATAAGGATATATCTCATAACAAAATGAGGAAATATGAGAGAAATTTCCACATAAGTTTTGATCTTACAGGCTTTAATTTTTTAAAAAAATTGCACTTCACAAATACATTACAATTAAACTAAATTTATATAATTTTTTAATTATTTTGAACGCATTAATGCGCTAAAGTTTATTACGTTAGTATTAAATGATTACTTTACACGTGACGAAAGCATTACCCTTAAATAGTATATTTTTCGCTATAAATGGAAGGATACGATAAATTTACATTTTAATTTTGTCGTGAGCATATTCACTTTCATAAAAAAATACATTACTGGAAATGCATCATTCATTAAAAGGAAAATACTCCACAATAATTCACCGATAAAACTCCACAATAGTTACTCTACAACAGGGGTGGCGAACCTTTATGCACCAACGTGCCATTTTTTCTAAAAAAATTTTTAATGTTGTCATAGACGTGCCGACAAATAGTTTTGATTTCGTGATTATAGCGTAAGTAATAATACTAAATACTATCAACTCAAAAGTATTATAAAATAAAATACATTTTACAATGTCTCAGTTATACGCATACGCGTAATTCAACTTTAAGTAGCATCAATGTGACTTCTGTTGTTGCAGATTAGATGGCAAATAACTTATATTAGGGTTATAAGATGTTAGTTTAAGCAGAACTGTTAATTAGTTTGCTAGTTATTTATTGCTAGCTTGTTTTTTTATGGTTATTAATTGCTTTTTTGCCTAAATTGTTCAGTTTTTTGTGAATTTTAATTTAATTGTTATTATTCTTCATATCGGAACTTCGTGATCGGTAGCGTGCCCAAAATATGGTTACATGTAGTTTTCATCCTCGCATCGTGTTTGCCACCCCCCCTTCCAATCGTTGAAAGGGAGTGGCTGGGTAGGGCAAAGGGGTTAGTGTATGTTTGCAGTCATTGTCATGCCAAGGACTAGATACAAATTTCGCCAATGTGGGGAATCGCAACTTGGCACCTCATAACGTAAAAATATACCCCTATTCTCCTGAAAAAGTTGACTGCGCGTGCTCTAGAAAACGAAACTGCAAAATAATGGAAAATCGCACTCCTAGCTAGATATCGATATCATAAGTAGAAATTGATGTTTATAAATACTCATTCCACAAACGTACGAGTTCGCAGCAGATTATTTTGCCAAAATATTAATCTAAAAAAAAGATGTAGATCCCTTTCTTTCTCACAAATCGCAAAACTTATCCTCAATAGCCCTTTATTTTTCTTGGCTAAATATATTATGACATTATATTTCGTGCAAACATCAAGAGAGGGTAAAAACCTTATATTAGATACAACCCCAGAAGTTCAATTATTTGTATTCGATTTTTATAATAAAAATAAGTAAAATACGAAAATAGTGGTTTTTTTTCCATCGCTTTTTTTTAACACAATGCTAAAAACATTAATTGCAGAAAATGCTTGGTAATAAGCTCTCCTTAATACCAGCTAATTCAAAAAATTTATTACTAGCACTTGATAATGACTCCCAGTTCGTCTGTCCCGAAATGGGAGCGTTGGTTGGAAGTGTGGAATTATCTATAAAAGTAAAGCAATTTGTTTAATACAAAATCTTTTTTCCTGCTTCATATGATCATTATTAAATGCAATAATTCTAAGAAATTGAAAAGAAAAAGAAATATTCTCAATCGACATAGCAGCACCCAATAGGTTTAGTCTTTAAATTAAAATATATCATACTTTTTCATGAATAGTACTTATTGCATTAAATTTAATATATATCTCAGCAACTCGATATTAATAATTTGTAAAATTTATTCTCTTTTAATTCTGATTTATTCTCTTTAGAGGAACATCGTACTTAAAAAATTCTAAAACTAAGGAATCTTATTTTTAAATTTTTTTTTCTAGAAATCATAAGAAAACTTCATAAGAAATTTTTTAGGACATCAAAACTTGGTCAGTTTTTCCCAAAGAATGTTATTTTCTGTAACTAAAACATAGCATATAAACTTACTGAAGGTTTGGATTAATATTCATTTTAAAGTTGGAGAAATTTATTTAATTTTTTATTTTTTATTTAATTGTCATTGATTGAAATCATTTGAAGCATTCAGTCAATTAAAATTATTTTTACATCAGATATTTAATAGATAGTTAACTTCACTTTTCTGATATATTTTACAGAGATATGGGACTTATTTTAAGTATTTAAACAAATATTAAAATTATTTAAAAGAATTTAAATAATTATTAAAATTTTTTTGAATAGTTAAGATCACTTTAATATTATAGTTTTTAGCAAGTGGTTCAGTGGTATATTGATCGAATTTTATATATTAGCAATCAACCTTGTATTACGGACTAAATTCTTCTTTTTTTACAGTCATATGAGAATTATTTTAAATATTTAAGCAAATATTAAAACAATTTAAAGCAAATTTGAGCAGTTATTAAATTATTATTATTTTCTTTCTCTTCTTTTTTTGAATAGTTAAGATTTCTTCAATATTATAATTTTTAACAAGGGTTTCAGCGGTAAAATTTTTAAATTATTTTATTAGAAAATCTGAACTTAAATGAAATATAATTGCTTGATTTAAATCAAATTGATTGAATTCTATATATACAGGGTGTTTATAAATGCCCGGACCCATTTTGCTGTTTAATAACTCATAAAATAATGAAGATATAAACAAACTTATGGCATTTATTGATGGAATAACTCATATATTTTCCTTTTCAGGTTTGAATATCTTTACTTTTGTAAATATCGTCTACGCGTGTGGTTAATTTCAGATAATTTCATTTTCCTGTCTAAATATCTGTACTTTTCTAAATATCGTCTGCTTATTAATTGCATTTTTTTTGGCAACTATTGCAATGTTATGTTTACTTTCTATGTGATGTTTTATTCGAGAGGATATTAAGGAGAATGCATACATCGACATGCTTGCCGCTAACTGGCGTGAAATTGACTATCGACTTGATATTCTCCGCGCGACGAAGGGGGCACACATGAAACTTTTTGAGTCTATCTAACCATTTATGTTATTAATTTTAATCTATCTTTATTATTTTATGAGTTATTAGAAATCAAAATGGGTCCGGGACTTTATAAACACCCTGTATATTAACAATCAAGCTTGTATTACAGAGTAAGACTAAAACATACTAAAAATTTTTTTTATTTTTTTAAAGAGACCTGTCTAATATGGCTTTACCTAAGCTAATTCTTACTCATACCTTAATCTTAACTTCATTTTTATCAGCTCTAAATCATTATCCAAATACTTATTATACATCCTTATTTGTACTATATATTAATATTACATATTAATAAAGGCTTCTTTACTTGACATGATTTTTTGATCTAAGAATATTTTATTTCGAATTTCAATTGGGAATTCAAATTTCGAATTCAAATTTTGTGAGTTGGAATTTTTAATATTTCAAAACTTTGTAAAACACTCGTATATTTAAAAGTGCGTGATAAAAGCGCATGATGTTCATGGGTCAAGTATTAATTTTACTTTATGCTGTATTATTTTAGATTAATTCTTATTCACTGACTTATATTTTGATTGTGAGAATCAAGATATGTCGTAATATTTTAATAAATTCTTAATAAACTTCGTAATTTCTTAATAAAATTAGTAGGTGCAACTTTCATAATTTCACTTCATGAGTAGTACAATTTTCTTAGTTTAGAAATAGGAAGATTGGCGAAATAAATGTGTAAATAGATTTTTATTTTTTTAAACAGTTTTTTAAATAGTTTTTTTTAGAGTATATTAATAAATAGTATTTTTAGATGTCAAAATTGACTGATTAGGGGATTAATTATAAAAAAAAACTTGTCAAAATGAAGAAATAATAGTTATTTTTATTTATTGCTAAAAATCCATTCGTTTATAGTTAAGAAAAAAGGATTAACTGATTATAAAGCAAGATTAAAAATTTAGAATATGATATAAAATTGTTCGATATTTTTTTAAACTATTATTTATTTTAACCGAACTTTAATTTTAACTGAAATAACTTCAATATTTTCATTCTTCAAAGTATCTGTAAAATACACTTTACAAAATTTATAAAATAGTATTATTACTTAATTGAGATTTCAGTGTTTTAATTCTTTCTTATTTTCCTTGAGCAATTTTCATAAATATGCTTCATATTATTAAGTGAAAGTTTTGTTTAAATATTTCAACAAAAAAAAAGTAAATAGAAGAAAAATTTTCATTATTTCTCTCAAATTTATGAAAAATTGCTAACTGTCAACCATCAACTTCGAGATAAACTTTGTAAAAATAATTAAATATTAATTATAACTATTTTCTTTCTATCAATGCATTTCATTTATACATTTTTCAGTGCTAATAGCTTTGGATAATTTCAACCAAATAAGAATAAATTTTATAATGCAATCCATTTAAAAGGCCATTGTATTTAAAAATCTTTCATTCTTAGGTATTTTAATTTTAAACTTTTCATATGTTTAGTCCCACTTCAACTCCGTATCCTTGTTATTTTGAACCCAATCCAGAAGACAAGGGAACTCCTGAACCAAGTGTTGGGAGAAATGTGTCTTCGTCGAGGACTTTTTGATGGAACTAATCCGTATTTGTGTTACATGGAGAGGAAAACCACGAAAACATATCATGGTTAGGCTGACGGCAAGGGGACACTAACCCTTGATCCGTCTACCGCTCTTGAAACCTGTTCATCTAATTTGAAGGCTCTTTTCCTGAGCCATCATGGCTCTTATCATGAGATATTCAGTTTAGTGAAGTTCAATTTAATTTTCATTAGTTTGCAGTTCAGTTAAGTTTGCAACCGTGTTAGTGAGAAAGTTTTTATTGTGGTTTCTAAAATGTTATGCAGACGACTTCTTTCTCCTATTTCTTTGTGAGAAAGTAATAAAAGATTTTTTAAATTCTTTTTTGGGGTAAATTTTACCATTTTTTTAAAAGCTTTTTTTACAGACTATTGTATAAAAGTACTTAATGAGCATTTTTCTGATTTTAGGTTTAAGCATTAAAACAAGGTTTAAAAAGGTTACTTTTCTAAAAACTTACTAAAACAAGTCACGCAATCATAACTATTATATGATGCTAACTTAATTTGAAAAATATTTGCAATTTTAACCATGTTTCTATAACCCTTAGATCAAGAGGTATTCACTGCACAGTTTTTGATATCCCATGTATAGAAAACTCAAAGTCTAATTTGATTAAAAGTTTAAATATTTAACCACAATTTTTTTAAAAATTTATTAACTTAAGTTAGCTGTGTGTCGATATAAATGAAGATATTAGTTTTTAAAAATATTAAGATATATATATTCATATTTTAAAAATATTAATATAAAATGTTAATTAATATTAGAAGAGGTAATCATGTAATCAAATAAATGTTTGAATAAAATTTACTAGAAAAATCGCTAACAGGAAGAGTAAAATAAGATTTAAAAAATAAAATTTTTTACTTATAAATGTACCATGTAATTAAAATCCCCAAACAAGTAATAGTTTTAAAAAATAAATTATATTTTAAAATAAAGAATTTCTTTTAAGAAAAATTTAAATATAGAAAATAATGTTTTTAAATAGAAATAAGGTTTTTAAAAAACAATTAAATATTTTTAAAACAAAGAATGTTTTTTGAAAATCTATATATATATTTCTCTTACACGGCACCAAAAAAAAGCCTCATTACAACTCCCCGAATGGCAACGTTAGAAAATCGACCAATGATTGCTGCTAAAAATGTCACATGGCAAATGTAGATGAGGTGGCTCAACATATAGCGCTTTTAAAAACGGAAACAATAACCAGAGTGAGCATTATCAGGTTGTTCAATTCAGCTGTGGCAATCTCATACTATTAAGCTAGGCAGAAGTGAGTAGTAGATCTCTATTTTGTCGAAAGCGCTTTTCTGAAGTACTTTGTACAACTAAACAAGATTCTTTTCACAACACTTAAATATTTATTTTATTTTCTTCATTTATAGAGAAAACAGTCGGCAAAGAATTCTGTTAGGTTAAAAAACCTTTCACTAAAAAAAGAACGAATTCTAAAAGAAATAAAAATAAGCAACTTAAAAAATAAAAATGCTGTTGCCAGCCATAGAATTTGTTGAAAGTTAACTTAGCAACATAAATCAAAATGACACAGAAGCGCAACTAGATCAAAATTATGATACCTGAGCGCTTGACGTAACAAATCCTTCAATTCTATAAGTGTTGTATCGCCAAATGCCCAAATTAACAATTGCAATTTCAAATTAATATTGAAATGTACAGGTTTAGAATTTTCTGCAGTGAAAAGTTTTCGGAACTTCAGTATTCAGAAAAGTATACATAAGCTAGACGTCAAGAACGTATCCAATGAGCGAGCATTGGATTGCGAAGCAATCCGAAATGAACTGCGAAAGCAGTTTCGGGGGTTGGCGAGCGCCAGCGAGTAGGGGGCGAAGCTTCCTAGTAAATAATATTCAACAAAATAAGAATTTTCTTATAAATAATAATAAAAATTTGATTTTCTTTAAATAAAAAAGCAATATTTAAAAAATAATAATAATAATTCCCTTCAGCCAGTAATAAAAATAAATAATGATTTTAAAAAATCAATTTAGATTTTTGAAATTAAGAATTTCCTTAAACTTATAAATAATGTTATTAAAAATAAAAATTCCTTCAATAAGAATGCTTATATTTTTAAAAACAAGAAATTCCTTTTAAACAAGAAATTCCTTTTAAAAAACAAACTTTTATTTTAAAAAATATAATTTTTAAAAACAAAATTTCCCCCAAGAAATTGCTGAAAAGGTTACAAGCGCACCACCCAAATGTGAGGAATATTTTATTCTATAAGTTTCATCGGCAATAAACATTTGGTGTAAAAGCGGCAATAATCGCGCCAAGCTAGTTTACGGGCTAAGCAGTAGAATCATATGAGGCTTTGAGTCGAAGGGGAGGGAAAATGAAAACCTGGACCCGAGGATGAAACAACTACGACACCCAAAATATCGTGTCACGTGCCATAAATGGCACGCGTGCCATTGGTTCGCCATCCCTGCTCTACAACAACTCACAATTTTTTTTTTTTAATTGGCTAATTACTTTTTAAGGGATATTTCAAGGAATAAAAAAGATACTACCCATTATGAAATAGTTACAAACAGATAATAACTAAACACAGAAGAAACTTTACAGATTGTAATAAATGCTTTAGATACTTGATTTTGTCTTCAGACACTGAAGAATGCTCTTTTTTATAGAACCAAAACTGTATTATGTCCTTTTCTGTACTTTTATTTGTGCTTTATTCACGTCATTTTGAATTTTTGCACTGAGTATACCTTATCTTCATATAGTTGCTTAACACTTTTAATTGACAAAAATCTACACTGTTTTATCATCCAAAGTGATACTTGTTGAACGGATAGTTTAGTTTAAATCGAATTTATAGTCGTACCAAAATAGTTCATTAAATGTATAGTTTTATGTACCCAATAGGTACTAAAAAAAGTACACAGTTAGAAGTTTAGTCGCGTGTGGAATTTTAAAATAGTATTCATTAGCTGCACATTAAAGTACATATTATCAAGTTTAACCAGACTATAGTGCAAATAAAACCTTTTTAAACTTGATTGCATAGTAGTACTGTTCAATTTGAACGCATAAGCACGCTTCAGTATAGCATCTTGTTGAGGTTACCGCAAATTTTCATGGAATTATAATTCTAGGAAGAGATGCCCAGAGGAAACATCACATTATAGTACTTTCAGTGATAGGATCATTGTTTTTTCTTCAATATTTTAAATGCATATTTATAAGAATTGGAATATACTTTTTTTTCATAATTGGAAAATAGTTTCGGGTGATATTTTTGTCAAGAGGGAGAGTAAATTTTTAAAATCTCATTTTCCGTGACAGATTTAATTAGAAAAATTGATTTCTAATTTCAGTTCAAAACCTGACAAAATAACAAATAAGAAAACAAAATTTATAAACGGTTCTTTAGTTAGACGGAAACTGGAATTTTTTTTTTTTTTTTACTTCTTTTTTTTTAAAAAATAATTTGGTGAAAAACATTTTATTCCGAGACCAAAAAAAAAAAAAAAAAAAGCGAATCACCTTTTTGACCAGTAGTTTTAGAGTTTTAGTTGTACTGACGCGAATAGTCTCCCAATCTCTGAAAATATTTGTTGAATTCCTAAACAAAAATGTTAATTTTTTAAACATCTTTATTTTCGATTTAAATCTTAATTTATGGTAAAATCGGTTTACGATTACTAAAATCTCCACTTCTCAAATAAATATCATATGCCCTGTGTAAATTATGAAAAAATATAGTATTATACGAGACTAATAGTAATATAGTATAGGTATATAGTAATATAGTATATAATAATAATATAGTATTATACATCTAGACGAGTGGTTTCACGCAATGTTTATATAGTCTTCTCAAAATGCTGTTTTAAGACAATATTACTGACTGAGAGGTAATTTAGAATTTAACATTTTATTCTGATGTGAATTAAAAAAGAAAAAAATAGTGCGTGGAGTCCCTCCGCGCGGAAGAAGTTAAACTTCGCAACCTGCGACGTTAATTGTATCAGCAGTCGTAGAAGGATCACTAGTTCTATTCAACGACTGTTTTTCCTGCTCCGCTCGTTTCCGTGCTCTGTAATAACGGAAATATTGTGCATTTTTCCCTCGTGGACCTCTTGAACCAGTGGAAGTGCTTGTGGTTGCCTCATCATCTCGCCCTGGAAAATGTATTTGTATTAATAATGTATGTGAATGCGTCATAATGTAATTTCAAAAGAGAAAACATAACAATCAATTGATATTCACAAGAGACGTACCTTGACGTAACCTTAAATCCGTCGCACTGTCCGTGGGATTGTTTTCACTCATTTTTTACAATTGTTATCCACTAAATTTGAAAATTAAAAGTACTACCCTATTAAATTATATGCGTATCAAAGCAAACTAAAAAAATATTTATAGAAAAACAATACTTTTATTATTTTTATGCTAGTCAGAACCAAAACAATATGGAAATGAATGAGGGAAAACTGGATCTGGATCCTACCACGTGATTTCCCGGCCAATAAAAATGTAGCGTTAAACGTTTAACACAACCTTGTTGGAAGTCGCATAAGAAGTATAACTTCAAAAAAAGCTATTTAAATAAACCTTTTATGAGCATTTTTGTTGTTTTCTGAAATAGAGGGAGTTTTTTTTTTTTTTTTTTTTTTTTTTTAAATGATGAGAGGGATGAATCTTCTCAAGCTCTTGAGAGATTGGTGCATGCTACTAACAATATGGTTCGACGTTGACCCGATTATTCTGTTTCTGTATATTATTTAAATTAAAGGGTAATTGTATGCTTAATCATCATATTTATATTATTAGCAATGTATGTTACCATAATCACTGAGGTACTCTGAACTATTTGTATTCTTTTTTTAAGCGTAATGTAAAAGCTTTTTTTTAAAAAAATATTAATGCCTTGCTTGGTGAAAATAAAGAAGATGGATTTAAAGAAGTTTCAAAGAAGTTTCTTACTTTTTTGCTAAACGCTCTTAGAATTTTTGAGTCTAGATTGATTTTTTTAAGCATATTGTAAATACTATCTTTAAAAAAATATGAATACCTTTCTTCGAGAAAACTAGGGGAAGAAAAGAGGGATAAAAAAAGTTGTTAAGAAGTTTTTACGAAGGGATAGTCAATAGGTATTTTTAACGGAAAACTTAAATGGAATTTAGTTTCAGTTTAAAATAACAATTTTAATATTTATTAAAATAAATTCGAAAATACTTTCTTTTTTTTTTAAATTTATGAAAATTTTCAAAACTGAGGAATGGTATA
The DNA here is from genome assembly GCF_982258835.1 of Parasteatoda tepidariorum. Classification (NCBI taxonomy): domain Eukaryota; kingdom Metazoa; phylum Arthropoda; class Arachnida; order Araneae; family Theridiidae; genus Parasteatoda; species Parasteatoda tepidariorum. The sequence goes on from NC_141758.1 coordinate 103,405,502, forward strand.
GTTAATCAAAATGCATGTTAGAAATCTGTTTTAGTTTCTATTACAATAATTTAAAAAAAATGATTTTTTGCATTTTTTTATCCATTTATTAATTTTTAATTTCTTATTTTCAAACCCTCGGTTCCCGATAAAAAGCTAGGCTCAGCTAGATTTTTATAGAAATTAAAATCATTAAAAATTTATATTTGTTTTCCTTTTCTATTTTCTTTTTTTTTCCGAACATTTTGATTTTAAAGACCCATGGCAAAACTGGTTTTAATATTTCAAAGTACAGCAGATTGAAAAAAGTAGGAAAAAATAGAGAAAAGTTTGTCAGACATGCCAAAATCAATGAAAATTTAAGTTTTTTTTCCTTAGTAAGAAGTATCTAGGTAAGTTAAAAATCTCAAACTAATAAAATATTTTTTAAAAAATTGTTCATCTGTACACAATTATGTTTAGAGCATAGTGGAGGATGAATTTTAGTTAATAACATTTTCTATGTTGTGAATTACATTTTTAGAAGTTTCCAATACTTTAGAGCAAAAAGAAACCTTAGACTTTTAACACAGACAATTAAACGCTACTTTTCATTGTCTTAATATTGCTTCAAATTTTCAATTAGCTAAGAATATTTTAGCATAAAAACATTAAAAAAAATGAAATGCAATCAAGTGTATTGAAGAAAAAGAAAAGTATTACATGATTTGATGAGAATTATTTCCTTTTTATTGACTTTTTCAGTTCCAGTAGCCTTTCATTTGTTGTGGAATTCAAGTAACAGTGCTGCCATCTACAATGGGTTGTGGTAAAAATTATTAGATATTTTAAAGTTTGAGTTATTAAATTTGAAATTTAATTTGAAGGAATAAAAAAACAAGTATTTTAAAAGTGTATATATTTAAAACTATTTAAATTTTACAGGCATGTTAATAATAAAATTATTTGAAGAAAATTAAAACAAATATATATTAAGTGTATACGTTTAAAACAAGTAAAATTTTACAGACAAAACTTAGCAAATATTAATTAACAATGATTTATACAATTTAAAAAAAAAAAATCTTTTTTTAAAGCGTGTTTTTTTGTGAAGAACTATTTTGACTACCAACTCAAGTCAGGATGGCCGAGTGGTCTAAGGCGCTGCGTTCAGGTCGCAGTCCTCTTCTGAGGGCGTGGGTTCGAATCCCACTTCTGACAAGTAAATTTTTACTTAATTAAAACTTCATTTTTAACAACATACAAACTATGGAAACAATATAGACATTGACAGCATATAATACATTCCACTGGCTAACGCTTACTCCGTATTGAATTTATTTACAGGCATTCTGTCCTGTAAATTACAACAAGGAAAGATACCCTGATTCGCAACATCATTTATATAAATATACGTAATCAAAATTTTTCCTCATGCCCTATCTATAATCAAAAATTAATGCTTGAAAGAGAGAAAGATAACATTTTCCATTTCTTTTCTTTCTCATCTTTCCGTAATGTATATATGTATTTTTTTTAAATACAAATTATTTTATAAATTCCGTATTTTCTTAACCATTATCAAGTTTTTAAATTAGTTGTATAAAATAAGGTATGCCATGGCTAAATATGAATATAATTTCAGGAATCTTTTAAAAGTTATTTTCATGACCACACAAGGAAAAATCATTTCAAAACTCTCCAAGCATTTTGGGTGATCTGATATGTTATTAAACTCGACTTGAAAATTAAAATTTTCCGGTCGACTCTAAAAATTTAGTAGCTACTTTTTCTTCTAACTTAATGAGTCGATGACTGATTTCGATAGGTCCTATTCATTTAACATTAAATTTTTTTTTCCCGCCAACGTGAATGTAAATTTTTTTTTTAAAATTCACATTAGAAATAATCTACTGTAATAAAAAGTTAATTAAACGCTGAAAATAATATAAATATGTCACAAAATTTATTTAAACATACTGACTTTAAAGAACTTTATTAACAAACCATACCCTCCAACTGCTACGGAATTTCCGTAGTTTCAGAAATCTTCTTTTCAGACGGTAGCAAAATTAATGTCTTAATATTTTAAAAAAATTAGTTTTAGCGTAACTTGTCCACTATTACTTATAAAAGTGCAGACTATATGGCTAGATTCTTAAGTTCTGATAAAAGTTTTATGAGAGATCCATTTGCTTTAAAAATTTCTACTTTGGTTCGCTACCACTAGAAAGAATTATTTTCAAAATCCTCATAAGTTGGAGGGTATGAAAAACAATACTTTTATGACTTTTATTATTTTTATGCTTGTGAGAACCAAAACAATATGGAAATGAATGAGGGAAAACTGGATCCTACCACGTGATTTCCCGGCCAATAAAAATGTAGCGTTAAACGTTTAACGCAACCTTGTTGGAAGTCGCATAAGAAGTATGTATAACTTCAAAAAACTAGAGCGTGGAGTCCCTCAGCGCGGAAGAAGTTAAACTTCGCAACCTGCGACGTTAATTGTAGAAGAATCAGCAGTCGTAGAAGGATCACTAGTTCTATTCAACGACTCTTTTTCTTGCTCCGCTCGCTTCCGTGCTCTGTAATAACGGTAATATTGTGCATTTTTCCCTCGTGGACCTCTTGAACCAGTTCTTGTGGTTGCCTCATCGTCTCGCCTTGGAAAATGTATTTGTATTAATAATGTATGTGAATGCGTCATAATGTAATTTCAGAAGAGAAAACCTAACAATCAATTGATATTCACAAGAGACGTACCTTGACATAACCTTAAATCCGTCGCATTGTCCGTGGGATTGTTTTTACTCATTTTTTACTATTGTTATCCACTAAATTTGAAAATAAAAAATACTACCGTATTAAATTATATGTGTATCAAAACAAACTAAAAAAATATTTATAGAAAAACAATTCTTTTATGACTTTTATTATTTTTATTCTAGTGAGAGCCAAAACAATGTGGAAATGAGTGAGGGAAAACTGGATCCTACCACGTGATTTCCCGGCCAATAAAAATGTAGCGTTAAACGTTTAACGTAACCTTGTTGGAAGCCGCATAAGAAGTATACCTTCAAAACACTTTTCACGTATATGTAACTTGAGTGACCAAAATTAAGAGAATGTCAACTTTCACCAGTGAGGTGAATGTCAACAATCACATCGTCGCTTTGGTGAATGTCCGAAATATTTGTTACATCTGAATTGATATTAATTTACTCGTTGATATTATTATATTTATTCGATGTTTTAATATCTGCTGAAGATAGATTAGGAGAAACATCAGTGTTCGGAGTACCGGTTAAATGGCACTTGACCTAAAAAATAAAAATAAAAACATTGATGTAGGGAATACCGGGCAGTGGCACTGAAATTTAAATAAACATCAGCGTTGGGCATACCGGGCAAATTTATACCGGGCAGTGGCCCTTAACTAGACATAGTATATATTTCGGACATTTACCAAAGTGACTTTGTGATTATCTACATTGACCAGTGGAAGTTAACAACCACCAATTTTGGTCATTCACAGTAACATATGCATTACATTTTTGAATCACATGAATCTTTCCACCACAAATAAAAGGATTCCAAAGGATCAAAACTTTGAATTTTGACATTATTGGACATCTTCAAAATGCTCTTATCCAAAGTCTCTTTTTACATTGATGTACTTTCAACATTAAACAATCAAAAAAGAAATGATGGAAAATAGTGACCCATTGCTTATTTAATTTTTCAAGCCAGATTGGCCACTTTTAATTGTTGACTCGCCTCGAGGCTGGTAGCGAGAGGTTATTTTTAGGTCTAAACTATTTTAATTATTGGTAGTTATTGTGGCAAAAGAAAACTTAGTAAATTCAGACAAGTTACTGTTCAACACAATTATTTTATTTGTAATATTTGAATTTGAAATAAATATATTTAAAATGTATTTAGTAACTTATTTTTATTGTTATCAATTCTAACTATTGAAGCTTTTACAGCTCATGAATAATGCTAAATCTCTATTCCTCACTCAGGAAATAATGCAGTAAGTTCTGAAATTATATTTCAGCTCAATGTATATTTAAGGCAGTGTTTCCCAAACTTATGACTTTTGTGTACCCTTACTACATTTTTCGTGAAGCTGTGTACCACTAAAAAAAAAAAAAAAAAAAAAAAAAAAAATGAATGTATTTTTTTAAAATATGTTTCTTTTTCGTTTTTGGTACAAAGTTTTTTAGATACCAACCATATTCTATGTTAGGAATAAAAATTATATTTTATAAAAATAATCAAAATAAGTGGAATTTATTGCAAACTTTTACTATAAAAAAATTTCACAAAAGTTAAAAATCACAACTGGCTGTTGACACCACTAATTATTAACTGTCAACTCTGCAAAAAATATCCTATAGAAAAATACATAATCGTAAATTTTCATGGCTAACTTTGTTTTTAAATAAAAGTTTTTGAAATTTTCGTTTATTGCAAGTAGCATAAGAACGTGTACCCCGCTAAACTGTTCCCGTACCCCTGGGGGTACGCGTACCACACTTTGGGAAACACTGATTTAAGGCAATGTAGAACATGGTGTTCAATCCATTGTACAATGCTCCAAGGAGAAAAAAAACCAAAAAAAAAAAAAAAAACGTTCAATAACTTTTGAGCTAATGATCGGATCTCCACGTTCTAGGATTCAATTGTAAAAGTTCGAAGGAGTGACCTCAAATATTCTAATTAATTAGTGCAGATGGTATTATTTTAAGTTACGAAATCAGACACAAAAAGGTACTTTCTCACAATAAACATACCTTTTTTTCAAATGATTCGGATTTCTGATCCTTAAAAGGGGGTAGTTGGAGGTAGTTGCAATCTGGGAAGTATGGTCTCAATAGTTTGGTCAGTTGAGCGATCCAAAGTTTGGACCCCTTAATTTTATTTTTATTTTTATATTATTTTTTATTATTATTATTATTTTTATTACTTATTTTTATTATTATATTTAATGTTATTAATATTATTATTTTTTTGCGTATTTCACCATATTTCGAGAACTGTTTAAACGAATTGAAGAATTCTTTGCAAACAAATATAAAATTCGCTTATCCAAATATAATCCCCTGCAAAATATAACTTTTATTAAATAATTATTAGTTTTCAGTTTATTTAATAATAGTCAAAAATATTTTGATTTGTACGAAATACGTTTCATATCATAATTTTACAGTGTACAAAGAAAAATGCAAAATTTCAGCGAAATCGATTGAATATTTCCTGAGAAATCGAATTTTAACTATACGACTTTTTAAGATTCGATTTCTCAAAAAACAGATTTCGAGGTCTGATAATAATGTTTAGCAGATCCTCGAAAGCCTTCAACATAATCAACATTATTATTATCATCATATAAATATGAAACAGGACATTTTAAACCACTACTTTATTATTATTTAGCATTATTTATTTTTCGCAATTTTTATTTTCCAATTTTTCATTCCCAATTTTTTTTTTTGTTCTTTCTTTTTGAATTTTCAATTTTTTTCCTCCCTATATTTTTATTATTTACGTTTCCCAAATTTTACAAATTTTTAAAAATATCGAAAATTTCATTATTTTTCAATTAACGTTTCAAATATTAACTTATTATTCAACTTGTTTACATGATAGAAATAGTATTTTGCAATTTACAAAAAACATTCAGATATTGGTATTATGAATATGTTTTTTTTTTTAAATGATTTTTTTTTATCAAATTCCAAATCAGTTATTTGAAGATATTATTATATTTTATTTCAATTTTACATTCTTAATAAAGTGATTAAAATTCTATAAAAAGAAAACTTTTAATTAATTAATTTATTTTTCTTTTAAATTTACATTTTTAAGAATGTTTTTTTTTTCTACATGGAATAGATCCTCCAATTCTACAGAGAAAAAGTGGTGATGAATCTAGATTCTGGAATATCTCTGGAATCTAGAGAGAACTGAGTACTCTCTGAGACACATAAATCTTATAATGTAAAATCTTACTCATTTTGAGAAATAAATTGGGCACCAAAAATATGTTGCCCTAAAATTATGATATCAAAAAATATTTACAGATGGCGCCATCAACCGCAACAAAAAAAAACATTGTTTAACATTTAATTTCTTATTCTTTTAGAAAAATTTCAATTTTCTTTAATGTTCAGATTAATGTATTTCCCAAAAATAATTTAAAATTATCATAAATTGACAAATATTGGCAACTATATCGCTAATAATTGTCAATTTGTAACAAAAAATGTGTACAGATGGCGCCATCAACTACATCAAAAAAAATAAATTTTTTAACATTTAATTTTTTTATTCCTTTAGAAAAATTTCAGTTCTCATCAATGTTCTTTTTTAATATAATTTCTAAAACGAATTTACAAATAAATGAAGAGTAATGAATGTTTTATCATGGAGAAGACAGAAAATTTTCAATTGGTTTTTATTACCATTAAATAAAATGTCTTGCATTAATTATTTTTAAATAGTACAACTATCTAATAATGGCTAAACTATATTAATTTAATACAAAAACTATCATTGAAATAAAATTTTAAAATTTATTCAGTACAATTTAGCGAATGTATGAAAATTATATTTAATTAATAGCATTTCTAAAACCATTTTTGTTTATTTCATGGGCCTTACAGATATCCAAATTTTTGAAAGGGATAAAATTAATATAAAGTCACACTCAACATTTCACTCATAACAGAAAAAAATTTCATTTGCTAAACATCTGTAAAGAGATTTATTTATTTCGTATCTTTACCTTTAAAGAATTTAAATTGATTAAAATTGATGAAAATGATCTCTGTTTATCTGAAATATAGGAAGAATTTAAAATATTAAAGGGGGCATAAATTAACGTCTCCAATAAGCCAGTTAATTACATTAAGATATATTCATTTTTGATACTATTCTTATTCTACTTAAAAATGTCGAAGAAATTTAGGGAGAACTTAGAGGGATGTCTAAAAATTTCAAATCCATTAAATAAATTCTACAATATTTCAATTAATCTCTTAAAATTTTATTAACATGGAAAATAATTGCAATAAGTAAAGTATTCTACTTTTGATTTAAATTAATAACTGAAATATTTCTTTACATTTTTAATTAAAAATTAATAAATCCTCACTTTGTACGTCCTCGGTAGTATAGTGGTCAGTATCCCCGCCTGTCACGCGGGAGACCGGGGTTCGATTCCCCGCCGGGGAGGACGAAATCTTTTTTTTTAATATTTTGCTTATTAACATTTTATTAATAATATTTCGGAAATAATTTTTTTGGAAGAGGATTTTCAGCAACGCATAGCAGCAATTCTTGCTATTTTTTTTCTATTTAATAATGTATAATGTATGCCTAATCTATGTAAATCAAAAATCCTTAAGAATACAAATTTAAGCTCCTGGTTCCAGTTAATTCTTTTTTTTTTCTGTGGAAACGAAAAGTAATCGTTAAATAAATAACATTATAACAGTTATAATGCTTCTTAAAAAAAAAGAACATTTAATTAATTGTATTCTTTAGATTTAAACGTTTTTTCTTCTCTTTTAATTCCGATTGATAAATTATCTAATTTCTTTTTCGGAACTTTTATTTCTAATTTAATGATTATCTAATCGAATGCTAATTTTATTTATTCTGAATAATACTGAAAATGAGAAAAATTATTTTTAGATAAGATGCTTTCTAAATACGCGAACTACTAAGAAACAGAAGTATATTTGTTAAGTAGGAAAGTTTTAAAATTTTTTGGTAAATACGTAACATTATTTGGAAAAAATGTTTTACAGAATTTACAAGCTGGAGAATTTTAACCCGGATTTCAATTCTTTAGTAGCAAGGTCTGCTTTAAAATTTATTGATTGCTCTTCTTTTTAAAGTGTGTTTCTTTGATACGTTTTTTTAGCTTTTGTTTATTTCTTATTATATTAATAAATAATCATAATAATTATAATTAATTTTTGTTACTCTTTATTTATTATATTTCATTCATTTATTTATTTTATTTATTTATTTATTTTATTTCATTTATTTATTTATATTATTTATTTAAAAAATAAATGATAGTTCCCAAAAGTAATTCGGATAAAATGTTTGAGGAAAAAATAATTTTTCTAAATTTATGGACTTTTATAAAACAGCCTCTCAAAAAGGATTGTGTGCATTAAAGAGTTAAGTACAGTTTAAGAAAGGTTGATTAATGACAAAACTAACATATTTAAGCTAATCTATGTCAAAATGTATGCAAAAAAATAGTAGTCTTGAGTTAATGAATTTTTATAACTGTCCCTAAAATAAGAGACCATAGCAAAAATTAGATACAGTTAAAAACATGTAATATAAAGAAAAAATGTATTTTTTAAATATATATTTATTAAAAAATATTACGTGTGAAAATTTGTTTGAGATAATGACACATTTTTTAACTTTTTCAAAAATGGGTTTTAAGTAGGTTAAATGTAATTCAAAATACGTAGGATATTGCAAAAATTAATGTCTTCACTTTCACTTAGAAAAATAAATTTTACATTTTATAATCATATTATTTCAGAGCTCGAAAAAACTCAGAAATTTTACCCGTCCCCGAGGACGGCTTGTCCAACAATGTACCCGTCCTCCTTTGAAACTAACCCGTCGCTTCTAAATAAATAAAAATATTATTTTTTCTTATTTATTACAAACATTTATATAAATTACACGATGAATTAGTAGCTACTAGGATTACATTATACAGTAATAAAAGAAATACTAGGTTACTAATAGTAAAACCTAGTATTTCTTTTATGAAATATAAATTATTTCTTTTATGAAATAATTTAAATGACAAAGGTCAAGTTATCTGGAATGTCAATTTATCCGCGTTTTTAAATGAATCAGATATGACTTTTGCCAGTTCCACAATCAAGCCTATGATTTACAGAGGTTTCTGCACAGAAATCTGAAAGGGGTTTTCCATTTAGGTGGATGTTCATAATTGCGTTTAACGCTTGCGTAATGTGTTTTTTTGTAAGTTCATTGCTGAAAAGTCCCTTTCAACTGCTGCAGTACTCTCAGACGGAAAAAACATCAATCCACCAAGCGCAGTATGTTGCTGTACGGAATTTCTAGATTAGAGGGTCATTTTAGAAGTGAGGCGCTAGACTCTTGTAAGATAACAAAAATTTAAAGTGTATCACGACTAGGACTGGGCTATAAATCGATATATCGCGACATATCGATTTAACGCCTATATCGGCAAACCGATACAGCAACTTTCATTCCAAGCGATGCATCAGAAATCTGATTTAAGCGTCGAGTGAAGAAGACGATATAACGATATAGCGATATAGCGATACACGCAAGGACTTTCTCTTACGTTCCGATGCCAACTCGCGCTGTGGAAGACGATATTGTTTCGTTATGTTGAGACGGCCTTGACTGATGAGCGGTAGAATCAGAATCACTTTTGAGACCTTATATCGTTATATCACATGTTCGTTTTCGCAACTTCGCGATTTGAAATCGTTTCTTGTAGATTATTTTCAATGGGATTAACTTCGTGATCGCCGTCGTAACCTTGTTCTGAACGCAATCTATTATTGAAAAGAATTTATAAAGAAAAGTTTCTTCATTAATTAGGTAAGTTTTTTATTTATTTTCTGACAAAACTTTTTTTATATTTTTAAATGTGAAAATTATCGGAAATCTAATTTAAGGCATCCATAAGGAATTACAAAGTAAATAAATTTGTTAGGTTATTTTTTTACTTTCTTTTAATTTATTAAAAACCTTTCGGATAAAACTTCTAATAATTTAATGGGCTTCTATTACTGATTTTTAATTTATAAATCTTGAGTTGTTTTTATTTTTAGAAATAAAGTTAAAACAAAACTTATTTTTTGGACATAAGTCAATAAACTTTATTTGTTCAAAAGAATGTGAAAAGTTTGCGAATTTTATTCATTTCTTTTTTTTTTTTATCAATTACTACTTCGTTTTATTAGAGAGTAAAATCATTATTTTTTTTTAATTTTCGTTTTATATTATTAGTTAATTGGCTAAATATATTACCGAATATCACAATTCTTTTGTTTTTATTTTTAAGAATTTAATTAAGAAACTTTGCCTTACTTTATTTTTCGTTCATAATTCGGTCATTATTTAATTTAATTGAATTATTTATATGAAATAATAATAAAAATAGTGTTTAAGAAGCATTTTTTTTTCTAAAATTTATTTAGCTCTTTGTTTTAAGCATACAAATAATTTTTTAACGAACTTATTTTTTAAATTTTGTTCCTATGCTGTTAGGTAAATATATTGATAAATTTCACTTTTATTTATTTTTTTATTTTTAAACTAAGAAATCTTTTGTTATTTGCGTGGTCATTTTTAGAAAATATAACAAAACTTGTGTTTACTTCTTCATTAAGAATTTGAACATTACGATCGAACTTAATAATTCTGTAATTATTTACGCATAATAGTACAAGCAAATATTGATTTGTTAAAAAAAGTTTCTTTTTTAAAAAAAAAAATATTTTTAACACTTTGTTTTAAGTGTATAATGAATTTCTTAACAAACTTTTTTTTTAATTTTTTAAATTTTCTTTCAATAATTTCAGCTAGATATCTTTATAAAATTCCCTTTTTATTTTTAAACTGAGAAATCTTTCAGAGAACGAAAATTTTAAGAAATTATTACAAATCTTATGTTTACTTTTTAGTTTAAAATTCGAACATTTTTAATTTTAAACTTCGGCTTTTAGTCAATCTAACTTTTATTTTAATTAAAATATATTTTGAAATTTTAAAATCAGCTTTTGTTTAATAACAATATTTTTTTTCATTAAGGGTGTTTTAGGGGTTAACTTAAATTAAGACTGCTTATACCTTATAAACGATAAAGAAGTGCAAATATTTCATTCTGTATCTACACACATTTTTTCAATAAATATTTTAAGTAAGATTTGTACATCTTAGTCAATTTATTTAATATCTTTCTTAAGCAAAACATATATATTTTCAAATTTATAAATTGATTTAAATCAATATGCGTATGAAGTCTTGATAGAAATCTGACTTTCTGTGCTTTAAAGTAAATGAAATTCAAAAATACTATATCGCGATACATCGCTATATCGCGATGCAAGACTGACGATATATCACGATATATAATTTCTAATATCGCCCAGTCCTAATCACGACCATTAACGGGAAAATGGCCGTCCGCGCGGACGTCTGATTCGCGAGATTCGTTGTCCGCGGAAATTTTTGACCACCGAGGACGGGCGGTTTTTCGAGCCTTGTATTATTTCTCTTTCTAATGTGCTTACAAGAACGGCGAAAAAAATGAGACCACAATTTTTTTTTCCATAACATATTTTATTAATTTACACGTTTCATTATTACTTTGCCATTGCTAAGTTACAAATAAAAATTTTTTACTTTTTTTAGATTTATTGTACAACTGAACCATCCAGGCCCTAGTCTTAAAATTTTGGCAGTGAAGACTAGTAGGCGCTGGTAACCAACCAGGTGTAAGACATAAAATATATAATATGTATAATGAAATATATGTCATTATATAAAACTACACTACATAAGTTGGAAATGCTTATGCATATAGCTACTCATTTCCCTTAATTTCTCTAATAATAGAATGTAAAAAGAGTATAAGAGAGAATAATATGAAAACATTGCCTTATTTATCTACACAAACTGAACAATAGTGGAGTCTAGTGGAAGAGCATGTTAAGTGAACTGAGAAAGATTTAGAATGAACTGTAACGTAACGACAGGAAGCTGTTTATAAAACACTTTTTTCCGAACTCAACATTAAACTGAAATTTGAATATTTTCGAAATTTCTCTAAAAGTTTCTTAGAAACATGATCTAGCGTAAAACGTGAAGTGATTTAATGAAACTTTAGAAAGTAAAGAAACAGAAAGCTGCTTATGAAGCACATTATTTCCCACTATAACTTAAACCTGCCCTGAAAACAGTAAATTTCAAGAATTTTCAAAATTTCGTTTAACACGTTCTTCCTGCATAGAATATTCTAGTGGAAGAACATGTTAAGTTACATGAAAAAAGCTTTCCCACTATAACTTAAATCAGTCCTTAAAACAGCAAATATCAAGAATTTTCAAAATTTCGTTTAACATGTTCTTCCTGCATAGAATATCCTAGTGGAAGAACATGTTAAGTTACATGAAAAAGCTTTAGAATAAGTAAAAAATTTTATAAAACACATATTTCTCAGTATACTGAGTATTCCCCACTATATACACACTGAAGTTTGAGTACTCTCGAAATTTCGCTTAACATGTTCTTCCACTAGACTTCTAAATTATACTGCTTTTAAGTTTATGAATACCAAGTAATACCTTAATACCCACACTTTTAGTTTATGAGGCGAAAAGAGTTTTTGACCAAATTTGTTTTTTCTTAAAGAGGGAAGATGGCGCCCTAATCTTTAAAGGTTTGAAATATAATTGATAATTATCGCATTAAGCATTTAGAGGCGTAAATTTTAGAATGAAATGCTGAAGAAAAAAATATTAGATGAAAAGTAAATTAAGCCTACATTTTCGCCTTCACGTCTTTCAGATTTTCAATTAAAGTACTATTTACTTTTATACTTTAAGAAAGCATTTCGTGCTTAGTTAAATTCACTTGACATTATTGCTATATTTAACAAAAGCATACAATTATTTAGAATCGGAATTGGTTAAAATACTAACTATTTAAATATTAAAACAAATTTTCTTTCCATATTTGTACTTATTATATACAAGAAAAGAGCTTAAAAGCGACATGGGGATATAATTCATATTTTGTGATGATTTCAACGCAGAATATCTACAAATTACATAAAAAAGTGGATAAAAATATATTTAAACGATACTATTTTTTTGTATCTAATAGCAGTTTAAAAGTTAAATGCAATCCTTTTGTTTTATAAGGTAATAACAATGTAAAAAATTTTAATCTACAGCATAAAACAAGTCCATCGAAATACTTCTAATTTTGAAATTTCTAACAAATTCATTAAAATATGAATAACTAGACAATAAATATGATAGATTCAGTAATGCGAATAATTTAAATGGTTCAAAAATATTAAATAACAACAAGCTATAACTGTTTAATCAATATTAAAATTTTAACTCAACGACGAACTATTTAATGTGGTTAATATTCAATTTCCATTTTCCCCCGTCATTTTATTTTAATAACAATATTCAGTGTCACTAAATTTTAAACGTCGATAAAATTTTGAATCGAAATCAAAAATTTTGTATTAAACAATGTCTATTTGAATCAGTGACGTCGAATAACACAACAAAATCATTTTTGTACTTTTCTGTTTTTTCTAACCCTAGTTCATGAAACGTTCAATGTTTCAAAATTAGAAAGAGTAAATAAAAACTTAAAATTTTGAATCAGCAACGAACAATTTAATACGGAAACATTTCCACCTTTTCTTTTTCAGATAACAACATTCTATGTTACGAAATAGTAAACAGTTCCATATTCATAAATATGGGTATAACATTTCTGAACACCTAACCAGAAAAAGCCACTCAAGCCTTTTTTTCTTCAACCAACATTAAAAGCCATCACGCTTTAAGCTAAAATTAATTAACAAATAAAATGCTTCGCAAGCATATCAATTAACACGTGTATGTTTTCTCAAATTTAACAGAAAGCGCACATCTAAATAAAGCGCAGAAATAGGCCTAAATTCTAATATATTTATACATTTACAAAGTACTAAGCAAAGTTCATAATATTTAGTTCTATATGAAAGTATGCTTTCTTTCACTGACTTTATATTAAAGCTTTAACTTAATAGCTAGAAATTTCTAAATTGAAAAAGCCTAATTTTGCTTGAAATACTTTAAGTAATAAATCTTTATTAGTGATTTTCGTTTAAAAAATTTACTAACGTTTTTACATGTACAAAAGTGATGATTATTTTTAATTTCATGTTTTTATTGGAAATCGAATGATTTAATTTAAAAATAAATGTCATTAGTTAATTCGGTAGTTTTAAAATTTTCACTTGTAAGCTCCTAGCTCAAAATTAGAAAGAAAAACACGTACATTTTAACGGGTTTAGAAGCCTGTAATATTACGGTGACCTAATTACATGAATGCAGTTTTCAGATTTTTAAAATTATAAAATCTGAATTTTATTTTTTATTAACTATGTATTTACAAGAGAGCAGAATCAACAAATTTTTACATTTGAAAGCTAAATGATATTTTATCATTCCCATTTCAATTTTCCATATACATAATTACTATTAACGAAAAAAATCATGTTTATAAGCTTGAAAAAGGAATAAATTAAAATCGAGTAATTTAATTCAATTTACTACTAAAGTTCAGAAGGGAAAAAAATAATAATAAATCAATATTTTTAAGTACATTTGTAAAATCTATTCTATATTTCTACATTTTGAAAAATGCTCAGTAGCTCAAAGATTAAAGTAGCAGTTTCTGTTAAGTAAGTTTTTTTTTTTATCCAGTTTAAATTTTTTTTAAAAATACATTTACATGAAACTAGAGCATGAAATACAAATTTATATATTCACGCTTTAAGATTAAAATTTTTAAACAAGTTAACTTCAAAGTTGATAAATTATATTTAAGGAGATAAAATGTTTAAAAACGTATACAATATAATTCTATGCATGACATTGTCAGTTATCAGTTAATAGTTATACTAAATTTTACATATTTTTTTAAAAATTTTGATCATCTGAAGATAAAAATGTTTGAAATATACATACCATTTTCTAAATAAGTACATGAATTTCAGATGTAGTAAAACATTTTTTTTTTCTAAAACACAGTCTATAAAGTATTGGTTTAACAATAGACAGTAACATAATATTTTATTGAAACGACAAAATGTAAATAAGTAATAACTTGAACATTTCAATATTTTTGAAATTTATTAGAATTGAATAACTAACAATTTAAGTAGTAACAACAGCATATAACGATATCGTTTAAAAGCTAGAAAATTAAAAGTTTTTTAAATTCTATATCAAATTTTTCGTTAGAATAATGAAATATAACTCAAGAAAATGTTAAATAGTGAACAATAGTGTATTTGTAAATGTTATGCTTATTTTGGCAATGCAATCCATGATATTAACTTATGAAAAAAAAATTGAGTAGTGTGGGTTCATATTTCATGCCAAAATAAGCATAAATGTAAATAATTAAGCATTTTCAATAAAAAGTACATATAAATATATTTAATTCTTCAATAATATTTTTTTGACATTATTTCTTACACCTTTTCGTTACTTAAAACTACATCATTGTATAGATTAATAATTAAAGAAATATCTAATTTAAACATTTTTTTCTTAGATTTTAATTCGAGATGAGTTTTTAATTTCATTCAAATACTGAAATGCATGCACATCATTTTATAATTAGTTACAAAATAAAAAAAACTATCACGTGTAAAATATGATGTTGCAGAATCATAGCACATTCACAGATGGGAAATTCTTCTGTGAGAGTTTGCATAGTTTGAAGTATGTGATATAACATCCAAGTATTAGTATGAAGTATAACAAAACTTACGTACACACATTGATCAGCGAAAGAACATGAGAAATGCTTAAGATGATATTAAGGTAATATTTGCTTCACGATATTAAGACCAAGCCGCATTTATCAATAATATTGTTTGGAACGAAACTCTTTTTTTTTTCCACACTTAATTACAGTTTTACATTACACTTAAAAAAAAAAGAAAAAGAGAAAAAAAGGAGAAGTTTGATTTAAAAACAAACTAGGTCAATTTTCATGAATTTTGTATTATAGATAGGGAAGAAAAAACATATTGCTCACAAGATTTAAAATTTCTGTAAGTTACGTAGAATTGATTAAATTTCATATAAATTATTAAAAAATAACATCATGAATAGAACTGGTTTTAAAACAAACCATTTCTCTATTGCATGGTTTATTATTATTATTTTGATACAAAAAAAAACTAAAGTGCTTGTTAATGTTGTTGATTTTGTGTAAAAAATAAAGTTGGAAAAGTATATTAGGATTGGATAAATGTGTTCAATTTTTTCAAAATGAAGTGATTAATTTTACATTTTATATAAATCAAGGAAAATATTTGAATAAAACCCAATACTTCAAACAAAAAAGATCGTTTCCAAAATAGTGGTTAAATTTTTTTTTAAATTAAATTATTTTTTGTTGAAACATTTTTGAAAATTAAAAAAAATATCATATTATGTTTAAAGAAAAAACATTAAAAACTAGACCGAAAACTTGAAATGCTTTGTACCTTGGAAAACAATTAATTACTATAATTAATTCTTTTCGATAATTTATTATCCCTTTTTTAAGCATGATCCTTTTACAAAAAGTTAACAATGCTTGATTATAAACCGTCAAAATCTTAATTTCATTCCATTATTATTCCATAGTAAATCTGCCAATAACTCAATTTTAACCTATTATTTGAAAATTAATTTGTCAATATCTTAATAGCGCGAATATAAATTTGGCAATACCTTGATTTTAAGCCATTATTTGATAATAAATATAACAAATCCGTCCTAATATCGATTTTAACCTATTACTTAATATTTCTCTAAGATTACTTATTTCATGATAATAAATCCGCCAATTTTAGCCAATTATTGGACAATAAATCCGCAAAATCTTAATTGTAACCTAGTGCTTGATAATAAATCTGCTGCTTTCTTCATCAATTTTAATCCATCCGAAAAGGAAAAAAAAAACATTTCCTAATCATATAAACTGACAACACTGGCATGATTCTAATATCATAAACATGATACAATGTACGAAAATGCTTAAAATTTTAAGAAAAAATATACATTACCAACATACACCATGAACATTGAATGATTAACATATAAACTACAAAAGGAATGAAATGAGGTTTAAAACGGACTCTTGATATGAAGTATGATACTATTTATATTTGTAGCAAGAATAATTATGAGTTTTTTCTTCTCGCTGCTTAATAATTGTAGCAAGAATACAGTTAACTGCAATGCAAAGCTAAATTTTAACCAATTTCAGTAAACTTTCTCTAAGACAGAATCTATTCAATGCTGAGCGAAAATTCCGTTTTAAACAGTTTTACACAATTTCACATTTTTTTTAAAAAATTCCTTAACATTTAAACAATTATAAAATAAAACTTTAAAAGAAAGACTAATTACAACTTTTCCTATTACTGAATTAAATGTTTGAATACAATTTATACAATTTAAAATGTATTTTATTACTGTGTTGTCTTAAATCTATTTTAATTTAAAAAATTAAATTTTTAATCTAAATTTGGTTCTATTTTCTATTTACAACAAATTTTTCTATAGCTTATTGTTTATTATGATTGGACTTTTTTTGATAGGGAAATATTATTTATGTAAGCAATTGTGTGTTTTTCACTTTAGTTTTGGAGATAAGAATTAAAAACTTTAAAGTTTTTAAATATTATAATTCTATAGTTATAATAATTATTATAATTCTATAGTTATAATAATTATTATAATTTTAATTATTATAGTTTTAATTATTATAATTTTAATTATTATGGTTTCAATAGTTATAATTTTAATTTTAGTTTTTATAATTTCAATTGTTATAATTAAAAAATTATTATAATTTTAATTATTATAGTTTTAATTATTATAATTTTAATTATTATGGTTTCAATAGTTATAATTTTAATTTTAGTTTTTATAATTTCAATTGTTATAATTAAAAAATTATTATAATTTTAATTAAGTAAAGTTATTTAAAATGGAAATAATTAAATATGTATCTCTTAAACAGATTTTAGATTATATTAAATAAATTAATGTTATTTATAATAGAGTGTGCCAGATCCTAAAAAGTTTCTGCTGTTGTCAAAATTCTATTTCATAACAGCGCTCGTCTTTGACAGAGTTTACTGTAGTTAGTAGAAAGTATAAAAATCTATAAAAAATAATCATGATTTCTTCTAGTAATAATTTAATTTGTAATTCAGCAAGCTGTGACTATAATCTATTTTTCTTCTATTAAAACATTAACTTGTGTCAATTGTATATAATAAATGAGTAAGTAAACTTGAGCAAGATATGATTTTTATAAAAAAATTATTTTTTACTGACACTTTTAAAAAAAATAAACAGCTCTTGTTTTCTCATGATTTACGATTTTGAATATTTTTTTTCAAGCAAAAAGATTTTTTTTCCTCCAAAAAAGTTCATAATTTTAAACTTTTTTTTTTCCGAACAAAGTTATAAATGCAAAAGTTCTGTAGTCCACAATTAAACATTTTTTGTTTTTCTTTTTTTTTTAAACTAATATTGATGATTATAACAAGTAAATCAATCTTAATTTCACATCAATAAGCTTTTTAACAAGTTGAAATGAGACAATTACAACTGTCGTTAAAAATGGTAATTTTTATAAGAAAATATATATTGCTTGGTTACAGAGAACAGCATAATTCCCAATATCAATAAATTTTATAACTAGAAATATTTTAACAAGTAGAAAAAATTTATAAAAACAAATTAAAATTCAATTCGTAACTATAAGATGTGTTTTATAATTAAGTATCATTTTTAAAAACCATTTTTACAGAAACAATTGGAATGCTGTTGATTGAAATTCATTTAAAATAAACGAATTTATAAGAAGTTTTTTAACTGTATAATAAAATGAATCGATTATATATAGTAGTATTTGCATATTAAAATAAACTATTGTATTAATGAGATTTTATCAACAATTCAAAAATGAAAAAAAGCAAGCAAAAATATTAACTTAACACCATTTTTTAGTTTTACTAAGAATTACAAAGGACGCATGAATGAGACATAAATGTGGGACGAATCGTAAACGAAATTACATTTATAAAATGAACATTAAAGGACGGAAACGTTTGTAAACAAAGGAATGAGGTAGGGTACCCATTAACTAACAAGTAAATAAATAAACATTAAATGCACAGCGATGCAATGATTTTATAAAATATATCCAAACGAAATTTAAACATTCATGTGAATAAGAATTGTTAAATCTATAATTGATCAACAAACGACTTTTAAATAAAAGCAGACGATTACTGATTTTAAAAAAAAGAAGACTTTAATCATCCACTTGAATCAGTTTAATTCCAACATTAATTGGTAAAAAAAAACAAAAAACTTTCTTTTTCAAAAAATAATATGAATACTGATTTTATGTCATGATATTAATTTATTCATATTAAAGCAATTTGAAATCATTTAAAATTGGTGAAGGAACAATTTTTTAAATTATTATAAAATCAAATGATAAATGTATTGATTAGTACCACAAAGCAGACGATTTTAAACGATGACATAAAAGCCTTACACAAGCAAATGGAGCATAAATTATATTACCTAAGCGTCCTTTGCAAATCTTTTCTTGTTAAGGACAGACAAAAAAATGATGTCTATAATGAACAATCACCAAACACAATCTTGTAAAGGTGGTAAAACATATAGCAATGAATAAAATAAATACTAACAAAATATTGGTCCTGAAGACTAACAAAATTCAATAAAGTAAAGCCAATAATTACTTGAGAACAAATATGCATGGGCTTATTACGCTTTTAATCGTCAACAAATTTTAGTCCAGTCTCTAGTTTTTGTAATTGAATTTATCGTTTTTTTCTTTCATTTTTAGTACAACAGATTTCTTCCATTATTTTTTTTCTTTTATAGAGTCCTTTTCTCCATAGTGCTGCAGAAAAACATCTTGAAGACAGCTTCTTTCGACGTAAGAAATCTGGAATAAGTCAATAAAAGCTTTTGTGTATTTGTACCAGGAAAATATATGTAAAGTAATAAGGACATTTAATAAAAATATAATAGCTCTTGTCAATCAATAGTCAATAAAAACAATAAGTCAATAAAAGCTTTTGTGTGTTTGTACCAGGAAAATGTATGTAAAGCAATAAGAACTATTAATAAAATTATAATAGCTCTTGCCAATTAATAGGCAATATCAATAGAATCAATAAGTCAATAAAAACTTTTGTGTTTTTGAACCAGGAAAATAAATGTAAAGCAATAAGAACGTTAGATGAAAATATACTAACTGTTGTAAATCAAAGCTTGTTTTTGTGTATTGGTACGAGAAAAAAAAAGTATACCAAATGTAAAGAAATAATTCAAAAACTGTAAACTGTGTCTTTAGAAATCTTAAATATGCTAATTAAAGCTATTATGTATTTCTAACTCCAAATTATAATGTAGCAATGTAAAGCAATAAAAATGTTTCATCAAATTATAATAGCACTTAATAAATCTAAAAAATGCGAATTACGGCTATTACGTAGTGGTAAAGTAATAAGGATATTTAATCACACAAAATCTCTTAATAAAACTGAAATACAAATACGTTAATAACAGTTTTGTATTTGTACTAGGAAAATATTATGCATTTACACAAAGCAGAAAGACGTTTAACAACAAATAATATATTTAAAACAATCTTGAATTCATTAAAACTTGTATTAATTTATACTAGAAAATTACTATGCCTTTAAGTAATATTAATCCAAAATAATTTTTCTATAAATTCTAAAACGTGTCAATTAAAATTTTAGTGCATGTGCACCAGGAATCTATGTAAAGCAATAAAAATATAATACCTCTATGTAAAGAATCTATGTAAAGCAAATGAGAACATTAAATCAAAAGCTAATCTCTATTGAGAAATCTGTATTATATTTTAATCTATTTGAAATTTTAGTTTTGTTCCTTATGGCTGTTTATTTTCCAGCGTAGTTTTCCATTCTTAAAACTTTGAATATTTATTTTTCTTCATTTTTTTTAATTTAATAGCAATAACTAAAAACGGTTAGCGCGCAAGATAAAAAACCTAAACATTTTCTTAAAAAATATAAGCTTAAATAATTAAATATAGAACTTGGACAAAATGGGTTAAATAATTTTTAAGATATAAAAAGCTTAGCAAAGTCTTTTACTGGGATTTTGTTTTTAAATTAATCAACACATTTTGGATTCTTTCATATTTGAGATTTTGTCATCTAAAACTACATAATTAATGATCATGAAAACATTTGTATGAATTAATTAAAAATATGAATAATCATAACTTTTTTCAATGAAATTTTTCTAGAGTAAGCAAATTTCATAAATGAATGCAATGAATTTTTTATTCAATGGCAACGTGACGAGATATGCCAGAAGTAAAAAAAAAAAAAATTACATTTAAACTAAAAAAGGTACTACACCATTTATATTGTAGTATATTCATATATACAAAAAAAGAAGAATGAAATAGAGAGAGAGAGAGAGAGAGAGAGAACGTTTATAAGGCAGGTTTTGCATTTTAATCTATCAAACGTAAAAATTTATTTAAATCAAGTTTAATCTATGATTATTATTTAGTATGCCAAAATGGGCCCTTTAAGCCATAATTATTAATTAGCCTGTCGTAAGTAGGCACCGTAAGCTACGATTTTTAATTAGTATGTCGTTAGTGGGACTTTTAAACCATTATTAAATTAAAATCTGAAGATTTAAAAATCCAATATTTTTGAGTACTATTGTTTAGGGTGTCTGTTTTTTTTTTTTTTTTTTTTTTTTTTTTTTTTTTTTTTTAGCGCATTGTATAAAAAAATTTTTTATCAAGGAATAAAAATTCATGGAAGAAACAATGCTTATTATACTCAAGATATGGAAGTATGCAATTTTGAAAATAAATGTTCGATTAAAAATCTTCAAGTAGTTGGTTGCTCAGTTAAAATCCACTAAAAATTGTTTGGTGCATATTAAGATTTAGATTTTATGTCAGATTTCGCATTATTTTCCCTTTCTTTTCGTATTCGAGTGGAATAATGAGATTTTAAAACGAACAAATAACATAAATATTTTAAAAGGTGATTTTTTTAAATCGCCAATTTGGCGAAATTTTACCACCTAAACCAGAGATGGGCAAACTGTGGCCCGCCGAAAGATTTTATCCGGCCCGCCGGAAGATTTTATCCGGCCCGCGGATAGAATTTTAGCTTGCCGATCCGTGGCAAATATAAACATATAAACAATATACATCCAATTTCTTGTCGACTGTGTTTAAAGCTATTTCTGTTCTTTCTTTTTTAACAAAATACTGATGACCTTTTTACTTTCTCTATTTTTGTTCTACAAAACATAAATTGATGGAAATAGTTAGCACAGACAGCTTCAATTGGTAAAATGTTGAAAGTAGAAGTTCTTTATAGAATAGCCGTAGATTGACTCCAACTAGCGTTTGTCTTTCTCGAGGAGCAGACTTATGGAATCTAATATGTAGGTGAATTGTACTTCACATGTGACAGACTGCGCATTTTAAGCTCCAACGAGCGCACAATCTAACAATCATCTGAAGCAGTTGTTTCTAAATATGTCAAAGTTTGAGTTTTACAAATCGTTACCAAAAGCTAGTTTCCAAAATTTAATATTTCATGCCTAGAAAATCAGTGCTATGTTTGCTTAATCTTATGTTAACAAGAGTTTTCAACTATGAAACAATTATTTCAGAAAAAATTATTTCAGAAGTAGATTAACAGACAAGCATTTAGCCTCGTTCCTTAAAATAAGCACATCTCACATCGAACCTCAATATAGGGAACTTTTGAAAATGAAATCGCAATTTCATTCATCTCATTAAATATTTAAATTAAAACTTGTACATCGTTTTCTTTTCTTTTTTTTTTTTTTTTTTTTTTTTTTAAATTTTGAAGTTTTCACTTGGCCCACCAAAAAAAAATTTTTCTCGATTTTTTGCCCGCGACCAAAAAAGTTTGCTCATCCCTGACCTAAACAGACAAATTAAGCCACAAACGTCATGGCAATGTCGCAAGCGCCATTTTCATGATTAGCGTCATATCATTTTAAAACATATAGGTGGCAATTGGCCTCCACTTACACTGTTATAATTATTGCTGTTCGTATCTCATTTGCTGGTGTGGTGGCTGGTTCATGTCATGCGCCTCAGCAAAGAGTGGCGGTATCTTGACGAGTTCAAAATTTAAATTCACCCTGAACCAATTGAGGTGTTCTTCGTGCTTTGCGCCAAGTGATCTCAACTCCGGCAACTTCATCATGAGCATGGGAAAGGTGTTCGGTTCTCCAGGGTGGCTTTTTGCAACCTGGATTTTCAGAGCCTCCGTGACTTTCTCTTGCATCTGGTCTATCATCTTGTAATTATCGACATTCGATCGCTCTGAAATAGAAGAAAATTGCTCGTTAAAAATACTGTAATAAATGAAGATCTTAAATCTTCGCAAGTTAACATTTTAAATCTTTGGACATTGATATACATTGATATCGTTAAATATAAAATTTTGTCATTCCAAATCATTGAAAAGAGTGGCGTTTGAATTATTCAAAAGTACAGCAATTAAATTATTGCAAATAGGAGCATTTGAGCTGCAATGGATCAGGGGATAGAGCGTTCGCCTTCCAATGAGGCGAACCGGGTTCAAATCCCAGTCGATATAAATTCCGCATCCGGCTTGCACCGACAACAGTGCTGATGTAAAACATCCTCAGTGGTAGACGGATCATGGGTTAGAGTCCTCCTGCCGTCAGGCTAACCGTGAGAAGTTTTCGTGGTTTTCATCTCCCTGTAACGCAAATGTGTAGTCGTATACCCTAAAATCGCGTCACTGTTCAAAGATGGTTATAAAATAAAATGAGAGCATTTAAATGTTTGAAAGTCAGCTATTAAATCTTTTGTTCTTGAAGAGTTTAGTTTACGAATTGTGGCATTTAAATCCTTGAGAATTAACTGTTTAAATTTTTAGAGGTTGAAGCACATAACGTGAGTATTTAGTATTTTTCTTTGTGAATATTTTAATCTTTACGAATTGTAACGTTTAAAAAATTTTGGCTTTATATCATTGCAAAACGAAGGATTTGAACTATTGTGAGTTAAAACCGTTTAAAATCTTTGCAACTTGAAACACGTAAATTTTTCGATATTTATTTGTAGATAAAAGGATCGGAAAATGAATGGATAATTATTATTAGCTATTTTTCGATCATTTCCACATGATTTTTCCAACTTCGGTATTTTTAATACGATAATATTGCGACTCCCGAAGTTCGAATTTGAGTAATCACTTTTTGATGCGTCTGATTCATAGCTATTCTGTCGTTAATTCACGTTAATTCTGTCGTCAATTTTCTAATCGTTTTCTAAGCAGTTATTTAAGCTATTTTTTGTCTTTACGGCATTATTGACATGGTCAGCCAAATTCCGATATTCTTAATACAATATTAATAAGACACGTGAATATAGAAATTTGAGTTAAAATTTTCTGGCCTACTTAATTTGTAACTATCCCGTTATCGATTTTTAGATTGTTTCTCAGAATCATTTTTATGCCAATTCAACATGGTTTTTTAAATGTCGATTTTTTAATACGATGTTTCAATACTTGAATTTCGAAATTAAGTAATCACTTTTTGACTCTCTTTATTGGCGACTAATTCCATGGTTTATCTACGTCAGCGATTCCCAAACGATGTTCAAAGGAACACTAGGGTTCCGTGAAAGAGTTAGACCCGTTTCGTGGGTTAGTACTTTTTATAATTACAGATTAGTTTTGAATCCTTTCATTATATTTAGATCCAACCAGTTATTCATAATTTATTTAATCTTTCGGTTGCCTTTATGAAATTATTTCAAGTAAAATGCCAATGAAATAGAAATGGAATTTTTTGAACGAAAATATAATATATCGAATAACATTATACATAATTAAATTAACTTTGAAATGAGCACGCAATTGTAAAAAAATTGCTTTAATATTCCTCATCGCGCTTTTCAAATCAAAATGAAATAACATAATTTTTTAATTAAGAAATATGTTTCCTTAATAGCCATCTTCACCCTTTATAGTAGTTCTTTTAAGTTTTATTTCGAAGAAAACCATAATTCTGCTTATTTTATTTATTTTCAGCTTATGCATATAAACCTAAAACAAACTCAGACTAGACATAGCACAAGGACTATAAATTTAACTGTCAGACATAAAATATAATTTAAAATTATTAAAGATAAAACGATGAAAAATCTTCATACATCTAATTAAATATTTTAAATATATTTTTATAGGTTATAATAACGTTTACAATTACTTTAACTTTATTTGTAATATGGGGGTTCCGTCAAAAAAAGAAATGGTTAATTATTTAGGGTTCCACAGACGAAAGAAATTGGGAACCGATGATCTATGTCATTTTCTAACAATTTTTTTTTTTGCAGTTATTTTTTGTTCTTACTGTTTTCTACACATGGTTTTTCAAATAATGATATTTTGAACATGATGTTTATGAACACGTGAATTTAAAATTAGTCTTATCATTTTTTAACGCGCTTATTTTGTAACTATATACCGTCGTAATCGTTTCTAATCATTTTCTGGAGTTACTTTACTTTCGGCCCGGCAATTTCCACATCGTTTTTAAAACCTCGATATTTAAATACAATATTCTGAATTGCGCGTTTGAGTATTTAAACTTCCACACAAGTATAAATATTTAATATTTTCTATTCAATGATGGTTTCATTGCAATAAGTCACACAGATTATGCTGAATTTTCTGCACCAGAAAACGCATTGCGACACCGCATTAAAAATTGTTTGTATGAATCCTGATTTTGCTACTAGTATTTTTTAGTTACTGATTTTGAGAAATGAAAACATGCCCTGAAGGTAGGGATTAAAACTTTTACCGTTACGCCTATTATAAATTCAAAGAAAATGGAAGATTGTAGTAGATGATTAAGATAAAGCATTTCTTAGGGAAATATTTAAGTGCTTCTATTAGTATATGTAAGTAATTAATAAAACTACTTCAATAGCCGTAACGTGTTAAATCGTGCATAATAAAGTAAACAATGTCCAGAGATCCAAAGTGAAATTGAGTTGAAGTAATACTTACCTGATGTAAGTAGTACTATTGCAGAAAAAAGAGCAATCTCGGAGTCACTTAGTTCTAGGCTATTGAGTGACGTCATGAAGTTGAACAGAGACAAAGCAAACTCGTACTGTAAAGAGATAAAAAGAACTTTGCAATGATAATTTGAAATAAACGAAAAGAAAATGGCTTTAAGTTACCTTAACCCCTTAACGATCGGCTAATTTTTAAGAAAATGGTCATAAAAGTGTCTATTTTTTTGGCTTTTATATTTGTATTATGTATTTGATTAGTGCTGCAACCAGTTTAAAACAAACTAACTATCTACAATTACCTTTAAAATATCCTGGTACTGTCATCTTGTGTGTAAAATGAGAAATAAGACGTTTTCCGGGCAAAAGAAATGATTTAGTTTTATTCTTATTGGCGCGTTACTACTGAACACTCCTGCCCGTCAATATCACGGGAGCGAGAAATAGAGGGCGAAATCTCACCCCGTCATTTTCACGGGAGCGAGAAGGAAGGGGCTAATGAGAAAAGATTTAAATTTCACGCAAATAAATCTTTCAATCGAAGTACTTGCAGTTATAGTAAAGAACGCCCAGAAAGAATTTTTTTTTAAAAATTTTATAAAGAATATTCATTAATGTAATTCTGAGGAAAATCTGCAGGGATTCAAGACACGTGAACTTAGGGAGAAATTAAGCGAAGTAATAAATTGTGTATCAACGGAAACAAGTAGAGTTAAATTATGATTTGGAAATGATTATAGGAATTTATGATGAAGAGCAAAAAATTTGCATTCTATATTCTGGATAAAATTACTAAACTAAGCAATAATAATGGAAAATTTTTAACAAAAAAATTGCGCTTTTCTACACGAAATTTGAGATATATATTATTTTAAAGTGTTTACTTTAAGCATTAATTTAACCCTTGATAATGTAACAACTTCATTTGATTAAAAAAATATGATGGCAAAAGTCGACATGCTTTGAGCTCTCAAAAAAAAGAGCCTATTCTCAAGACTTGTCAGATGATTCAATTAATTTAACCATCAGCGACTGGTGACAGTAAGCAGACAATCAACAGCAAAAGGTTTAAGCGGACGACACGAGAAATAAAATTACATAATGCAATAAATTATGCATCTAGAATAGAAATTTGACGAAAACGTGTTCGAAGAATGTTAATGATGAACAAAGAAGAATTTAATTTTCCCATTCAGAATGAACTTACATTTTACAATAAGAATAAAACATTTCATACATGAAATAAATTACATGGTATTTATATTTTAAACTTAGGAAAAATTTCAAAAAAAAGTTAGCTTAGAACATAGAGTTATCATTTACAATTCGTAACACACAGACTTATGTTATCTTTCTACTTATATTTGAAATTTAGACGAAATTCCTGTCTCTAAAAGAACTTATGACAAAAAATGGTTTATCTAGATTTTAGATTCAGAATAAACTTATATTAAGTAGAAAGTTTCTGCAGGTACATATGGAAACATCAATAAAAAAAAACATTATGCAATAAAAATAATGCATGCAATAAATTTAGTAGTATCGATATTTGATATTGATAACTAAAATTTCTTCAAGTGTTAACTTCGAACATTGTAATATCTTACATCTAAAGTTCACGTCAACAAATTTAGAGCTTTCATTATAATAAATAAATATTTGAAATTAAGTAGAGCATTTTGCGTCTGAATCATCATGAGACAAACAATGGTGAATGTAGATTCTGAAAGACCTTACATTATGCAACAAGTGGAAAGTCTCAGAAAAACTTATGTAGAATCATTTAATATAGAAATTTATGTAGAATCATGGAATGTAGAAGCTTATGCAGAATTATGTAATGTTATGTAGAATCAACAATTTTTCTTTCGGAATTAACTTTCATCAAGTAATAAGTAAAAAACCTTTGAAAGAACTTATGATAGGTATTGATGAATCTAGAGTTTAGATTCAGAATGAGCTTACATTATACAATAAATAAAAAGCCTCAGTAAGAACGTATATGAAGGGTATAGGTGAATCTAGAGTTTAGATTTAGAATAAACTTACATAAAAAAGTCTCAGTAAGAACGTATATGATGGATATTGGGGAATCTGAATTTTAGATTTAGAATAAACTTACATAAAAATGTCTCAGTAAGAACGTACATGATGGGTATTGGGGAATCTGAATTTTAGATTTAGAATAAACTTACTTAAAAATGTCTCAGTAAGAACGTACATGATGGGTATTGGGGAATCTGAATTTTAGATTTAGAATAAACTTACATAAAAATGTCTCAGTAAGAAAGTATATGATGGGTATTTGGGAATCTGGATTTTAGATTTAGAATAAATTTACATAAAAAAGTATCAGCAAGAACGTATATGATGGGTATTGGGGAATCTGGATTTTAGATTTAGAATAAACTTACATAAAAAAGTTTCAGTAAGAACGTATATGATGGGTATTGGTGAATTTATGTTTTTAATAGATATGAATTTACCAGCGGAATTCAGAAGTTTGAATAATATGGTACCTGGTGCTTTCTTATTTTGTTATTAAATTTTGAAATGAAAATAAATTACTGTAATTTTACTCACACTGTAATTTTTTTATGAAACATAAAATTTTTTTTTATATAAATAAGAAGGAACGTAAGTCCATAGTAGAAATAATAGAACCACCGTAGTATTCGTGATTAAAGTGCACACCAAACTATAAATAATGAAATAGAATGAAAATTACGTCAAACATCAGTTCAACTTGTTGTCGAGTGATGTAGGTGCCGTCCGAGAAAGTGATGGTATTGTCTGCGATTAGCCTAGATGCATGCACCACCCAGATCTCGAAGAATCCCTTCTTGATAAGTCTTAGTTGGTCGTCCTGAGTTAGGCTTAGGAAACTGGGCACTTTCTTGGCGAATTCCACCTGCCTCTGAATGGAAGGTGTGAGAGCAGCCGCAAAATGTTGCCACATAATGATCTTCTGATGCTCCAGGCTGTCTGGCAAGGCTATTTGTGTCTGGCCATCATTCCCATTGCCTGTGTGGAACTCGTCGAGACTCTACAACACAAAGAAGTCATTTTAAGACCTGCTCTAAAAAAGACGCATCAATCATTTGCTTTTGGAATAAAATCTGTTAGTGATTTACAATGATTATTTGATCCAAAAAAAAATATTAGTGTTTATACGTCAATAATTTGCTCTTGGAAGACCTGTTAGTAAATATGCAACAACAGTTTGATCTTGGAAGAAGACCTGTTAGTAAATATGCAACAGCAATTTGATCTTGGAAGAAGACTTGTTAGTAAATATGCAACAGCAATTTGCTCTTGAAAGAAGACCTGTCAGTGATTTACATTAATTATTTGATCCAAACGAAGAAGAAAAAGACCTATTTGTGATAATGCATTTACTCTTGGAATAAGACCTGTTAGTGATTTAGATTGATTATTTTCTCTTGGAAGAAGACTTGTTAGTGAGTTATAATTTTATCCAAAAATTTAAAAAAAAAACACTTCCTATTAGGGATTATACACCAGGCATTTGCTCATGAAAGACCTTAGTGATTTCCATTAATTTTTTGATTTAAATAAAAGATCTATTAGTGATATGATAGACCTATTAGAGCATTAATGTTTTACACCAGGAAATAGACCTACTAGTGAATAGCATTAATTACTTCCTCTAAAAATTATTTATGTCTTTTGTATTAATTACTCGCTCTAAGAAAAAGACCTAACAGGGATTTGCATTAATTATTTGCTTTGAAAAAGAATTAGTGATTCACTTTCATTACTTGTTCTAGAAAAAAAGACACCTATCTCAGTTGAAAAGAAAGTTGAAACTTAAGTGGAAATATACAGTCTATAATGTGAAAAACTTTTTACAAAATCGAGTATACCTATAATAGTTATTTACATCAATTATTTTTTCTAAAAAATAATTAGTGATTCGATTTAATTACTTGCACCAGAAGGCTCTTTTTCGGTACTATCAAAGGAGTGTGAAGGGAAAGGGAAAACGTAGAATTTTTGATAAGTAAACAAATAACTGGTATTATACTTTTGCTTGTAAATAAATCTTTAAAAAAATGTCTTTGTTTTAGCACAATTTAAGTAAGAACAATTTTTTAACATCACCTACATTAATTTTCATCAGTTACAAGCAAAAAAAAAAGTAAATTAAAAAAAAATCTGATAATTTTTTTTCTTTTATTTGATCTTTTCATTTATTAAAATTTTTGTAAAGATACTTATATAGATATAAAGATTATAAAACTAATCTTTATAGATATAAAGATTATGAAAAAGGATACTTACAAATATTGCAGGTTTCCTCACGAGTCCCCTCGTCTTTAATTCAGAATAATCGCAATTGGAGTGATAAGCTTGTGCAATGGTCAGTGTCATATCGTACATGGCTAGTTCCTTGCTTTCGATATCCCTAATAGACTGGTCAGCTTCAGATTGGGTCACTCTGCTCTCTTCCATACGTTCTCTCGTCCTCTTCGGAACACGACCATATCGAACAGCTGAAAGAAGGATTTATTATCATTCAATAAATATCGCCAAGGGTTCGATTTCCCTTTTTTTATAGTTCATACATAGCTGCCAACATGAATAGGAAAAAATCCAGTAGACTTTATGAAGTAATATAAATTTCATGATATCTGTTGCAAAATATACTAAATATTTTACATATAGGCAATTTTAGAGATTTTTATTGTCATCAAAATATAAAAACTTATTGCACTAATAACTATAAATGGCCAACAATATTTTCCATTTACGATTGACATTAAATGAACTTGAATTCGAAATGTTAATTCATAAAATTGAATACTAATAGACAAGTATTTTCTTATTGATAGTTAAAAAGACTTTCTAATTATTTTAAAAAGGGAGATCTGAATAAAAATAAACTAAAAATTTTAGAACAAAAAAGGAAGAAAAAAATGCTTTAAAAGGGTTACTATAATTGAGACTCGTTTCATTATGTGAGTTAGCAATATTTATTTAAATATCTAAGAAAGCAACAAATTGTGTAAAAATTCTATTTCAATAGGAATTTTTTTTTTTTTAGGAAACTTACTAAATTTCTGCAAGAAACTTTTTATATTTGCAAAACTTATTTTTGTTTCAGTACTTTTATTTCAAATATCAATTAGTTTAAAATATTGAAATCATTATTAAAAGCTCTGAGATTTATAAATGCTGGTTATAAGCATATGTTAACTTAGGAAATTAAATTTAAAATCTGCAAAATTTGTAATTTGAAAAGATACAATCATTTAACAAAAATAACGAACATATTTTAAAATTTTTTGACTGTTGGCTAACATGTTTTGAATCATTGATAATGTATCTCACCTTATTATGTTAGAAAATGGTTATTTGATTAATAATAAATAATAATAATTAAGGATATTATTTATTTATTTATAATTATAAATAAGTTTAAAAAAACTTGGTTAAGTGTGATTTAAATGTTTTATTTATAGCTAATAAGGAGGATCACTTTTACTTGAAAACCTTAAATACTGTGTTAACCTATTTTAACCAATTAAATATTAGCGTTATTATGTTAATATGATAAATATGATTTTTACTTAATTTCTTTTTATAATTTTATTTAACAATACTAACTGAAGTCGTTAATAATTTAAACTTTTATTAAGGTTGAATCAAGTTTAATGGTTTACTTTTGAGTCAGTTTTTCCGATTAAATAAAATGCATTTGCAAAAGGAAAAAAAATATTTTGAGAATGAAATTTTTTTTTTGTGTGATAAAAAAATTGCATTTAACCTTTTGTTAAATACATCGAACATTTTACTAAAAAAAAAACTAGTTTAAAGGATTAGATAGATTTAATTAAATAAAATCTTTTAAGAAACTAAAATGCAAAGTAACAAGTAATTTTTATAGATAACAGAGCAAAACAATTTTGTGTAAGGTTTATTTTCGCTATAAATAGGTCTTTAAATGCATTTATAATTAATTCAACATATTTTTACATATTACACATTAAACGCATCACGAAACATATGTTATACATTAAAGCATATTTTCTAGAGAAAATAAAAAAAAAAATTTGTTGTTAAACTACTGCGCGATCAGGAGTCTAGATAAGTTTTGAATTAGTATACGTTTTGTATTCTTAGATGGCGCCACCACTGAAATGATGACTATTAAGTACTCAAATCAGTTTGTATTCAATCTCACCAATTATCTTTTTAAAACTTTTTTCATTTCATTTATTTATTTTATTTTATTTATTTATTTATTTTATTTTATTTTATTTTATTTTATAAATTTTTTTTTGACTATATGAAATATTCAAAATTTGTCTACAAACAATTTTTATTATTGAATTAAAAAAAGTTTTATGAGGGAAAATTGAGAAAAATAAGTAGTAATCAGAACAACGAGAAAATAGAGAAAAATAAAGAGAAATATGTCGAGATGTAATCAATTGAAACATACAAATGTCATAATTGAAATCGATGTAACTGACAGTAAAGCAGATCTCATTTAAATTAATTTATTTCAATTGAAAATCTGATGTAACAGAATTAAAGTGAAATTTTAAGTAAAGATAGGTAAGTAAAGCTAATAAATAATGTAAATCTTAGAAATTCTTTATACCAAAATGCATCCAAAATACCAAAATCAGACATTGCATTAACTTCATGACATACAAAAACTTGATGATTATAGGTTTTTCAGATTTTTTTTTTTTTTTTTACATAGTTTCTTGAAACACTATTATTGCGGGTGTTTTTTTGTTTATTCTACAAATAAATTATACAAATAAAAATAAGGTCGATAACACATATGCTCACACGTTTTATAGTTTTAAGAATTATCAACGCTCTACTTGTTATACTGTTTCGACTTTATCTTATTAAAGTTTTGTTAATCGTACTAAGAAGGAACTAACTATACATAAAAGTAATTTCGTAATTTTAGAATTTTAGAGTCTTGCAAGACTCTAGATTTTTTGTAAAAAAAATTCGGTGAGAAATATTAATTTAAAATTTTTTTTTAAAATTGGTAATACTTAATAGTTTGATATTAAGAAAATCAGGTAGATAAAAATAAGAGTTATAGTAAATATATTAAATGAATATTTAACACCAGTGATGTCAAAACGAGTGACACTTTTTTCTCCTCAATTTTTAATGCATTAGTAAAATAGCTTCACTGTGCTAAAACTACAAGCGCAGCAAAAACACTTTTACAGATGTATTTTACTTCCTCGTAAAAGTCATATGTGAAAGTGCCGTTGCTACTTCTCAAAGAACTGTTTTTCGGGACAATTTTTCAAAGTAAATGAGTATTATTTGCTAAAAAATAGTTTTACTTCTGCGCAACAGAGGTTTTCGTAAATTAATCCAATATTTTTAATTTAAATATGCTATGTTTGGGAATAATACTGACATCTTTAGGAACTTTTCAGTTTTAAAACATTAAAAAAATAATATAAAAAAAAGAGTTTTTATTTTTTTTTTAAAAAGTTCATTATCTATTAAAACTTTTTTCTTTCCTTTCTTGCTAAATGTCTTCTGACGAGAAAAGAAAGTACTAGATAATTGAAACATTAAATGCAACTTTTGCACACAGTATATCAGAATACGATATGTAAAAAGCATTTTTCTGAAATTAGTTTTTGATATTTTACCAACTATGATTAAATCTAACATGGGTGAACAAGTAAATTCCCTTCGTTTTTTTTTTATTT
The DNA here is from genome assembly GCF_982258835.1 of Parasteatoda tepidariorum. Classification (NCBI taxonomy): domain Eukaryota; kingdom Metazoa; phylum Arthropoda; class Arachnida; order Araneae; family Theridiidae; genus Parasteatoda; species Parasteatoda tepidariorum. The sequence goes on from NC_141758.1 coordinate 103,439,221, forward strand.
GTTAATTTTTTTTTTAGAAGAACCTGTCAATAAATGTTTTTATCATTATGTTTTAGATTATTCAAAACAGGATATCTTAAAAAGAATTTAAAGATGATATAAAAAATCATGGATTCTGTATGAACAACAGGATCTATGTTTGTTGTTGTTGCAGCTATTTTACGTTTATTTTCCGATCATTATACTTCGAGTTGAGAGAAATAGCATTTTTGACACCTCCTTTTTGCTTGTAAACAAGGTTCTAAGGCTTTTAAAGCTGCTCTTGACATTTGTGCTGTGCGTGAAAAGGCTACCATAGCTGAATGATTAATGTTCGCAATTGGTTTTTGTCAAGCTTAAAATTTGAAATTTTTACCTGATGCTCTAACACTTTAATTTTTTTTAAAAATTCTTTTCTTAAAAAATATTTAGTTGCCGAACAAATATCTAAGATTCATTATAACACTTTTAAGTGTTGATCAAGTAGCATAATGTTTAAACTCTTCTTACTTTAATTATTATTATATCATCGTCGCTTTGTAATTTTTCCGGTACCATGACGATGTTTTTTAGTGTACATCATACGAGGTCTCTTTTTAGATATTTCATTCACTTTTCTTGATTTTTTTTTCTCCTTTCAATATAATAAAGCATTTTCTATTTTTGATAAACATTAATATTTGCTAAAATAATCATAAAAAATAGACAGATTCATAGATTTTTGAATTGAATAATTATTTAACTCCTCCCCGCATAGCATGTTTAGGATACTCACAGTCCCTAGACATTCCAACGTCTAGACATTTCTTGAATCGGCAGAATTGACACCGATTTCTGTTAAGTCGTATAACAAGGCATTTCTCGTCTCTCAGGCATCTGTACTCAATTTTCTTTTGTATACTTCGACGGAAGAAGCCCTAAAAGATAAATAAAAAATTAAAATTAAATTATTGGAATATATTAATATATAATAGCTTAATACTTCACAGCATAATAATTGAAAAAGCATAACTTAACATTATCGGACTAAAAAATTCATTCACTTCAAAAATGTATAAATAGGAAATAGGAGTCAGCATGTTTTAAGCTCTCAAAAGCAGACACCCATTTTCAAGTCTTGCAAGACTTGAATGAGAAGAAAGAAAAGTGATTTTAAATATAAAATGATAAGTTGCCAACGAAAAATGAAAAAAATAAAGGTGAGGAACTAGGCTAGAAAAGCCATTGCAACTGAGAAAAAAAAACAGAACGAGAAAAACTACAGTTGCCAAGAAGGGCTAAGTTAGGTAAAATGCATTTCCACGCGGCAAGGAACTAATATCGTTTACAAGGGAATCATCATTCATATGAATAAAACAAACACTTGAAGCATGTCGACTGTTATTTCCTATTTAAAAAAGTTCGAAGCGAACGAAGTTTTCAAATCAGATGCATATGGTTTCAGTTTCCTGGGATTATTTATTTAATAACTTGATATTCTAAAAAATTATTTATTAATGAACTAAAATTACAAATTTAACTCAGAAATTTGAATGTATTAAACTTATTTAAATACGCTAAAAATAATTACCGCTCTCAAAATAATTAAATAAACTAAAAATAACACAAATTATTAGATACAATACGGTATAATATTTGAATAAACGATAGGAAAAGAATAACGAAAAAATAATTTAGTGTACTAAAAAATAATTTAGTGTACTAAAAAATAATAAACGTTTACTCTAAAAGTAATTTATAACACTGAAAATAATTAAATACTCTTAAAAATAACATAAATATTAAGGAATATTCCATTAAGGAATAGTGCAAAAACATATTTTAATATTCTGATAAATAATAAATTATTACGCTAAAAATAATAAATTTATATGAGAAAAAATAATTGAATGCAATAAAAATAACTTTATACACTATATATAAGATAAAATATTTTAATTCACTTATAATACTAACAGAATACACCAAAAAATAATTTCTGAATATGCATTAAAAGAATTACTAAATCATAATTTAAAAATTATGACTAAAATTACCCTAGTTTTACTAAAAAAAAAAATTTTCAATGCAATAAAAATATTTTGCTACACATAAAAAAATAGTAGTTATCAGATATCTTAAAAATAATTGAATATAAAAACAATTTATTACTTGAATTTTTTTTACTCTGAAACAGAATCTTCATATTTCATAGACACATTTAGTATTGAGAAGTTGTTAGTTAACTAATATTATAAATTGATATCAACTTCCATATTCTATTAATTCGTTTCATCTGAATTTCAGTTAATGTAAACAGTAGTGTAAAAAAAATTCAGCTATTATGCTAGCAGGGTCCTTTAAACTGTTTTGCTCATCCAAAAATATTTCATTTAAGTGTTCCTGTTTCAAAAACAATTTTTTAAAGCAAAAATGTGATGTAATTACAGTATTGATACATTTGTTCGACTTTATAAGATAAGAGGTACCACCCCTAATCGCTCTGCTTACCAACCCCCGTAATTCTGTGTCCCTCTCTATTAGTTTTTTCATAAAAGTCGATAATTTTTACAAAAATTAAAGAACATGTTAATAACTTATATAAATGCTATAATTTTATGTTATAACATTTTGTTAATGTTTTCACCGTAATGAAATGTACGATTTCCTAAATTTTAAAAATAATCAAGCACAATACATGAAAAGAAAAGAAACTTTGGAATACAATTTGGATTTTGTGTGAAATAATAATACGAATTAAAAGAGAAGCCATTTTGTTCGCTAACAAGACTTATATCATTATCATAGAAAATTGTTTTTATCCCTATTGTTTTAAGATTTTTATAATTTTAAAAACTTTAATATGAATGTTAAGTTCTATATGTGGAAACATGTAATCTATATCTCCATTTTGTCATTTTCGACATCAATTTAAATGGGAGCTTATAAAATAAAGATTTCGAGAGAGAAAAAATTCCCTACAACAATGGATTCATTATTTGAAGCAAAAAACGTAGTAAAAAACTATAGAAAACAGCGGATTTAAAATTGTAAAAAACTTCGAAACAAATTGAAATTTCGGAAAAGAACTTACATAAATAAAAAAGGTCCTTATCGCAACTCAAATTACATTTTTGCAAGTTGCAGAATGGCCCACATGGTATTTTCTTCTTCTTTTTTTTTTACTATAACAGTTAGTAATTCTCGAACAAAATAAAAATGTTTTTCATGGGACCCCCTGTGTATTTATAAACACGTCTTCGTAATTTAAAGTTTCTAAGGTTTTGAGCAGCAAAACAAAATATAACGCAAATTTGAACATCAAATTAGAATAACTAACATCGGTGTCCTTAACGATTTCTAAATATTGAGAGAATTATAAAATGTCTATCTTTAAAAACGAAACAATTGTAAATCAAAATAATCGTTTTAACATTTTGACAGTTATTATTTATAAAAAATATATAAATTTGTAACAAACATAAGCATATTAACGTTGTGGATATTTCAATAAAAAATTTTTCGAAGAAAAGGTAAAAAGAAAGAACTTCATAACAAGCGAAGCATATAACTTTTAATTTTAATCCTCAAATATAATTCGTTTAGGAGTTTTTGGCTGAAAAAAGTGGAATAAAATTAAGGATTACGATAACTAAGGAATTTAGAAAAGGAAAAAATTTGCATTCCTGTTTTTTAAAAAAAATTAAATTAAACTTAATTAAAGATAGAAAGAATTTATTTTCAAGTATGTAACTGTTAAAACTTTTATTTAAAAAAATTTTGTATTTAATGTAGGGCATGAAAAATATATTTTTCAAATTTTATAAAGCTAAATTGTAAACTCTAATAAACGCATTCCAAATAGATTCAATAAAAGAAAAACCCAACAAAAAAAATCTTATAATAGCGGTAATATTTAGTTGGTAAACAGAGTGTAATTACATAAAAGTTATTAAGTCAAGCAGAACTTCTTTCCCTCCAAAAAATTTTAAAACTTGTTTATTATAGGACACATAAGTCACATGTCAGAATGCTTAATTATGAAAAGGATTGGCCTATCATAGATACATTTATTTCTCTCATGTAACCAAAAACTTGGGTATTTCTCTACCTAAATTGGCAACACATATAGTCCTCTATATAACAATTCATGCTCTTAGGTTGTCTTAAATAATTTAAGTAGTGTTATATACATAGTTATACGTTAAGTATTTATTTAGATTCATTTGGTTAGGTAGTCAAATTTTAAATTATTAGTAAAATTCAACAAATAGAGGACAATATCACGTACATCTCTTGAAAATAGTTAAAATTGAAATCAAAGTACTTTCGCGCTGGCAACAACTAGCATTAATCTATAAGATAAATATTATAATGGTTGTATTTATAATAAAGGTTGTATTTTCTTTAAAATAGTCATGTATTATAAGATGAATATGATACATGCATTTTTCAACAGCATCCGCATTGTTTTTCATCTATTAACACAATAATAAAATTGAATGCAAATAACTCGGTAATCTTATTCAGCATTTATATTTTCAAAAGATTTAAATTTCATGACTATAAATAAATAAGTAAGCCTTTAAATATTAACTTTAAAAAATAAAATTAACTATAATAATCTATTAAAAGAGCAGTTGAATGAGCATTAACAACTTTTTATCTAAAAAAATTTATGAATTTCTCTAGTAAAATAAAGATGCATTTCATTTTTTTAAAATTTCGAATAGCTTTAAGAACATTTTGTTTTCCAAGAATATTTCATTTCTTTAGAAAAAAATAAACTATTTCTTTAATAAAAAAATAAAGAACCAGAGAATCTACAACAACAAAAAAACTTTAAACATATAGTCGTTTTTTCTTTAATCATCATCCTATCCAAAAGCTCTTCTTTTTTATTTATATTATGCAGCGTTTTTATTCGCTTTAAAAATATTTCAGTTCATTTTTATTTTTATAAATAAAATATATACCCAAGCTTAGAACAGAAAAAAGATGGCGAACATTGAAGATGGCGGCAAATACAAACAGACATGGCAAAGAAAAAATTACCGAACCAGAAAAGATAATATATCTTTGATGCGTTGTTTCTTTTGACATTTCTTTTGAAAGACTACCACTGGAGAGAAAAAAAATTCATGGAGTTAAAAAAGTTTTGCATTAAGAACCTTATCACGAAAGGTTTCAGGACATAAAAAAAGAACTTTTTTATATAGATATATATTAGTTTTTTTTCTCTCTTTTAAAGTATTTTACGAACCTAAACGAATTTGGAACGTGGTGAAAATGCTAAATAACAAAGTTGAGCAATTTTTCAAATGTCTTGCAAAAAACTTAATAAAAAAAATAGTTCCTATGAATCAAAATTGCATTAGACGCAGATGCATATGATGGATGTATATAAAAAAAATGAAACAAATATGCATTACTTAATAGTGAGATAACACATGACAAAACGCTATAGAAAATAAATAAAATGAATTTTTGAAAATAGCGATTTGGGATAAAACAGAAAGAATTGGGAAAAATAATCATGTCTTACTTCATTGTGATATAGCTAAAGAGAGCGATAGAAAATAATGAGATAAATATATTCCTTTAATAAATCAATTTTGAAAAAAAATGAATCAGAGAAGAAAGAGAAGGAAAAAATTGGAAAAAATTAGATGTTTTACAGACATGCCTTTCTAAATTGTAAAGTAACACAAAACAGTAAGATAATAGGGAAAAAATGAGACAAAAATGTTTTTTAATATGACAACTTCAAAATAAATAAATATTTAAACAAATAGAGAAAATAATAGAGAGAAATAATATGAATCAAAATTATATGCATAATAAAGAGATGAATATGATTACTAGATATGATAAATGAAACAAATATGTCTAACTTAAATTTGAAATAACGCATGACAGAAACCTAAATAAATCAGATAGACATATTTTATAAAAATGGAAATTTAAAAAAAAAAGATTAGAAGGAATCTAAAAAAAAACCCAACAAATCTTGTTCAATTTTGATGTAACGGAAAAGAAAAGGCTATGGGAAAAAATGAGACGAATGTATTCTTTAAATATGGAAATTCTGAAGGAAAAAAAAGAGTAAAAAAAGTAGAAAAGAAAGTAGAAAAAATATGTTTTACAAATATGTCTCCATCAATTGTGATATAACAGAAGCCTAAATGATAGTAGTAAAAAATTTGACGAATATATTGTTTTAATATAGAAACTTCAAAATAAATAAATTCGTGGACAAGAATTTTAAAAAATCCTATTAATCAAAATTATACATATTATAAAAAGGAAAATATTACGATGGCTGCGCATAATAAATGAAACAAACATATCTTAATTGTGATATGATGCAAAGAATATTTTTGACTCTTAACTTTAAGATATTGACTTTAAAAGTATTTTTTAAACAAATGTTTAGCAGTAGCAAATTTATTATTTGAAAGCAATTACAAATTTATCCTTTAAAACACAGAGCAATTATAAAGCTTTAACATTGCTATTTGTGTAAATGAAATTATTCTAATTTGAATACAGTTTAAAATAATAATTCCATGCAACGAGTAAAGTAATCGTCTGCAACGGTTGGTAGACGATAACGTTAAAAATAAGAGTACTCCTAAATTTATTAAAAAGGAATTCAATTCAATTAGATTTTAAATTAAGTTAAACTTAAAAGCACAATTAAAAAGATTTTTAAATAATTATTACTCCACATGAAATAAAAAATATTTTCAACTTTGATAATTGAAAATCTTCTGCGCAATGTTTTCAGTGCGAACATCTTAATTAAATTAATCGTTTAATCAAACAGGGATTCGTTCGTAAACATCAAGAGACTCGTTCTAAATTAAATCAGAAACCATCATTGAAGCGTTTTCAGTGACGAAACATATCAAGTGAATGATTCCATAAAACATGGCTGCTTCATTAGTCTGTCACGTGATATGTTGTTCCAAACAATGACAAGTTTATCGTCTGCCAGTGGGTAGCAGATGCTCTTAATTGAAAACCGTCTCTGAGGACACAATAAAGGGATTCAATTAATTACGACTTTCGTAACGGTGACCATAATGTCTTCGGAAAAAGCGGTTTTGGGGTCATTTTTTTTTATTTAATTGTCTGTAGTTTTCACTTTCAAAGATGAGAGGGAATTGAAAATCTTAGGAGAAATAAATTCCTTTATTAAAAAAAATAAGAAATATTAAGTAGTTTCCATTATTTTTATAATGAACGGTTAATTAAGAATTTAGTGATGTTATGGAAATGTTATTGTTTAATTAAATAAATCTTTTATTGAGGAAATTATGATAATTTTTTTTTTTTTGTTAGTTGTTATTATAAAAAAACAAAATCAAGTCAAAATTAAATGATACATAATTCATGAATTTTAAGAATTCAGTGTAGAAAAATACTTACAGCAAACCACCTAGTATAGAATATGGTAAATTAGATATTTTAAAGCATGCAATCTTACATTTTCATCCTTTACTTTTCACATTTACCATGACGTAAGATTTTCAATTGCCATACATAGGCTGAAGATTTTAAATTTCTATTGAATGAAGATTTTCAATTACCATAAGATTAAGATTTTCAATTACCATGTACTGAAAATTTTCAATTACCAAATACCGTTAAAAAAGATTCAATTACCAAATAATGTAGAGTTTTAATCACCATATTCTAAGATTTAATCACCATATAATGAAAGTTTTCAATCAATGTACATTGAAGAGTTTAAACTATCATATACTAAACATTTTAATTTACAGTATACTGAAGGTGGTTAAGTACAGTATATTAAAGATTTTCAATTATCAAATACTGAAGATTCATTGTTCAAAAATTTACTAAAAATTCAAAAACCGTATCTAAGCTAAATCTCAAAACACTGTATTCAAGAAACCAACCTCTATGCATGCATTTTACTTTTATGCTGAAAAGAGTGTGAAGTTTTTCGAATAAAATTCTCGAAAAAAAATTACTATCTCAACATGTTAACCCGATACTTTTTTTCAGCTCACAATTAATGTTTCTTGAGCTTAAAATGACCGTTTTTTCGGTAACTTAAACTTTCAAACTTCACATATTTTTGAATAAGCTGTATAATATCGTTATCTATTTTTAGTATATCATTTTTCATATAATATCATTATCTATTTTCTATCGTTTTATATGGTTATACATTTTTAGAACCCCTTTCTTTTCTTATAATGTTGGATAACACATTATTAAATTATTGTTTATCAAATTGTTATTATTAAATTATTGTTTATTATCCATTATATTAGAGCCCCTCTCTTTCCTTATAATGTTGGATGACACATTATTAAATTATTGTTTATCAAATTGTTATTATTAAATTATTGTATATTATCCATTATTAGAGCCCCTTTCTTTTCTTATAATGTTGGATGACACTTTATTAAATTATTGTTTATCAATGAATGGGGACAAGGCAATTTTATTGTTTTCATTTTATTTCAGAAAATTCTAAATTTAAGCTATAAAAGGTAAACTAATTATACACTCTTTTTTAAACTAGTTAATTTACTGTAGATTCACAAAAAATAACTAACTTGAGAACGATATTTTTTCATATTTTTCATGGAATTATTGATTATAGATAAACAATGAACAACTATTCATTATCGTACGCATTTTCAATCGCATTAACAGAGGCGCAAATAATTTTAAACTAAAGATGAGAAAAATTCTCTTGCGAAATTGTTTTAAAATAAATTTTACCAATGAATAGTGAACACATTTTTAGACTTTTAAATAAACAGATTGATGCAAAAATAACTGCCAAATAACAAATACAATATTGTTGAAATATCAAATATTATTGAAACAATATTGCTGAAACGACAAATATTATTGAAGAAATGTTCATGAAATGCGAAATATATCTGAATTATTATTGAATTGTCAAATATAATTGAAAAAATACTAGTGTTTTTTTTTTAAAAAATCATATTGTAGACGTGAAATATTTCAACATTTTTATTATTGAAAAACATCCTTCAAATGTTAAATCGTATTGAAAAAATATTTTCGTAATGAAAATACATTATTGTTGAAGTAAAACAAAGTTTAAAGTATAAAATGCTGAACTTATTATTTATATAATCTTTTGTAAATAGTTATCCATGCCTGAAATATTTTAATGTCGAATGTGAATGCATAAAAATTATTTTATTCATATTCATGAGAAACAAAAGTTATGTAAAATTTATAATTCCTAACCGCCTCTCCGCCTCAAAACCACCCTCCTTCATTTTAATACACTAATGTCTTTAATAAAAAAAAATTATAAAAAAAAACGTACAATTAAGATTAACACGTAACGAAAACTAGGCTGTAAACACATTTTCCTGGCAAACATAAGAATTTTTTTCTCCTAATTCACTTTCACGCGTAATCATCAACTGCATAGAAAATCATAACCGTAACTTATAAGCGATTTTGCATTTAGAACATTTAGGTCATCGAATTCAATTCCCGCTCACGTCCGATTTAGATTCCGCTGGATGTAAATTTGCAAGCACAAAATCGTGAAAAGATCTGCTCTCCTTTAACTCTCTCTTGATGAAATATAAACATGTATGTAAACACATAAAAACAACATAAAAATGCTTATGGAACCTTTCTGAAATAGTTAACGTCACAATAACGTTGTTATGAAATTGCAAATCAACCTTTGAAAAATAGTTTAACCTATGATCAGGTCATTTGAATAATTTTAACAGTCGTGTTCCGAAAGTGAAAACATCAGTGGGAAACTTTTATTTTTTATATTGTTTTTTTTTATTATTATGTTGCACAACCTATAATAGGTGGCCTAAAAGTGGTCAACAAACCCTTTGAACTTGGCCAGTAAATTGTCTTAAATATTAAAAAAATATGATATAAAAAAATTTAAAAAGTGATTTTTTTTACCCGTGGTCTAACCATAACAGTTAAGTTAGAGATCTAGTTCAGCTTTTCTAAAAGTACCGGAATTGTAGTAATTTCGTTTATAGTAATGAGTTCAGCATTTGTAATGAAATGTAATTTTTTACGAGTTTATAGAAATAATTTAAAGGGAAAAAAAAAGAAAAGGAAATCCCCAAAATAAATGTGATTTCAAAAATTTAACCACAACAATCAAATTTTCTAATACTTTATTCGTGATTTTAGAAACTAATTGTACTTTCTGTAAATAGTGAATGTTACATTTTCTGGTTTGTAATTTATTTTTTACATCTTTAAATTTTTTCGTTGCAATACGTAATGTACTTTGAAATCTTGTTACTGTGCACATTATTGAGATTTATTTCGATAAATTATTTTTGTTTTATTTATTCTTCATTATAAGCATGATAAATTTGCTTTACATGTGCAAAATATGTACACTTTCAAACAAGATTTAAATACACTTTTACAAAAACCGTAAAAAACTAAAACCTTCAAAAATGTAACTCTTTTTTTTCTCCTTATCTTGAACAATATTTTCCGTTTCTTCGCGTAACAAGTGGATAATTCCAGATGTTATCATTGTTTCTTTACAAAATGTCTGATTAAAACTTTTTTATTTCGACTAAAATTCTCTGTTTTTACCCAAAATTTTCCTTTTGACGAAGGAAAACTCCACCTAAAACCTTCAGATATTTAGCTTTTAAATAGCTTTTCCCTTGAACAATATTTTCCGTTTTTTTCACAAACGGAGAATTTACAGAAATTTCCACTGATTCTATACAGAATGTTTAACAATTCTGTTTTCAACTTTTACGTTAGCATCCAGCATTTTTTTGACCACGGAAAATCCGTCAAAAACGGAAACCTTCAAAAATAAAGATGAATACATCTGTTTTTGCTTCTCTTCGATGATAGTTTCGGTTTCTTTTAAGTTAATAGTTTCACCAAGTTTTTTTTCCATCCGAAAAATTTTTGAGGAAAGAGATAACACTGACTAAGAGAATACAAATGAATTTCAAACCCGAAATTAATGTGAAACACATTCAATAAACTTTAAACTTATTACATAAATTTAAAAATATTAAATCAATTTATATAACTTAACAATACTGAGACAACTAAATATATCGATATAATCAGGATCGCAAAAAAAAAAAAAAAAAAAAAAAACAGATTTAGGTAAAGTTTAATAAGTCTTAGAGAATATGCAATTATCATTTATTAAATAAACCCAAAAGCATGTTTTTTTTAAATACTATTCGGTGAATTCACGTTTAAATTAAGCATGAGCCAACCATTTTAATCTAGCTCACAAATAATCTAAAAGAGCCGTCAATCAAGCGGCCAAATTGACCAGGGGCTCTCTTTTAGAAATGGGTCGAAAGTTCAATAATGTTTCCACTTTCTCATCTTTCAAAGGAAAAAAAGAAAATTTAATTAATGAAAACACCACTTTCAAACGGTTATGTAAACATTTCTACGCCACTTTTTTCCCATCTTGAATTTTCTTTATGGGAAATATAATTTTACCCAATAACAAGATGAGTTGTTTTTTTTTTTTTAACTAAATCTATTACGCGTCTTTAAGAGGAAAAAAATTTTCAAATATCAAAATGAAAATAAAATTATGAGATAACTTAGGATTATGCAACGGAGAAGTTCTCCAATAATTTGTTTTTCATATATTTCAATTTTTTCTTCCAACAACAGAAACTTAACGGCATACTCTATGTTTAACTGAACTCACTTTTTCTTTTATTTTTTAATTTTAAACTTGTAATAGACGTCCTCTAAAGAAGAACTCGTATGAGTGCATTCATAGTGAAGATCTTTAGAATCTTTAATGAAGATCTTTAGATTCAAAAGATCTTCATTAAAGATTCATTTAATGAATATCTTTAGTTCTTTTATGAAGATCATAATGAAGATTCATTGAGATTGTTTATAACTAACAATTTGTGTCGTTATTACTTGGAAAGTGGTATAAGTCGAGGCTTTTAAGGTTTAGTGTTTGAGTAAAATTAAAATTTTATGCGAGAGTTAATTAATTTAGGTGATATTTTCAACACTACAATTTTATAAAACATCAAAATGCAACAATAATTATTGAAATCGTGACTTATGTCAAATTGACTTATTCCACATTCAAAAATAAGGGCTCATTTCTTTCTTTTAAATACAAGTTCTACTTCATAACTGCTATATATTCGTAACTGTTACTTTATAAATAATGTATGAAACTAATAATATAAATAATATTTTTAAACCTTTTCTTCATAATTGATATATTTTTTGAAATAGTACTTTAATGCATCTGGTCTATAGCATTTTTTTTAAAATTTTTGTAAGCTTTCTTTTTCAACAGCAATACAGCAAATAACTGTTTTATAAAGGTTGCCTCGTTAGTTTATAAACGAATCGTAACTTATTGCTTGTAAATAAGGTATTGAAGTGATTTTATTTTTGAAAGGAAATAAAATTTTAGAACATTCTTTTTGGACCTTTAATGAAAAATACATTCTCGAAAAATAATTTTATTAGTGCAAGCATCAACTCAACAGAATTCGATGCTTATGTTCTAAATGATCCTCTTCAGACAGAAATAGAGTTTTGCTTCCTCCAATCATTATGAAATTTCAAGGTGTAAGTAAATGCTCATGTATTTTTATATTTTAACGTATAAACCTCCATATTTTGAATTAAACGGTAGACCTACTAGTATGCAAACTTTTGATAGAAAATTTACACCTTAAAATTTTATTACATGTATTTTAAATAATTTAAGGTGTAAACCTATATATTTTAATACTTTAAGATGTAAAACTCCATATTTGGAGTTTTTAAGGAGTAAACCTGCTAATGTGTAAATGTTTCAAGTAAAATTTCAACCTCAATTATTCAATAATTATTATCAGGTATTCAATTATTATCAGGGCCCGCGCTAATCATTCGCCATCTCGCTAAGCAATAAAATCGTAAGTTTAGCGAATAACATTATGTTTTGGCGAATGCTTTTTTCCACTGGAAGGAAAAAATATATATTTAGCCCGATCCTCAAAATTGAGTCAAAATGAATCAGTATTTTTAATTCGATTCTAGTAGTTTTCGGTCGATGCACCTCATAACCAATTAGAACTGGGTCAAAATAATATTAGCCTTATACAAATTACAGTAAAATAGTTTTCTAGGGGAAAAATTAATCATAAAATTTTTTGAGATTTTCATTAGGCGAAAACTTTCGAAAATTGGCGAATACTTTTACTATTTGGCTAATTTACTGGTTATTAAATTGAAATCCTTAGAGCAGGCCCTTATTATAACCTTGTATAATATTCACGATATTGTTACACTCGATATATTATCGATAGCTGTTGAACTGTGTAAATCAGAACCTGACGTTGTTCCACGTGTTGGCGAGCTTAGCTTCATGGTACCAATATTTCTAAAGTACTGGGTTTCTTTTTATAAATAGTTTATGATATTTTCATTTAAGGAATAATAATATTAAGTTTGAGAATTTAAAGTTCGTGATCACAAAAAATGGAAGCAATTATTGATTATTATTAATAATTAGTACTAAAATGTTTTAGTATTAGAATTAAATAAATTTAAAAGTTTTGAAATTGGGTACTTGTACTCCAAGAAGAAGAAGACCTGCCATGCCACTATGTGATCTATGTGACCTTTGCAAAAAGTTATACTGTTACTTTTAATCAAAAAACAAAGTAGAAATATATATTTAGAATAAAGGTTAGTTGTAAGTTTTGGAAAATAAATTTATTTTCATTGTAAGTATAATGGTTATTTTTCGGAAATATTTTTTTGATTTATTTATTTTTGTTTGATTTAAACGTAAATTCATTCCGTTTTATATAATCGTAACTATGATATTTATTTTTTTAGGAATTAACTTTTGATTTCCTTATTTTTACTTAATTTAAATAACGTATCAAACATAAATTTGTTTCTCCTCCTATACATAAGAATTTATTTCATAAATATATTTTTAATTTATTTCATTTTGTTTGATTCATAAAAAAAAAGTATCGAACATAAACTCATTTCGCCTCGCACCCAAAATAGTCATTTTCATAAATATATTTTTGATTTAGTTACTTCAGTCTGCATTAAATAAAACCTTTTTTTTATTCACACAAAAGTTTGATCGATTTCAACAACTCATCAAATTTTTAAAAATTTCTCCCAACATTCCATTTTTTATTTTATTTAACTCAACCTACATAAAAATGGAATTCACGAATTATTTTCTCTGGAAGACTTTCACCGAAATACCGTTATTTCTCATTCTAGGCATGTTTTGATACGTGCGAACACACCGAACAACCCTTTTCCTCGGCGCGAGAGAAGAAAATTGGATTTTCCGAAGGGAGGACGGATAGCCCTTCCTTCTTAGTAGGTCACGTGCCTAGGTCAGGCCCAACTATGAATTAACTTTTTTTTTTCTTTTCTCTTCGGGCGATGAGTTGACCTCTATCTGTCCATATTTAGAATTACCTCACATTTAATTATTCATTCAATCTTTTTGATTGTATGGTATCGTACTGGACGTTTACTGAATAATTCCACGCAGAATTCTTCTTTGACTTTTCGCCAAGCGAAAAACATTTCGAACTATTTTTCGTGACTTTATTACATTAAATCTCGAGGAGAATGTTTGCTCGAGGCAATAAAAAGAATATCTCATAATACGATGTTTTGTTTTCAATAGAATATTATTCTTTAGTTATTTAATATTTTATAAATACGAGACCATAAAATTTCTTAATTATAAGTAATTCATAGAAACTCTGTGATTAAAGTTATAAAAAAAATTTATAATTGAAAGTAAAGTTATAAAATATAATTTACTTCATATAACAGTAAAAATTTGCAGTAGTATATAGTATTAATAAAATTTGTAGCAATAGTAATAGATTACATAATTTAATTAAAAATTTGTACAATCATGAAATCAATAGTTAAAATCGATGAAAAATATAATTAACTTCATATAATAGTACAAATTTGCAGTAGTATACAGTATAGTAAACTAAACTATACTGTCAGAAAGTTTGTAACAATAGTAATATATTATGTAATTTAAATAAAAATTTGTACAATCATTAAATCAGAAATAAAAATCGATAAAAAATATTTAACATAAAGATTTTTTATTATTTATAAATAGGAGTGGAATTGGGAAGGTGGTATTGGAAATTGGAGAGAGGAATTGGGAATTGAGAATATTCCCTCCTGTCGGAGTTTAAGTTTGCCCTCCCATTAAAGACAATTAATTTTCATAGAAAAATTGGTGCAAATAAAAAATACTGAAAAATAGAGATCGATTATACCATCAAATCTGAAAATCCATCTCTGGTTGACAAATTATTTCCTAAAACTGTCAGAAAAATTTGTTCAACGTCTAATCATAATGTAGGTACCATATTATGGTGCAAAATTTGCTGCCAGTTTAATATACGGTAAAATTAATGGTCACAACCGGCTACAAGTGGATTAATATAACAAATGTCGATTAAAAAATTGTCTGACTATTTTTTTAATGAATATGAAGTTACTATGAATATTTTATATTATTCTGAAAATTGCTTGCTCCTTAAAATATTTCTTCATTTTAGAACTGAACCTTGTAACGCTTGTTATGTTTTGAGAAGGAATTCAAAACAAAAGCTTTACATTATTCATCAGTTATCAACAGTTTTTTTTAATCGTTTACATTTTTGAAAAATTGACCATTGTCAAAACTCTCACAACTGGCCAATAACTAAATTTTCAAAATTTAACCCAATATAAAAAGCTTAAGACATGTTTCCTTTCAAGTTGAGCTTAAGTTTTCAAGTTATGTAGTTTAACTTAGTACCGTATTGAGAAAAATTGAACTATATTATGGTTAGAATCGCTTCAATATATCTATTCCTTGCAATAACATGGTTGCAATATTTGTCTCAGCACTGTAAATCATGGATACTCAAATATCATGAAACTTCCTTCGCTTTTGACGAAACCGTTTCCTGGTATATGCTCCGAGCGAATTTTTCGTTAAATTGGCGAAATAACTATCGTCATTTCTTCGATGAAACAAATTTCGTCAAAATTAAAGAAATATTTTATCAAAATTAAAGAAATAATTCGTCGTTTTTTTTATCAAAAAGAAAGAAAAAAAACTAGTAGTGCTTAAAGTATCCAACGTTTCTAATAATCATTTTATCGTGGGCACCATATAGGTGGATTGATGTCGCCCTAACAACACAAGGACAGATATAATAAAAAGATAAATTACACCCATGTCCGAAACGGGATTCGATCCCGGGATTTCCCTGGCACGAGGCCGACTCCTTGACCACAGTCGGCTGGCTTTCTTTGTCACTTTATTTTCGATCGTCTAGTCTTCATTCTAGCTAACCAACTTCCACAATGCACACCGATGAGGTTTGAGATGAGGAAGCATTTTCGTCATCTATTTGAGAGTTTGCGCTTCGTCACAAATCACGTGATTTCGTGACGAAATTATTCTGAAAATTAACGAAATATAGCTTAAGGATTGCTGAATCATCAATAGCGAGAGTTTCATTTCTAAAAGTGAGATGATACTAGAGATTCTAACCAACCGGTTAGGGAAAACGCGTTTTTCAATAATATAAATATACATACTCTCTCTCAGAGAGAAGTAGTAGCGTTTTATTTTAATATTATTAATATTTAAAGTTATATTTGCAGATATATTCAAACTTGAAAAACAGCATTTAGGCACCACCTATAGCTGACATAACTTTTTTTTTTAATATTTTGACCCCTCCTGCTCTCTGTCACAAAGTGTCAAACTTTCTCTTACCCCCTTCAATCCCCTTGTCACACGTTACATTATCTTACAAAATCATCTACCTGTTGTTGACAGCACTATATTATAGCATATAGTTCATATTTTACTATTAAACATTAATTATGTGTTTTAGTGCCATTTGTGCGAATGAAAATAATACTGATTAAATGTATTCTTATTTTAATAAATATATTATGACGAAAATTACATAAATTTATATAAAAAGGCTTAATTTTCTGATTTTATATGTTTTTATTTTAATTAAAATATTTGAAATCACCTTTGTCCTCACTTCTTGCGATAAACTCTTAAGGTAGCATTTTAAATTTTATTTCCATTTTAAAAATTATTTTTATTATAATTATTAAAAATAAATACAGTAACGCACCATTGTAAATCAACTTATAAATGAATAAAAAATCGTATAATCGTTACTTGAAAAATGAGGTTTATATTAATAAGATAAAATGCTGATTTTTTTTTTTTTTTGTATAAAGTTTGTGATATACAATTTCATTAAATTACAGCAGTTTTT
The DNA here is from genome assembly GCF_982258835.1 of Parasteatoda tepidariorum. NCBI lineage: Eukaryota > Metazoa > Arthropoda > Arachnida > Araneae > Theridiidae > Parasteatoda > Parasteatoda tepidariorum. The sequence continues at coordinate 103,456,530 of NC_141758.1, forward strand.
TTAAATACTAATTCCCTTTAATGATTTAATAATATATTTTGTGTCCTACTTTTATTTCTTTAACCGCATTACTTAGTAGTTTAAAACAGCCAAACCGTGAAGGGTATTAATTAACGTTAAGCTAATTATACATAACAAAACATATTCAAAATAGAAAGTTCTCTAATAAACGGATTAATTATCACGCAATGTGATTTGAATGTTAGGTCACTTTCTTTATATCAATGGTAACAGCCATCGGCAGTTCATTTTAATCATTTTTATGTAAATGTTTTAACGGCGTAAATTTCTGTACTATTAAATCTCTAAAAGTTAGAAAGTTGATATTTGAATTTAGGAAAATATGTCAATTTTAAAACATTTTAATAATAAAATTCTTAATTGCTGAAAACTGCTATTTTTTTTAACTTTACGTTAACTGTTTTAATAGTTACCTTTTTTTTTGCAAAGAAAATGCCTATATTTACTTTTTTCAATTGCAATTGTCATAATTTTATTGGCTTAAGCATATCTTATTAAAACGGCTACATGGGCTACTTTTATAAATAGTTATTTGTCGCATTCATTCATCTCTAAAAAGCAACAAAGTTATTCTAAATTTCGTAATTATATTTTTAAGCATGGTTCTTTCGTTTTTCTACTCTAAGATTCCAATTATTCCGATTCCAATTCCTCATAACTTCAAATCGTGTCATAGTAAACTAGATACGAAATAAACTAGATCAATATTTTGGATCATAGAAACAATTTAATAGAACGAAATTTAATAATGCTTTGATTAACTTCTGCTTCAAAACCGAAGCTAAGCCTAAATCCAAAATTGAATCGTCATAATTTAAAACCATTTAGAGCAATGCCAATTACAGTCGCAGTTTGATATGTTCATTGAAAAGATCAATTTTACGAACGAAAAACTGTTACAACAGGGAAACATCAACAACCGCAATAACTACGTTCCGATTATCATTACTTTTTTTTTTCCTTTCTTTTTTTTTAATTTTTTAAGGTTGTTTAGAACGTTGTTTTTCTCGTTTTCACTATACTCCCCTCCTTTTTTTTCATTTAAAAAAATCCCTCTCTTTTTCACTTGTATCAAATGGCATGGCCTGAATCGGTGTGCCCAATTCTGTGACGTCATGCCGGCGAAAATAGGACGGATGCATTAGAGTTTTCTGGTGCACGTGACGGATTCAGGCCATGTCGCCAAAAGCCTCGTTGAAAGTGAAAGTGAACGTCACGTGAGAAAAAGGAAATTATTTGAAGATCGCAAACTCTTTTTTCCTCGATGGCTGACTGCTTATTACGGAAGATTTCACTGAATGTCGCCTTCTTAACAGGAAAATAATTTGTTAGATGGTAATGAATTTTTTAAAGGACTGAACACGTTGTAAAATGCTATTTTATTTTTAAATTGACTGTTTGTTTGACTCTTAATTTCAATATGTTTCAAGTTTTTTTTAAATTTTTCACACATAAAGCAAATGTAGATTCAACTAAATAAAAGTTCTTTAAAATATCTAATTTGTTGATACATTTATTTTAAATATAAATTTTAATTGATGCTTGAGTACAAAGTTTCAGAATGAAATAGAATTTTAGACATATGATTTTTTTTAATGTAAGTCTTTAATTTGCATCAACAAAATTTTACTTGAAACTGAAGAAATTGTTTCTGATTGATTTCAAATATTGATTTTTAAAGAAAAATGTGACTTCCAGCTTAATATGACAATGAAAAATACATAAATTCTGAAATCTCATTGCTTCAGTTGTTCAGTATAATGTCTAGATATTTCGAAATAGATGTATCTTAATTCTAGCGGATTATTTAAATTTTTCGTATTATCAAACGCGCTAGGCATATCATTCCAGTGCATTTGTAAAAAAATCTACGCAAATTTTTTAAAAATTTAAATTTAAAGTCGTCACATTTTTTTCAGCCCTGTCTATTTCATGTAGGAAATATTTGAAGACTTGCATAATATTTAAAATTATGAGTAAACAGAAAACAATGTAAAAAATGCTAACTTTGATGTTGTTTAGTCACTAAAAATTTTTTTGCAATTAATATTAAAATGCTACGAATTGAAATTTAAACTAGTGAATTTGTTTACAAGACCTGATAATGCATTTTCTAATTCATTTAACGAACTTTAAATTCACTTAATTCTTCTTAATGGGGTTTTCTATTTTTTTAAAAAATTCATTCTAAGGGATTTTCTACATTTTTAATTCCTTCTAAACGACGTTCTACGTTTATTACATTTAATTAAGTCTAAGGACTTTACAATAATTTTTAACTCATTTAATTCAGTCTTAGGAATCTTCCACATTTTTTAATTCATTCTAAGAGACAAACAAGTGGCAAACAAGGTCTGAACAAATTAATAGCTTCTTGTTTGCAATGAACAAAAAGGTTCGTATTATTCGTACTGATCATAAAGTTTAGTATTAGTTGTTCATTAATTCATCACATAAGAAAGTCATTACTGGTACTGAATGATATCGGAATTTTAATATCGTAGAGTATCGTCAGAAAAATCGGTATTTCACGATAAATCATGATATTTTCTCAATTTAGCAATTTTGCATTATTCTTGCAAAATGCTTTTGTGACCTGAATGAAATTTTTCTTTAGTCATGATAATTTTATATTCGATAACTATTTTTAGTAATTATACTCACGATTTTATCATAAGACATGATTTTTTAATATATCATGAGAATAAATCATAAAATATCGTAATAATTATCACATATCGTATAATTATCGTAACTATATTGAGGATGCATGGCAATACCGTGCAATACTCTGTTCATGATTGCTTCAACCCAACTCCATTTCTTGCCAAAACACGTATTTCTGCACAAATCGCTCCAAACATGAACCATACTTAAAACTGTATTTAAATAGAAATTTTGGCTACTCCTACTCCAACTTACTTCCAAAGCAAGCATTTTGCTCTAAAATATAACTTGCTCTAAAAGCAATTATTTTTTACAGCGAAATTGAAGGAATAAGATATTGGTGTTACAAAATTTGCATTAAAATATCACAAAAAAATCTTTCTAATTACAATTCTAGTAGAGAAAAATTATTGTTCTAAGCTTTGGAAAGCTACAACCACCGGCGACAACTTAAAGAGCTTTCATGTTTTTTTTTTAAGCAATTAAATCTTTTCAAATATTTTTTTACAAATAGACTCGTAACGCGAAAAGATCGAAAACAAACAAATTAATAATTATGTAGATTACGAAATCGTATGCGAGCATTATTACTGCAATAATATGCTAAACATATACTTTTCTTTTTGAAAAATGTATGTTAATGAAATCACATGACCAACTTTTACTTTCATTAATGTCAATCAGTATCAAAATTCAATAATATCAACAAGCTTTGCTGTGCAAAAGATTCGTTCTTTTTTCCACAGTAATTAGGTCAAACCTGTGGCAACAAACACACCTGGTTGAGCATTATTCTTCGAATATCTTGCTCCTGAACTCAATAGACATCATGAGTCACCGCAAACGATAATTTGCAGTTTTGACTAAAAACAAGCAACAAGTCAGAAGCAGTATATTTTAGCACACTGACTTTGAAATTCAAAATGGCGTGCAAAGAGAAATTAAGTAAACGGTGTAAATATTATACTATTATTATTTAGGCTAATCGGCTTTCCTTTTCAGTGTTTAGGAATCAAAACAACTCTAGGAAATGTATTGGAAATATAAAATTAAAGAAATCAGAAGTACTTTTTGTTCCAACCAATACATGTGGTATAAAAATGACAATAAAAAAGAAATGTAGTTCTACAATTTTCTCAGTTGAAACGAAAAGTATTTAAATTGAAACTCAAGAATGAAATAAAATAATAGCATTTAATTATTGTTTCGTATGAAATATTATTGAAAACAATCTGTGGAAATTAAGAACCAGAACAATTTTAAAAACATTATATTGATAATTTTACATAAAGAAACACTTTATTTTTTAATGTGTTTTAGAAAGCAAAAAAATATAAAATCAACTAAATTTTGAATAATAATGTTTTACAAAAATGATTATAAAAACTTTGAGGGAATTAGTTTGTTTCACAGAATAACGTCATTCTATAATTTAAGTGGTAAAAGCAAACATTTACATTTTAAAATAAATAACGTGACAGACATAAAATAACAACAGTGAGATAAAAATGATTTTTGGAAATAAAACTTTTATTCTGTGGTTTATTTCATTTGAAGAAAAAAATAAACATTTACATTTCAAAACAAAAAATTTTTGCCTATAAAAAAAAAGGTTTTATAAACGTGATTAAATTTTGAAAACAATAAGTAAAATTTCAGACAGAATTATTTTATTTTAAGATTTATTTAATGCTTAGCAATAAACCAACTTCTGTAGCAATTTATAAAACACTTGGGACATAACATTAACTTATCAAAGTAAACAGCGTAAAATAAAAAAAAAAACATGACAAGAGCCTTAAAATTTCGAATAAAAAATATTTTCGTTAAACATTTAACTGGCTTATATGAAAACAAAACAGCTTATTTTTATAAAATGGATTCTAATAAATTCTTAAAATGTCTAAAAAAAGGTTAAATTTCGAATAAAAAAACAATACAAGATATCCTTAGGTTAAGTGCTTCAAACAAATGTTTTCAAAAAAACAGTAAAAAAAGTCATTCTTGTAAGATAAAACAGAGCTTATTATTCAGATAAGGCGCGTACTTAATGAAAAAGATACTGAACGTTAAAATCAAGATTCAAAAATTCTCTCAAAAAATTACTTAAATAAAAAGTGAATACCCTATTGTCGAAACAGTGAAGTGCGTGATAATAAGATTACGTATTCTCTAAAAGAGATTTTGCCGGAATAGGTGAAGTAAAAAGATGAAATTCAAAACGAAATGGTATTTTTTTTATGTATGTCATAATACTTGACCTCTTTAAAACAATTGAAGGTTTTGCGAAATTCCTGTTACTTTTAATGATTTTTCTTCAGAAAATAGACGTATATATTTTTTTTTCTGCGTTGATTATTCAGAAAAAGGGTATATTATTCAAATGCGTGATTAATTTTCGACAACAACATAATTTATTTTTAATTTTAAAATAAAACTAACAAATAATTTAACCCCTTTAACACCAGAATACAAGATCGTACCAGTCTTCCTTTCATGGCTAACAATATCATATATGAAATGGTCTTTTAGAACTCTAACGGCCCATGATCATACGGTCGGGATCTCAATACAGTACTTTCGTATTGCATCCCGTATTATTACGTATATATACTCTTTATGACATATGAACTTAAAGTTTCTTCTCCATTTGACGGCCTAAGGGGGGTTAAAAGGATTCAGGTTAAATTTTTGGTGACATTAACAATTAATTAAAAAATTGTTGCCACATGTTTTTTAGTTAACAAGATATGAAATACGTGATTGATCAAATTTAGTAATAAAGCTGCATTAACATTTAACAACGATTCTAAACAATTGAAAAACGGAACCCCGAATTTTGAAACATTATAATCAAAGTTTTTTAATTATTCAAAAATATGCATTGTGGCAGCATTTAGTACAAAGACACAGTTACGATAGCGTTATAAACCATTCAAATTACAAAACTCCCATAAAAAAAATTACGAAAAGCTTAATTGCCAATATATGCAACAATTTATTCTAATAAAAACAATAATTTAAAGCTGAACAATAGCAATAGATTAAATTATTGCTTTTTAAATTAAGAAACATATGTATCATGTAATTATCGTTTGTTGAAACTAAAATAAATAAAATAAAAAATCCTACAAAACGCATTTCATACTGATCGTTTGCTTACGGCAAATCACGTTCATATAATCCACTTTCGTTCTTTCATAACATTTTGTTTACTTAGGATGAACCTCGTTTATTATCGTTTTCATCTGAATTTATTTTTCTGGAAGCTAAAGTATTTCACTGGACGTGTAATTATTGGCAACATCATCGCGTGTACCGTTACAATGGTGATAGAACAAAAAAAAATGAGCTCTTCCTTTTTGTTATGACCCTTTTTTTCGTTCCTTTCTTTTCTTCGTTTATTTAATAGAATGACCCCTTTTCAACAACTTTAGGAAATGATTACATTGTAGGAGTATATTCATTATCAAAAGCATACTCTCTTTTTACATAAAAATAAAATCGTCTGCAAATTTGTAAATATAGTCTGCCACGAAAAAATAAATTCATAAATTAATAACATATTATTAAAATTGCTATCCAACCAAGGAATTATTTAAAAAAATAAATAAATAAAGTCTTTATTAATGAGGTTAAAAACAACGCTAAACCTCTTTGTTAAAATTTTGCGGTACTACAAAAATTGTTTGCTTTATTTTTAATCTATAACTTCAACCGCATATACTTAAGAAACCAATATAATGAGAATTTTGAGAAAAATTACAGCTTGTTTGGATATATCTGCGAAATAAAACTTTAAAACTAAACAAAATTTAAGTAAGCTGTAATTCTTAAAAAATTCTTTCACTTCTTAAAGTCAAGTTATAATTCTTTATAATTTTTACTGAATTTAATTCATTTCTTAAAATTAAAATTATTCTAAAATAATCTTCTATAACTAAATCTTAAGTGTGAATCAATAAAAATTTCATTAAATATCAAAACTTTTTTCTTGGATTATTTTACAATTTCTAGAATCGGTCTTACCAATATATTTATTTTAAATAAATATAAATATAATAACCATTGCTTCTGAAAAATATTTTGAATATTGTATAAAAAACAGTTTTTAATATATTTGAAATTAAACTACTGAAAAATACTAATTCAAATCTAATCAGTAACTTCCAACATGATTTCTTTGAAATAATTCAGTAGGAAAATACTATCTATTCTCATGAAATTCGAACTCTTATATTTTCAAGACAAAAAAATATATTAAAATTAGATACTATTTGTTATTGGAAATTTTAACGTATGTATTTTTGGATTTCATTATTTAAAAATTTGTATTTAGGGACCTTTTGCTTATGTATACGCCAGAAAAGAATTTGAAAGGAATATTGTATGTGAAATTGATGTTAAGTAATTTGAATAAAAATATTTTAAAATTTAAATTTTGAAAATTTTAAAGATTAAATGAAAAGGTAAGATGTAAGGTCGGGGTAACGTTAAGGTCATTAAAACTACTTCTTTGAAAAAAATAAATAATCATTTTGAAATATTATTTTCCCCCTTTAATTTGTGTATAGAATTTTACCTAAAATTACTAGAAAATAAGATTTTTTAAGCAATACTGATCGATGAATTATGATGAAAATAAGAATAGTGTAGTAAACTGATTATTGTAACTGCATGTTTATTTCAATAATTATTTATTTTAAAAAACATATTAATGATCATAAATAGCTTTTTTCTAGTAAACATAAATAAATGGACATAATAAAACGTATGAACTACAGAATTTTATTATTTGCTCTCTCTGCATTTGAAAAATAACTCACTAAGATTGTTTTATTATTTATTGAAATACATTTCTCCGGGAAAAAAATTCTGTTTATACAACGATGAAAAACCCTTGCCTTTAGGTTTCATAAAAATCTTTATATTTAAAATGTTAAAATATGATAAACTAAAAAATTGGAGAATTTTCTTATATTCCATTGACTTTCTGAGCAATAATCAGAAGAAGGCAGAAAGTTTTATTTATATACAATTAATCATTAATCAATTTTGTCTAGACATTGGTTAAGTGAGAAAATATTTCAAGTAAATTTTGCCCCTATTCCAAATAAATTTAAATCACATTTAAAAATAAAGAATATATCAGTACATAGTATAATAATCAGAAATACTGCCATATATTGTCATTAATGAAAGAATAAATAATAACTAACTTTTTTTATATCAGGAAATAATTACGTGGTTATTTAGTAATCATTTGAACAATAATTCCTATGAACCGTAGGGAATCGATAAAAAGATATCAGATGTATCTCGATTAGATAAAATATGATCGGATAAAATATATATTAGATAACCCCTTGACGCAGATGGGACACCGGTGTCCCTTTTATATATATTTTTGTTCTGACGAATCTAATTATAAGTAAAAATATATTTTGGAATTTTTTAATCATAAAAAAACAGCATATTAGTTACTAAGAAATCTGTTAGATTATAGGAATTATACTTGTACAAAGATTCAAAATCCAAAATTATTTAATATTTTTTTCATTCATATTCAGATATTTATTCATGCTTTATTTCATAAATTAAAGAAATTTCAATGATGAATTAGATCTAAATAACTGTATATACATGCAAATAACGAATATATAAAATTATTGAAAAATTATTGCTCGGAGAAGAGCAATCAGTTCATACTTGCTAAGGGACACACGTTTCCCTATTTGCGCCTAACTATCAGATTTCATAATCATAAATTATTACAATTCTAAATGCAATGTTTTTCAATTACTTTGACCTAAATTAATACAAAATTATGAAAAAATTATGAAAATGTGTTTAACGAAAATTTTGAAAGGGAAAAAAGGTGCATTTTTACTTATAATTAATAACGATTTCAACTGAATAGTCTATACTGTAAAAAAAAAAAAAAAAAAAAACTATGAAACGACTTAATAATTATCTCAATATATCTTTCATTATTCATTTATATTTTATTTATTTATTGGTGCTTCTTGATATTTATTTAAATATAGTTTTCGTTTGGCAAAATTGAAATGCATTTAGAAAGCACCATAAATGTACAGAATAATGTGAAGTCATGCTGTGAAGTTTATTTTTTGTTAAATATCGTTGTGTAGCTTATCACAATTTCACAATAAGCGCGCACAAACTCAGTAAGCTAGTTTCATAGCTATATTGCCTGTATCCTTAGAAAGCTATATAAATCCCCTGCCTGCTGCCCTGCCAGAAAAAGATGAGAAAATACTTCATGGTACTTTTTGTGAATAGTGTTTTTACGATACATTTATACCATCAACCATTCTGCAGTCTAGAAGGTACGTTAAATCAGTTGGTGTGAGTTAAAACATTATAGCTAGATTTAAGCAACTGGATCGTGAAACAACTAACTTATTGAGGATAATCGAAATTGTACAATTTTGTTTTTAACAAATGGACTGGCATTCAGTTGTAAAACCTACAAATTAAGTTTGTATAAAAGAGAGCTATTGCTCTTGATATTTTTATCTAGGAGACGCCTTTGAACCTAAGAATAGTTTTATTGAAAACTGTTTTGGAAACTTTGTTCTTTACTAAATTTTTATTAACATAAATGTAAAGTTATCAGTTATCAAAATTTATTTTATTAACATAAATGTAAAGTTATCAGTTAAAGAAAAACATTACGATTTTCCAATCAGTCTCATTAGTTAGCAGATTAGAGAAATGACTAAAAAATTAATTAAACAAAATAAAGATAAACAAAATATGGTTTTAGGCATCAAATAGAATATTTTTATTTATAAGACTTATAACATTGCAAATAACAATAAACTAATATATTGCATTAATAATTATACAGCTCCTTTTTAAAATTACTAAGTTAGTGAAAGCTTTGAAAAAGCTTACAATAATAATGATAAAATAATCATTGATCTTCTACCGCAGTCCGCAGTGGTTCCCAAATAGTGTTCAGCGAGACCCTAGGGTTCGTGGTAGGCTCGCAGGGGTACCATGAATTAGAAATTTTTTTAAGCAGTTGTGTTTTTCGAAACTTGTCATTAAATTTATATTTAAATAATCTATATATCTAGTTCATCATTTGATTTTAGCGTATGCATATACTGAAAATGAATGAACGGAAATATGATATTTTTGTCGAAATAAAATATTTCGTTGAAATAAAAAATATCAAAAATGTTCATCACAGAAACATACTTACTTCATCGTTGAATTTGATAATTTTTATTCTAAGTGAAGTACTATTGCAATGTTTCACGAATGTATTTTCTTTTCATTATTCATTCAATATATTGTTATAAAAAAGTAGATTTTTTTTCTTTTTAATAGATTTTTGTAAAAAAAAAAAAAAAAAACTTTAGGATTAATAGATTTTTTAATGCTTTTCTTTTAACAAGAATTTTAACTTAACTAATAATTTTAACTATAATTTTAACAATTAATTTTAATCATCAACTTTTAATTTTAACTATTTCCAAGAGAGTTCCGTGATAATGTCAGAGTTCTTAATGTATTGAATTTCAGTAATAACTTAAAATTGGTTCAACAGCCATAAAATCACACAAACCATCGTAAGTATGAGTTCTGGACATAGTAGTGAAACTAAAGTAAATTATTTCTATCCCTGTCTTGAGATTAAACAGAAAACTTATCCCAATGCTCTATTACGTGCTGTACTTATGCACCTCTCGAGCCATATCTTGAGTATCGTATATTATTATTCAGTATAATACATTGATTAATAGTTTTACAATTCCAAATGAAATTTATTCATTAAGTTTCGGGGTGCCACCAAAAGAAAATTAATTATTTAAGGTTCCATAGCCGAAAATAATTGGGCACCGCTATTCCACCGTATTTAAATACCTAGTAAAAGGCTTTATTAAATCACATAATAAATTATTTTTAAAAACCTTAGAATTGGGGGGGGGGGAAGAGTTTACGTAAATAGCAAAAACTCACTGAAAATTGCTATAGAAAATGTATGTATTCCCGAAGAAAATCTAGCTAATATCTCTCAACTTAAATAATCAACAAATTAAAATATTGTTTAGCTAACAAATGACTTGTAAATTACTTAAGTTATTTTAATTTTTTTTTTAAAAAAAATACTATTTATTTTCATAAAACAAAATGTGCTTTTAGAATTTCAAAATAAAGAGAAACGAAACTATCTAGATGTGGGTAAAAAATCGCTGCGAAATAATGTGAAGTAATGAAGCTTAATAAAACATCAATAAAATGATAACAAAGAGAAAGTACATATTTCTCAACAAAAGTGAAAGTGTTCATTACGCACATGCGAAGCACATCCACGTCAACATTGCAACACAGATGGATTGTAAATAAACTCAAAGAGAAAGGCCACATATCGGATAGTTTACTCTTACGGCAAAAAATCATTTTGAAATTCTTTTTGCTTTGCCTCGCTATACCAGGACACGCTTTTCACTGCCGATAACTGTCAAAGTATTCGCGGTCACAGACAATTTATGGAATTTTAGTGATACAGTGCTTTAGTTTCGACAACTCGAACATTCGGTTACTTGTATAGCGGGATTCGGTGTTGGTATGCAATACAACTTCGTGTGCAATGGAAAAATAATGTCAAGCAAATATTATTTATATTACTATTGTATATTATATTTTATTATTGCTAAAATTAAAAAGTTGAAATTACGTCATTATTTTTTTTTTTGTCAGAACGTAATGGTAGACTTCCAGCTGAAAGAATTGAATTTGATTTTGGCTACCAAATTTAGAGACATTTAACTTTAATATTAGGTTGAGATCAGTTATTATTATCTTAAAAAAACTGATTATAATTCTTATATTCAACGTAGATAAATTAAAAATCATGAATATTTATGTGGCTTTGGCTACAAAATTTAAAGAAATTTAATCTTAACATTAGGTTGAGTTCAGTAATTATTATCACAAAAAACTGATTATACTTATGTTCAAAGCACATAAATTAAAAATCATGAAATATTTATGTGGCTTTATTTAAACGTCTGTTTAGATAGTATAATTTCAGGCTATCTGCATTTTTTTTAATTCATCATTTTATTACTCATAACATAATACATCGCTTCAATTTTATCACAAAAACCTTGCAATATTGAAGATCTCATTTTTAATCTAATCAAATTTTTAATGAAGATCTAATAATTAATGATCTAAATTTCAGTTTTTAATAAACCCAGTTTAAATTGATGATCCAATTTTAATTTTTATAAATGAAATTGTTATTTGTTTATCACTAATTTTGTTTCAGTTATTAGGTGAAAAATAAATTTATTAATTAAAGAATTAATTTCAATTTTAATCGATTTAATTTATTGATGATCAAATTTCAATCAATCATCATCAGTTTACTTATAAAATTTAACGCACAGCCTACATACATACCTATAACAAGATTGCATCTGTATAGATATACATTACATACGGTGGTATTTAAAAGCTTAGAAGAGTTTATTTGATTAACTAGCTTTATTTAATAGTTTGTTGATGATACATTTATTTAAAGTTTACAGAAATTAACTCAAAATGATTATTCATGAAATAACAAAAAAGATACACATCATGAGTGATGATTATCCCTGTTGAATGTGTTTTTATGGATCAAAAATGGAGTGACCCGTAAGTCTACTAAAACCACTAACAATTAAACTAAAAATATAAAAAATAATAAGATTGGAGAATCCCCACTTGATTCGATTTAGGAAAGCACCTTGGGTTTTATTAGGCATTAATTGAAGTTAAAAAAAAACCTCACTAGTTCTTTTTATGCACCTGCTTCTATATTCCTATTAAATTTCGTTCTTCGGTTGTTTGGAACCAAAACAGCTGTCGCTTGTTTTGGTAAACAGGTACGGCAGCATCAAGATTATATATTTAGAAGAAGGCTTTCATAAAAAAATGAATAAAACCAGCTTTCATATTTCATAAAATATCGTTAAGTATTCATAAAATGTAAATCTCTTTTAAATACAGGATGTTTTCTAAGCTCTTAAGGGTTTTTAGAATAAACACTGCGAACATTTTTGACACTTCGTATTGATTCAGAAATATAATCATATCCTCAAAAAAAAATTCTAGCATGATAATATATTCTATAATATGTCTTACCAAAATAATGCCAGGGCTTCATATTATTGCAATTGTACAAAAAGCAAAAAAAAAAAAAAATTATAATAATAATAATAACGGACTACCTTGAATACCATTTGATCTAATTATCAAATGATTTAATCATTGACTTTTCTGAAATTCGATTTCTCAGTAACTATTCAACAGATTTCGTCCAAGTTTTATATTTTGCCATGTAAAACAACATTCTTCAAAATGATGTAAGAAATTTTTTGCCTTACAATTCAAACATTTTTCGATTATTATTGAATAGAATAATAACAAATAATAAATATTTACTAAAAGTTACGAAATTTATAAATATCGTAACTTTGTCGAATTTGTTTTTTAATTCGCCTGAAAAGATCTCGAAATATGGCGAAATTAAAATGAAAATTAACATTAAGGGGTAAAAATTTTAGATTGCTCTCTAGTTCTCTATGAGGAAAAGATTTCCCAAACTGCAGCTAACCTCTTTATTTTGGGGGTCGGATATCAGAATCCGTTAAAAAAAAATTATATGTTTTTACAGACACATAACGTTTTTCAGTCTGATATCGCCAGTCAAAGTGATCCTTGTTTTACCTTTTTTTCTTCTTTTTTTTTTTTGCACACTGTACATATTAACACAATTAATTCACAAATAATCCAATTTTAACAGGAATGACGAAGTAAAAATAATAACGAATATTCCATAATTTAAAAGGAAAATGAATAATCCATAGTTTAACAAGTGTCAGCTTCCTTTATTTCGCTACATTAAAATCAATTTCGCTAGGAACTATTCGTCTAAAATCAATTTGTCAATTACCTTAGAATTTCCAAAGGCTAATCAGTGAGTTTTAATTTCAAGATCAATTTTAATTCATTTAAATTACATTTCAATCCTCGATTTGTTACGTTTTAAATTATAAATTTCTCGATCGATAATAATTATTTTACTTCTACTATTTCCCTTAAAACATTCCATGTCTACCCATCCGGGCACATAACGTGCTGTTGCGGAAATGCTTTACTTTTAAGCCATTTTTGACCCTAATGTTTTTATATTGCAAACTTTTTTTTTTTAATTTTAAATTATAATATTACTACGCTTATAAATTTGGAACAACTTCTTGTTTACTAAAAAAGAAATCCAAATTAAGATTTAACTCATTTCTTGAAAGTGTTCTATAGAAACGTTTTTGTTCAAATATTTCGTTTTACTATTCTAACAAGTCTTTCTCTATGATTCAATGCAATATGGGAAAAAAAGTACTCTTATCATCTTAATAGAGATAAAAGGGGTATTTAGTTTAGCCGAAATATTTCTAGTTTGTTTGATTAAAGTTATCTAGTTCTTGTATTGTACCTTAGACACGAGTTTCGTATCGATTGTAGCCTAATTATTTGGCAAACATGTTTAATAAGCAACAACAGTAATTAATCACTTTAAAATCAATAACCAGTAATTTTTTTTTAAACATTGAGACAACGTACTAAAACCTAATTTAACTATTCATTTATTTACGGTTAGTACACTAAAACGCTAAATCCCTATCTGAATAACCAAACAGCAAAATGATTAGCTAAATATTTCTTTAAAACAGAAACCCAAATCAAATTAAATTAACTAAATAGTTTTCCAAACTAACACAGTAATTAACTACATCGCAATCTAAACAAACCACTTATAAGTCACTAACTAATTGGTTATTTCACTAAATCATTAATTAAATCAAACACTAAATATTTTATTAAACAATTGACTCATTAAAATAGTAATTGGATTACTAACTGCGCACTGAATTTTCATTTAATAAAACATAATACAGTATCTTAAACAATTTTCTACGTTATGTTAGCATTTCAGTACTACTAAGCTTAAATAATTTAAGCAATCTAATTAATATAAAGTGGTTTTAAGCTAAAATTATATACTATAGATAATTATTAACTAACTATTTAAAATAGATATGTTTTATGAAGAAATCGCTATGCAATTATTAAACCATCACAGTAAATAAATTTTCATGACATATAACGAATAAAATCCATGGAAAAAAATGAATAAAAGATTTTTATATATTATTTTAATCATTAGTAACTATTTACTTAAATTTAGTGAGACTCTTGCATGTACTGCAAAGAGATTTTATGCCAGGTTTTATTTTAATTAACTTCATTCCACAATCTCCCAGTTTTAGTTCTGCTAAATGAGTTTCTTTTTAATAGCAAATCATTTACGGCATTAAATCCACAATAAAAATAAAGATAGAAACAGTAAAAATAGTTCTCTTGCGTATTTAGTTGCATTTGAATATTTGATTTTGGTATTCTCAGAAAGTCATGCCATTGCTTCTTTTATATTTAATGAAGTTCGTCTAAGTCATCAGTTTGCATTTCAACGAGTTCTTATTGATACTGCACATTTGAAATATCAGATAAACCTCCTAACACTGGCTGCATGATCCAACATGGAAAATCAATTTTTTTTTTCTAATTAGAAAACTATCTTTCAAAACAACCGATAAAATTTGCAGATGATAGACAACGTGTATAGACACGATTAACATCAATATAAGGTTAATTTAAATTATCGATCAATCTGTTTTCCACTTTTGAAAGTCCTAATTTAAAACTGATTCCGAATTTTTACGGAATTGGAGTCCCGCAGAGGACTGATCGTAAAGACACGGTTCCCAGTAGAACACCGAAATCAAGCATCACTGTCTCTGGTCAGTAAGTGGGTGGGTGACGATTTTGATCAGACTGCCCGGACCGAGGGTGCCCGGTATCGGTCCTCGTTAAATTGTTCTACCTTAAAGTGCTCGACTTCGCGCTCAGGTCGTCGGGCTACCAAAGCGGGAGAGCCATCCCTTCTGCAGAGGATCAAAATTGCAATGGCAAGTCATCGGATTATCCTCAGGGAAGTTTCCCAGGCCGTCGCCAATAGCTCGTTGCGCAGGTTTAGTGCGACGTAAATAAAGTACCTACCTATATGGAATGAGAAGAGAAAAATAATTTGACTTACTTTACAACCCTCGCAAGAAGTGACGCCGTAGTGATAACCCGATGCCTTATCACCGCATACTTTGCACGGCACAAAAGCCTTTGTTGTCGAGCTGCTGTTTGAATCAGCTGCCGTAAAGCTTTGATCTGAAAGAAATAAAAATAAGTTAGCATTAACTATAACTATTAAAAAAATATACAATTAAAAGTCTCAAAGAAAATCGTCATTTAATTACCTATATTTTTTTAACTCAAATATTTATAGAAAAATATTACAAGAAGTGCATTCGAGTTGGATAAGAAAAAGATGCAACTCTATAAGATATAAGTAATTATATACTCTATAACGCATAAGAAGATGCAACTCTGTAATGTAATATAATGTATAAAGAAAATTTAGTACATCTTGAGTGTCATTTAAAAATAATAACTTATCCATGTCTATAGTTATATTTGTTCATAAGACCAAATTTCTGTGCAATTGTAATTAAAAGGAATTTTTAAATTACATATATTGTTCTGACTAATAAAATTACTGCGGTGGTCACTATTGGTAAATATAGTGGAGGTACTGCCAAACCTCATTAAGATGGAAAATAACGGAATAAAATCACTGAGAACATCGTAGAACATCGTATCGGTATTTAATATCTAATGGGATAAAATTCCAAAATTACTCAACTAATTTTTTTATATCCCAATGGTTTTAGAAAGTTCAAAATTATTGTGACACTTTCATGGAGTTATATTTAAGACCTTTCCCACGATACGTTATTTCAAGCAAAACAATTTTATTTATTACGGCGCAGTAGTTGGTAACTCTTATGACCGGATTTTAATATCAAAAAACAATGACTAAACAATTGTCACTTTTTGCTTATAAGTAAAAACGAGAAAAAAATATTAAAATAGTAAAATATTTACATGCAATCTCAAAAAAAATCAGTTCAACGTTGAACAATGGTTCAACTTTGAGAAGGTGTGTGTTGTGTTCATTTTTCCTCTAAAGTAGAACCAGAATGTCTTGTTATCAAGTTTAAGAAACACGATAATATGATTCAACTTAGATCCATATGAAGCAAATTTCAGGTTAACTACTGGTTTAAGCTTACTTAATTGATTTAAGTTGCAGCAAAGTTGAACTTAAGTATGATTAATTATGCTAATTATAATTAGTCTGACTAAGTATGATTAATCATGTGCTATTTCCTAAATTGTACGAATTTCCTACAACTTTAATACAGTGTTTAATTGTACCATGTTTCCATTCAAGTTGACACATTGTATAGAGTAATTAGGTTTATGCAAGATAATATGGTACAACTCAGCACCATGTTAAGATTAAAACAAGTTGAGGTTCAAAATTCAAAATTTCTCTTGTAATATTGATAATTTCTAAGCTTAATTCAATTTTTTTTCCGCTCAAATTCAGCCATAGTATTGCGTAATAAAATTTATTCACCATTATATAGTTCAACTTAGCACCATATTAATGTGGTCAAAAATGTAACCTACATTAAAATTTTCAAGACGTTGCAAAATTTTTAACAGTGTAGTAGCATTGAAATGTTTAGTCTAAATTTCAATTAACATTAACTATCTTCAATGTATGCTTAAATACTTTCATCAAATTTCATTACGATCCAAAATTTCTAAGAGTGTAGTATTAAAAATTTAGTCAAAATTTCTATAACAACTAATTATCGTTAATACATACTTAGTTACGTTCATAATGAATATCAACGTGCTAAAAATTTCCTAACAGAGTAATATAAGCATTAATAATTTCAGTCTAAAATTTCTATTAACATTAATTATAGTCAATGCATGTTTAATTACATTTAAAGAAAAAAACTTTCACAGAGCGATGGGCAGTGATAAATACATTATTTTAATCCCTTATCTAAATTAAAATTCCTCCTTTTCTCTGTTATACGGAAACGACAAAAGAAACAGAAAAAACTAAAACATTAGCCTGTTTCAAGTGATGAATTTATCATTGTTGATAACAATGTCAAAGAAAAACTCGAATCAAACAACGGCCTCGTTTTCAGAGCAAGCAATCTTACGGAAAAGCTCAACTCAGTTCCTCAAATGGGATTACGTAATATATCAAAACAAAAACAAGAGAAAAGTGAAAGTAGGAGTTATTTTGTTTCTGATCATTTTTCTAGTATCTTTTTCTGGTATTGAGTCTTAATTTTCTAGTTCACGGCAAAAGGGGGAGGGACTAACCTGAAAACCGACAAATCTAAAAAAAAAAAATTAAAAAAAAATGGTTGATAGACTGAGGGAAAGTAATATTGAAAGATCTTATGTCTTAAACAATGACAGGAAATTTTCGATTCAATTACGCCGAAAAGTAGATTCTTTTCGAGCCCGAAGCGTTTTGCGTTAAGTTGCGATCACAACTCCATTTATGACATTGTAGACTTCGCCTTTGATTAAAAAAAAATTTAACTAAATTATTTGAATACATAACTCCATATATGGTTGCATTGGAATGACAGCTTTATCTTTATAAATCGTATTAAAAAAAACTATTCAACCAAATAAATAGCTAGGAATTGAAATTCTCAAAATTTATTTCATACTATGGTATGCAAAAAAGCAAAAATTATATTGCTATAATAACTCAAATGTAAACATGTTAAGTGAAATTACTTTAGATTTTATGAATTTTGTGCTTTCAAATGCCATTTGGAATACGTTCATATTTTTATATATAAAATGTAATCTTCACGATAGTTAAAGAGCTTAATCGAAAAACATATTAAGTGAATTTCTTAAAATTTACACAAATTTAAACAGAAATATTGGGAAGAAGTTTTCAAAACATATTTTTGCTTGTTAAAAGCCACCCTATTTGAACAGTTGAAACAATAAACTGATATTCTATTGTTAATATTATTAATAATAATAATATTAAATTGATACATAACTGATAAAGACATGTTCCAAAAAATTTGGTGCTATCAAAATATCACCTGAAATTCTTCCAAATACGCTTTGAAATTATGCTTTACACCTTTAAATTAAGTCCATTTAATTTTCGTCATATTTCACATATTTTATTTTTTTATCTTACTTCAATGCTTTTTGAAAAAAATTATAAAAAAATTAACTACAAGATAAAATTCTTTATTTTCAACAATGTAACACAAAGCAATTGAAGTTTGAAGGATTCTTAAGTTTAATAGGCAAATTAGTTTTATTAATTCACTCATGCTTAAGAAAGAACAAATAACATTCAATCAAAATATATCTTAGGACTTAAAATTATCTCCAGTTACTGATATTTTAGTATATTATTACGGAAAAATTTATATTCTTCATTTGAAAAATAACTTAATCATTACTTAGTTTTTCTAATTTGTTTTGATGATAATAAGAGAGAAAACTTTATTAATTGTTTGAAATTTTCCACTCTGATTCCAGGCTTTTCTGGAAGGTCGATTTCACCTGATGTTCTATTAGAATTTACACCGAAACCTAATAAAGTAATCACTAAGGAAATGTTAATTTCAAGGTATGCATTTCTTTTTTTTTTATGCATGGTTACAATTAAATATATTTCATTTATAATTTCATTTTATATTATAAGAATTGTTTTATAGATAAGTTATTTTAAATAATATAGCAAATTCATTTTGCTATAAATTGCAATATCAATAGCAAATTCCTTACATAAAATTTTTTTATTTAAATAGTATTGCAGTTTTTTTGTGATAAGTTGTAATTTAAATAGTAAAGAAATTAATTTTGTGGTAAGCTGTAATTTAATTGTCCTGATCGAGTAATATTTTAGTAAACATAATTATAAATAACTGTCTAAATATAACTCATAAGATCTATGATTTCCTTTTTTAAACTTTTGGGTATAACTTCTTACTAACAAGCAATTTTTTCGACTCTAACCTCATTGGCTTGATTATTGCTTTTTAGATTTAACCACAGTGCCATTAATCATCTAATATGTTAAGTACAATACTGCAAGCCTTAAATTCGTTGTAAAGATGTTTTTAAATAAAATTTAGGCACCAATAAAATAAAATTGATGTGATCAATTTACAATCTTAGTAAATTATAATGCAGAACTAACCATTCAACTTAATTACGTAATTCTCCTATATATATTTTTCTCTCTCTTTGTTTTCAAAGCTAATAAATTTTCAAATCAATCGGTAAACACGTCACTCGAGCTCACAAAACATGTTCTAAAATTTAGTTTTATATTCATATATTTATAATTTAAATAAAAACGATGTACCAACAAAATAAAATTGATGATGGGATCCATTTCAAATCTTAGTAAATTATAATAAGGAATTACCAGTTCAAATTTGTTAGTTACGTAATTCTTCGTTAGCTTTTTTCCTCCCTTTCTTTTCCAAGCTAATAAATTTTTAAACCAATCCGAAATCTAGCCCAAAACTCTTTTTAACAATTTAAGTAAAATCGATGTACCAATAAAATAAAATTGATGATCTGATCAATTTACAATCGTAGTAAATTATAATGCGGAATTAACGGTTCAACTTTATCACGTAATTTTTTTTCTCCCTTTGTTTTCGAGGCTAATAAATTTTCAAATCAATCAGGTGATCACTTAACTCACGTTCACAAAGCATGCTCGAAAATCACACACAACCATTTATGACTTCCCAATAACCCAAATCAACTAAAAGGCCTAGGGCCTAAACACATTAACGAGAGAAAAAAAAACCTGTAGAGGGGCGGATTTCGCTTTAAAAGGCGAAAGTCAAACAGCCTATCAATTAATCAACATCGGAAAATAAACGATAGTAATAATAATAATGATCAAGAGAGAAAAAACATTTGTTGACGTTAAGTTTCACTAGATTCTTAGATTCTATAATATATTCTTTTTGTTTTCACACCAAACTCAAAGGTTGAATAAAATGCAGTAATAGTATATACTGTTACGACATAACTTTGGGAAAAAATCGCCGTCTGGCCTAGTGGCCGAGTTTAGGTTGCTTCAATGTCCACTGAGGAAATTAGAAAAATAAAATATGAGCGAAGGATCAAAACGAACAAGATGATTTAAGTTTTTTTTTCTTCCCATTTTTCCATTTAGTTTTTGATTTCTTAGTAGTTGATGATGTAAAAACCGATTTCACATAGAATTCGTAACTTATTTTGATTACTTTTGACACAGCAGAAATATTAAGAGAAGAAGTTTTAAGTAGCGAACTGAAAAATATTTTCCTTTCAATTTATCTGCAAACTTAATACGGTGTAATAAGTCTAACCACATTATTGTGCTGCTTAAACTTGTTTACACGATAGTATCATTCTGTTTGACCGTAAATATTGTTCAATTTAACAACTGCAAATTTCCCCGTATTGTGGTTCAAAGTACTGATATCATCGTTTGTAAGACGTAGAGTCAGTTTTTCTAATAGCTACTTTGGGAGCTTAATACCGATAATTAAAGACAGTTTTTAATCGATCGATATCAAAACCAAAATTTGAACTCATTTTGTATACCAAACTATATAAATAAACAAATTATTGCCAAGCTTAAAATTTTAACCCTCTATAGTAGAGCCTTAGTTTAACATAAGACTCTAAAATTTTTAAGCGTTAAGTTGAAAAGAAAACTTAATCCAAAGGTTATGTGAATCTAAAATCAACTGTCCAAATCTCATACTGTCAAAACTGATTATGAAAAATGTCTCAAGTGGTATAATCTTACAGAATAGGGCCTGATACAGATATTACTGTTAAAGTATGAAATGAAATGCCGGCTTTCTATAGAATGAGTTACGTTTATAGGCAAAGATGATACATGAGAATTATTGAATTATTTACTTTGCCTAATAAGTGTATAAAATGCCTAAGCATTCTAGAGAATGACAAATGTTTAAAAAAAGTACGAAATATGAGATTATTTTCTCTTGGTTAAAATAAACTTTTCAAAGCTTTTTTCAATTATAAATTTATATAACTTGGTTGATGGACTCATAGTCTTTAAGAAAAATGTTTACCGCACGTCCGTATTAAACTAACAACCACCATATTAGCATAAAACGTATGCCTAAAATTAGCATACGATGTTAAGTTAGCTAATATAACATCACATAACCAAAATCGATGCTTAAAATTAAAATAAATAATTATCAAGAAACGCTCTGAATATTAAGTTCCTTTCTGTTTTCTTTCTAACCCGCATGCCGAAAGCTTGCTAGGAGAAATAAAAAGAACCTTGACTATGTTTCTTTTCAGTGTGTATTTAAAAACTGATTTCTATGAAAATTGGAATGGCTATAATTTTTTGTCAAAATAGAATTGTAAAAAGTGAAGTATAATTAAAACTTTTTTAGACTAAAATTTTTACCTTAAAATTAGATTTGATTTTTTTTTTTATTTATAAACTTTGGTTGATATGTATAATCCTTAGCTCTCAAAGAAAATGCTCACTTTACATCCCGGTTAAACCATATTAGCATAACACATAAGCCTAAAAATTAATATAAGATGTTACATTTGTTAACGTAACCTAAAACGACGCTTAAAATTCAAAAAGAAAATAAATATTAAGAAAAGTTCTGAATCTTAATGAATATGTAAAAAATAATTTATGATATTTATTCGCCGTTATTAATCACGTCTGTTTGCTTATTTTCTAGATAAAAGAGAAAGTTAGATAATAATAAACAAGAATCTGGGCAATATTTATCAGTATTGATTGAAGATGTAGTTTCTATGGGGATTCAATCTATCTATTGAAATTAAATTGAGTTATAATAAATCTTTATTTATATGGTATTGTAAAGAGTGAAGCACAATTTAAAATTTCTAATACTTGCTTTAAAATTAGGTTTTCAATTTTTAAATAAAAAAAAAAGAACTTCGTTTATATACATAAATTTTAGTTCACAAATAAAATTTATACCAAATAAACTTTTTTCCGGATTGGCATAAAAAACAATAGTTTAAAATTACTGCAGATCATTAAATTTGTTATTGTAACTTTATGACACCAAAACGGACATTTAAAATTTTGAAGGAAAAAAAAACGAATGTTAATCGATATTTATTCACCATGAAAATCACGTTTGTTTGTATACTGTCAAACAAGCATATCAAAAACTAGTTAACCAGAAATAAAATAAAATTTGCCCACAACTTACGGAATGTCAGTATAAATTGAAAATCTAGTATATATTAGAATTTAATTAATAAAAATTCGTTATTAAAATAGAGTAGAACATATTTGACTTTCTTAAAATCACTTTAAAATATAATATATGTTATGGTAAAAGTAATAAACTGGTGATTATATTTAATAACCGGTAATTATGCATAATCCCTAGGAAATTTGGTAAATATGATAAATTTGTGAAACTTTATCAAATTAACCGGTTTGTTTGAATAATTCACAACTCGTAATGGTAAATGTGATAAATATCATGACTGATTGGGCCAGTAGAATAGAGTGTAGTTTTTTTTGAGTAGTTACTAATCAGAAAGATATTTTTTCGTTGGACACTATGGCGTAAGTGACCACGAATTACAATATTTTATATTTTACGATTATAAAGTCAATAAATGGTAGTTCTCAAATCACATACATTTATTTAACCGAACGAAATTTGAATAAGAGACTGACTGCTACAAAATCAACGTTTAAAATTGTTGAAAAAAAATTTTTGAATATTGAGAAACGCTGTGAATATTAATGGACAAGCGAAAGATAATTCACGATATTTATTCGCCATAAAAATCACGTTTGTTTTCCTACTCTCTAACCCGCATGCTAGTTAACAAGAAACAAAGAATCTGTACAATGTTTACGGGTGTCAAATGTCATTTATCTCATTTCCATTCGCAAAATCGTGAGTTTATCTCATTAAAATTCACGCCGCCATCTACCTCTTGCAACACAAGTGAAAGAAAATATGAAGCATTGAAAAGAATGAGAAGAAAAAAAAAATTCCTTTTAGTTAAATGTCTGAAGGCAAAGAAAACTGGATTCGTACTGAACAACATCATTTCTACGAACATTTTTCAAAAAAATGTTTGACCAGTGAATTAACCTGTGAGAGTTGCGCAGGCGGTTGGAACATTAGATTGTATATTGGCATACTAATTACTAGCGATAGAAGAGGGAGTGACCAAATGAAATTTATTATTATTCTTTTTTACATTTCGAAATTTAATATATTTATTTAGTACTGATATTAAGACAGATGGGGGGGGGGGAATTATGCGGCGTTTCCTAGCTAGCTTGCGTAAGTGGTTAAATAATTTATGCAGTAATTTTTAAGAAAAATAAAAACTGTCAGATTGTATTTTAGATACACCTAAAATATAATTTTATTTTTTTTTAAAAATAATTTTAAGGTAATTGGGTAAAATTTATTAAAAATAAGGTGTCTTAGTAAGTGGTAAAATAATTTAAGTAGTAATTTATAAGAAAAATAAACAATGTCAGATTGTATTTTAGATACACCTGAAATATAGTTTTAATTTTTTAAAAATTATTTTTAAGATAATTGGGAGAAATTTATTTAGAGTAATGTGTTTTAGTTTTGTAAAATAAAGATAAAGAAGAAATCAAGTTTAAGGAAATAAAGTTCTTCAGGGGTGATTGTGAGCCCAAGTCAAAATTCCGGAAAATTTCTTGAGTTAAAAAAAAAAAAAAAACAGTTTAAATTGAAAAATTAGAAAAAAATTTAAGCAAGTTTTTTTTCTCCCTTTTTCTCAATATTTCTTGGTTTACTTAAAATATATTTAAAATTTTACACATACCTATACCATTTACATATACCTATGATGACCTGGAGAAGTAATTAAAATTTACAAATATGTCTTTCTTTCTTGAGTTAATGATTATAACAACTATTTACTGATAAAAAAATGAATAATAATCATGAATATAAGCTTATAAAGTATCTGGCTCCCCCTTACACACAAATAACTTGTGTTTTTAAGTTCCACCTTTGAAAATTTGATTTTCGGAAACTTCTGCGATCAATGATTTTTTGAAACGTCTGGACCCTCGATCTCCGGAAACTTCCGGATCACTGCTAGCGAAAAATCTGGAAATCCGGATTTTTTCCGGAGCACAATCAGCCCTGCTTCTTTAAACTTCCAAAAAAAAAAACATGATTAATTGAGAATAATATGAAAAAAACACAACTACTTCGACTTCGAAAATTTTACTATATTGAATAACATGTACCTTTTAGTTTAATTAATAAATTGACTTTTATATATGTTTACTAAACTCATAAACTTAGATAAAACAACAAAATAAATTATTTCAAAAGGAACTAGACTAGCAGCGACTAGTAACAACACACTTCGTTTAATGTTTACTTGTTGCTAGAAATCAGTTTCGTAGAAAATGCTGTTTACTAGTTAAATTTAGTGGGAATAACACGACCTGTGACGTAGGTTTTAGTATACCCTAATTAAATAGGTTATTTTAATTTACATTTCCCAGAAATGAAAGGATTCTGTAATGAAGAGGTCGAAAACTAGGGAAAATTTCCTCTGAAACTACCATGTTGCTTAGCAACGAGAAGAGGGAAAATTAAGCAACCGTGAGTAAAACTAAAAAGAATCTTATTTAACTCCTTTTAATAACCTATCAATGGAATTTAATTAGATAAAAGAAAATTCTAAACAATGCAAATTTTTTATGAACAATTTTATGAATATATTAAACAAAAAATTATGAATAATTTCCTTCAATTATGTATTTTTTGACAAAAAAAATTTCTTAGATTATCAATGATGAAATATCTTCAATGATCAATCATTCAATGATGAAATATCTTTTCACCCTAAAATCAATCCTAAATCACCCTAAAATCAATCATTTAATGATCAATCATTCAATTATGAAATATCTTTTCACCCTAAAATCAATGAACGTCAATACTAAAAATGCTACTCTAATTGAATTATTCTGAATTTCATGGCTGTATATTTTATGTTTTACTTTTTGTAAATTTAAAATTTTGTTTAAAAAGACTTCCCATAGTGGTTAAAATGCGTTTCAATTGCTAATTTGAAGTGCACGCAGATCAGTAACCTCAACCATTCTGAAATGTTTAAAAATATTAAACGCATTTCTATCTCGAATGTAGGCTTTATTTAAGTTTGTTCACTTATTAAAAATTTTGGAGTCAGCCACGCTTTCAATTACATACAAGTTACTTGTTTCTTACTTTTTAATCTAGTACATATCCAGCTCATTTTTGCTGCCGAAAGAGAATCAAAAATCAAGAATAATACAATCATTAATCTTTAAAAATTTGTGTCTCAAAAGGAAAGAAAGTAAAGGTGGACCATACTCCAATAGGCCTTCAAATATACATTTTTAGACAAAACTAATAATAATCATAATTTTATCATAGTGTGTTGTATTCACTTTGCCCAAACACTGTTAAAATCATAAACTCTCTCTCATTAAAATATTAAATCCAATAAAAATGCTTACTTATCAAGCCCAACGGCAAAGTTGAATGACCTCGAATGCCTCATTTAAAAAAATTATCCATACCATGACAAAAGTATACTTTCGTTTATTTCTCATCATTCACACCATTTTTTTTTTTTTCAAAAAAAAAATCAGTTAAATTTAATTTAAAAACTAATAAATTACTTATGACGTAACCGTGTAGAGTATGATATTTACCCTGACAAACCCCCCAGTTCCAGCAACCAGCAATAATTACTATTTCAAGGCAAGGTGAAAAATTGATTAATACCTCCTCCACTTCTTATCTATCATGATTTTTTTATTCCCTTTCGGAAATACTGTCACTTGATGATGTTAAACCAAAAGAGCAGCTGCGAAGAAAGTTAAAATGAGAAGGAGGAGTAAAAAAGAAAACGTTACTCAAGTGTTTCATAGTTGTGCCACAGAGAGAGAGAAGTTATCGGCAAAATATATATTCCGAGGCTCGAAGGTCGGTCATCGACCCCAGAGCGGATGGAAAAAAATCATCCACCAAGGCCAACCTGATCTCGCGCATCCCAATCGTAGCCTCCCGATCAAATTATTTTCTTCCCTTTCTTTCTTTTTTTTCTGCTCATGAACACTGAGATTAGTCATTAAATGAACTGTGGGATTAAATGAAAAATTGTTTTTATTTCCTTGCGTTTGAATTTTGTTCCTAAATGTAATTTGCAGTTAAAACGGTCTTGCAATTTATTCCATTTAAGGGTTCGTTAACTGCTGCTCGGATTTAAAAAGAAAAGAATTTATTATTTTTAATGTTGCTGAAAATTTTGGTTATACATAACTGAAAAATTATCACAGGCTTGCTCGTGAGAAAAAAGTTTACTAGTTGTATTATTGTTATTATTCGTAAGACTAAGGTGTGTTGTATAATTATTGCTTGCATGCTTCAAGTTTGCTAGTTATATAATTATTATTACTCGTGTGCCTAAGGTTTCCTCTCATTATTGATATTATTATTATTGCCAGAAAAAAACGCAACTAAAATAGTTAGATATTACATTTTAAATATGAACTTAAACAAATTTTCTCGTATGCCTAAGATTTGCTTCTTTTATTATTGCTCTTATGCCTAAATAATAATGAAAAATGTTATTTATTTACCAATTAGTATTATTTCTGACGATTTTGCAATACAGCTTCACAAATTGAACAAATTTTTTGTACTTTATTTATATTAAGTGCAAGCATGTTTAAAAACCATATATTCTTTAAAATTTATTTCTTATACTAAATCAGACGTTTGAATTTTTTTAAGTGTTCCAACAATATGTGTATTAAAATGGCTAAAGTTAAGTTAACCTTTTTAAAGAAATATAAAAGGCTTGAGGATATAATGATAGGCCATTATTTCCCAAAGTGATATTTTTATATCAAGCTGTTCATTAGTATTGTTTTCTAATGGATACAAATTTCAATAATTTAAGACTAAATAAAACCACAATTTATAAAAACATTTTATTGTTTACGTGGAAATCGTGTGTGTGTGGTTTCGTCTTTCAGTAAAAACGCTTTACAGAACAATTTAAAAATTCGGCTTGTAATTATATTACCTCAAATCATTCATATATATTTTAATTGTAAAAAATAATAAATAATGATTGTACTGTAAACAGTATTATATTTTGCATTTAATGATCGCACATGAAATGTATTGAAAATACAATGATCAAGAATTATTGAAATAACTTATAGAAATTATATAATTTGTATTCGTTACAATTTGTATAGTATTATTACATTGTAATATATATTGCTCATAAAATGTTATAATTTTTTTAGTAAAATTATTTCTAAACATTTTTTCAACCATAGCGCAATCAAAAACAGATCAAACAGATTTAACCATAAAGCAATCAGAATTTAATGAAAGTCGAATTCCCTTAAATTTAACAGAACTTTGGGCTCGCTTCATAGAAAAGTTAAATTAAAAATCCAATTTGTTTGTTCTTAAAGATTTCTAAATATTTTTTGTTTTAATTAATTAATTTGCTTATTTTTGTTGATTATTGAAATATCCTGTTACTAAGATGCCATACTATAGTGAGGGAAATTTTAAAAATCTGGTTAAAATAAATCATTATGTTGGTCCCTAAGAGTGGATAATAATTTTAATTATTATTTATTAAATTTCTAAAATATTAAGTTTTAATTATAAAAATATTTAATTTTTTATTTATTATTTTTAATTATTTTATTTTTTAATTACTTTGTTTAAATGCCTATGTTAATCCGCCTAAATGTGTTTTATGTTTTTCTTATGTAAAATTTGTATAAAAATACTATGCATATTGGATATCAAAGGTAACTTAATCCAAATATTTTATATACTGGGCAATAATAAAAGAACTACAATATTTTTCGATTTAAAGTTGCCTGTTTAAAGACCAGTAAATGATACATAAAAATAAACTTTAAAGTTATTTATTGATGCACTTATTTTCAAATATTTTATTTTCTACTAATAATTTTAGAATTAAAAATAATTCAACAAAATAAAAAAATAAAGGCTTAAAACTAAAACACAATAAACATGGATTATTTTGTAAAAATAAGAAAACGAAAAAAATGCGAAATGAAAATAATCGGAAAATATTTCTGGACTAGAAGGTCCTTACACTTGAGACAATAAAAGAAAATAACTGTTTTAACTATTTTCGAACGTATTGCGCAGAAAACTTACTCAACTTTTTACCCGTAAAAACCAGAATTCCCTGTTGTAAAAGAAATCAGATAAATCTTCTTTATCCTCTTTTACAGCACTGAGAAGTGAAATACAATTGACAGGTTAACTGCTCCGAAAACCCAT
Organism: Parasteatoda tepidariorum; assembly: GCF_982258835.1. NCBI lineage: Eukaryota > Metazoa > Arthropoda > Arachnida > Araneae > Theridiidae > Parasteatoda > Parasteatoda tepidariorum. The sequence continues at coordinate 103,485,689 of NC_141758.1, forward strand.
TCGAAAGAAACTTTTGAAGCTATAATAATTTTTATCGGACTTAGAAATTCCCCCTACCCTCAACCAAATAATAAAAAAAAAACTTGTCCTTAAATTCCAAACCATACTCTGAGCTCTTCTAATTTTTTTTTTTTTTTTTTTTTTTTTTTTTTTGAAACACCACCGAACTGTTTCTATCAATATCTACAAATACCGTATCGTATGAGGCAGCTATTTTTAGTAATAATAATGCCTCTAGATTAAAAAAATGTTTCAAGTGAAAAAAATGCTTTAATAAATATAATCCCTTCGTAAAAATAATGTGTTGATTTAAGACGAAAAAAAAAAATTTTGAAAAATAATGCTTGGGTACCATTTAATTAACAATAAGAGAAAATCATCATAGGCATCTTTTTCTAAGTACACCGTAGCAGGCTGTTAATTTTCGTAATAATAATGCATTTATATGATATAATAATGTATATGTATGTAATAAGTAATAATATTGTATTCATATGTACGTAATATGCATTTGTATATACATATTTATATGATATAATATGGTATATGTATATATAATACGTAATAAAAATGTATTTATGTAAACGTAATAAAATGTTTTAAGGTAAAAAAATGCTTTAATAAATATAATCTCTCATAAAAATTATGTGTTAATTTAATACGAAAAAAATTGTTTCGAAAAATAATGTGTGGGTACCATTTAATAAACATTAGAAAAAATCATTCATTTATGAAAATAATTCAAAAATAGTAGTGTAAAGATCAGAACTTAATTTCTGTAAAACTCGATAGATAATAGCATAGCAAAACGTAATTTTTATTATGATAATATTATCTATTATTAATAAGAAATATAGTAATACTAAACTTAAGTTGTAAGAATGGCAGTATCTCCGACTGATTTCTAATTGGAGATACTTGTTTAAAATAACAATACTGAAGAATATTATTCCTTTGAAAAAATAATACCTAAAACGTAAATGCGTTCTTAGCATAGGAAAAAATACTATCAGTGAGCAAAAATGCGTTTAATACCATAAGGAACAATCACTCAATTGCAAAAATAATGCGTAAAAGTTAAATAATTATTTTTTCGTAATTTTCTATGTGTTCTTAGTATGGGAAAAATTACCAAAAAAATGCGTTTAATGTCATCAAAGGGAATTATTTATAAAAATAATGCATTACTGTAGGACTGAGCAACTTTTTTTTCGTAAAAAAATTACAATAATTTATTAGAAAACCAAAAATACATAGGTTTAAAATCCTTCTGTATAACAATTTTTAACTCTTTTTTAGCCATTTCATGCAGAATTTTTATGCAACGCATTTTTCATACTGTTCTCATTATTTTGTATCAGTTTAGATCAAAATAAATGAAAAATATTATATTTAGCATTTTAATAAATTATGGTTATGAAAAACAGCATGAAACACCGGTATCTTTTTCTGAGTTAAAAGCAAAACTCTTTCAAACACTGTTCACTCCCAAACAATAATTTTTCAAATTTGCACTTATTTGCAGTTGTATTTAGATCTAAGAGAAACAGTTATTCATCATTGAAATTTCTTTAATTTACCTAATCAATTTTTGAACATGAATCAAAAAAGATTTAAAACTACTCTTTTTTTAAATTTTATACTTTAGTACAAATGTAATTTTGATTATCTAACCGCTTTTTTTAGTAACTATTAGATTGTTTTTCTTTTATATTTAAGAGATACCAAAATATATTTTTGCTTGTAATTAAAGCTCCAGAAAAAAATATATTTAAAAGGGACACCGAACTCCCATCTGCGTCAAAGAGTTAACTACGTTTTTATAAAAAAAAACAAAAAAAAAAACAGATGAACATAAATTCTCAAACTTGCAGAACAAGAAAAGACTTAGTAGACTCCGGGGGTATGCGGGTGCCTTAACATGTTCTTTTATTAGACAGTAGCTCTTCAAAGATAAATTTTTTATAAGCTATTCTGCAGGAATAAAGAATTTCAATTTATTACAAAAATACGGTCAAAAATCACAGGAAAAAAATGGGAAAAAAGCGGAAGAAAAAAATTATTGGATTAAATAAGGGCCTCTTTTACAATTATATGAATTTATGAAATTTATATGATTATATTACAATTATATGAATTATTTTACAATTATACGAATCGATTCGGGCCAATAAACTCAAATATAATGCAATAAAATGATTATTCGAAAATAATTATATATCTCTTACCAAAAATAATTTTTACACAAAGATTGATTTGAAATTTACGTTTAAGAAATATAATATTTAATTATTTTTAAATTATTCATAATACAGTTATATAATAATATTCTTAAATGCATTACATCAATAATCAATAGTCTATCAAGGGGTTATTTTATGACAAGCTAAAAGTACTAACAAAAATAACAAAGTGTTCAATTTAAAAAAATAACAAATCATTAAAAAAGTAGTATCAGTTTTTTGTTATATCACAATAAATATCATTGTTGAAATTCAGAATCGTTTTAGAACTGCTAAAAAGCATCAGAATAACGGTCATATTGAGACACTTTAATAAATCTTGTTTCGATGTGAAATAATAAGTCTCGTTTCGTTCTACAATAATTTGCTTCAGTTATGAATATCTAATCATTCATTACACTAAATTTTTTCGTAGCACCGAAATTCGGTACAAAATTACTTTTTTAGAAACGTTGGCCACTTACATAGCTGAGCATGCTCCAAATATATTTATATTCTGTCCAGTACATCAAGCGTTACAGTGTTCTAAACACCTCACGTTATTTTATGTGTGCACAGTAGATCAGATATATAAGGCTGACAGGTTAACTGCACCAAAAATATATTCGAAAGAAAGAATTTTTATCAGCGTTCGAAATTCCTGCGTCCTACCACCCCGTCAAATCTTAACAAGACCTGAACAAGTCCCTTTTTTTTTATAACCATTTCGGAGTCCCCATTTTGTAGCCTCTTCAAACAATTTCCAACCATCTTCTAAGAACTTAGGAAGTACCCCTAAGGGGTTGATATTCAGGGGGAAACAAGGGGTGAAGAGAAAAAGGTCAATGCCCGTTTCTGTCTTATGTCAGGAATTATGCCGCCTTAAATATATATTTTCCCCCCGCTCTTACCCTCAATGAATTATATAACTATTTTTTTATGGTTACAAAACTGAAGAGATTTTTTGAGAAGATATCTACATCAACTTTGCGGCTTGACGTTTTCGATAGGTGTGGCCGGGGCGTTCACCTTTAAGTTTATGGAGTGTTTGAAGTTAAGTTTTGTAATGGCTGAGAGATCATTTTTGTCACATTTCAACGATTGTTATATGAACATAAATGTTGAAATTGAATAAGAAAAAAAATTAATGTAATTTTGCTGGTGTGGAAAAAATTGCATTAGGAGATAATGATTACTTGAGTTGAGTTACTCTACAGTTTGGTTGATTAATCCTCTAATATTCTGAATGAAAAAAAAGAAAAAAGAAATCTAAGCTTATTATTTCCAGAAAATCACAGATTAGTTAATAAGTAATTTTCTATTTAATTAACTGATAATAATTGATCACATGAACAAAACAAATAAACGAACTAAACATTTCTAACCAAATGTACAACCTGACGAATTAGCAACATAAGTAATCAAATAAACAGTTGATTGAATCTTGATTTTAAAAAATAGAAACAGCAAAGTAAATATTTGAATAAGCAATTACGCAAATCAACAAAATAATTTTATTACCAATATAAATAATATCAGCTGTTGATTACATTAGCAATATAAACAATTTTAGAACATTTAAAAAAAAGTTTTTTCCTTTTTTGAGAAAACGAATTTTTGTTTTGTTTTGTTTTGCTGTATATAAGGATTATGAAATAACAGATAAAACTATTTAATGGAATAAAAGATAAACTAATAAAAGATATTTTTTGAAAGTATCTACATTAAAAATGTAGATATCTTCCATTAACTTGGTTTGACGTTTTCAATTAAAGTAGTGGGGCGTTAACCTTTTAAGTTTATGGAGGTTCGCTTCGTAATGGCTGAGAGATCATTTTCGTCACATTTCAACAGTTGCTATAGGATCATAAATGTTGAAATTGAATTTTTTAAAAAGCAATATTGCTGATTTGGAAAGTAATTATTTATTTTTGAAAGCAATGCATTCATTAATATTGCTTTTATACAGCTTTCTTACCATTTTACTGTTTAGTTGATATGATCGAAAACTAATATTCAAACTAATATTCAAAACGACAAAAAAAAATTTAAACATAAAGCAATTTTTTAACATTATTCCAAGTAAATTAATAGATTAGGAATACGTTATTTTCCATATAATTAGAAGAAAAAAATGGATCATATATCATCAACGTAAATAATCGAATATGCTAGCAACAATTATGATGAGCCGAGCCAAGAACCGAACGAGCAATTTACATAAACAAAGAGATAATCGAACAAACAGTTGATCGAATTACGACTTAATTAAATCAGGAACGAACTTAAATAATCGAATGTACAGTTACGGCAACATAAATAATTGTATCATTCATAATTTACCGTTGATTATAATAATATAGCAATATAATAAATTTTCATAACATTCAGAAAATTAATGAGTGTTGAGGAAATTAATTATATTTCTGAAATATATTTCGGATGTTTCTTTTTAACGCATGAAATTATTATGAAAATAAACATAACAGTTTTTCGGAAGATAATCTACGCCAACTTTACGGTTTGATGTTTTCGATGAAAGCGGCGGGGCGTTAACCTTTTGAAAGAATACCATCTCATTTTTGTCACAATTCAACGATTGGAGAGATCATAAAAGTTGAAATTATGATAATTTTGTTGGTTTAGAAAGTAATAATTTTATATTTGTAACCAATACATTCTTTATAATTGTGCAAATATTTTCATTAGTTACTGTTAGGTTTTGGTAAGATACAAAATGCATAATGCAGTGAACAATCTGCGGACTCAGTAATGAGTCCACTATAAACAATGGATCACTATATCCAAATTTTTTTAAAGAATATTTTTTGCATTAAGAAAGTAGAATGATTGAAAATTGGGTTTGCAATTTTGCATAAGTTATAAAAAAATTATTATCTAATTAACAGATAATAAAGCAAGGATTAATGAAAAAAGTACTTATGCAGGTAAAAATTAGTTTTAATTTCACCTTTCATGAAGAAAAAATATTTTATTTTTTGATTGAACACAATTTGATTTTAAATAGAGTTCACGAATTTTCTTATCTACAATGTGCAAAAAATGCAAGATATTTTTATCTACATTTTCTGTAGAAAAAAAAAACATATTAAGGACATTAATGGCTGATTTTACTTCAGCTACAGATAGGGATGCATTAATTTTCAGTCCCAACACCTGTAAGTTTAAAGATTGAAGACTGAAAAAGATATTTAGAGAAATGAAATTTGAGTCTATAACCGAATTTCCAAGTTCTCAGCTTTCACTATAAGAGTTAAAAATAACATTATTTAAATAGGAGTACGGACGGGACCACTAAAAAAGTTCACTATATCGAGGTTCGACCGTATTCTCAATCAGAAGAGTAAGATTATTATTTCCAATAAATTATTGCAATTCATGAAATTCTTATGTGACGATTAAGCTCAAATTATTTATGAATAATTTTGTAGAAAATACTTAGAAAATAATTCATTAGTAACTCGTATAATCAAGCAAGCAATTGATTCGAAGCAACAGCATAAATAACCGAGTAATAAATTGATCTGAATCAACGGCATAAGTAATAGAATAAGCTGCTGATCGAATCACGAATGTTTATGAATGAATAAGCAACGTAAAATCATAGAGAAATTAAGCTTTTCAGCAACATGAAAGTCAATGCATTTGTGATATGTTACAGAGAAGATGTTTTTAAGAGATTATTGATGTTTCTGAAATATAAATAATAAACCCAGTAAGACATTTTGCAGCTTTTCATCATTTAAATTTGCTGCAACCTTAACATGGAGAACAGTTAATCATAATTGCATGCAAATTAAACCATCTTAAACCTGATATGAAACTACGCTTTTAAAGGAAACGTGGTTTAATTTAACATCTTATTAAGGTTTTAGCAAACATGTATCAGGAAATTGTTTAAAATACGCGTATTACGGTTCTACGTTGAAATGGTTTTTTTTGAGTGCGTATGAGTTATTGCCGTATCAAAAGATTATAAAATTAAAAATATAAAAATTTAAAATATTAAAAATAATTTTGAAAAACTGAAAAAATAATTATTGAAAATTAAATTATTTCTTAACTTACACGCTTACACGAAAGTATAATACAAATTTAAAGAAAACATGGTATTAATAATTTTATTCGAGTTGCAGCAAATTGTATCATAATATTGTTCAAGATAGGGGTATTATGGTTCAACGTTGAACTGATTTTTTTGAGTGAAAGATTGAATTGAAATTATAGAATAAAAATAACAATTTTTTTTAAAAAAAATGCAAAAAAAACTTCTTTTTTGTAAATTGAATTATTTTTAACTTAATTATCTAAACTGTCGAATAAATTGAAAGGGAACATGGTTTAATTTAACATCTTATTATAGGTTGCAGCAAATTTGCACGATATTAAGGTTCAAAGTTCCGGCTATGCCTTTACATTATTTTAAGTTCTCTGTTAACGTTTGTCTTCTATACGGAGAGCTAACACGTCACGAACCAAGGAATCACGTTATGAACCACGTGTGAGATAAGGTAATTTTAGTTTCATGTAAATTAAAATGTAAAATAATTAATGATGAGCCGTGGTGGCTCAGGGGGTGGACCACTCGCCTCCCAATGAGGTTAACCGGGTTCGAATCCCGATGATGACTGGTTGATTAGAATTCCATACTCGGCTCTCACCGACCTCAGTGCTGACGTAAAATATCCTCAGTGATAGACGGATAATGGGTTTGAGTCCCCTTTCCATCAGGTTAACCGGGGGGGGGGTTCGTGGTTTTCCTCTCCGCGTAACGCAGATGCGGGTTAGTTTCATTGAAAAAGTTCGCCTCAAAGGCAAAGTACTCCTAATACTTGATACAGGAGTTCCCTTGTCTTCTGGATTGGGATCAAATTTACAAGAATACGGAGTTGAACATTAGCAGTACTAAACTAATAAATTCGGTCGGCAGTTCAACGGCGGTTATAAAATAATTGATGACGATTACAATAATTTATTTTCGTCTGAAGGCAAAATTTCTGGATGAAAAAATAAATTGATCCAATCTTAGCTGGTGCACTTTCTTTAAGCGTTTATCAAATCGTTTCAATTACACTCATCAATGACTCCGATGTAAAGTGTAACACGCCTATCTATTCAAACGCACACACACATTTCAAAAGTCAATGACCTCCACGAACTCCTACTTCCATCTCATGTGACGTCATTTCCTTACGACCTTGAAATTCACTGAACGCCTGCTACAATCCATTTAAAAAAAAAAAAAACATACACGATTTTTTTTTCCTCCCTTCTTAAATATACAATAGGGTGAAAGGGACAGTTGTGATTGATATAAAAAATCGTGATACAATAAAGTGGTATAAATTGCCCAAATGAACAATGCTTATGCGATTCGCGATATCTAGACAAGTGCAGAAAGACTTGTATGTAGTCATGGGTTATTTGCGATGTCGATTTTTGAACATTCATTGTTTGCTTTTGTTTTTCTACAACCGGAAGAATTGATGGGTATTATAAGAATCGGGGGTATTTATGGGCTATTTAACGGTATTTTAAGCTGAGATCAAAGGATTAACTGGAAATCTCTTTTTGTTTTGATAAGCTGCCAAAGGGGAATCGGGAAATAACTTCATAAAACTTATCACGGCTGTCACTGTTTTAGTAATTTTTAACCAATTAGTGCTGGCTGTTAAAAGCAAGGCTATATTTGTGTTGGTGTAAATAGCAAATTAAGCGGTATCGAAAAACAAAAAATAGTTTTAAGACGTTCATCTTCGATTTCAAAAACACTATTTTCAATGTCAAGAATTTGCATGCTTTGAAAAGCGAAATCGCGAAATAAGGCATCAGATGTAAAATCTATCATGCTCCATATTTATTTATTTTCTTCGTAGTTTTTAATCAAAGGATTAACTGGAAATCTCTTTTTGTTTTGATAAGCTGCCAAAGGGGAATCGGGAAATAAGTTTATAAAACTTATCACGGCTTTTAGTAATTTTTAACCAATTAGTGCTGGCTGTTAAAAAGCTAGGCTATATTTGTGTTGGTGTACATAGCAAATTAAGCGGTATTGAAAAGCAAAAAATAGTTTTAAGACGTTCATCTTCGATATCAAAAACACTATTTTCAATGTTACGAATTTGAATGCTTTGAAAAGCGAAATAAGGCATCAGATGTAAAATCTATCATGCTCTATATTTATTTATTTTCTTCGTAGTTTTTAATCAATTAGAACTCGCTGTTAAAATAAATGAGGTGCTGTGTTTGTGCTGGAGTAATTAGCGTATTAAGCAGAATTTTAAGGAAAAAAAAATGTTTTCTTACATACAGCTGTTTCAACCTTGAAAAGAAAAATCAGGAAATAACGCATCAGATATAAATTTTTATCAGGCTCTTTATTATCTTAGTAGTTCTTAACCAATTAACGCGTATTGTTTAAAGAAATGATGTTTATGCGCATAGTTGAATAAATAGACTAAAAAGCGTAAATTTAAAAAAGAAAAAAAAAAAGATTATTTTCTTTAATACAACCCCTTCAATGCCTTTAACATGTAATTACCAATACTATGCATGCATCAATATTCACTTTGATTAGGTCTGAAACTAATTAATCGTCTTTCAGAAACCGATTGCAATCGTTACAGTAATTTTTAACTGGAATTTTATTTTCCGGTCTGAAAAGCTCTAATATTATTTTATGGTTACTTTATTTTAAGGAAAGCAATAAAGATGTTTTTTAAAATATAAATTTAAGAATACGTGAAAACCTTTTGGATCAGTGCCATAACCTGCAAAACTTACAACCATTTCATTAAAAGTTTCTACCAATTAAAGCAGATAAAACAGCTAGAGTTTGTGAGGAAAAAACGGAAATTTTGCGCAACCTTAGACATACAAAGGATTTGTGAAATTTTGACTCCTTATGTCCTTTAATAAACTGTTTCAAAAGGTATTAAAATTGTGAATGATTGGTTCGTAGCGAAATATGCAGCATAGTTAACTATTATTTATCGTAACTATATAATTTTCATTATATTTATGTTTTTAAAAGATAACTACAATCTTCAAATTATTGTAAACTAGACAGCAGTGCACTAAAGGAGTTCCGTGGATCGCTGGGGGACAGAGTGTGAAGATTTTTTTTTAACCAATAATAATTTTTGAAGCCTGTAACTATAAGTCTATCTAAAAATCATTCATAAATTATTTAATATTACAGTTATTTTTTTGAAATTATTTACGTAAAATTCCGATGAAAAACAAAATTTAAAAAATATCTATAGATTTTCCAAGCACAACTTATTAAATAAATTACGAAAAACGATATGCATTTATCAATAATGCATAAGAATTTTTCTAGAAACTTTTTATTTCAAAGTAATTAAATTAAAAGTTAAAACATTAAGTATCTCTGATAACCGCTCTTTTAGTTTGTTAGAGTAATTTTGAAAAAAATCATAATTCAGCTTCTTTTATTCAGTTGCAACTTATACATCCACCATAGACTAAGTCAGGTTTAGAAGACGCTCCAGACATTTAACCTAATAATAAGACTATTTTTCGTAAAACAACAAAAAAATTTATATGCATCCAAATTAAGTTGTAGTCTTTTTTTTCTGATAATTTATTCACAGCAGTGAATGAACTTTTTTTATAAAGTCAAGATTCCGCCAAAGGAAGCTAGATCATTTAGAGCTCCATCCATAGCTGGAAAAAATACGAACCACTGGTCTAAAAACCTTCCATAACGAAGAAGTATAACTTTATCATCAGAAACAACTTAGGTTTCAAAATTCAGGGACGCATATGGATGCTATAGCGCCTAAAAAATCGTAGCTGGCCTTCAGCTATTGACTAAAATTTAACTCGAAATTATTTTCATTTTATAATATTACTTTTCATTGCTATCTTCGTGTCTTTCTAAACTCTGGATAAAAAGTTTTTTTTTTTTTAATTATTCGTGTTTTATAATTTTGTGTTTTATTATTTCGAATTGTGGAGAAATAACCATAAAAAATGTTATTTCCCTGAATTGATAATTATAACAAAATAACTAATTGAAAAAATCACACATTATTACGGCCTAAACCTTTTGACGCAGAATTTTTGAAACTATTTTTCATACCTTTTCTTTTTTCTTTTTTTTCTTCCTTTTTTTTGTATTAATTTAGGTCAAACTATATATAGTATTTATAGTTATGAAATAAACACCGGTGTCTCTTTTTGCGTTAAAGGTAAAATCTTCCAAACACGGTTAACTTCCAAATAATATATTTTTTTAAATTTGCACTTAGTATTTAGATTTAAGAGAAATAGTTATTTATCATGATTTTTTTTTTCAATTTACAAAATAAATTATTGATTCACTTTTGAGTATGAATGAGAAAAAAAAATTTTCAAGCTTCTTTTTTTGGGGGGGGGGGTTATATCTTAGTACAAATATTATTTCCGATAAAGTCACAGACATTTTTAATAAATATAAGAGCTTTTGTTTTTAAAATTAAAAAATACCAAAATAGATTTTTGCTTGTAAATAGAGCATCAGAAAAAAATATATAAATAAAAACATAACCGGTGTACCATCTGCAAAGAGTTCAACCCATTATTAGTTTTATTCCAATATTTTTTAATTCTTTTTCGTTGGAATGTTATGTCATTTAAGTTTAACAGAAACGAAAAAAAATTTATCTGATAAATAGCGATAAGAGTACGAAAGAAAAAAAAATTCGAATGTCAAACATCAAAAGCAACTTGCATAATACACATAACAAATAGTTACAACAGGTGTTATTTAAAATAATGTATTCAAATAAAATACTATTTCGAAATTCGCAAGTAATGGATTCCTTACTTCAGTCTGACATAGTTTTGAATCGTGGCAAATAATAATATTTAATAAAAACAAAAACAAGTTAGTTATTTCTCTAATAAACAGAGGAGAAGATCACGTTCTAGACATACTTTTACCTTTTCATTTCTAGAAGAAAAATATTTTTTGGGTCAACGAGTACTTCAGTTAAGTTCCACCTTCGAATGTTTACCAAATAATATGCATTCAAAAAGATAACAGTAATGGAGATTCTAATTTATTATTTAGTGTTTTCAAAAGCATTAAACGGGTTTTATCGCATGTAATTGGAAAAGCAAGTCAAATTAAAGACGATTTTGAAAGAGCATAAGTTTCTTCCTGTTGAAAATTAAATAATAGGTATTCTAAAAATATTACTTAATGCCAGATTCACTTTATTATATAGTATTTTTTAAAGTAATTGGTAATTCTTATCGGACAAGATTGAAATCGATCTTGAAATTTTTTGAGTTACTTTCTATGAATGTTAACCAAATAATAGTTATTCAAAAGGGTAATGGTAGGTTTAATTTTTTATAAATTTTTTCAGAAGTATTTAACAGTTTTTAAATCTTGTAATATGATAAACAAACCAGATTTAAGCTGATTCTGAAAGATTATCTGCAATGAGAAAAAAAAGTATGGTTAAAACTACCGGATAACGGTAAAATTTACCGTGTTCCTAGCTCTATGGGAACACCAAAAAGCTCGGAAATTTTTACCGAAGTGCTTTGGCAAGGATTTTAGAAAAATTAACAACAAAATATTGTTTTATAATCTGTGATAAAATTTGGTAAAATTTGCTTTTTTTTATCATGATGCCGTAAATCAAGGCATAAAAACCTTTTATTCGCTTAAATTTACTTTTCAGTTTTATATTTTTTACTAAATATGTGGCAATAAAAGCCATAATTTTAAAAACCATTCTTTAAAAACCATAGAAACAGAAAAATTACCAGATGAATGATTTGAATACCGTATATTTTTGTTATATATAAACCAATTTTTTTTTTTTACCAAAATTGTAATTACCATACAGTACTGTAATTTTCCAGAATTTAATAATAATATTAATTATAATTTAATTCAATAATATTAATCTATAACTAGTAAGGCATAGAGCAACAAAAAGACCTAACTTAAATTTAATGACTTTTTATAAAAACGAAAATTTCAGATGACAAGTGCATCTGTAACATATTACATTTTACTGTCTTTAAAAGTAAGATACTGGTTTTATTTAATTTATTTTTTCAAAAGTGATACCACTTACAGATAACAATTTTATCAAATAACGGATGCTAAAAAAGTGTCAAAGCTTTTAACTTATTAATTGTTTTTTAGTCATTGATGTTTACATGGTTAAACGGAAAAAAAATTCATTTCAATTAATTATATTAAAAGCATTTTTAATATACTTTTTAGCAAAGCATTTACAACCTATTTAGTTAGTGAAAAAATGAAAAACATTTAATAATTTAAAATCAACACACATATAATGGGCAAAAATAAAACTATTTTCAATAAAGAAATAGTTGGAAAAAAAATTCTACTTTTAGACCTTAATGAAACAATAGCAAATTTAGACATTAATGAAAAAATAATGTTCTTAGCAATTAATTGCTTGATTTGAATGTTATATTTATTTAATAAGCTAATTAGTTAATGCTCACAGAGACTAATTTTCTTATTAAAAATATAAGTATATATAAGTTCCAGTTTTGAATGTAAACTAATTAATAAGAATTTTAAAAGATAATTAATAAGTTTTAATTCATTATATGATTCTTTTAAAATATTTAATAATTTTTAGAGCGGGTAATAGGGTAGGCTATTTAAGTTCGATGAAACTATATGTTTAAAAATCATTTTATTATCTTTACGCAGCTCTGCATCTCTCAAATAATAATGATAATTTAGTTAAACCAATAAGTAAAGTAATATTGAATTAGAATAATCGGAACAAAAAAAGAAAGAAATTTAAAAACTATTTAACAAGTGCGCATAGTAACCTATATTGAATTTTAATATTAGTTGAAGGGTCATTAAATGTTCATGTTATTTTAATTCTACAAGAACAACCAACGAATGCACAGCGGTGTCATGAAATTGATGAAAATTCATCTTAAACATTCATGCGGAATTTATCAATCAGATTTTATCGCGCCAATAACCAATGTAATAAATAAAAATTCGTTGGTTTCAATATTTACTAAAATATGTGGGGAAAATTATTTGTTTTTCCTAGTCAGCTCCTTATAAAAAAAAAAAATAAATAAATAAATAAAAATAAAAAAAATCTCGTATTTTATTTAAAATAGCTGCAGTTAAGTTTTCAATTACAATAATAAAGAAATCTCGTATTGTTCTTAAAATAGTGGCATTGATATTTTTCAATTAAAATAACAAAATGAATCATATTGTTTATATATATATATAATATATATAAAAAAAAGACAAGGTTATTCATATTTGTTTGTCCAACAGTATCTTTGTAACAGTAACTTAATTTCTTTTATTACTTATAAATATATATGTAGAGTTTCTGAAATCGCATACTAAATATAGGCAATTATGAGTTTTTTATATACATTTTTACAAAGTGATGCCATTTTCTTATTTGTACCTGTTACAATAAAACAATAAAGTTGCTCATTTTTTCAATGAAATAAATTTTGCTGATATAATAAAATTACCCAAAACGTTAACGAAAGTAAATAAATAAAAACGTTAGCTGTAGATCTTAAAACTTTTTTTAACATAATTAATACTTGCACCAAAAACCAGCTATTTAAAAAAAAAATACAACTGTGGCTTTAATATATTAAACTGTTATAAAATCAATGATGGTTTTTCTAACATTTAGTAAGATAAATAATCAGATTTCAAGCAAACTTCCACCTTTGCAGAATTTACCATAAAAATGTCACGTTAAAACAGAATGTTTTTACCATAATTCATCTAAAAGAAATGCAAAAAGTTCTCTTTTTTTAAAGATAAAAAAAAAAAAAAAATTACAAAATTACGATATTACGTATTAAAATAAATAATACGAACAAAAATTTAACAATTGCATTAAATTTAATACCTGTTTTTGCAATATTTGTTTTTCATTGTAAAATACGGAAAGGAATTCTCCAGTTTCATAATATTTCTTTCTTAATTTCGCATCAACAAATTCAAAAAAAAAATTTCATAACTTTATTTGAAGACAAGCGTTATTAGAATTCTATCAAAAGAGAAGAAAATACCATCAAAAAATGCCACAGACTAAGCAAAATTTATGTCAACACCGTTAACATAAATCATAAGCATTTTTTTTAAATTAATTGAGAGGAATCATACGATTTTGTTTTCAAATCAAAATATAATTTCATGTTTTTCTTAGAAATTTTTTTTTAACAAGTAAACAATTAAAATTAAATCTGGTAAATATAAAATCAAAAATTAAATAGTTTTATTCTTACTTCTGTAATTCTAAAAATATATTTAGAATCATTTTTCAGTATTTAATAAAGGGGTGAAAATTAATATTTTAGCAAACATTTGCTTAAAATTTAATATCAATAACATAAACGTAATTAAACGCAACATACGTGTGTAGTGTAGCAAGTTAAGTAAAAATTTAAATCTGATGTTGCTAATTTATAAATAACTAAACATTAATAAAGCATACCTTGTAAATAATTTAAAAAAAGGGTTCCTAATTTTTACTTTTGAAATCTTTAATCTTTTAATATTTTCAGCAGTTTAATCGAAACAAACGTTTTTTTTTTCGAACAATAAAACTTATGTTGATTACTGGTGTCAAAATCCATACTGAAGTAAAATTAATAAAAAAAAAGTTATCATGGCAGCGGCGGGATTCGAACCCGCGCCTTTATCAGACTGGTGCCTAAAACCAGCGCCTTAGACCACTCGGCCACGCTACCTTGTCATGAGTTAAGTTAAAGTTAAATAAAAATACAAACATAAATACATCAATGAAGTAAAAAATTTTTCTCATGAAGATATGCTTTCAACAAAGCTTGACCTGAAATATTTTGTTTCTGTAAATTTAATGTCCTTTATTTTTTTTAAAAAAAACGAAGTTTAAAAAGTTTTTTTAAATAGAATAAAATTTAATTCAAACAGCAATGGCAAATAAAATATACTACTAACATTCTTTAAGTGATAGATTTGTCTTTATAATATTTTTCTTTAATTAATAACTACTTTAATTCCCAGAATTAAATTAAATAAATCCTTGTATTAATAATTTTTTAAGATTCCTGAAGTTTTCAAGCTAATTTTACTTGTTAGACTCTTAAAAATTTCCTTTGCTCAATAGAATAATTATTTTCAACTAATTCATGTTCATAAAATATTATTAATTGCATTGAAATCCACAGATTGTTCATTTATACACGAATCATTAGATATTATTATGTTTTGCGTTTTTAAGTAAAAATGAAACTTTATTAGAATTGTTCCACATTGTGTTTTTTAAAAGCTTCTAATATTCGTATTAACAGAGCATGATTCATATTAACAAAATTGTATCAGAAAACAAAATAATTTTATGTTTTTATGAATATAGAAAATAATTTATTCGATTTATTCTACATTACAAAAGTTCATCAATCATATGATAAATATTTCAAGCATTTTACTTTTAAATAAAATTTAATTCTTAAGAAAAGAAATTTAGTGCAAAACAGCTGAAATCCGAAAATAATAATAATAATAAATAAATAAATTTTTCAAATTTAAAAATTATAACGTAAACGTGAAAAAGAAATCTAGCGCAAAACAATTGTAATCCATCAAATCCATTTTTTATTTTTTTATTTGAAAATTGTAACGTAAACGAGAATTTAATTGGTGAAATTGGTGAATTGGTGAGAGATATTACACATAAGTGAAAACAAATGATTCCCTTAAATATTGAAAACTAATGAATAAATTTGTACGTATGCAAATATTTATATTTCATAATAAATTCATGAAATTAACATTATAATAAACAATTCAACACTCATTGTAACTTATTGCTTAAATTAGTGCAAAACTGAATATCAAATATTGATTTTGAAAAAAGAACAGACTTAATATACAAAACACGCCAGGCAGAACATTTACATTTCGTTGAAAAACAATGAACTTAATTTTAAATAATGATTCATTTAACCTTAATGGCAACACTACAATAAAATTTGAGCAGAATTTTTTTAAATGTTGTATAATAAATTCCTATTTAACATGTTCGGAAATAAATTTAATAGGCAATATTTAAATCAACTTAAATAGATATAGATTGACAATATTAATAAAATATATAGACTATATTAAAATAAAATCAATTTCAATAACTTCTTCCGATAAAATGGTGAGTATAGTTAATTTTTCATACAGTTACACTTTTGAAATTTAAAACGAATTACAATTACTACATCCAAATCAATAATGTAATTTTGATTAACAATATGCATAAATTATAAAAAGAAACAAGTTTTTTTTTTTAATATTATTTTATGCACAATTTTTTATTATTCAATCTTATTGGAAGGGGTAAATATTTTATTGAACACGAATTGCACTTTTTAATATTAAACTTTAATTAGAAAAAAAAAACAGAATTAAATGTTTATTTAAAATAATCAACTGATACAAAATTTAAGATGAAGATTTAACTCTATAACACAATATATTAAAATTAGTACATAAAAAATGCATTTTATTTGAATATAAAATAATGAATGAACATTCAGAATATGTAGGTAATTTTCTTTCATTTATAATATAATAATTTATAATATAATAATTTCATTAATAATATAATAAAATCAATAATTAAAAACGAGTTGAAACTGTATATATTAAATTTTCTCCTATAAAAATTTTAATACTTAATTCATACTTGTTCAAAATGTACTATCTATTTATTTATTTCTATTTTAAAATAGATGAAAAAGATTTAGTGAAATTGATAGAAAATATTCTATATTAAAATTTCTACAAAATTAAAAGACACATTTTATTGCAATATAAAAGAGAAAATGTATATTATGAATATAAGGGAGAAAATATGAAAAATTGATTTAAAAATTAGTTTTAGCAAGAACTGCTTCTTTATAGAACTTTGAGTAAAAGCGCTTTTAAAAAAAAATATCACAGAATAAAATGTTTACGTCAAAAAATAAATTAATAAAATATTTATGATTCCATTTTAATATAATTTGAACTGTGATCAGAGAAACAAAAATTAAGCTACATTTAAATTTTATTCCATAATAGATATAGGTTTGCAAAATATATTTGGAAATATTTGGCTTTTCTATTTAAAAGAAAGAATAAGAATTCGTAATAGAAAAATTAATTGTTTCTTCAATTAAACTTCACTTAATGGCTCAAATTTTGATTTTAAGAATTAAACTTTAGGCTAATGTCCTATTATTACGAAATTGTATTATGAAACAACAATTTAATGAGTAAAATTAACTTTAAAAAATCTCAAAAGTTAATTTATTCCTTATTTACTATTCCATTGCTTTTCAAATAATTCAACTAAAAAAAATTCTTAAAATAATTTATTGCAACAATATTGCGATGTTTTCAAATCAAATGCAAAAAAAAAAAAATAATAATAATATTCTACTTTTGTTACAAATAAAAAAATAACAATTGAACTTCAATTTTATTAGATCAATCAAATAAGCATTTAGTAATTACTTCCTTACTATGTTTCTTTTGTCTGCGGCAGAAATAGTAGACAATTGTAAAAGAAAAAAAAAGAAAAATATTTTCGAACAAAATCGTGTATTCTTCTCACAATTAAAGTTTTAAGTAGATGATTCA
This sequence comes from Parasteatoda tepidariorum, assembly GCF_982258835.1. Lineage (NCBI taxonomy): Eukaryota > Metazoa > Arthropoda > Arachnida > Araneae > Theridiidae > Parasteatoda > Parasteatoda tepidariorum. The sequence continues at coordinate 103,503,599 of NC_141758.1, forward strand.
ATGAATTACAGGTGAAATAAGAAGAAAAAGGTAAGAAAAAATAAAGGATAGGGTCAATGACCTCGAGTAACCTTCAAACCACGCCGGGTTTTGGATGTTTACAATTCTACCACTAGCATCACGGTCTGTAAAAGTGATTTCTCACACGGATAACTAGATCAAACATAAAATATTTTCAATGCGTTTTTGTTTGGAAGATTGTTTTGATTGAAGAAATAGTACGATTTTCCTTCAAAGGGGGTACGTATGTTCGAGGGGCATTTTTTTCGAAGTTTTGAGCAAATTCTGTTCTGTAAATTTAAGTACCTAATGTATAAAACTAATGGAGAATAAAGAATAATAAATATATAAATTCTATGCCGCATTTTAAACTTTTTTTTAAATTTTAAACAAAATTCGATTTGTTTATTTAATTTTTTTTATTGCCAACTACTTTTAAAAAATTTTAAAAATAGTTTATGTTTAGTATAATTCTGCAAAAAAAAATCTGACTTTATGAATATAAGCCTTAAATTATATTGCTTAATTTTTCATTTAATTGATTCATTTTTATTAAAAAGTTTATTCTGGAAAGCTGAGGCATTTTAAAAATTCAAATATCCATCGCTTTAATTAATATCAAATTAGATTCAAAATGCAACACTGAAATTAAATTTTAAAAAAAAAATATTGAGAGATTTAGGATTTAATTTACACATTGTCACAGTTTCGTATTTAAAAACTTTCGTGTTTCTTGTTTATACTTTTGTGTTTGGCGTTTTCTCCTCTGTTTTTAAAGGTTTCCAAAATCCCATATGTTTACCAATATTTTATGAAAATTTGTCAAAAATTAGCTAGGATATTTCAACAATTAATATTATTTTCGGATCATTATATTTTCTAATATTTATACTTGAGGAAAAATGAAATTCACATAAATAAATTAGATGACAATTAAAAAGATAAATAAAAAACCAAACAAATTATTATAAAATTTCGTAAAAATATTTGAGTAATATTAATAGATTAGCGTACGAAACCATAAAGTAAAATAAAGCATATTGCTTGCATATTCGTAATGTTATACATGGTTTATATGTATCAAAAAACATAGTATAATTATGGGAAAAATTAACCATATTTTCATTAGGCAAAGAAAGATTTTAGATAAAATAAGTTTTTAAAAAAAGAGCTTCAAAATTAATTTATATAGTGAAATATAATACAAGCATATTTAAATACATTAGTAAACACTTAGACAAAAATTTTAGAATGCATATAATTTGAAGGAAAATATGATACAAAATTCATCAAATATAATTTGTTATAAGTTTGCCCTTTCAACAAAGAAAAAAAAAAGAAGAAAAGAAAAGAAAAAAGTGCCCTATTTATGGTCAAAAAAGCTTTGCATAAGCTTTTGTCTGCATATTCATTTTCATGCACATAAAAATTTCACTCGTACGATGTTTGCAGTAAAAATTTATTTGAATCAATCTTCACTAAATGAATACTGAAATGATAATTAAAAAACAAGATTAAGTACGTGGAGAAAAAATTATTCTGGTAAAATTGCTTTATGGTAATGATTTTTCTAGTTTTTTGGTTAATTAAACCAAAATATACGGTATTTAAATCATTCAATTGGTAATTATTCCGTTCATGTGATAAAAGTTTACCAGAAGTTCTACTTTTAAAAATGTTAGTTCTTATTACCGCATATTTAGTAAAAATACAAAGCTGAAAACTAAATTTTATCGAATAAATATTTTTTTTTGCCATGCTTTAAAGCAGAGGTTCCCGAATGGTGTTCCCCGGAACCCTAGAGTTCCATGAAAGGGTTACAGAGGTTCCGAGAGTTTGGAATTTTTTTAACCAGTAATGATTTTCAAAACCTGTTATTAAATTTAAATCCGATTTAAAATTACTTAATTTCCCATTATTTATTAAATTAACCATATTTCCGCTCATATTAATTTCATACTCATATTAAACTCATATTTCATACTTATATTACTTTTATGTTTCTGCATACACTAAAATCAAATTAAGAACTCGACCAGATGCCTCTCCAGACCTATAATAAATTTAACTGTCTGACATAAAAGCCAATTTTAAGATTAATATAAATAAAACGATATAATGAAAAAATTTCCTTCTTCATTCATTATCAATAAATATTTTCAAAACAATTAATAAAATTTAGATTATTAAACACATTTAATACAATTTATAGCCCTTTATTAGTCAATGCATTCATAATTGTTGATGAAATTTATTAAGTCTCAGCGTTCCGCTAAAAAAAAAATAATTAAAAAAAAACCCGATCACTTAGGCTTCTACAGTCGAAAAAATTCGGGAACCACTGCTCAAAAAAGTTATCATAACAAAGTTACCAAAATTTAAAAAAATTTATCAAATATTATAATACCATATTTTATTGTAAATATTATCAAAATCATTACTGAATCTCTTCGGTAAAAATTACGTGCTCTTTGTTTTTCTCATAGACCTAGAAACACGGTAAATTTTACCTTAATCTGGTAGTTTTGACCATACTTTTTTTCACAGAGTACCAAACTATTCGTGTGATAATATAACTATGCTAATTTGTATAAAAATTAATAACGCAATAAAAATAATTAATGAACTTCAATGAAACGTTAACAAAATAATTTTTTCTTTCTTTTTTTTAAAATAAAGGTTAAATACCTCCAAATAATGCGTCTGTAATATTTTGTAAATATTAATTAATACTATTATGTTAACTTGCGTGAAAATAAATGATGTGAGAAAGTTAATTAAATGCTATGCAAATAAACTCATAGACAATCATTTATTTTTTTCCAAAAATATCTCCAGAGGTCATTGACCTCTACAAATAAACTTCATAATTTAATATAACCAAGTGTATCATTTTTAATAAATTGATTTTGTTTAAAAACCACACTTTAAAAAAAAATTACTACTTATCCAAATTCACTTATTAATTTTCAACGTTCAAATATATTTACGTTGTGCCAAAAATGTAAGCAAAAGTTCATCGACTTTTCAAAACTTGTCCATATACATCCGAAATCAAATTGCTATTTTCCTATCAATAACAGAACCTAATCTCGCAAATACTACTTTTCGCCAAATGCATAAGTTTTTTTATTATTATTATGTTGTTACATTAAGATAATAGTATCACCCCCGAGATAAATTGGGTGACTATTCATTGGTATTTTTATTATTAGTTGTTCGTAAAATAAAATAAAAAACAAAAAGAAAAGCGGAAGAAATAGAAAACACAACGGGTTACGGTTTCAAGGTCATTGACACTGCGTAGTGCTCTCACTGGTGTTTTCTGTTTTCTGAATACGTGTTTCCGTTTTGTAGTCGCGAATCCGTCAAGTTGCGATGTTTGGCGAGGCGGTAGTTTGGCGCTTAGTTTTAGGATTTTTCACCTTGTCATAATATTGTCATGATATTCAAGAGGTTGTTAACTTTTTAAAACGTGATTGGCATCAGGTTTTTTGTGCTCGCACCTTGTCGGGGGTGAAATATTTTTCAAGACAGGATTAAGAAGGCTTAAAGCTTTTAAACATCAATAAGGATTGAAGAAAAATTACATCGTTTCTAGAGAATTTTCAATGAATAATTAAATTATAATTAATCAGTATGCATTTACCAAATTTAATTAATATTAGCATGTTTTTTTTTAGAATAATTAGTGAAAGTAACATAATATAGTAATATCATAATATTTACTTAGCATTTTTTCGATTAAATCACCAAATAATATTGAAAAATGTCTCACTGAATAATCACATAAAATTATATATATACGTATCTCTGTTTGTAGTACGTAATTCTTCAGCTTGCGATATTAGGTGAGGAGGTAGTTTAAAGGTCACTTATACGATTTTTACCATATCATAATACTGTCATAATATACAAGAGGTTAACTTTTTAAAACGTGGCAAGGTCTGTTATAAGGAAGTAAAATTAGAAGTCAGGTTTACGAAGATTTTAATAATAAAAGATTATTAAAATTGGTAATATTACGAAAATTATTTTTCATTGAATAAATAGCTAAATGTTGTAATAATGGATTCCATTAAATGTTTGTAAAGTTAAATAATATATTAAACAATATCAATGATGCTGACAATTTTACCATTTACCTTCTTTTTTTTCTTTTGAATTATCATAATAAAATAAATCATAATAACATAATATCCGTAATAAAAATAATTTTCATTCTAAGCTTACAAGTTTAATATTATAAACCAATATTTTTAAAAATGTGAAATTTTCTTTTAATTTAATTGCTAAATAATGTTAAAAAAAAATCTTTGAATAATCACATAATGTTTTCACATAGCTCCGTTCGTAGTTCCTAAATTCATGTTGCAATCTTTCGCGAGGAGATAGTAATGCTCTGAACATAAAGTTCTCAACTTTTTATAATATCGTCGTGATTATTATTAATTATTTTAAAACTTGATTGGTACCAGGTTTGTTTCCTTGTCGAAAGTAAAATTTAATTATTTTTTGTATGACTATCTAAATATCAAAGAATATTAAAAATTCATATAATTATATTATATTAATAAAGAGGAATTTTATAGCATTCACAATTATGTATATAGTTTGATATTTATACAACATTTTTCAATTCACAAACATGACGATATTAAAAATTATTCATTGAATAATCATAATATTAATTCTATGTATACTTCATCTGCAATCGTGTATTTGTCAAATTGCAACGCTTGGTGATAAAATAGTTTTAAGACGAGTTTCATATTTCCCTCTGGTTACAATATTGTCATGATATACAATTCATAAACATTTTTATAATGTGATTAAGCATCAAATTTATTACTTGCATCGTGTCGGCAGAAAAATATTTTTCTTTGGAAAGACATGGTTGAAATTATTGATTGTATTACAATAGTACAAACACAATGTAAATAATCGATATGAATAAAATGAATTATATAATAAAATTTCTCCTCGAAAGTTTAATTACAAATATTTCACTAACTAAAGATGCAGTTTAATCATCTATTTTTTACAGAGTATTAAATATTTTTATAGAATAATTAAAAGATTATAAAAAAATTTTTACGAAGTTCAATATGTTATCTTGCATTTCTAACGATTTTATAAATGTGCTATGATATTAAACACTTTAATGATACATTTTTATGAAATCAGAATAGTTGTTGATCTTCTTCTTACGCGCACTATATAAAAACATATCGAAAAAAAAGGAGAAAAAAAAATTTTTTTTTTTTTGTATGCACTATGTTACATACGCGTATTTTTTTAATACCCTTTCATAAATACTCTTCAAATGAAAATAAATGTTTAAAAAAAATTACAATTATACAATGTATGCATAAAACAACTATCCGCGTTAATAATTTAAGATATTTGCTGCAATGAATATTAATTTTAAAGTTTGCTTGATATCCTTTTCTTCTTTTCAAAAATACAAACCGACATTACAACATAATTAGTAATATTTTTTACTGAGTTATTATTGAATACTTTACATTAAAATTGAAGTGTATAATAATAATAATTTAAGATATTTGCTGCTTTAATAATTTAAGATATTTGCTGCAATTACTATTAAGTTTGCTTGATATCCTTTTTTTTCTTTCAAAAATACAAACCAACATTACAACATAATTTGTAGTATTTTTTCCTCAGTTATTATTTAATTACTTTACATTAAAATTGAGGTGCTCTGCATTAAAATAATTATCTATTTACGTCGATTATTTGCTTTTGCTGTATAATTTTTCTTATTTATTTATCAAGTTTTATTTAAGGAGGTAGTATCTGTGTAAGCTACTTGTGTAAATGCTCAAGCTTTAGTAAAAGCAATCTAAACAAGTGAAGCAAGTAAACAATAAAAATAAAAAATAAAAACAAGCATTGGATAAATAAATAAAAAATTGTCGGTGTTAGCTTGTTGAGACGAAAGTCATTTTAAAACTATCTTATTTTCACACTTGATAAAGCATTTCTGTTACAGAATATATATCTATTCCGGATTGCCCCAAGGCACTACTTTTTTTATTTTCTCTTTTACTTTCCCACGCTTTTCACCTGTTTGGCATTCTTCTCGTTTGGCAAGAGTTCTAAATAAATGTTTGTATAAGTTCATTCGAATTTTTTTTTTTTTACAGAAAAATTATAAATAAAAAATTTTTTACGCATTTTACCAATATTTGAAAGCATGGATTGATTCAAATGGCAATATTTATGGTAATATAAACTATTGAATTACAACCTGTATATTACATTTATGCATACAAGTGTATGATGTTTCTAAACTAAAATTAATTCAATTAGTAAAACTTGAAAATGCTGTTAAAATAACTTGAACGCTTAACAAATGAAGAAAAAAATTACAGTTACTAATTTTAATAAGTATAAATTGGCATATATAGCACCACCAATTCAAACATATTACGCTTGTATATTGCACCTATGCATCCAATTGTATATTACACCTATGAATATGCTTGTATATCGCACCTATGCATATGCTATGCCTATGCACTTGTAAATTGCACTAAGCCAATACTAGTACATAACGTTATCTATCAAATTAAATGTGAGACTTATATTTTTATGGAAATAAAATTATTATTCGAAGTACAATTATTTACAATATATTTCTATTCGAAATTTACTGAAATGACATGATGAGCATACTTGGTAACACAAAAAGTAATGATTATAATCTATTAAAATTAATGTACAACTTTATGGAAACTATCTCTGATTCTGAACTGCTAAAAAAATTAATTTAATGATCTTCATATTTTTCATTGCCATATTAGGGTAAAATCAATATTAAATATTTAATATAAAAGGATATTTTTTCATACTAAGTAAAATACTGTAGAATTGTAGACTTACATACAAATTTTATGGGTTGAAATTTCGCTTTATTCCATTTAATAGTTTTTCTCTTTACTTTTCCTTAACGAGCATAAAAAATACAACTTTAATTAAAATCAGTTAAATTTAAAATTTCACAAATTGTTTTTAGATTAAGCTGTACTTATCTAACGTGTCGAAAAATTAAATGAAAAGCTTAAAAGTTTATTTTCTAAATTTAAGTATAGAAAAATTTAAAAGAACGACAATCTAAAAGGCGAGCAGTAATATAAGAATTAGTTTTAATAATTTAAAATTCATCAAGTGCAACTATTTAAATACGCTCTATACAAACATAATTGCGAAAAATTTTGATGGACAAACTGTTCGTGGATGTCAATTATAATTATGTTCGAAATGACTGCAGAAGCGCTGTCTCATACAAGAAAGAAGAAATTCTTGTAATTTACCGTATTATTAAAATAAATCCAACAAAACAAAAAAAAGAAACATTTATTTTAATTAAGAAAACTATAATATACAGTATTTAAACCGTTGATTTGAAAAATTTTCCGTTTATAATATCCTGATAGTTTTGACCACATTTGTTTTCTCAGTTTATGTACTGGCATCAGATTGAATTTTAAAACCATTAGGCCTACCCCATAAAAATTATTTATCCCATTATTATTAATAATAATATTCATTAAAATTATAATTAATTACTTCAAACAAGTTAAAATCTTAAATAAATTGATCAAGACAAATTATTAGTTTCTTTTTTAAATATTCTAAAAATTTTAATTTGAAATGAAAAAGATAATTTTAAAGCAACATATTGAATTTATTATAAGTCTCAATCATTAAAGAGTTATGTTGTCCGATTTTAAATATAATTCGATTTTAAAAATACGTGAAACGTTTAGTTAGAGTTATAAATATCATTTTAGTCAATGGCAAAAACACCGGACCTTCTTCAACAAAACCAATTTCAGAACTTATCAATGCGAACAGCTCAAAAACCGCATTAAGCACGCAATTTACGTAACTGAAATTTTTTTTTTTGACATTCCCTTCTTTCCAAATTATTGAAACAAAACATTCAGATCGAACGTTCGGCAAACGATTACCAAGGTCAATGAACTGAAGTGAGATGAGGAAGAAGGAAGAACAAACGTGAACTTGGCCTATTTTTCTTAATCAAGGGACTCACAAACACGTGCATACCAATGCCATGGACAAAAAACTCTTCTTTTTTTCCCATTCATTTGTGTGTAGTTATTTCCTCAAACAAATATTACTCCTCCGTTCCTTACCGGCATTTTTATTTACCTGGCTTTCTTGACCTTTAAAAAACGCGTTTTATCTGTTTGTTGTTCTTTTAAACGAGACTCGAGTCGTAAATCTACCGTATATCTAAATAAATAAATAAATTCTAAATTTATCTCGTTAAATGGTTTCGACTTTATGTAACAAAATTGTTTGGCGTAAAGTTAGAAGACATAACAAATTTTTTTTCTTTTCTTTCTCTGAATCAAAACAAATTGCTTTAGAAGTTTTTAGTTCTTAAAGCTGATATCTCTGCTCGTTTTAAAGTATTTAACAGGATTGCAACAAAAGACTTTAAAAAAAAAATTTTTTTAACTAATTTTATTGAATTTCCCTAATTTGTAAAACAGGTTGCATAAACTTTATCATTAATTTTAAATTAAGTAGCATTCCTTAACATAAAATATGTGTGCTATTTGAGTTGAAAATAAACAATTCTTTTTTTTTTTAAGAAAATTAATTATAAGATTATTACTTCTTTTCTTAAAATGTTCATTATTAGGCATCTCAAACATAAGTTTAATAAATTTTTCGCTAGATTTTCATAGATTTTTCTTATAACTGTACTTTTTATTCAGAAGGACGAAAGAAAAAAAAAGCAGTGTAAGATGATATAAAATTTTGCAACTACGATTTTAGAGAAATTTTCCGATTTTTTTTCCAATTTTTTCAGATTAAGAAAATTCCCAAATTTTGTCCTGTACAATGACCACCCTGTTTAATAAATATAAATAGATATGGGATTAAGTATAGGGATGTGAGAATAGAATAGAATTTCATAAAGTATAAGGATAGAATATATGCGAGGATAGACTTTGCAAAAAATGTCGGGACAATAAATGTTCATGTAAAATTTAGCAATACTTTAATATTAGGAGACAGTAAACTTGAAAAACGAAAAAGAAAAGATAATTTTTGAGTAAATGACTACATAAATAATGAAATTAATATTAAATATTAGTTATTTAGAATGCTTTTCGAAATCGTTTTTAATTTTTCAGTTTTTGTTTTCCAATGCAATAACACATAAAGGAATGAAAACATGTGTAACAATTTGACACCAATAATTCGTAAATTCTAAAATTTGTTTGTTTTAACACATCTTGCAGAAAATTACTCTTATTTTTAACATTATTTTTTATTAAATATGAATTTGCTTCTATTTAACAATAGATGCCAAAAGCCTAATCTATTTGTATTAAGTTTATATTTAATCATGACTTTTTAAATATGAATATATCTGAAGTATTCATATTCATTTATGTAAACATTTACATATGAAGTATTCATACATAATATACATGCACACGAAGCATTTATTTATAATATAAACATTAAGAAATACAGACCTTAGTGGCAAAATATGTAGAATAATAAAATATTATATTCAAATATACTTCAAAAAGGGTCATTCATTCCTTTTTGTATGTATTTTCGGAACTGGACTGAATATTTGGAAAGCTAATCACAACCTCTTTCTTATTTGCAGAAAAGTAGGCTAAATGCGAGTCTGTAATAAATATTTATTCTATATAATATAATGTGATATCTGTAATAAATATTTATTCTATATATTATAATGTGATATCTGTAATAAATATTTATTCTATATTGCTGAAATCCATGCCACTTTTATTAAGAAGTATGTCATTATGTAACACGACTTTCTTTTATTATCTGATATTTAACAGGGTAAGAATTATTAATATACTTGCAGTACACGTCATGGATGACTAACACACTATCTTTTATTCACAAAGTTAGTCATCCTCTCCTCGCTTTTCAAAGTTCACATTCATTCATTCATTTATTGTTCGAAGAGATCTTAAAAGTTTTTTTTTTTTTTTTTAATAAATTATTGATTTCTTTGTAATATGGGCAATTTTTTTTCTTCTAATTGAAAGACTTTTCTTTAAAATAAATAACTCAGTTTAAATTAAGAAATCAAAAGAGAAATAATTTAGAAATTACGTATCCAGAATTAGTAGTTATTAATTTTTTAATAACAAAGTTATTTTGACTGAACGAGTTTTAAATAATGAATTAAAATTTGTCATTTAAATTCATATTATCAAAATATGTTTTCTATTTTATTAGCTTTTAGGGTACATTTTAAGAGCTATACTCAACTTTGTTATTCTGTTTTTTGCGTTGCTAACTAGACTGAATATTTCAAATGCTCATGAATTCTGTTGTTTATAATAACATAATCCGTGCATAGTTCGTTCACCAGAAGTTGGCACATGGCTCCACCTCCACGGACGAAGAGTTCAATTCAGAGCGGGAGTAAGAGGCGAAACATCTCCGCGCTTGAAATTAAGACAACCCTTAATGCGCGCCAAACTCAAACAGCGAGTTCTTGTTCAGTCACTTAATTCGCTTTGTCATCTACTATTAGACTTTTCGTTACCCTAGCTAATTAAATATATTTCGGCAAAACGACTCAAAAAGGACAAACTATTCACTCGAAAGAGAGAAATATCATCAAATTTATGAAATATTTAATCTAAAGCAAATGCACATAAAGATTGTGAAATAAATATTTTTGTCATACGATCGCCAAATCGAAACTTTGTTTAGGAGATTGTCCACGTTCTTCTCCCAATTATACCGAAATAGTATCGTCGGATACCACGTGATGAAGGGAGAGCCAAGTGCCAACTCCCGATGAACGAACTATATATGTAATGCCTTAAAAGAGTGCCCAATGACTGTTAGACAGTGTTTAATACGATCTCAATTTAATTAGTAATTATTTAAAGTAGTATTAGTATTCTTTAAATAAATTGAACTAAAGTCGACTAAGTAATACTGTCATACTGTCACCATGAAAGAATTATGCAAATTAAACCAAACTTACTGATAAAGTAAAGTGAATTAACGCATGTAAATGATTTGAATCGCTAAGTGATTGCGTGTGTACCACTATTGCTCATGATTATTTGCATCTCTATATATGGAATAAATATCATCAATTTTAGACGATTCTTTCAGGGTTTTACAATTTTCATGAACATTGGTGAATGAATAATCTACAGTAAACTGAACTAAAGTCAGTTTAAGTAACTAAAGTCCTTGCTATAATATTTTATTGATATTATACTATCTCATTAACAATAAAGTATTATTGTAACAAGGTTCTTTTTAATAAATTTTACCAATTTTGTTCTTTATAACTATTCCAGTTACAATGGTTAACAGTTAAAGATTATTTATTACAAATAATTTTTTCAGTTCAGGTGTCTATGTGTGTGTGTTTTTTTAAGGATTTTAGTTAGGGATTTTAACTTTTAAAAACATTTTAAATTATTAGGATAAATAAATCAATATAACTCAATAAAGAAATTATCACTCAACATCAACAATAGGTTTTAGTAGAGCCGTGGTGGCTCAGGGGATAGAACGTTCGCCTTCCAATTAAGTAACCCTGGTTCGAATACCAGCGATGGCTGGTCGATACGAATCCCACACCCCGCTCGCATCGACCACAGTGCTGTCTTAAAAATATCCTCAATGGTAGACGGATCATGAGTTAAAGTCCCTTTGCCGTCAGACTAACCGTGGGACATTTTCGTGGTTTTCCTGTTCACGTAACGCAAATGGGAATTAGTTCCATCAAAATCCACAAAGCTAATTTCTCCCTATTCATGATCCAGAAGTTCCCTTGTCTTCTGGATTGGGTTCAAAATTACAAGACTACAGAGTTGAACATTAGTAGTCATAAACCCGAAATTGGGTTGGCTGTTCAACAACGGTTATAAAATGAAATACGTTTTTGTAATTAAGGCTCAATTTTTAATACTATGATACTTCTTTTAGATGGATTAAACATGAACTTTTCTACAATTTCAACAAATGGTAAGATAATTTTTTTTAACTTTTTATGTAGATTATTTATCAGCCGAGTACACAATACTAAATGTAAGACGCTTATAGTAAAAGAAGAATCTCGTTTCGCGAACTCTTTTTAACTCAATTTCAAAACTTCATTTCGAGGCGGGCGTGGCACAAATAAATAAATCTACCTTTTATATCCCTTTGAAAACGTACATAGCAAACATTTGAAACCCAAACTACTACATAAATTTAATCAATAGCCTTAACAATAAAAAAGTAATAAAACCTGTAATAAAAGGTTCGGAAATTACTTTTAACTGTTAAAAAAAAAAAAGTCTCTTTTCTTCCCTGAAGATTGGATGTAAGAAACTGAATCTCCATTAATTATAGCGTAAAAAGGAAACGATTCTAGAATGATAATAAATGATCGTTTACTGATATGAATCAAGTGAACAGGTGACAAATTAACTCTTTTAAACTTGTTTAATTCGTTATCAGCGTTTTGATACTTTATGTATTGACTTTCAATTGTTCAGGGCAGGTTATTGAGTTTTACAAGGAGAAAATATAATTATTGTTTGCGATCGTATATATCACACACTGCGTTAGGATGTAATTAGATGTTGTGTTAAATTATAAAGTTTCTATTATTTTCTTCCTTTTTAAAAAATAATGTGAAATACCTTTATGGCGGAACAAACAATTTTTTTACACTTTAAATTGAGATCTTTTAAAACTTTAACAAGCTCTATAGCTAAATATAACTACTTTATTTAAGATTTGTTTGAATTTTAAATGATTCTCGTTTATTCTAAACACACTATTATTTCGAATTGATTCTCATTATTTTTTAAACTGACATTTACTTAAATTTTAAGGCTTTCTCGCGGATTTAACTTTTACTTCGCATAGCTTATCTTTTTCAAGGTGATATTTTAGGAATAACCACAATTTATAAATATCAATAATGAATTAATCAATAAACTATTTGATTAATATAGTTGCATAACAAACTCTATTTTAGCATATGCTTGTATTTTTAACTTTTATTATAGTATAGTTCTGTATAGTGTTGCTTTCATGAGAACTCCTCCAGACATCAGTCTCGCGTCGTGGCGAGTACTATGGTTACGAGGAAAACTGACTTCGAATAGAAGTGAGTGGCGAATATAGTTTGTCTAAAATAAGAACTTCCCTAGCCATTCGCCTGGACCCTTGGATGTGACTATGGTAACGAGGTATAACTATTTCAAGTAGGGGTGTGGGGTCATTGTTTAGGACAGGTTTTGCCTTGAATAGGCGAGAGAAAGGGAATATTTTTCTTCGGTCTATTTTGTTAGACTTAGAGTGAAGAAAAGCTACCCTCCCTGAAATGCGATATTCTTGTTTCCATAGCAGCAGACGGCATCAAACTTTGTGGCGGGGGGAGTTCTTGATGTAGACAAACTATAGTTTTTGCCTTAATCTTGGCATGGATCGGTGAGAGTAAACCAATCGACACCTTCATTCTTCCATTTCAGCCCCATTAGACACGTACTCACGCTTGTTACTATAGCAGCAGACAGCCCATGACTTTTAGTTTGAAGGAGTTCTTCTCAAAGCCCAACAGTAAATAATATGTAACATATTAAATACGATATAAATATAACTCTGAAATAACGTAACTGAAAATTTTCAGTAAGGTTTTTATTTTCATTTTAAAGCTGATAGCAACTTTTTTTTCTTTCCATTTAATTCTCGGATTTAAAAAGTTAATTCTATATAATTTTGAACACGATTAGATGAAAACAATTATAAAATATATACTAACGTATAGTAAAATCATACCACGATTTGTTTAAGCTCTTTCAAAACGAAACAATTTATGCCTACAGTTGTAATTCAATTGTTATTTTATGATAATTGGCAGAATCATCCTGGGAAAAATTAAAAGTTGGCAGATATAAAATAATGACGAAAAATTTATGAACATTTATTTAATTAAAAAAAAACACTTTTAAATAAATAAATAAAAAATAATTTCTAAGATTTGTTTTTGATTTTGCATTTAAAACAGGAACAAGAAAATTTACTTGCTCTCAATAATGAAGATTAAAAGCTACAGAAAAAGCAAAAACTTTTAAACGATATTTTTTTTCAAAATTATATCCTATTATGCAAAATAATTTGTTTTTTAAATGTCTGCATACAGCATTGCGATTTACTTATTAAATATAACTTCTTAAGAATAATTTAATATATATTAATGTATTAGTTTACACTATATAATTAGATAAATACAGTATAAATATTAGTGCAAAAAGTACAAAAACAACTTTAAAATATTAAATTCTATATTAGAATTTAAAGTAGTTCAAACCTAATTTGAAGCTAATTTTAAGACAGTTGTTAATAAAATAGCAAAAGTTAATATAGTATAATATAGCAGAATAAAACCAATATATTTACATTTATAAAAAATATGCTATATTTTATATAGATCTATTATAGTCGTACTAAAATTATTACATAATTTATAAAAAATAAAAGAAAATGTTACGCACTAAATACTACATGCAATTAAAGTATGGAATTAACTTAAGAAAAAGGCTTAAAAAGTTTTTTTTAACATCACATACATATTTCGTGTTTAAAATTGAGTATTATATAATTTATCACATTACAATGCTAATGAAGTAAAAAATATTGCATTGATACAATAATTTGGATTATTATTTCTGCATTATGAATTCCTTTGTATAATAGATTTTCTGCATTATGAATGTTCTGTGTCAGCACTAAATAATATGCATTGCTCAGAACATTTTATAGAATAATCCACTATACTCAAACATTTTGCAGTAACATTACTATAAAGAATTTAACGTGTGATTTATACAAAGCATAGGGCGAAATTTACTATGAAAAGAAGAGATATAATGAAACCTATCTTTTTAAGTATTCAAAAAGTAAATCGGAAATGTTAATATTATCGTTTTCAAGTTTTAATCTAGTTTAGCATTCCAAACGATTTTTTAGGTCGTTGGAAAAACCGCTTTCTCCAACAACCTGTGACAATGAGGCCATAAACTCGAAAATCAGAACTGTGTTTGACACCTGTACCTGACAGTAATTATAATTCATTTTTAACAACCAAAGTTCTTTTTTTTAATATATCATTATTTTTCTCTGATCTAATTCATTTTCATTTCACTTTCATGAGCTTCATGCATTATTTAACGGAAACCGGGACTCGCCACCATTTTACAACTAAACTCGCGTACTTAATCGCATTTTGTATGCAACTTGGAAACTTGATTATACATATGCATTTTGCTCATAGGGCTGTTCTTAAGTTTTTATGGAAAAAAAATAACAGTGCTGGATTCTTAGAATCAAAGAAAATCATTTGTATATGATTAATCAAACCTACAAATTTCCATTTTCCACTATTGCAAAGAGTGCATTGCTACTCGCAAATCAAAATTATTCTTTTTTATTTATTTAGTTTTTGGGCTAAAAAATTTAAACAAATTTTTTGTCTTCTTAATTTTTGGTTAGAGGTATACATTATTGAAGAGGGAAAAATTGCCAAGATTCGCAAAAACTTTGCCAATTATACGATTACGAATACAATTTTAAACATAGATGCCTAAATAAAATAAATTTTAAACGATTTCTTGTGAGAGCTCTAGTAGATAAAAGCAAATAAAATTTAAATCCTGAAAAAAAACTAGTTAAACGCAGATTATTGCGGGATTTTTAAAATTCATTATTTAAAAAAATAACATTTTTATTCTAATTTTTGATTTAATTTAATTTGTTTTAATATTTTAAAATGCAAAATTTAAAATTTCTAACTAAGGAGAAGAGTCTTAAAAGTTTTTTTAACAGCTAGCAGTGCTCTTTGCCTGCGAAATTGGTGAGATATTCTAAGTAAAAACAAAACACTTATTACGTTTTCGATAGTATATAACTTAAAAATTATTTTTAAATAGAAAAATAATAAATTTTTTTCCTAAACTAAAGAAACTTTCCGTAGTGTTCTGAATGTGTTTTTGGCTGATCTGTTTCAGCCAGAAACACAATCAGCCAATTTCAGCCACTATATTGAACACTTATATTCAATATATGACTCATTTCCTATTCAATAATATATTTATTATAAATAATAAATTATTGAAGCACATATCCAATAACCAAATGATTAAACAAATTTTCAATCATATTTCACATTTTAAACAATATATTGGATAAATTATAAAATTTATATCTAAGTTATTAAACATTGTTTTAAACAATGTATTATATTTTAAGCAATTTAAATTATCGACATTCTTCCTTTTCCATAGCCAAGTGATTTCCATTTGTTTCAAACAATGCAACATATTTAAATTAATATATTTGATGAATTTTTAACAGTCATCTCAGAGAGCCAAATGTCCATATATCTTAAATAATAAATTATTTAAAATATCATATTTTAAATTTATAAATTATGGACATTCCCTTCTGACAGCCAAGTGTATTACATTTGAAGTAAAACATGTGATAAATTATGGACATTTATGTTCAATTATTAAATGATTAAAAAAAATTTATTGAGAAGTATCTTAATTAATAGATTTTGTTCAATTCCGGACACCCATTTCAAATAACCAAATGCTTAAACGTTTCCAGTTTCCAATAATGCATTTAAATTGCATTTCAAATAATCGATTTGATAAATTATAAACATTTATTTCCTTTAAAGAATTATGAAATTTTATTCTAGAATGTCTCATTTTAAAAATTATAGGTTTAGATCATAGTTTTAGTAATATATTTACTAAACTATGATAATTTGATAAATTCTGAACACTCATTTCTGTTAGCCAAATGTTTGAACTTTTTTTCTACTATGACATTTGAATTGAAAAATTTGATAAATTATAGGCTTTTGATTTCATTAACTAAATTATTTTAAAAAAATGATAAAGTAATAGTTTAAATCAGTGGTTCAAATGGCGTTTCACGGAGCTTAAAGGTTCCAAGGAAGAGTTAAAGGGGTTCCGAGAATTAGGACATTTGTTTTAATCCTTTAACCTTTGAAACATTTTATTATAATTCGATCCAATCAATAATCCGTTTTTTATTCCATATTTCCGTTGCCCTTATGGAAATATTTAAAGTAAAATGCCATTTTATTTTCAATAAATAAAATTTTTCTTATAACAATATATTGTATAAATTATGAAAAGATCATGCATTTATAAAACTTTCATTAATAATTCCCATCGCGTTTTTCAAAGAAAAATATTACCAAATTTGTTAATAAAGAAATATGTTTCCTTATGACGATTTTCAACGTTTACAGCAGTTGATTTTAGTTTTTATTTAAAAGAAAACCATACTTCTGCTTATTTATTAATTTTTAGGAACAAGCATACATAACACTTAAAAAGAATTTATAACTAAACTAGATACAGCTCCATGACTTCGAATTTAACAGTCAGACATAAAAAAAATAGCTAAAGATTATTAATAATAAAACAATATTAAAAAAGATCACTCTTCTTAAGTTTTTTTTTTTTAAAATAAAGTCTCTTTATTGGTAAATATGTTCGCAGTTGTCTTTATTATCAACGAAATTGAGGATCAGCCGAAAGAACAATATATTTGATAAAATATTGATTAATAAAAATCATAAAAATATTGATTGATTAGAGCAATAAATTTGATAAAAAAAAAACTCTCCTTCGATAATCAAATAGTTATTTCCAACATTGTAATGTATTTTAAATAAATAGATTTGATAAATTACAGACACTTAATCTCCGATAACTAAAAGATTAAACAATAGCTAACTTATTGCTCAGATATGAAGTGAAATTAGAGAGCGCAGACGATAAAAAAGAGGCGATTAATTTCCGGAAACCAGATGGGTAGTATTGAACCTGCAATCGTCATGAACAAGAAAGTGAACTGCTTCCTATTGAGGCATGAACACGAGAAGAATAGAAAAGAAAAAATGATAAGAAAAGGAGTAAAAAAAGGGAAAGATTCGCGATACGTATTCAAATCGAAAACTTCATTGGAACTTTCATTTCTGTGTTGTTGCCATCTTTTTTTCTTTCTTTTCCCTATCGTTTTCACGGCCGCGTCGAAAGTGCGAGGTCAATGACCTTGAAATCCAAACAATCATCTCTCCCTCCGTTGCTGCGTCTCGCTTCTGTGGCTTTCGATGCGACAAAGGAATGCCTGTAAAGATGACGCGGCACCTGAATTGTTCAAACCGCTTAACGAAAAAAGAATTTAAGAGAACGATTTAGGAAATTCTTCCGTTTTAATCAAGTACGAAGAGTATTAGTTCGTAAAGGGATGGCAGAACGTAAATAAACCGAACTATTTGCAGAATATTTACGATTTACTGCTTTTAATCTGTGTAATAAAAAAAAAACTTGAATATAAAAAAAGGATTAAACAAACAATTACGATACATCAGTATACATTTTTTTTTTTTTTTTTTTTTGCATAACACAAAAAAAAACTTTTTTACTGGAAAAATGATGTTTAAATTTTTCATGAACATTTAGTTGAACTCGTATATTACGAGCTCTGACTATCAATATAATTTTAAATATAAAAATTTCAAATATTATTTTTTTAATTAATCAATTTCATTCACTCTAATTAGAATTAAATCATATAAACACATAAAAATTTTATAAAATTAGCAATTTTTAATTTAAGAGTCTATTGCCAATATTTTCGCATGTACGCTCTAAGTTTTGCTTCAACTAAAATTTAATCACATTAAATATAACTGCGAATTGTGATCTCTATAATTATATTTTACAAACTTAACATGTGCTTTTTTAAATATTACTTAAAGTACTTATTTCATAACATAATTTTATCGGAACGAATATTTTTGGCCATGATTTCTTACCCAAACCAATAAAATTGGTAATTAGAAAATAATGGAACTATATTTGAAAAAGAATTTAGAAAGTTGTAAAATAATCTTTTACACCCAGCGCGCCTAATAAAACATTTTTTTTTAATTTTTTTTTTTTTAATGGCGGGCACTGAGTCTATTTCCCATTGGCCTCAGAATTGCTACTCTCTTATCGCTAGCCAGTGGGCACCTGTGGCTAAGATACGGCAGTGGAGTAGCGTCATCCACGTCATACAACCACAAACCTGTTGCCTAATAAAATAAGGTTTAAAAAAAAAAAACTTTACATTTAACAATTTTTAAAATAAGTAAATTCTTATACACCAAGCGTCCAAAATATGTTAAATTATCGTACAATTGAAGTAGAATACAAATGTAACTTAAAAAAATTGCTATACTCTACTCAAACTCATCGATACCTTAAGCCACAGTGTTTCCTAATTTGTAAAAAAGAAAAAAAAATTAAGTAAATTTTATTTTTTAAAACCTTGCCAAACACGTGTTTTTTTTCTTGGATGCATTAATTTACATTAGCAAAACTAAGCCACATTTTTATATAATTTAAATCCTTTAACACCAAGCCTGTACTTGATGCTCAAGTTACCACGTCAAGTATCCGAGTAAACGAAGCAAGTTAAACATTATGACACAACCTTAAAGTTAAAAATTAACATTAAGTTAAAGCTTAAGGTTAAACATTATGACATAACCTTGGAATTCGCCAAGCCAAATCGATTTTTAAATGTAATTTGAACAAACATCAATTCGTTAAAATAAGAGCTATAAGAGTTTTCTACAATTGTTGCTAAGTACAGACCGACCTGGTTAACCTATTCATATTTAGAAATAAATGGTGATGAAATGCTTAACGCCAAAGTATCTAAATAAGATGCGTAACGTTAAACCTTACAATGTAACGTTAAAATTTGAAAAACTTAGTCATTTTTTTTAAATACAAATTAAATCAATTTTTACTCAAATTCTCAAGACAAGAGTCATTGTAAAACAAGAGGACAGGAAAGTTCGTTACAGTCAATTATTATGAAACACAGAAGTGGTTTTCGTATCCATATTTGCATATGTACAAGACAGGAGCTTTAAGTTAAACATTTCGACATAACCTTGTAATTTGCAAAATTAAGTCAAATGTAAGTTGAACCAATTCTGTTGAATAAGGGTATTTTGACCACAAGAGTTCATGAGAGTTCATTACAGCAATTGTTATGAAATACTGATGTGTGGTTGTCCTGCTCATATTTGGCTTTCGCAATGCCACCAAAACGTACTTCAACGCTCAGAATTTTAAAATAATGACATAACCATGTTCAATCTATCTTCACGGAGCAATGAACTTCAATGACAAGATAAAAAAAGTTTTTCAACAAAAATTTCCAACTCTCGAAGGTAAAAAATTCCATGAACCTTCCAAAACTACCAGTCGACCTTGATACATCAACTACCCCCAAATCATTCTTGGGGCCTCTTAGCACCCCTAAAGAAAGCCTCATTTGTAATAAAAATAATAGAAAGAAGAAAGATTTCGAGGCAACTTTCGAACTGTTGCCACGCACTTGTTGGATAAAAAAGTAATACTAAGATTAAAGGGGGGAAAAAAGATTATAACTTTCCTTTAGCTTCCCCTATGGTGTGCACACTCGTCTGCGGATCAAAAGCGGTAGTGGTGGGGAAGGAGGGGAATGAATGGATAAATGAGGAGAAGAAAAAAATTCTCGGAGAGGAATACCATCAAAAACAAGATTCGTCTCTGAGTTCAATGACCTCGGTGAGCACACCATCCCAGGCAACAAGTGCGGAGGGGTGTTTTTGCATTCGAATGGACACCCACCCTGTATAGTGTAAAATGAGACATTGTGATACATGATTGGAAAGTTCTGAACGCGTTAAGAAAACGATTTCTTTTCTGCGTTTTAAAAAAAAATGGATTATATTTTAAAGAATAGTTTGGTTTTTTTTTGGCACTTTTTTAAATCAAAACTAGTTTCAAATTATTTTTTATTGGGTTGTTGAAATCTTCATCATTACATAAAATATTTTCCAAATTAGGATAAAAATAATGGATAACATCAAAAACTTAAACACGTTTAGGAAAAAAAATTTTTTTTAACCCGACCCTAAACGCGTTTATAAAACGATTTTTTCTTTTTTTCTTTTTTGTGTCTATTGCCAGTTTTCATTAGATCATTGAATGGAAATCAATTTTAAAAATAATTTTTATCGCATGACTTGCAATTATTTTTATCAACTTGCATGCAATAATTTTTTTTAATGTATAATTGAAATTTCGATTGTTAACTAGAGTAATTTACGAACATTTCGGAAGATCCAAACGAGTTTAAACAACGAAATTTCTAATTTTACATAGTTTTTTCCTGTCAGAATAAAAAAACTGAAAAAATAACTTTAAAGCTGTTTATCATCTATTTTTTATCAAAACTAATTGTAATTATTTTTTTAATGCATAACTGAAAATTTTATTATAAACTCAAGCAATTACCAAACTGAGAATTTTGTTATTTCCAGAATTGTTTTTACCCGTGATATGATTAGAACATCTGATTGCATTTAGATTTTATTTTTTGGAAGGTTCATTCAAATTTTTCTTTAGAAGAAGAGCAACAAAATTATTTTAAGAATAATTTAAAAATCACAAACATTTTATCAAAACTTTTTGATACAAAAATTAGTTTAACTTTTCAATGGATAATAGAAATTTTAATTATTCATCAGAACAGTTTCCAAATTAAAAATTTTAATATTTTTTATTATTCTTTTTTTCTCACTTAATAGAATTGGAAGATCTAAACACGTTCCGAGAGAGTTTTTTCTCAGTTTCATTTATATATATTTATTTTTTTTAAAAAGAACATACAAAATGGTTGTTAGAATAGTTTAAACCACACTCATTTCATCACATTTTTTAAATCAAAACCAAGATATAATTAATGTTAAAACATAATTAAAATTTCGATTATAAATTATAGTACTATTTGCCAAATTAGAAACTCGAATAAAATCACAGTTAAAGACATTTTTTCCCAGTTTTCATCATATTTTTATTAGATTTACAAAAATTAAGAATTTTAATATTTTCCTTCACTTTTTTCTCCAAAAAAAATATAATTTTTAACTGTTTTTAAATGCATAGTTGAAATTTTGATTACTAACCATACTAATTTCAAGTTAGATATTTTGATTTAATTTTTCATTATTTTACGTCTAATGATTTAGCAATAGTTAACTTTACAATCGGATTAAAATTTTCAAATTTTTCATCCTAAGTATATGCAAATTTTAAATTTTATAGTTTAAATTTTTGTGATATTCACATGTTCTATAGGTTTTTAATGGTTATATTTCTTTGAAATTAAAGTAGTCCATAACAGAATTATATAAAATACTTAAAATGCGAATTATTAAACAAATGTTAAGGTTTGATTGAACTAAAAAAAACCCCATTTAAATAGACATAATTAAATAAACATTTTCTGAGCTTTAACAAAAAAGAGTTTTGTGTCTAAGTCTGTGTGACAACTAAGTCTAGACCTTTGAAATTAAATTATATGATACAAATCAATAATTATCAATTTCTACTATAGTTAAAATGTACTTGTGGAAAAATTATTCAATACATAAGTATTAATAACTACTATATTTACTTCATAAATTAAAAGATTACTTGGTTATTTACACTTTAGAAAAAAATTCTTCTTCGAATGAGTTGGAATTTTAATGAACACCAAAATGCGAAACAATTTAATAGCTTTGCGCAGACTTAGTGTGTTTTCTCAAAACAAAATTTTCATACATTGAATTTCAGAAGAATGAATGAAAATTCGTTAATTATATCTGGATAGAAAAATTTGCACAAATATAATTAAGCTAAATACAAATAAGATTTATGTTGCCTTATAAAATTATTTTCTTTAAAACTAAAATAAATCATTCAAGTTTATAGAAATTCACTTTTTTATATTTCTGAAATGTGAACCATTCAATGACACCAAATAACGCTCCTTAATTCTTATCATCGAAAAAAAAAGTCGTGTTTTATTTCTAAAGATTGTTTAACTAGAAACAATCTAATGATAAATAATATGTACTTCAAATTTTAAAAAAAAGATGCGTTTGAAAGAAATATCATTAGAACGAATATTTGAAAAATTGTAAAAAAAAAAAAATATTAAAAAAAACTAAAAAGCACAGTAAAATTTTTTAAAAGAAACTTCAGCTTTAATTCAGAACAAAAATCTTTTTAATTATCCCAAGAACTTTTTTAATTTAAATTTATTCAAACCTGAAAGGTAATTTTTTTTATTTTATCTCTTTCATTTTTAAAACTGTCTTTTTTTATAAAAAAAACTTATATTTTAAATGTTAATATTTTTATTTACTTGTTGAAACTTGTCTAAACACTTGTTGAAACTTGTTGAAACTTGTGAAACTTGTCTCTTGCTCTTTAATTAGAATAAATTTACATTCATATACCATTAACTGTACATTTTGTTGCACAAATAAAAATTAATTTTCAATTTACTAGATCACATCTACGTTATTTTAAACTAGGCTTAAAAAACACCTAATCCTTTTAACAATAACGCAGTTATGTTAGTCAATATTTTTTTTTAACATCTTTTCAATACAATTCCTTTAAAAGAAATTTAAAATGTTTTATTTTACAAAATTTAAATTATTTTTTTTTACAGGTGAACCTTTTCAAAAGTTATGTTAAAATACAACCTTTTTTTAAAATTAACTAAATTTTTATGGGGAAAATCAAAAATAATCTCCGTTGAATATTAAGAAAGCTATTCTAAGAAAGCACTTTGGAAACCATATTAATTTCATTAGTTTCATCAGCATTGAAAAAAAAAAAAACTTGAACGGAAATAGCCGATTCAACATTCACCAATAAATAACCAATATTCACCAAATAAAAATAGTACTGACTTGATATAATCCAAGAAAAAATGACTTAAAATTATTTATTAAAAAAAAAATTTAAATGAGTAAGGAAATAAGTCATGTTATACCAAAAACCACTTTCATATTATTAACAAAGTATAGCGAAATTCACTGTTTTAAATATGCAACACTTAAAGGAATTAGTCAGTACGGTTTTACTGTAATCAGCAACTACCATTAACATGCATTTTTAAATTACGATCTAATTTAATTAACTCAACTAATTTAATTTTGAGAATTAACTCCAAAACACGTGATATACCAAAATATCGAATTTCATAAATAATATGTCAATATTCACCTAATACTGTATACACTGACTCAGATAAGGTATATTTAAGACTGATAATAACTTACCAGATGAAGAACTTGAAGATTTAGATGGTGAATATCCTTTCTGCGCCACATATTTACGTTGAGGGGTTGTTGAACTCTCAACTCCTTTTTGTTCATAGAGAAGTGTTATGCCTGGATAAGAGTGTCCACTACTGTTAGGGGAAAATGGTGGGGGACTACGTCCCATCAAGTCCGGTGATCCACTGGTCACCACTGGCGATGTGATATAACTCATATCGTCCCCACTACTAACAACTGCTGCAGGCCGAATATTAGTCACCACCGGTTCGTAGTTATAGTCCTTTTTTATATTGTGATGGAAGGTACTGACCGGCTCGGCCATTGGAGCAAGAGGATCAAAAAATGTCTTTTTGTCGTCAAACAGTCCGATACCAAAATCTGTTGAAGAGGCTGGGTCAAAGCCCAAGTCCGCCATTTGATCATCATGGGGGTGGCCCAGGGGGCTGACCACAGTCGAAGTCACTGAAGATGTGAAATCTTCCGCAGACCCACATTCTTCCACTTTAATAAAAACGTCCATATCAATGTATAGTTTGTCCTATGTCAAGAATTTTTTACGGAGTGTTTGAAACCTCCAGCAATCACCGATGGTGCGACATAGCGATTAGGGGTGTTAGATAATACAGGTGGAACAAACAACATTCATGAATTTCTTTCCTCTACCGCTTTCAAGTAAAACTTGTACTAAAATATTTCAAATCCAAGCTTAAAATATCACAATGTTCGGTTTAAGAATAAGGCACTTTCAAAGTCTAGTTCTAGAAACAGTCAACAATTGTGTAAAAGGGAATGCTTAAAAGTTGTTACAAAAAATTTTTTTCTAAGAGGAATGATCGATTCAGTAAAAGAAAAATTTTCAAAAATAATTCTTGTAAAAATATAAATTTCTATCAAACTTGAATCACTTAAAAGTTCTAAAAATAATCTTACCCAGACTATTGAACTCTGTGTACACGTTGCAGGTACTCGAAAACTGCACAGATTTTGTAGTGTTCTGATGATAATTGGACAGCGTACGCAAAATTAATTTTCATTACCTTGAAATATAGATGAAGGCACAGTCTCTGATTTACTGCCAACTATTCAAGTTCATTCGCTTCAAATCAGTTCTGGAGTTAAACTCCAGCTATGGGGGACCCGGGGTCATTGACCTCAGAAAGCGATTACAGATTCCAAAATAAGAAATGCAATATCTTGAAGACGACATGCAGAACACTTCAAAAACCAAAAATTACTTTCTCCGGAAAAAAATATTGAAGGACAAGCAGACAAAAAGATATCCAGGAAACGATCTTCTCGCCGTAGTCTTGACCATCAAAAAACGCACCGACCATCAAACAACAAGAGCGCGGAAACGCCGATCCCCGCACGGGACGTTTTGGAATACGAGAGGAAAGTTTGGGGGCAACTTTCTCTGTTGAGAACCAACCGGCAAGTGTCGATTCCGATCCTGTTTACCTGGTAGGTCAACGAACCAGGTAGAACCAGCGCGGAGCGAACCTGTCCTACCCTCCTTCAGGTGTGTGTAGAGAACTTACACCATGACCAAAAACCGGTGGCTTTCCACCAGAGTTGTTGGACCACTTCTATCTCTCCATCCCAACTAGTTTTCGGATTTGCTGAAGAAGTACCGTTAGAAGTTAATGCGTCAGCTTACTCAAATGCTTATTACCATCCAAACAGATCATCATACTTTCTTCTTCTTTTTTCACGCTTTCTTCGTCTTCTTGTTTGTTGTTATTAGCTCTTCGGAGTCTGCATCTTCTTCAGGTTCAGGTTTTTATTTTGTTACGCATCTTCCCCTCTTTTTCTTCTTCCCCCCTTCTCCTAAATTCCCTTCTGGTGGGTGTTTAAAATAATAAAGGAGATGGTTCGGGATTTTTATCGTCGAACAAGGATAAACAGTGTGGTGGCGGATGGAATTTTTCAAGCGATCACATCTTCCAGGGATAAGAAAAAATAATTTCAAGGTTCGTCGGATATTACGGAAGTGATTACTTGCATATTTCCCGTTTTCATCTAATTTCAATGTCGCTTGACGCAAAGAAATTAACGATTGCGATTAATGTCATGCATGACATTTGAAAGATTCGCAAAGTTTTGTCTTCAATTATATTTGCTACATGCAATGCGACCACCCGCGTACTTAGGTCTTCATTCGTTACAACTCTAATAACGATGATGAATAAAATCATTCATTTGAAGCTTCTCTTACACGTTCCCAACTAAGAAAACATGATAACAGATTATATCTCACTGTTAATTTGACGATAGCAGTTTTACCCATCTATTCTAGTTTATTCTATTAACAAATCCATACAGTTGTACAGTATTACAGACAGTATTTTACAGAAAACTGAATAGATAATAAAGGTCTGAAGCCATTTCACGTTTCATCCCGCGCGGCCACAAACACATGTGTTGGGTAAATTCTGCAGAGCACCAACATTGTTCAGTAATTTCTGTGCTGTGCTGAACATAAGAACGTGAACTTGCAGGATGCTAATTATTTGTGTTACAATTAGCTATTAGTTTTGCGAAAGTTTTTACGCATCGGCAATTTTACACAGTTCACTAATCCATATAGTTCAAATATGAATAAACATCATAGATAATTGAGACATTTAGCACTTTTACGCAAAATACAGCTTTACACTTCTCACAAATCCATGCAAATTTAAATACAATCTAACTTGGTCGATAATTAAAAGATTTAGCGTC
This sequence comes from Parasteatoda tepidariorum, assembly GCF_982258835.1. Taxonomy (NCBI): domain Eukaryota; kingdom Metazoa; phylum Arthropoda; class Arachnida; order Araneae; family Theridiidae; genus Parasteatoda; species Parasteatoda tepidariorum. The sequence continues at coordinate 103,530,615 of NC_141758.1, forward strand.
ATTCACGTAGTATCCTATTTTACAGTTCTTACAAATGCAAGCAATGGTAGACAATAAAGATCTTTAGCAGTTTCACACAGCCTTCCGTTATATATTTCTCACAAATCCATAAAATTTTAAATACAAACAAACTTTGTAGATGATTGAGAAATTAAAAGCTGTCGCGTAGCATCCGGTTTTACACTTCTCACAAATCTATACAAGGCTTAACACAAGCAAACCGTTTTACGCTTCTCACAAGTTCATAAACGTTTGAATACAAGCAAACTTTATAGACAATTGAAGGATTTAGCGTTTTCACTTTGCATTCAATTTTGCACTTCTCACAAATCTATACAATTTTACAAAATACAAGAAAACTTAAATGGAAAGAAGACAATTAAGAGCTGTCACGTAGCATCTCGTTTTAAACTTCTCACAAATCTATACAATTTTAAACTTAAGCACACCTTTTGACATTTCTCACAAATCTATACCATTTTCAAGACAAGCAAACTTTATTGACAACTGAGAGATGAAGAGCTGTCACGCAACATATCGTTTGTCATTTCGCACAAACACATGCAATTATAAATACTAAAAGCAAACTTAATTACTTGAGAGACTTAGAGCTTCCACCTAGCATGCCTCGCATTCGTATAAGTTTGTTCTGCGCAAGCTCTGTACGGAACTAAGAGTGTTCCGTAGTAAATGCATTGTGCAAAACAAGTAAAAGTCCTGTAAAAATTTAAGTAAAAGTCCTAATCCTCAGAAATAGAAATAATTATATTAAAACTATCTGTCAATTTTACCATTATTTTTTTACACACACAAATTTTGTTTTACATAGTTCACAGATCTGCGTTGTATAAAGAATGGTCAAATTTTATATAAAATAAAATTATTTGTATTATAACTAGATAATAATTTTAGTAGTAGTTCTTTACTTACATATATTATTTTACACAGTTTAAAAAAATCTTTAATAGTTAAAGCATAATTAAATTTGATACATAATATTTTTTTTATATCTTTTCGCACACGTGTTCTGTTTTACTAAGTTCACAAAACTGTGAAATGTTAAGCATGATCAAATTCTATACATAACACTTTTGTACGCATACTACACAATTATTAATTTTACCATAGTTTTGCGTGACAGCTATTTTATTTTAAACAGTTAACAATATAATTTATAATCGGACAATTTCGTTTTCTTTGTTCCTAGGAAACTTCTCAATCAAATTACATTTAATATCACCAATGCTCATTTCAAACCTTAAAAAAAATAAGTTTTTTTGAACTAACATAAATTTATGCTTATACATTATAATTTTTTTAATTAATATTTCTTTTAAATATTTAGAAAAACGTATAATTCAAAATATGGAATTTATGTAAGGTATAAAAAATCAAAATCTTCTTGAATTTATTCCTATTTTGAATTGCAGCTTTTTTATGGAGCTATTTAACTTTTTCATTTAACATATTTAAATAATAATGCATAAATTGCAATAAAAACTTTACATTATTTAGTATCGTACATATTTGTATCATACATAATCCAGTAATAATCCAATAATGAAAATAGTAAACTAATAATGTTAATGCAAAATGTGATCTGAAAATAAAAGCTATTTCGAGCCTTTCTAGAAAGTATAGTAGGTCTAGAAAACTACTTGATTAATTATTATCAAGAGCACTAACAGTAAGACTACTAATATTAAATATACCAGATATTTATCTCGGATCTTGGTTTATAGGTTACGTAAATTTAAAATATATATATATTTATATAAAAAAAAAGAAACACGTAAATCTGTTACAGTCTAAAATTCTAATAACAATACATATTTTGTTAAGTTTGCACATTTTTGTAATATATTATAATTTCGACAGCAGTTTAATACAAATTGTAATCTAAACCAGGGTGCGTAGCCACATTTTTCAGCAAAATATAAGCACCTTTTAAGTACTTCTTAAGAATTCAAAAAATATTTTTCAGCACTATATACATTAACAAAATGCAAAATAGCTTTCAAAGATTTCACATGATCATGATAAAATGACTAGTTTCTGAAAAAGAACTCTTTTCTTGATTAAATTAGCCATTTAAAATGCAGGAGAGATTTTCCGGGTCGATATCAGAAGCTGGAAAATGAGGCCTGAAATTGAGAATATCGAGCAAAATGCAGCACGTAAGAGTGCTAGAATCTCACCGAACACGGCTCAGTAGACGCACATGCGGACTCGCAAGTATTTCATCAAACAAGTAAAATGATCGGTGCTTTCATACGCTATGGACGACGGTAAGCCGAAATAGATTGTAGTTAAATGAATTGCGAAAACGTTGAATAGAACAATGTGAAAAGCAGGCTTTTGCATAATACGTGGCAAAAATCGACATGGTAAAGAAAAAACCTTATTTTCGAAAAGGAAAAATTAAGCACTTTTTAAAAACATCCAATGAAAAAAACACCTTTAAGGGCTTTTAAAAAACAAAAATCGAAAATAAACACCTTTAAGCACTTTTTAAAAACGCTACGCACCATGTAAACTTTATTTATCACCTATAGTCAATCATTTAGAAACATTAGTCTAGCGAACTAAACCATTAAAAACTAAATTATTAATTACGTCACTAATTCACTGATATAATTACTAATTTACCAAGCAAATATTCTACACCAATAATTTCTACCAAGTCTTTCTAAAAAAGATGCTTTTTATGTTTTTCGCTTTACAACTAGAAAAATTAAATATTATCCTTTTCACTCGATTTGAAAAACGTAGTTTTTTCTAAATATTTTCTTAACTTTAAAGATTGATTTTAAACGACTTTTTGTCTTTAATTAGAATAAAATCTGAAAGTTAACGTTCATTAAGTTTTAATTAACATCAATATCCAAAGTGAAATAATAAAATCTTATACGAAAAAAGAAAAAAAAAGAATCCTCTTAACATTATTCTTTAATGCCTGTTTAAATTCTTGTAAGGAGAAAGTCTTCTTCATTCTTAAACCGCTATAAGCTTTTCATCTCTTTTATGTGATGAGGCTGGAACCTGAACGGAAGATTTCTTAATAACGAGCCGAGTCAAAAACCCATGAACAATTTCATCAAATTCCTCGCCAAATTGCTTATCGTGATTATGGGAGGAGATAGGTAAAGACAGAAATGCTCTTCTTTATGCTAATGTATGTAAATCTGTAACTGTTTCCTTTTTCTTTCCTTCGCCTTTCCCTGGGAGAGTTTTAATGAATTCTTTCTCAAAAGTCGATAACTAAAAAAGATATCTTTAACAAGATAATGAAGATTCCTTGGGCCCATACATTGGTTTTATTTTCTAAAAATACTGAAAATTGAAGTGTAGAATTTTTGAGTGGAAGAAAAATTAACCGATAGTATTTAGGTATATTAACCTTCAGACGCAGAATTTTTATTAAACACAATTTTTAATACTTTTTTTTCCTTATTTTAAATTATTTTAAGATATAAATAAGGGAAAATATTATATTTAGCATTTTAATAATTTATGGTAAACAAATACAGCATGGAACACCGGTGTCTTTGTATGCGGTAAAGGTAAAATTTTCCAAACATGGGTCCCTCCCAGAAAATAATTTGTTTCAAATTTGCACTTATTTGCAGTTAATCATATCTAAGAGAAAAAGTTATTCATCATCGAAATTTCTTTAATTTAAAAAATTTATTATTGATACATTTTTGAATATGAATTAAAAAAAATTTCAGTTCACTTTTATTGGATTCTATATTTTAGTAAAATACATTAGTAGGGGAGAGTGGGGACAATTGTAACAGGGTACGATTGTAACAGAGCAAAAATTTCGAGTGTTGGGTTCTAGATTTGGTTCATAGGTGGCGCACAAGGTGTATTTAATAAATCTACATGTACACCCCTGATGGCAACCATTTTTATGTACTTTTGAAAGAGTTACATCACAAAAGATATTTTCACGCCACGCAAGTACTTTTTTTGGTATTTGAATATTATATTGTAACAAAGTAATTTTGTTTAAACAAATAAAAATTAGTAACCGAATATGTAAGTGGACACCTTAATTAACCTTTCAATAAAAAAAAGATTAGTTTTGCTAATTAACTAGCATTGTTTTTCACAAATGAAGCTGAAATGGCGTCTTGGGGACAATTGTAACAATAAGTAAAGGGATGATTGTAACAGCTGAAAATAAATAATCTTATGTTTACAAACCATTACTTAACTCTTTAAGAACCACCAATAGTTTCCTATATCATTTATATTATGTTGCATGTGCATTATTTTATTTGTCACCCTTCACAGCATAAATTAAAATTTTTAACCCCTTAAAGTTAAAAGTTTAACCCTTTAGGTTTCTGCTCATTATTATTTTTACTCCTAAAATATCACTACTATTTTGATCAATAAAGAAATATATCACAACTATGATAATATGCATAATTAACTATGTTTTAGTTGAATTTATGAACTGTTACAATTGACCCCGTAAGAGGGGACAATTGTAACAAGTGCACGACTGTCAAAAATTGTTAATAACTAATATAATAATATTTAAAATCAGGTATTTATTTTTTTTCTAGTAGAGGATAGTCTACTTTACTCGTCTGTCAATTAATACTAATAATATATTGGATTTTTTGTTAGTTGAAAATAGTTAAGTAAAAAATGTTACAATTGACCCCACTCTCCCCTATATATTATATAGTATATATTATATAGTATATATTTTATATAGCATATATTTTATATAGTATATATAGTATGTATTTTATAGCATATACAGGGTACGTAGCCAAATTATTCAACAAAAATAAGCACCTTTTTGGCACTTTTCAAGCATTCAAAAAATATTTTTAAGCACTTTTAAAAAAATGTCATAACTAGGCAGGGTTGGAAAGTTTTTGACAATTGGTGGTTTTACCTGGTTGTAACCGTCATATCATAAAAATAAAATAAAAAACCTTTTGGTACTGTTTTATACAATTGTCAAAAATCACGAAATTTAGAATCATGTAAAACGAATGGCGTTTTCATACGCTAGGGACTGACAATACGCCGAAATAGATTGGGGTTAAATTAATTTTGAAAACGTTGGATAGAACAATGTGAACTGTGTCTTTTTGTATAATTCGTAGCGAAAATTAACATGATAAGGGAAAAATCTCATTTTGAAAAAGGAAAAATTAATCACTTTTTAAAAACACCCAATGAAAAAAGCACCTTTTAAGGTTTTTGAAAAACGGAAATCGAAAATAAGCACCTTTTAAAAACGCTGCGCACCCTGATATATTTTATATAGTACATATTTCAGTACATCGATATTTCAGTAGTCCGATAATTTAACAGATTTTTTAGTAAAAATTATACTGTTTTCTTTTTTCTTTTTTTTTAAATTAAGGAATACCAAAATATATTTTAGCTTAAAATTTGAGTGTCAGATAAAAAGCATATAAAAGAGACACCGATATTCTATCTGCGTCATAGAGTTAAGGATATGTTGTCTGACATATCTTTAACTCTATGTCGTCTAAGTACTTGGACCGAGAATATTTGAAATTGGCCGAAGCATGTTTTGATGGGCACTTCGATTGTGTAAAGGATTGTCCAAGTTTTTCCTCGCTTAACCAACAAGCTCTTTAAATAGCATAACGTCAGCGAGCGGGCAGATGATAATTTCATTTTGTTGTCCATTTTCATACAGTTTAATCTAAATAAATTAACCTGTCGGGATCGATTTCAGTTATTTTGATTTGTTTTGATATTGTATTTTTGCCCTACCGTAAACCGGGGCGAGTCTACCCATCCAGAGGCGAGTCTACCCATTTTAGTTTTATTTAATTTTCACTATTTTAAATTGCAAATAAATTTTTTTTTACCGACGGAGGACTTAGTTCAGACTCTAAGGAAGATGGCGCTGTAGTAGTTTGATCCGATTTTATTTATTTGGTGTCTTTTTAACCGACCTGTTCAAACGTCTTTTGAGAGATTTGTATTGGAAATCAGCAAACTTTTAGTTGGTGCTCTGTAAGTATATTATTATTATTACTATTTTCACTTTGGTTAAGTGATAAACTTATCTAAGACTAAGATTACATTAATTTTATATGAAAAAAAACCAAAAAGAATATAAGTTTTGCTGTTCTAAACAAAAAGCCAGAATTCGCGGGGCGAGTCTACCCATTCGTATTTAGTTTTAATAAAGCATAATAATATAATTTAGAACTATGTTTATATTAAAATTAAGTCGTTTTAAATGAATTTGAGTATATTATTTTAATTCTGCATTGATAAATTTATCATTAATAAGAAAATTTATAGGTTAAATATAAATGTAAATATAAAATATGTTTATTTTACCTATTTTTTCAATTTTTATATTACAAAATTAACTTTTTTTATTTAATGCAAGTTAAATAAATTATTATTTATTATTACAGATGGTTCGAAATTATATTCGCAAAACAAATGGATTTAAATGTTACAAAAAAATGCCACCTGAGATGGAAAAAGCTATCCAAAGGATAAAAGCCAAACAATAACAATATTAATTTTAATTTATTTTTATCAACAATAATCAGAAAAAAATGTTATTTTATAATGTTAATGATTATGAAAACAAAATGTGATAATCGATCAAATACTCAATTTGTGTTATTTTATGAATAAAAAAAATGGAATATATAATAAAGTTATGAATTTTACTTCATAAATATCCTATATAGTAACTAAAATAACAATTTAATAGTAAAATTTGATTATTTACAATGTTAACATTCATTTTAGTAGAATGGGTAGACTCGCCCCATACGAGAGATTTGTCAGCAGTTCTATAAAAATATACAGCGTAACTGTTAATATTTTCTAAAATCGATTTCACAGCCTTAAAGAGGGATAAATAGCGATTCCGAAACACCTATTAAAAGCCTTTTTTCTTTAATATTTACAAAAGTTTGACCACTTGAAAGTTGACAAACTGAAAAAATGGGTAGACTCGCCCCGGTTTACGGTAGTATGAATTGGTAATCTTAAATAGAAACAATGCTCATAAGCAGGTTTTTCATCTGACATTCAAGAACGTATAATATAGTGTAACGATTCATTTAATATCTTAAAAAAGGAAACTACTCTGAGTCATCGGATTCAAGAACTCCTAAACTGTTCTACCGTGAAGTACTCGACTTCGCTCGCAGGTCGTCGGGCTACCAAAGGGTATGTGTATCTTCTCTGCAGAGGATCAAAATTGCAAATGCATGTTTTCGGATCCAGCCATTGTACAGTCAGCAAAAAAAAAAAGATATCACCCTGAATAACTTTTGTTCTAATGATCGGATTTTCACGATCTAAGTGTCAATCTTAATGGTTCCCGGGGGTGACCTCAAATATGCTAATTAATTAGTGCTAACTATTAATTAAGTTACGAAATCAGACACAAAAACGTACTTTCTCTGAATAAACATGTATTTTTTTTTACATATTTGGATTCCTGACCTTCAAAATAGGGGGGGTAGACAAAATTTCGAAAAAAATGGGTTGTAAATTAGGTGGCAATAAGGATTTATATATCTGGCGATGGTTTAAAAATATGCCAAATTACCTCGCCATAGAAGGGGAAATAATTTATAACAACCATAAAGAAACTGAATGAATGACAAGATGGGAAAAGATAGTGCTTCTCGTTGCTAAGCAACCAAAAGAATTTTTCGCGTTGCTTTTTGGGCTTTTTTTTTTTTTTTTTTTTTTTAAATCTCCTTTAAAAAGGAAATTTAAATAAATTAATAAATTATTTTTGATTCTCCAAGATTACAGAATCTTTGAATTTTTATCTGACATTATTTATTTTTTTAAAGCTGTTTTAATGTAATTTGTATGACAGTTTTGAATTAAAACCAAATTTTCATAAGTTATCATAAATTTATGAAGAGTTGTAGGGTTAAATGCTTTTACCCCTCACTTCGAGTTTCTTAGGAAAGGAAAAAAAAAAAGCGATCAAGCAAAGGTGGACCTGAAAAAAGATAGCTATTCTGATGCATAATCGCAAAATTTTATAGAAATCACGGTATTTATTTTCGATAAAATTGTAAAACTTAATAAATGTTATATGGCATTTTAAAAGCATTTTGATATATATATATATATATATATATATATATATATATATATATATATATATCATAATAAATAAAAACAAAAAAAAAACACGAAGAAAATTACGATAAATAATAAGTTTTATTTATTGCGCATAAGCTGCAAGTAAATAGAACTCATAAAATAAGTAAATAAGTTCAAAATGTAGAAAAAACTTGGGAAAAATTACAGAACAATAAAAAAGGGGGGAAGAAAAATAATAATAAAAAATAAAACTGCAAGAAACCGGGAAAAAAAATTCCGAAAAAAGGAAAAAAAATTCTAAAAATATCCGGAAAATAAAAGATATAATCTTTTCATCAGCTTACACGATTATATCAGCAAAAAAATAGCACTTTCTATTATTGTATCAATATAGCCAAAGTAAAATATATCAATGCAATAGTTTGAGAAGCACTCAAAAAAAAATTACAAATGTAATGGAACACAATAAGTAAAAATATCAAGCGAAATCAGAAAATTAAGTATAAAGAAGAAACAGAATAAAACATGAAACGAAATCTATAAAGCGTATTCAAATGAACTTATTACATGAACGTGAAATTTTTAACAGTGTATGAGCGCACCTTGAAAGTCATGAAAAATCATGGAAAGTCATGAATTTCGTTATTGAACACAATTTGTCATGAATTTAACTATTTTTTTTAAAAAAATCATGTATAGTCATGGATTGAGGTCACCGAAAAATTTTATTTTTAAAATGTAAACCCTCCCCAATTTCACGGTGTTCCGAATATCTGAATTTGTTAAAAAATCCCCACTCTGAGTCATATTTTATTAAAATATAAAAAGTTTTTATCATTTTCTTTAAAAATTATGCTGTTTTTTCGTAAAATGAAAGAAAAAACATCATTTCTAGAGCGAAGTATCTTTTAAACTTATGTGATTTCAGAATTATTATTATTCATCTTTTTTTTATTTTATCAATTTAAAATTCAAGCAGGAGCAAGTCAGTCATTGGCAATTTTTTTTTAAATTCCGAAATACGAGCAGAAAAATCAGGAGTATTTCTTTCATTTCTGATGAACAAGGAAATTATCTTTTGAATATAATTCTCCAAAAAAAAATACTTGCTCAGCTGTTTTATTGTTTCAACTCTTTCTTTACTCTGTTTTTCTAAATTTAAAATCAATAAATAAGAAGATGCAGAGTATAACAGTTTTGGTTATACCTATTTTATATAATGTGATTATAATGCTTTTTGAATTTATTATTCTGTTTTTATTGGAGAAAATAGTAACTTCGTTAAATCATGAAAATTCTTGGAATTAGACATGAAAAGTTATGAATTTGAAAATCTAAAATGTAGCAGATACCCTGTATTAAGGAAAATAAAATATTTCATTTGAAATCTCTTTTTTTATTCAACATTATTTTATTTTATGCTTTACAGAATATTAAAACGGTGTGGAGATCAAGGAGGTATGTAAATAGGAAAATATATTAAAATCCATATTTTAAGTTCAGAACCGTTTTTCATGGCACTTGTTAATCAAGATGCTGTAATGATATTGTCAGCATTTCAATTAAAAGAACTAATTCGTTCTGTTTATAACTATCTCTATCACACGACTTTTTTTTTCCGAATGTCGCATACCTCCCTTAACTATATCCGTACTTCTTCAACTACGATTAAAATAAAACTTTATTTTAAGGAGCAAGTCAAGAATTTGTACTTCTTAATATTTGCAAATGATATTAAGTAAACTTAGTTTGCAGTAAAAAGAGTTGATGTTATTTACACACTCCTTTCGTTAGTTCTTTAAAAAAACATGATTAAACGAAAATTAGGTTTATAATACCCTTAATTAAACAAGAGTAACAATTGTTACAATTTTTTTCAATACTTTTTCAACTCTGACACTCTTTTCATGAGATAACTTCTTTTGCCAACGATTTTGTCCCTTTTTTTTGTTAGTTGAAACCAGCTTACGTATTCTTGTAATTTTTACATTTTATCTTTGAAATTTCAATCTCGAAAGACATGCATGAAGTGACGCATAGTCCAAAGAATCTAAGTTAAATAGTTGTAAGGCCGATTATTACGAAAACAATTAACTACTCCGAATCAATGAAACAATTACAGTAAAACTTGTGTAAGTTGACCACTTCATGTGCATTGTTTTAGTGGCCAACGTAGACAAGTGGTCAACTTATAGAAGGGGTGGGACATTGCTTACTTTTTCGCTTCCTACATGTTGCTATACATTTAAATTTTTTTTTACTTGACTTAAAAATTTGATTTAGCAAATGGTCAAATGAATATCTCAAGAAATGTGTTAAAACCTAAACGAACTTCAATTTGTTACACAGAAATAATTTTAATATTTAACTAACTTTTTAAAAAAAATTATTTTGTTAGTTATGCATGTGAAGTGTTTAATAAAAATAATTTCTTAAAATATCAGAACACGAAAACATTGAAAATTTTAACAAAACAAAATTATTTTAACACTTTAAAATTTATTCTGTTATTACTACACATACAAGCCTATTTGCTCACTATTGCAACTGGAAGAGCAACTTTTCAACTAACACACCTGTTTTCAATGAATGAATGAAAGAAATGGTCAAAAGCTGACTCCCTACAGTTTCCCCAGATGGTCAACTCACAAAAAGGTTTAGATTAGCTTTTTACACTATTTCACCAAACAAGTGAAATATTAACATACATTGCAAAATGACAGAAAATTTTCTGAATTTTTTTTTCTGGTCAACTTATGAGGGTTTTAGAATAGAATTTCATAATACTCCTAGACAAAATTAACTTATTTCAGTGGTCAACATACAAGATAGACAGGTGGTCAAGTTACAAAGGTTTTGCTTCTTTATTATGTAGGAAAATTTCCGTTCTTGATAATTGAGGTCAACTTATTCAGGTGTAAAACTTACAAGTGTGATCAACTTGGCAGGTTTCAGTGTATAAATAAATCATTAATATTTTTGTTTTTTTATTACGAAATATTAGGAGAAATTTGTATACATAATTTCTTCAAAACGTGTGTTAAAACTATGATTATAAGTTATTTAAGAAGAAAAAAGTCAAATGGAGTAAAAGAACAATTTTTGACATGATGATTCTAAAAATAGCACGTTTTTCAAATCTTTTTACAATTTTTTATTTTAGTAGTTGTTTAACAAAACAAGGCATATCGAACATTTTCCTGATATAGCAATATTTTTTTGAACTGTGCAAAAGTTGAGAAATCATACAAACAACTTTTAAAGAAAATATTTTCAACTTTTTAAGACAAAAGGGTAACTTAAAAGGGTTAGCGCACAAGATTAACTTTGAATGTTGAATTAAAATTGCATGCCCATAGTTTTTTGTTCATTTAAAAAACAAAACAATCTGTTAAATTTTTCCCCTGTGCGCACATACGCATTTACTTTTCATTACTCGAATAAATAAGAAGCAATAAAAAAAATAAAATTAATAATTTATCTTCATTTTTCGTAAACAATAGTATTTTTAGTAAATAGTCAGCTGTTCTGCTTCGAATGATATTGTGCGTGATCAGTAGAATATTTTTAATTTCTTAACAAGATTTAATTCTCAGATAGCTGGCAATAATTCTAAGTTTTCTTTCAATAAGAACTTAGCAATAATTTAAAAAGTAATTTTATTTTAAAGAAAAACATAAATTAAAGTACTTAAATGATTGATTAGTATATTATTGGAAAAAAATATACATAATAGAATTTAAAAAAAATTGCATTAAAATTCAATAAAAAAGTTAGAAAAATAATTCTGCGAAACACGCACAGACAGGTAATTTACAAATTTATTTTAAGATTAAGGCGATATATAAGATGTAAAGAAGTTTTAAAAAACTCTACTCTAAACTCAGCTGCACGACAGCCCATGGAGGGCCAAGGCCTACTGTGCCCACCTCAGTTTTCTGGACCTAAGGCTCTGGGGTGCAGGAGCAGATGTTCCGGTCAGGTGGTCAGCCGAACGCGGAACCCCCAGTGTTTAGTTCCCAATCATGCTTGGTATTTATTTATCGACCCACTGAAGGGATGAAAGGCTGAGTCAGCCTTGCCCGGCCCGAGGAACGACAGGGCGATGCGCTACCGCACAGCCACCGGGCGAAGTTTTAAGATGATTAAAAATGTTGACTACGCATTCGTATTAATAATTATAAAATATATATTCAAGAAATTGATAAATATATTATTCCAAATCTATGCATACGTATGTATATTATTGAAATTGTATCAGTTATTGAAAAAGAAAATCAAAAATTAAAAAATAATCACATTAAGTAAGCACAATCTGGTGCATAATCATATTCTATCAGATGCACGCCTTTATAAAACTAGACATTCGTTGAATAAAGTGTTTTTTATTCAAAATGTTTTATTAATAATTTCTTTACTGAATTACAAATAAATTATTAAGCGACTAAAAAGGAAACATTGTATTTTATAGTTAGAAATAAATAAAAATTAAAAGATTAGCAAACGATTATTAGCGAAAAAAATATGAATGAAATTTTACACTACGCGCGCGAAGTCAAGTTCCTCGCAAGTTTATCACATTTTAATATTAATCGCCCCATTTAATCATTTTTTTATTGTCGCCAAATTATTTTTTTAAAAATAATTAATTTTAATTTTTTTCAGATTCTAATAAATAAAAACAGTTGAAACTTTAGATTTTTCTATTGAAAAATATGTAGATTATTATGGTATAAAAAAATTCATACCTTATAATTCAATATTTTTTCATCCTCACTTTAATTAAATAATAAAAAATAATAAATAAATATTAAAAATTATTTTTTTCATGAAATTATCTTTGGGTAAATGAGTTTTATGAGTGGGTGCAATTTTTTTTTGAATTGCTTCATTAGTTTTGAAAATATGACTGAAAACGCAAAAAGCGAAATTAACATTAAGGGGTACGAACTTTGGATCGCTCTCCTGACCAAACTATGGAGACCACATTTCCCAGATTGCGGCTACCCCCTATATTTTGAAGGTCAGGAATCCAAATATGTAAAAAAAAAATACATGTTTATTCAGAGAAAGTACGTTTTTGTGTCTGATTTCGTAACTTAATTAATAGTTAGCACTAATTAATTAGCATATTTGAGGTCACCCCCGGGAACCATTAAGATTGACACTTAGATCGTGAAAATCCGATCATTAGAACAAAAGTTATTCAGGGTGATATCTTTTTTTTTTTGCTGACTGTACATCTCTAGTGCGACGTAAATAAAAATACAAAGTATTTACTCAACTCCGCTTGAGATTTAAAAAAGATGATCGCACATAGAGGTTAGCTATTTTTAAATAAAAAAAAGAAGGTTTGTAAATAAAAAAGATTTGACATTCAGGAGTGGAGAAAAGGAATAGCCATAACGTTCGAAATTGAAATTCAAGAAGAGTTGTATACTCTATAATTTTCAATTTTTTTTCGACTGTGACATCCTAAATAACCGACCCTTTTTTTGACGGAACCCCAAGGCGGAGTGAATAAATTTAATCGGCGATTTGGAACTAATGAAAGAATATTAATTATTTTGAAAATATGCAATGATCAAAATTTTATTTATTATTTTGTATTTCATTAAGAGCCGTGGTGGCTCAGGGGCTAGAGCGTTCGCCCTCCAATGAGGTGAAACAGGTTCGAATCCCAGCTACGGCTGATCTATACTAATTCCGCACCAACCACAGTGCATAAAATATCCTCAGTGATAGACGGATCATGGTTTTGAGTCCCTTTGCCGTCAGGCTAACCGTGGTAGGTTTTTGTGGTTTTCTTTTCCATGTAAGGCAAATAAGGATTAATTCCATCAAAAAGTCCTCCACGAAGGCAAAGTTCTCTTAATATTTGATCCAGGAGTTCTTTTGTCTTCTGGATTGGGGGCTACGTAGGGGCTACGTAGTTGAACATTAATAGTCGTTAACCCAAAATTGGGTCGGCTGTTCAACAACGGTTATGTTATTATTTTGTTAATTGAGTTTCTGATTGAGTTCCGGACGTCAGACAGTTGGAATTCATAGGTCTATTTTTGTTCGAAATTTGATTTTAGTGTATGCATCCTTTATAGATAAGCAATTATTGATATGTTAGCAATTATAGACACAAATAGAACACTCATACGAACGAAATCGAATCATGGTAATGAATGTAACTCTTTGAAACAATTCCATAATCTAACTACACGTTAACAGCCAGTTTCTGAATAGAGAACATTTCCGCATATGGGTGTAGTCCTCTAATTTCATTTACGAACGTAGGCTGTAAAACGTACGAACTTCGACACTCCTTTTTTTTAAAACACTACGCCTTAAATGTAACACTCACGTTCTTGTCTAATTTATGCAAGAAAAAAATCTAAATATTAGAATCCTTTACTTGAAAAGTATGTCTGCAAAATTCAATCATTTTTTTTCTCCAAAAAAATTTGTGTAAAATTTGAAGCATGTCAAAAGTTTTGAAAATGAAATCTCAGTGGATACAATTTGGTTTTATCAAAGTGAATATGAACCAAATAAATTTCAACTGATTAAAAAAAATTTAAACAACATGTATGCTATAAGAACAAAACAATGCTATCAAAATAAATATGAACGAAAGACGTGTGCAAATTATATTAATTTAGTTTCAGTTAAAATATTTGTTATGAGTTCAAATTATTTTTTATCAAAGTAAATATGATACAAATTAAGGGGCAAATGAAATTTTTTTATACAAAACACTTGTTTTGAGTTTAATGATTTTTGTTAAAATTATTTGTTAAAAGTTCAAATTAGTTAAAAGAAATTTCGGAAAAAATACTTGTTATAAGTTTAAATTAATTATATCATAGCGAACATAACCACACACAAAGTGTAAATTAATAAATAAAAAAAATCTTACAAAATAGGAGTTAAAATTAATACTTCTAAAATGAATTTGTTCCAAAATAAAGAGCTAATAAAATTAATTGTTTCTTTAAAAATATTTGCCATGCATCCAAACTAATTTTAAAAACATTTTGTGAAAAATGTGTGTTGTTTCCAATCAAATTTATTAAACGTAAATATAATCTAAAATAAAGTGCGAATAAAATTAGTTTATTTCGTGCATAGCAAAATATTTGTTATGAGGTTAAATTAATTTTCATCAAAGCAAATATAAAAACTATTTCAATTGCAATCAATATTTTTTGGGCAAAAATATTTCTTATGGGTGCATGTTAATTTTATCAAAATGAGTGTGAACTAGATATGGTAAGTTTCTGCCACATCAGAAAAAACCGCAGAAAAAACCGATCCGTTTGAAATTGGTTTCTTCAAACCCAAGTGGAAAAAACTCTTTTTTTAATAATGAAATATCAAGTGTTAAATTTAAATTTTAATCAATTTTAATAGCAATAGAATTTCAATAATAGTATTAATTTCCAAGCCATTTCGTATATCATTTTTAAATAAGTTAAAGTAAACAAGCAAATGCTGACAAAAAAACTATACTTAGGTTGTTATGAATGCTATGGATTTTAGAATAACATAATCCAAATACAAAATAAATTATTATAATAGTTTACACAGATTTTAAAATTTTGTATAAATCTAAAATAAATATCTAAAAAAATAATTCTTGATAAAATAAAATGTAAAAAATTTTTTGCCATTTGATAAAAAAATTAACAAAGTAGTAATTTTTTTATTAATACTTTTAGCCGAGATTTTTTTAAACAATATTTTACTATGCAATATTTCTTTTATCTTTTTAAATAATTGATTTTTTAAGAGAATATTCAATAAAATATAAGTACACATTTAACTATATTTAGCGTGTTATAGACATTATGGATTTTAGAATGACATAATCCAGAGTCAAAATAAATGATTATAATAGGTTAATTAGATTTTAAAATTTTTTATAAATCTAAAATAAATATTTAAAAAAATAATTTTTGACAAAATTAAATGTAAAAAAATTACTTCCTTGTATTATATAAAATTTTATTTGTCTTAAAATGGAATTATTCATTAAATAGCTACGTTGAACATTTATAATTGGCCATTTTAGTGTCTTCGATTTTCCTCTAGTTTCTTCCATTTCCTTGAGTTTCTTCCAATTTTTTCCACTAATCTTCCTGGAAGAAATGGATTTCTTCCGCAAAAAAAATACCCATCTCGTGAACATACATTATGGTACAAATAATCAAAAATCTCTTCATGCAAATCAAATATCTTTTGATTAGAAATATTCAAAAATCTTTTGATTATTTTTTATGAGGTAAATTTAATTTTAAAAATTAAATATAATATCCAATATAATGTACAAATATGCTTTTTTTTGTACAAAATATTTGCTGTTCATTTTATTAAGTGAGTTTAAAGCAAAATAAAGTGCATATAAAAGTTTTTTTTCGTGTAAAATAACTCTGATGAGTTCGAATTAGCTTTATCGAAGAGATATACACCACATATTAAAATACAAATAATTTTTAAAAAATTACAAATCCTTGCAATATTCCTTATGAATTTAAATCAATTTCAATAAATAAATAAAAACCCAAATTCAGTCTAAAAAGTTTTTTTCGTGCAAAATATTTTTTGTGAATTCACATTAACTCTCAAAAACTCTGAAAAGAACTCCGATGAGTTTGAATTAGCTTTATCAAAGTGATGTAAACCACATATTAAAATACAAATAATTTTAAAAAAATTATAAATCCTTGCAACGTTCCTTATGAATTTAAATTAATTTCAATAAATAAATAAAAACCCAAATTCAGGATTAAAAAACATTTTCGTGCAAAATATTTTTTGTGAATTCAGATTAATTAAAAACATCTTCGTTCAACATATTCGTTACGTGTTCAAAAATTACTACTTTTGATACCTATATGTACGGAAATATATCGATTCTACAATTTCCCACCCAAACATTAACTTCCCAAAAATCAGCCCTTTTTCTCAAACATTTGACTTCCTGCATTGAAAACCCTTAAACGGATGATTATTCAAAGTAAGTAAAATATTAAGTTTCCTCAAAACAAAATCAACCGCTACTTCTTTACAAAAGTGCGGAACTTGGCGGAGGGGGGGAAAAAACGCCTCGCCAAACAAAATCAACCCCAAGCCTTCTTGTGTTCCCATCTGCTCTATCTCAAAAGTACCCTTTTTTTTAAATAAAAGGGGATAAAAATCACCAAGCACCCACTACTGTATACCGTGAGAGAATTTACAGGTAAACACAAATACTTGACTTATTTTCACTTGTATTGGCCAGGTGCATTCTGGGTATGTCCGGTGAAAGGGGCTTGGCACGGCCATTATATTTTCGATTTTTTTTTTCTTCTGTTGTCAAAGAGTTTTTAAGTTGTTGTCTTTTTTTTTTTTCCTGTTTACTTGATATTTTTTTTCTCGGGAAAGAAAAGGATGCAGGGATTGATTATCGTATTTTTTGTGAGAATTTCTAAGGGGATGAAGGAGAAAACGGGATTATTGAACGGGTCAGCGATTGTTGCATCAATTTTTTTACTTCTTTTATCCTTTTTTTTCTTTCTTATGTGCAATTTTTCTTCCGATAAAGATGATTTTATGCGATATTTGATTGGTTACCATTACTTTCACTGCTTAGATGTCGGATGTTTCTTTATTTTTATTATTTTTTTATTATTATTTCCTTCCTTGGGAGTAAAAAACAGGAAAATCGTATATCCAACTTTCAAGTTGTTTTTATTATTATCATTACTAACTTTAAATTAATTTGATAGTGAGAATAAAGTGTTAAAGAGTACACAGAATGCGTTAGACGTTTTTTGGGGCATCTTAAATAGTACCGGGAAAAAAACGCGGAAAATAATACAAAACCTATTCATAAATCTGTGTTTGCTTATATTAAATAACATGGAAAAAAGGGGAAAAAAATCTTCTTTATTATTTATATTGGTGTCATACATTACGGAACATTGTAAAACCAACCTGAAGCTGCATCTTAAGTACATTACTTAGTTTAGAAAACTGCAAAATACATTATTAAATTTAGAGAATATATATTAAAATAGCGTGGGAAACTATAAAATCTATGAATTAGCTGGGTTTTTTTTTCAATTGTTAAATAACATTTAGGAAATAATAACGGAAAGAAAAGAAATTTATGAGTTAAGCTTCATAAGTAGTTTTTCGCTAATGTTAAATACACTGGTTATCATAAATTAAGGAAAAATCACAAAAATAGCGATAACTCTTTCAAAAGTAAGCCAAACCGTGCAAAATTTGCATATGTTGTCCACTAAGAGTAGCTGAGTAAAATTGCAATATGCAAATTAGTGGCGCTGCACTCGGCTTACGTCATCTGCCTGGAGCATAAAAGTCCAAGTTTGAGAGAAAGCACACAAATTTTACTGTGATTGCGACATTGAAAATCTGAGATAGCCAATTCGTAATAATGACCTCTAGGCATCATTTGCCTGAAGAACTACGATGGAGAGCCATCGGGAGACTAGAGGCAGGGCAGAGTCAATCAGAAGTGGCCAGATGGCTAAATGTGAGTCCATCTGTGGTTCATAGACTTTGGAGGCAATTTCAAACCACAGATTCGGCATCTAGGAGGTTCAGTCAAGGACGGCCAACTGTTACGACCAGTGCCGATGACCGATATTTGACATTAAGTGCACGCAGGAATAGAACCGCTACTCCGACACATCTTAGATCCTCTCTTGCTGCAGCCACCGGAAGGTTGGTGTCAACGTCAACTGTGCGCAGAAGGCTCCACGAAGGTGGTCTGTATGCGAGACGACCAGCCATTTGCGTGCCGCTCACATCACGCCATAGGAGAGACCGTTTACAGTGGGCCCGACAACATGTCCACTGGACGTCAGATCAATGGAGGCCTGTTCTCTTTACGGATGAGTCCAGGTTTAGTCTAGAAAGTGACAGTAGACGTTATTTGATATGGAGAGAACCTGGGACCCGTTATCATCCATCAAACATCCGTGAAAGAGATGCATACGGAAGAGGCAGTGTCTGTGTTTGGGGAGGCATATCCTTAGGAGGGCGCACATACCTCCATGTCTTTCCAAGGGGAACCGTGAATGCTCAGGTTTATCGAGACAACATCCTTGATGCTTATGTGCGCCCATATGCCGGGGCAATTGGTGATTGCTTCCTGTTACAGGACGATAATGCAAGACCACACAGAGCTCGCATTGTTGATGATTATCTTCAACAGGAAACAATTACTCGCATGGAGTGGCCAGCTCGATCCCCGGACTTGAATCCTATCGAGCACGTTTGGGATGCTCTAGGGAGGCGTGTATCTGCCATCAATCCGCCCCCTCAGACCCTTGCCACGCTTGCAACTGCTTTACAAGAGCAATGGCTCTCACTTCCTATTGAACTGATAGACCGCATAATTGAAAGCATCACACATCGCTGTTTGTGCTGTATTGCTTCTAGAGGCAATCATATTCCATATTAAAGGTACTTTTTCTATTGCAAACCGATACTTCCAATTTGTTTATTTTATACATGTGCTAATTTCTATACTACTATTAATGTCTGATAATTTCTTTTTATGTTGTTTAATACCTTACTATGTGTTGTATATTGTGGGTAAGTTTCATAAAATTCCATGTGTAATTTCTTGAGTTATCGCGATTTTTGTGAATTTTCCTTAATTTATGATAACCAGTGTAGTATGAAAAACTATAAAATCTATTTTTCAAGATAGTTTTTATTATTAAATGGTATAAGAAACAATGAAATCCTAATTAAGGCTGATTATTGACTGATGTTGCATGTTATGAGAAACTGTAAAAACAAAAGCTGAGCGCTATATTTTGCTCAATTTAAATAGTCTAGAAAATAATAAAATTAATTATTAAAGCTGTTCTTAGCTAATGCGAAATTAAAAATTATGGAAAGCTATAGGAAATATAATACATCTCTTTTTTTGTTAATAATAAGTAATGTAAAAAATTATTCTGAAAGCTGTTTTTAGTAATGTTTGTTAAATAATGTAAAAATGACGAAAATAATGATTTTTTTTCTTTTTAAACTATAAAATCCTACCTTTAAGCTGTTTTTTGCTAATGTTAAATTAAATATTAAGAGAAGCTATGAAATCCATACCCAACATGAATGTTTAATACTATGGAAAAACAGAAACTATAAAATCCATATTAAAACTGTTTTGAGGAATGTTAAAACACATGGAGAATCATGAAATCCATTTTTAAGGCTGTTTATAATTTATGTGAAATTGTAAAGAAATCTAATATCTGAAATTGTACATATATTTAAACTAATATCTTGTTTTAGGATGCTTTTAACGAATTTTGAAGAATAGTAAAATACTATAAAGTGTATTGTTAAGCCATAATACAAGACTTTTTTAGCCAAATAAATACATCTTTAAGACATAAAAATGCATCATTAGACCATATAAATACATCTCTAGGCCATAAATATACATTTTATATATACAAGACTTGTTAAACTTAAAATATACAAGATTTGTTAAACTGAAAAATCTAAATGCAATTTGTGAAATTAAAAAAAAAAAAAGGCACAACATTATTTTTTAAAAATAAGGAACGTCGATATTTAAGGAGAAAATAATAAAGGAAATTGCTGAAAATTAAAATTATTCAAAATAAAAACAAATTTCAATTATAAGACAAAATTATTGGATTCCTTTTGGTATGATGTTATTGGTAGCGGCTAACTCGTGATGGTCAAAATTTACCACAATTCACTTTACATCGAAGTAGCTCCTTTAAATGCCCGTAAAACACCGATTTCCACTGTATCTGTATTTAACTGCTGCACAGCACTAGTGCAGTTTTAATAGGTACCAAATATACTAATTTTACCTACATTAGTATATTTGGAAATCATTAAAATTGCCCCAATTACCATAATACCAAAAGTGCCTAATACCAAAATTACTTCATTACCATTGGAATAAAAAATATCATGGTGAAGTTTTTAAGTTCCTCCAAAACGAATTAGAACCATTTTCCTATTAATTTTGCTTTTCAGCACACAGCTTTTTTTTTTAAATTTCATTTTTTACCTATTACCAAAATAAATTAACATCATTGGCTTCAATAATAGGGTGATGATTATTTACTTTTCTCCTAAACAAAGTAGTACCATTTCCCCCATTAAGTTCACAGTTTATTTTATTATTTTAGATATAATATACCTTTTACCACAATTAATTAAGCATCAACTGGCGTCGAAAATAGTACGGCGAGTTTTTACTTTTCTCATTAATGAATTATAACCATTTCTCCATTAATTATGCTTTATAGTACGGCGAGTTTTTACTTTTCTCATTAACGAATTATAACCATTTCTCCATTAATTATGCTTTATAGTACGGCGAGTTTTTACTTTTCTCATTAATGAATTATAACCATTTCTCCATTAACTATGCTTTATAGTACGGCGAGTTTTTACTTTTCTCATTAACGAATTATAACCATTTCTCCATTAATTATGCTTTATAGTACGGCGAGTTTTTACTTATCTCATTAACGAATTATAACCATTTCTCCATTAATTATGCTTTATAGTACATAGTTTATTTTTTAGTTAGTATTTATTATCAAATTGAATTAAGCCTCATAGACATAAATTATAGTATGGCGTTTGCTACGCTTTTCCTAAATAAATTTGTATCATTCTTCCCTTAATTTATGTCATTAGTACGTAGCTTGTTTTTTTTCCCAATTACTATCTTCTTGTCCTCCACGAAGACAAAATTTCTCTCAATACTCGATCCAGGAGTTTCATTGTTTTCTGGATAGGGTTCAAAATTACAAGGCTAAGGAGTTGGATATTAGTAGTCGTAAACCCAATATTGGATCTGCTGTTCAACGACTGTTATAAAATAAAATACTATCTTCTGAGCTGCGTCGGAGCAGTGGATACGTTTGCCTTCCAATGAGGTGAACCGAGTTCGAATTCCAGCGGTGGCTGGTTGATACAAATTCCCTACCCGGCTCGCACCGACCACAGTGCTGACTTAAAATATCCTCAGTGGTAGACGGATCATAGGTCAGAGTCCCCTTACCGCCAGGCTATCCGTGGGAGGTTTTCGTGGTTTTCCTCTCCATGTAAAGAAAATGCGGGTTAGTGCCATCAAAGAGTCCTCCATGAAGGCACATTTCTCCCAATGCTTGATTCAGGAGTTCCCTTGTCTTCTGGAGTGGGTTCAAAATTACAAGGCTACGGAGTTGCACATTAGTAGCTGTAAACCCAAAAATTGGGTTAGCTGTTCAACGACGGTTGTAAAAAAAAGAGGAAAAAAAAAAGGGAAAAAAAACAAACAATTTAGTACCTTTTTCCAAAATTAATAAAACACTGGCGATTCATAAATAATATGGCGATTTTTTATCATTCTCCTGAACTATTTGGTACTCCATTAATTTTGATTTTCAATACATATTTTTATTTTATTTCAAATACCGTTAATTTGAAATTATTTAGTTATGTAGAAATGGGTTTTAGAAGCTTAACTGGATATACACGCATAAACGAACTCTTCGTTTTATTATTATAGATATAAATAACTTAAATCTCTGGGAACAAAATAAAATTTTCATTATTTTAGTCGAAGTGCCAATGTTCACGAAGAAAAGGGGAAAAAAAATTTATCATAGTTTTAAACTTAAAATCTATACGGTAAAGTAAAAAAAATGAATTTCAACATGAAATATTTCATTGTTTTGAGTACAGTTAATGATGGAAAAATAAAGGAAACAGTTGGGAATTAAAAAAAATAAAAATAGTTTACTTTTATTCAATTATTAAACAAACAAATCAGATACATCAAAAATAATATACCTTGTTAATATCCAATTGTAATTAGAACATCTCATTTTGTTAAACTTAAACGCTTATATAGCTGATGAAAAGAAACGCTGAATTTCAACATAAAAATATTATCGATTTAAACGAAGTTTGATATTTATAGATAACATAAAGGAAATAGTTAAAAACTGAAAGTATACACACTAAAAATAATAAATCGTAACACTGAAATAAATCGTAAAACTAAAAATAATATATCGTTATAAAATTAAATGTTTGTTTCATTCATGAAAACATATATCTTGAATATTATTATTTCATTCTAATATTCAAGCGATAAATTATTTATTAAAATACTACAAGATATATTTTATTATTTCATGATTTATCATAATAATAATAATAATTATTATTGAAGGAGTAAAAATATATCTTTATAAATTGAATTAATCCAATTGTGAAGTCCTGGTTTTGCTAAAATGCATCTAATATTAATGAATTAATGAAATAATAATATATCTTGAATATAAAAATGTAATATTAATGATACATTATTCCTGATATATTATTATTAGATATCTTGTTAAAATTTGATACACCCAATTGTAACTTCTCATTTTGTTAAAGTTAAACGCCTGTATGGTAGAGTAATGAAAAGAAAACTTGAATTTCAACATAAAAATATCATCATTGTTTTAGAAGAAGCGTCGACAAGAGATATGAAAAAAGTTGCTTTGCCAAGAGCAAATTACGAAGGATTATGAGGTTAACACCAGTAATTCAACTCAACTGTTTCGAAACTGTTGATGGACGCAAAATAGCTATTTGAACGATACAAAAACATTTTTCGATTTCAGAGATTGTGAAATAACAAGCACACCCTGTTTTAACTCGTGTTGTCTCAAAGTATGAGAAAAGATTTTCATGACAAATACATTAATAATAGTTCACAAATTTTGTACAATTTACACCTTAATGCTGTAAATGAAACCGAAGCTTTCTGAAGTTTAAGTACAGGTTGAAGCTAAAGTACATAAGAAATTCAAGACTGATCTAAATTCCACTACACAGGCCTGCGAATTCAACTGTCTGGCAATAATATTCTTAACTTCATCAATGACAATCTTAATTTTAAAATCATTTCTGATAATAAAAAAGTATGAAGAAATTAATTACAATATTATATAAATAATTAATGTATTTCTCACATGAATTATCTTCAAGATGATTAATAG
This sequence comes from Parasteatoda tepidariorum, assembly GCF_982258835.1. NCBI lineage: Eukaryota > Metazoa > Arthropoda > Arachnida > Araneae > Theridiidae > Parasteatoda > Parasteatoda tepidariorum. The sequence continues at coordinate 103,554,770 of NC_141758.1, forward strand.
TGTTATTTTGGTTAATAAGTTTGCAATTGCTAATGAACTATATTTTTTAAATCGAGAATCTGCCAAACGAAGGTTGATCATTTGGGGCTGCGTAACCGGAAAAAACTTGGAAACAGTTCATATAAACCACCTTGCCATAAAGAATTATCTAGGCTTTAGAGCAAACAAATTGAAATATTTTAAGTTAGCTTTTTTAAGAAAATAGTCAATTTGGCGAGATTTTTCAACCTAGATGGAAATTATCAAAATCAATGGATAATTTGCAAATTTTGTTAATTTTTATGAGTCCATATAACGCAGGGTTAGAATAACTTTCCAAATATTAAAAAGCTAGATCATAAGCGCTATTTATTTTCTCATAACAGTGGCTTTCTTCCATATAAACGTTTTGTGTCATTTTCAGAATTATTATAGAAAACGCTGGCTAAACTTTCAGAATTATAATAGAATATAAGCTAAACTTGAAGTAACAATAATGAATAATAGCTGCAAACTCACAATAGTTATAAAAATAGCATATTAATTCTGAAAAAAAACCCTATTTTATGTGACAAATGAGCCATCGAAACCCTAAACTTAAAAAGTGAAACATTTTCAGAATGTCAATCTCTTCTTTCTCTAGCTAGAGATTATTATTTATAAATTTATTTATATTTATTTATTTATATATTTATATTTAATTATTTATTTAAATATTCATATTTAATTATTTATTTAAATATTTAAATTTCATTATTTATATATTTATATTTAATTATTTATTTAAATATTTACATTTCATTATTTACGTATTTATATTTCATTAATTATTTATTCATTTATATTTAATTATTTATTTATTTATTTATATTTAATTAATTATTTGTTTTTCTTCTTGCGGTGCAAAAAGCACCTCTGCCTTTTCATTAATTTTTACGTCGGTTTAATTTGTTGTTGCCATGTTTTTCCCCTTTTTCTTTCAATTTTCTATTCGTCGATATTCCCATGAATAAACAAAAAAAATTTATGAGCCGTACAATTAAAATAAATTTACTTCTTATGTGGCCAACCAATCTCTTTGCCAACCAAAAAAGATTAATTTATTAGAAAACGAGGCTTTATAATGAGTAAGGTACTTAAAAGTAACGTTCTCATGTAAATTAATAAAATAAAAACTGCCTTTAATCAAAAAAGAAATGTAAGCAAATTAATCAAATTTGATTTGTTTAAAAGCAATATAGGGTATTGAAGGAAAATATTGTCATTACACACAAGATGGCAAGTTGGCAACTTGCTCACTACACAGACATAAATTAACGTACGTTTGGTATGATAACACAGTAAGTTAATGGCAACACAAATACAACAATTACATCTTTTAAACACTGAGATGTTTATCAATAAACTTAGAAATATTTTTTGTCACTATAAATATTACATTTAATGAAGAAGAATAAAAAAAAAAGAATTAAAATTTACTCAGGAAGTAACAATACGCATGATGCGTATTCAACATACCATAGCGAAGCATTCGATTACTTTTTAATCAACTTCATCAAGTCATTATTATTCTATTCATGTTGCATATTCGATAAGGCATATCTTTTAATTAACTTGTCATTAATAAATTAACATATCTCACTCATAACAAAAGCCCGCTGTCAAAAATTTTCAACTCATTTATTCCAGTTTTATATAATACTGAAATCCTGCGACCTCTCTAGAGGTTATGCGACCCGTTTTTGAACTAAGATACATAAGAGTACTCATCTGTTAAAGATCACTGTCAAAAATTTTAACTCATTCATTTCTGTTTTGTATAATACTGAAATCCTGCTTCCTCTTTAGAGGTTATGCGACCCATTTTTGAACTAGTATATATAAAAGTTCTAAGGAACATGTGTTGGCGATTGCTTTTCAAGTTGTCGCCAACACGAACATTGGTCTCTATATACAATAAGACAAATCTTAATATCGCCATGTGTAGTTAAATATCGGCGTTTAACAACATATCGCGATATTTATCAGCGTAACTATTATGTATTATTTTTGCATTAGTCAATATTTTTGTTATCCAAATAAAATGTATCACCATTTACTTATAATATAGTATTCAATAATTATCATTATTTATAACATTCAAGATCTCGGTATTATCTTTTTAGGCTAGATTGTTAGGTAATGATCGTGATTGTATCGTATTCGTTGTCTTATACTTACAATTATCTTATTATTTTATAACCGTTATTGAACAACCGATCCAATTGTTTGGATTTGTGACTACTAATGTTCAACGACCTAGCCTTGTCATTTTGAACCCAACCCAGAAGACAAGCGAACTCCTGGATCAAGTATTGGGAAACATTTTGCCTTCGTGAAGGATTTTTTGATGGAACTAACCAGCATTTACGTTACATGGAGAGGAAGACCACGAAAACCTCCCGTGGTTAGTCTGACGGCAAGAGGACTGTAACCCATGATCCGTTTACCACTCAGGATATTTCACGTCATCACTGTGGTCGGTGCAAGACGGATGCGGAATTCGTATCGACCAGCCATGACTGGGATTCGAACCTGGTTCACCTCATTGGAAGGAGAACGCACTATCTCCTGAGCCATCGCGGCTCACTTACAATTATTAACAATGATCGCGATTCGTATTCGATGCGTATTAGTTAATGATTCTTTATTCCATACGTATTATTATTGTTTTTCGCCTCGTATTTTGTAATGGTAATTAGTATATAGTATAATAATAGTTTCTGATTTATTTGTGTGTATAATAGGTAAGCGGTAACCTGTAATAAAGAATCTGTCGTTGGTAAAAATGGGTGGGTAAAATCAGTAAATAAATACGAATTGGTAAAATTGGATACATGGTCTCTAAAACCGATAAATACCAATGTAACTTATAACAACGTAGAAAGTAGAAAATAACATTAAACCACAATCTTTTGTTAAGAAGACAGGCAGCCATTTCGATACTATGAAAAACATCCTCAGTCTATAACGAAATAAAATTTATGAGATATTATAAAGATTTATTTCTTTGAAGTGGTTTACAAAAAAAGGTCACATGTTTAAACCTGGTGCACAAACTTTAAAAAAGTCTTTTTTGGAAAATATTTTTCAGTTTTTTAAAAATCCTTAGCTTTTTTTCTTATACTTTTTGTATGATTGCAATTACGAAAACTCCTTTAGTTATTAAGCTTTATCAAAATTAGATTTTTCTACTTAACGCGGAGTCATTTTTTGTTCGTCATTGTCAATGTTTTTAAAATAATAAACGTTTTTAAAAGATATAATTCTAAAAATAAATTGTCCTTTTCATTATATATTATGTTTAGACGGGAAAAATATCATCTATTATTAATATCATTTTTAAATCAAAGATATTTTTGCCAAGCACTATATAATAAGATAATTTATTGCTTTTAAATTTTAAATTCCGCCATAAAAAATTGTAATTAAATTCTTTAATTAGTTTTTTGTTTCAATCGCACCATTTACCGTATTCGGCATCCCATTCTTGATGACGAGATATCAAATTTCTAACACGTTGGGATGTATAAGTTGATTTCTGAAAAAAAAATTTAAAATTTCTAGAATTAAAAAATATTAAGTCTACAAAATGTCCTCAACTGAAAAATATTTCACATTGTTTTCGCCTTCAAATTAAGATCCCCCAAATATAGCTAAACATAATTTAAAGTGTTGTTTCTAAAAATAACTTTATATGTTAAGAAATTTGATGAAAGAAAATGCAAAACTAATTGTATATAAAGTATTAAAAATCGTTTTCGAACGGAGAAAATTGATACTCAGTTATGCATATCTATCGCATTGGCATGGAAAAAAAATTGGCTTGAAAAAAAAATTTAAAAAACGGCAAGTTAAACGAATGGTTAACATGTACAGAATTGAAAGCCACTATTCCAGTTCTAATATTTTTATTGTCAGTCAACTCAACTTACGTGATCAAAATCAGAATTTAAAATTAATAGATGAACAAACACACATGTGAAAAAATTTTATTGCGGGGAGGGTAAGCAACCTGTACTCATTTGGAAACTTATAAAAAAAATTTTTATTCAGAACTAAGTTAGTTTTTCATTATGTCAGGTTTTTCTATTTAATGAGAAGAAAAGAATTTAAAACCGTAAAGAGTGAAACACGTGTTTTTGAAGCTATAGTGGCTCCATCTGTTGTATTTTGTTAAAAACAAATGAAATTACCAAAATTAATTTTATTTTTTTGCGTTAGTATTAGTGTGAACACATTACAAAAACAGAATGTATGCTTCTTTTTCATTATTATGGATTTCGTGACAACTGGCGAAAAATAGAGAATGTAATTAATTAAATTTAATTCTGATTTGTCCTACATGATAGTATTATATTTCAATAAATAACGAAAATTAAATAAATCATTGAGAGTAGAACAAAAATCACAAACGTTAATTTTTTCTTCAAATTCTATTAACGTTATCGATTAAAATGTAATTTCAATTTATAATGGAAATTTCAAACAGAAATAAATTCAGTTTCCTAAATTTATTTAAAGCTTTATTTAAATAATAGTAATTATAGATGAGAACAATGAACAGAATATCAAAATTAAATAGGCTCATAGATGATAAAACATCATGAAAAGAGCTTACGAATAGTAAAATATACTTCTCATAATACATAAAATTTACAGAGCGACATCCCTTTTGTCAAATGCATGTTGTTGTTTTTTTTATTTTTAATATTTTTTATTTTTACACTATTAATATTAAATGAGAAAGCTTCGAAAATAAAAAAATACAAAGTAATATTTTGCATTATAAAACAACTTTTATACTATACCAAGCTATGTTAACAAAATAAGTTTTCAGGCCTTAGTCATATGCAAAGCTCAATTTAAAAAGAAATCATAAAGCAAATTTTAACGTATATCATTTCGTTTCACTTTTATTCAGCTAGTTTCACCATATAAATTGCAGGTTTATGCATTTTTACTTCCGCGAGAGGCTGTAACAAAAACAAAACAAAACAACAAAACTTGGAAACAAGTTGTTTAAATTGGCGGCATCTCGAAACACATCAAATTGAAAAATAAAAATGTTTTATTTCTTTTTTTTTTTTTAATTTTGAAAAAAAAATGTTTACAAAAATTCAAACATGTCTATTTTTATGTTTTCAGTTTGATGAGTCTCGAGATTCGAATGAAAATGTTTAATATTTTTTTCTTAAATTGTAAAAATAGTTTTTTCTTTTCTTTTTTAATTGAAACATGTCTATTTTCATGTTCTTAATATGATGGGTCTCGAGATTTGCATTTTAAACAGACTGTGTCCCATATTAATTTTTTCTTGGTTATGGTACCAGCAAAATCCTTAAACCATAAGTCAAGTAGGATTAAATTTTTCTAAAGAATCCGAATCTGCAATGAAAAAATAAGGGTTTATGCTTTATATTTCAAAGAAAGAAGATCGAGCTTAGTATCATTGGATCGCTTTATTTGATTCAAAGAAAATTTCTCGAAAAATGTAACAGTTTCCTAACTTCCTTTACACCCTGTATATATATGAAATAGCAGTGTGGCCGAGCAGAAGAAATAAACAGGAATGCCGAAGCAAAATAAAAGTTTTATTTAATACTCATTGTTCGTTTTTATAAGTCTTCGAGCATATCGTTTTTTATATGACTTAAAACCTTTCCCAATTTATGTTCCATTTGATGACGGCTGTTTCTTGTGAACGTTTCACAGCGTTTATGTTCACGAATGTTGAATTCAGTCGAAGTTTCTCTAAAAAACTTTTTAATGTCCTGGTGGCTCGATTGGATGATGAGCTTATCCCCTCTTGAACAGGAAATTCGAACATAAAATTCGAAACTGTCACAGCAAGCTTCAAAGCCTGCTGAGACTGCAAACATTTCTTCGGTGTAAGAGTTAAAAAGAATTGAGATTTCAAATGTGAGAAGGCCCGCAATGTCATCTGATTTGAATAAAAAAAATATGGGAGTTCGTAGCATGATATTATAAAAGTCTTAAAAATGTGAACTTTTCTAGATATGCAAAAAAAAATTTTTTTTTCGTGATTATTGTTATTATTCATACCGGTTTTCCTAAAAAAATAACCAACGTTTTGAAAATCAATTAAAGAAAAACAGAAGGAGAAATAAATGTTTTTATTTATTTCTTCTTCTGTTTTTTTATTTTTTAGACTCATTAAATTTTTTTCCCACCAAGTCTCAAAATTCGTTTAAAGATGGTTATTTAGGATGGATTTATTACTGCGCCATCTTTTGACAAAATCTGTAAATAGTTGTAAAATCTTTATGAGCATCAATAACTTGTTTCCTACGCAGAATACAGCAAACAGTGAAAATATCCTTCCATTTTTTAACTTTTTTTTTTCCCAAATGATCGACCGGTTTTTATCACTGCTTTTAACTTTTATTATGAAAATAAATAAAATATTAATAAAAACGTATGTATAACAATTACAGTTCTTACGACTACTATAACATCATCATCATTTTTCTTCCCGCGAATACATGAGCCTATTGTCATGAATTTTTTATTAATGCCTTCAATTTACCAGCATACAAAAAAGAAGAATGAACTACAAAAGAGGCAATGACAAAAAATAGAACCGAAACAAATAAATGAGCGCCAATCGATTAACCTCGAAGAATTCTCACTTGCTTCTTTTTTTCTTCTGTCCTCGTTTTAAAAATCGACCTTGCCAACACATAGAATATCAGCCACTTCATCACGCCAATTCAGAAGAATAATTTTGAAGGTTCTACGCCAAACAGCGCCACTCTTCCCTCAATGGACGTTTGTCTCCCCCTTTTCACCCCAAATAAAACACGCACTATTCCGAAAAAGGGCGTGTGGAATAAGGAGTTGGCGAACAGCCAAATTCCAGAAATAGAATCTGGAATTGGAGAATGAAGTTTAGAACGGCTGGAGAGGGGTAGAAAGGTTAATTTGAGGGAGGGGGGTTGAAATAAAGAAATATTTCCATTCTCGGTGTTCTTTTTTTTTTTTAATAATACCGTCGCCTGTATGTAATATCTGCATTCTTTTACGGTACTTAAAGGAGTTAATTTTTCTTTCATCGAAGAACATTACGATGTGAAAGTCTTTTGTTCCCGTAATAATGGCGGGTATAAAATTCTTGAAGTTAACCTAAGACTGCAGTCGTTTTATTTAAAAGTAGCTTAATTCAAAAGAGTATACATTGGCAAATTATCATATATATTGTTTATATTCTAAACATTGCATTTAAAGAGTCATTTATATTGTTAATCTCAGATATTACATTTAAAGGATCATTTATACTGTAAATCATTGTTTGTTTTTTATTTATTTAATTCTTATTCCATTTGTTTCTATTGCTATTTTTGCATTTATTATACATATTTTAAGTCTTAGATAAAACATTAAAATTATAATTCATACCGCAAATCTTAGTTATGTTATTTAAGTTTATCATACTTTTTGTAAATCTTAGATATTTCTTTACAGTTATTGTTATTTCTTATATGTTATTTCTTATATATATTTCTTATATATATTTCTTATAATATTGTTAATTATAGATTCAACACTCATATTGTTAATCGTAGAATTATAATACATATTGTAAATCTTAGGTATTGTAATTACTGATCAATACATATTGTAAACTTGGATATATCATATACAGGAGCCGTTGTAGCCCAACGGTTAGAGAATCGAACTCTGGTCCACAGGGGCCGGGATTCGATCTTTGACTCCTCGAGAACCAGCCGAGTACATGCGATATCTGTGGAATCAAAAAATTTCGAAAAATCTGTGGGATCGAAAATCCTGTGATCGGTTGTTGAGCAGAACTATGGATGCAGGGATCTCGAGAAAATTCTCTTCCCCATCAGATTTATGTCTAAATTGAGGACGTGGCCTCACGAATGAGCAGTGCTGCCATCTATTCGTGGGGCTCGGAGCTAAGACGTACTTTTACCCTTGCGGTGCTCTCTTCTCAAACGAAAGGCGCACTTTCCTGACTGAATTCGCAAAAGCTCGATGGCTGGCTAGTTTGGCTTGTCAGAGCGTCATTAGAAACAACAACGTATCATCTACAGGATGTTCCTTATGATTACCTTTTATGCATGTTTTCAAAATCCTAGTAAAAAAATTATGCGTGTAGTAAATTTATATTTAGAAAGTATTAGTATATTAAGAAGTTTTAGTAAACTAATTTTATATGTAACGAAAATGCTTACAAACTCAGACCAATCACTTTTCTGACCAAGTCACTAAAGACATAGCAGGTATTAAAATAATCTAAAATCAGTTTATTTGAGATGAAGATGATTAAAAGTGGCTTGCAACGAAAAGTGTATGCACTTCAATCAGTCAAACAAGACTAATATGTTTTTTTTTTGTTTTTTTTTTTTTAAATTTAATGCTGAGTGAAATCTTATCCTTTTCTTCTCCCAGCTGACAATACGTCAGAGTTTTGATATACGATTACACGCATACAATGCCTATACACATTACAAAGTAATTAGTACAATGAAAACTCTCGGAATACTACAATAAACTCTAACAGATAATTCAACAAAATTTTAACTAAGACTGATTACTATAGTTTTGATCTACTTTTTCATACCAGCGCCTTTCAAACGCTTGCTTGAAATAACGCTTTTTCGCAAAAAACTTTTTTTTTTTTTTTTGTAAACTACTAATGTGAGTTTGAAACGATCATGATTGTCATGTTAAATTGCGTCAAACTTCCGCCTTTTAGTTTAGTTATGAACAGTTTCGTGTTCAACGCCCTAGCCTTGTAATTTTAACAGAAGACGAGAGAGCTCCTGGATCAAGTATAGGGAGAAATTTGCCTTCGTGGACGACTTTTTGATGGAACTAACCTTGCGATACATGAAGAGGAAGCCCTCGAGAACCTCCCACGGTTACCCTGACGGCAATGGGACTCTAACCCATGATCCATCTACCACTGAGGATATTTCACGTCAGCACTGTGGTCGGTGCAAACCGGATGCGGATATCGACTGGGATTCGAACCCAGTTCACCTCTTTGGAAGACGAAAATTCCATCCCATCCATGGCTTCTTGTGGTTAATTGTTTGCTCACTGACGCCATTACATCAGGGTGTTGTTGTGTTTACGTATGTTAGTGAACGTTCAAAATGTATAAGACGATTGACGATTCCGCCAACAAAAAAATACATTCCAATACAGTTTCTGAAGGCAAAGAATGTTGTCACCTGCAATTCATCGTCAACTTGTTGAGATTTATGGTGAAAATGTAATGAATGATTAATGGAATGCTGAGAAAAAAAGGTTTCTACAATTCAATGTTGCACGCACCTACGTTCATGACGAAGCGCGGACAACTGTCTCATGTCAACGAAAAATTGTGCCATTAGTTGGGTTGAAAAAACGAATCAGAATACAAACTTCACAATGTGCTTGCCTTGATGAGTTCTCACAAAATTTCGAAAACTGCTTTGCATGACAGTGTCACAAATTGATGACAAAAACGGTGTTCAACAGTGTGTGCTTGCACTGGAGGAATCTTTTTTTTTTGAAGAGGAATAAGGTCTTGATCTTGAAGAAAGTCGAAGACAGGTTGGTCGCCCGTTGTGACAAATGTCTGTACAATGTTAGCAACTATGTAGAAAAAAAAATGATTTTTGAAATTCTTTCTCATGAAAAAAATTAATTTTGTTCTGAAAAAAAAAAAAACTTTCTTTATGCTAGTTTTTCCGAAATGGTACTTACTTTCCGGACATGTATCGTATAAGTGGAAAACTTACGCCAAATTATATTAACACTAGAAAGACTGAAATACCTATATTGCCCAAATACAGCAGTCAAAATGTCTGCATTGTGAAATAATAATGCATAAAGAAATTTGTTTAAAATTAATGTTTGATATTATTTTCAGTTATATAACAAGTTATTAGTAAATATCAACAATAAAAATAATCATGAAAGTCACAAGATTCTAAGAAATTGTGTCATTATATACATCATTGTTTTTCTAATTGAAATTAAAAAGCAGTCAAAATGACTTCCTCGGGCAATCTAGTGTTAAACAATGTTTTTTAAAGTACTTTCACCAAAGAAAATAATAAAGAACAAACCACAGTTTAAATGCCTTACAATTGTAGCAAAGCTATAATATTAAACTACATAAACCATCGTGCCGTAAAAAATTATCTTGGTTTTAAACGGACAAATAACTTAAATATGTTTTAAAAAGTATTGCAATTTTTTTAAAAATTTCCAAAGACACTGTTCTCAGTAGAACACCAAAGTCAAGCATCACTGGCTGCTGTCAGTAAGCGGGTGGGTGACCACTTTGATCAGTCTGCGTAGGGACCGAAGGTGTGCGGTATGGGTCTTCGTTAAACTGTTATACCGTAAAGTGCTCGACTTCGCACGCAGGTCGTCGGGCTACCAAATCAGAGGAGCCATCCCCTCTGCAGAGGATCAAAATTGCGATGGTATGTCTTCCGATCATCCCCATGGATGTTTCCCAGACCGTCGCCAATAGCCCATTGTGCAGCACTTGTGCGACGTAAATGAAGTACCCAATTACCTACCAATTTGGTTTTGTGCTTAAAAGAAAATTATCAAAATTTATGAGGCATTTGAAATTTTTATGGGCCCTTATAATATAGCGTTAAAGATAGGCTAAACTTGTACAAACAACAGTCAAATTGTTGCAAAAGCAACAATTATTCGCAAATTTTTTTTTATTTCAAGTAAGAACAGAGCCTTCAAAATACAGCCTAGAAGCTGTTTTCAAGTCCATGCTATTTTTTTCAACCTCTATCCAGTTTAAAATTAAAACTTTGTTTCGAGTTCAAAGCATTTTATAACAGTGGCTTCTTCATTTTGAACACCTTTTTCAGCAGTTTAATATTATTTACATCAGATCAATTACTCTCCAACTACTGCCATCGTTAATTCCAACTTTAAATGATATACATCACAATTAAAACAACCCACGTGAAAGAAAACATTAGCGGACACCCGCTTATTTTTACAACCTAGAAGACAAATGAACCTGGTGTTAGGAACTTTCCACCTTCTCATTAGGGATAATTTACGAGCGGCATTAATGAAACAGACTCGCAGACATACAATGCTGTTTGTTAAGCGAAGCCCAGAAAGGGTTTCAACTCATTTTTCACACAATATAAGAGGACATTGATAAGCGGAATTTAAAATAAGCAACAACAAAAAAAAGGCTCTGGCAAAAAGCCTTATGCAACTGTTTGCCAAACGGTGTTTAATTTTTCAAAACAAGATGGCATTCATTCTCTGGGGTATTGACACTTAGAAGTCAAAAAGCGCTTGCGGTTAAAATTGTTTCCCCTTCAACACACATTAAGCGTTTTTTTATGTGTGAAGAATTTTATTTTGTTTTTTCATCGTAGAGCTGAGCAATAAATTGTTAAATATTAATTTTTATAAGAATCGCGATATTTTTCGAATTATTTTTAAAATGCATCCAGAGCTCGAAGCCTTTTTTTCCCTGGAGTCCGAAGCTCTACATTTTTCCGTGATCCTAGGCTCCAGCAATTTCTTCTCCTATTAACATCAATGCCGTATATGATATAAGATTTATTAGATTCAATTTCAATTCTTTTTCTTAAGAGTGAGCGTATAATTCAACTGTAGTTTTTTAATTAAAGGCGATAACGATATTTTTCAATTTATTTTCCTGATGTATCCAGCACTCGAAGATATGTTTTCCCAGGAGTCCGAAGCTCCAGCAACTTCGTCTCCTATTGACATCAGTGCTGCATATGAAGGAAGATTTATTAGATTCAATTTCAATTCTTTTTCTCAAGAGTGAGCGTATAATTCAACTGTAGTTTTTTCAATTAATGGCGAAACCGATATTTTTCAATTTATTTTCCTGATGTATCCAGCACTCGAAAATATGTTTTCCTAGGAGTCCGAAGCTCCAGCAACATCGTCTCCTATTGACATCAGTGCCGCATATGATATAAGATTTATTAGATTCAATTTCAATTCTTTTTCTTAAGAGTGAGCGTATAATTCAACTGTAGTTTTTTAATTAAAGGCGATAACGATATTTTTCAATTTATTTTCCTGATGTATCCAGCACTCGAAGATATGTTTTCCCAGGAGTCCGAAGCTCCAGCAACTTCGTCTCCTATTGACATCAGTGCCGCATATGAAGGAAGATTTATTAGATTCAATTTCAATTCTTTTTCTTAAGAGTGAGCGTATAATTCAACTGTAGTTTTTTCAATTAATAGCGAAACCGATATTTTTCAATTTATTTTCCTGATGTATCCAGCACTCGAAAATATGTTTTCCTAGGAGTCCGAAGCTCCAGCAACATCGTCTCCTATTGACATCAGTGCCGCATATGAAGGAAGATTTATTAGATTCAATTTCAATTCTTTTTCTTAAGAGTGAGCGTATAATTCAACTGTAGTTTTTTCAATTAATAGCGAAACCGATATTTTTCAATTTATTTTCCTGATGTATCCAGCACTCGAAAATATGTTTTCCTAGGAGTCCGAAGGTCCAGCAACATCGTCTCCTATTGACATCAGTGCCGCATATGAAGGAAGATTTATTAGATTCAATTTCAATTCTTTTTCTTAAGAGTGAGCGTATAATTCAACTGTAGTTTTTTCAATTAATAGCGAAACCGATATTTTTCAATTTATTTTCCTGATGTATCCAGCACTCGAAAATATGTTTTCCTAGGAGTCCGAAGCTCCAGCAACATCGTCTCCTATTGACATCAGTGCCGCATATGAAGGAAGATTTATTAGATTCAATTTCAATTCTTTTTCTTAAGAGTGAGCGTATAATTCAACTGTAGTTTTTTCAATTAATAGCGAAACCGATATTTTTCAATTTATTTTCCTGATGTATCCAGCACTCGAAAATATGTTTTCCTAGGAGTCCGAAGCTCCAGCAACATCGTCTCCTATTGACATCAGTGCCGCATATGAAGGAAGATTTATTAGATTCAATTTCAATTCTTTTTCTTAAGAGTGAGTGTATAATTCAACTGTAGTTTTTTCAATTAATGGCGATACCGATATTTTTCAATTTATTTTCCTGACGTATCCAGCACTCGAAGATATGTTTTTCCAGGAGTCCGAAGTTCCAGCAACTTCGTCTCCTATTGACATTAATGCCGCATATGATAAAGATTTATTAGATTCAATTTCAATTCTTTTTCTTAAGAGTGAGCATATGCAGGGGTCTGTCCAAACATTTTGTGAAAGGTCCGGTTTTTGTGAAATTGTGAAAAAATTACTCACATTTTTTCAACCAGGGTCCTGCTTTTATGAACTTGTGCAAATAGGGTCCGGTTATTGCAAAAAAACTTTTCCAATGGGTTTTTAAATTGTAAATAGATACAAGATTATGCTCAGCACTTTAAAATTAATAATTAAAGAAATTAAATTTTCAAAAATAAACAGCAATTACTGCTTCTAAATTAGAGATGCAACATACAAATATTTGGTATTTAGCCTACACTGCTGAACGCAGAATATTCATTTCGAACGAATAATGGAAGAATCGTCTGCCGAAGACAAAGCTTAATTCGTTTGCATCCATCTTTCTTGTTTTCTGCCACGGGAAGGGTTTATTCAATTAACAAATCAATAATGAAGGTAAACAAATTTGTGAAGGGTCCGATTAAAAGAAAAATCACTTTGTGAATGGTGCGTTTTTAAGTTAAAATATTTTTTGAAGGGTCCGTTTTTATGAAAAGATATTTTGTGAAGGATCCGTCAACGGACCCAAATTTCTTCTAAGCAGACCCCTGGTATGTAATTTTTATAATAATCACGATAACGATATTTTTCAAATTATTTTCATAATGTATCCAGCTCTGGAAGATATGTTTTCCCTGGAGTCCGTAGCTTTTAACTTTCACGTTCTCCAAAGCTCCAGCAATTTCATCTCCTATTGACATCAATGCTGCATATGAAGGAAGATTTATTAGATTCAATTCTTTTTCTTGATGTTCAATTTCATAACGTTCATTTTCTTAATAAAAAATTTCCAATTAAAAAAAGATTCTTAAAAAAAAACTCAAAAGAGCACATAAACATGTAGTAAAATAATCAGAGATGGAACTTTAGCTTATTATTTGGAGTGGAGCTATAGTTGTAGCATCGAAAAATTCCAGCTTCCTACACAAGAGAAGAAGAGATTTTTATAAAAGTTAATGAATATTTAAATGAAGAAAGTGTGCAATGAAAAATACCGTTTCGGCATTTGCGCAAACCGTGCCAAAGCGAAAGTTGGTGACAAAGTTGAATTTCTCGCCAAAATTATGAAAAAGATGCGAAATTATAGCATTTATCCATTTCATGCTACATTAAGAAGCCCCAGAGGCCAAAAAAGACATCAGCGGAATTAGATGTTTCTGCTTCGAGAGTGTTAAAGTGGTCAATTTAATTAAAAGTCGTGCCTTAAACAGTCGTTTGTTTTCAAATCTTTCTTAAGACGAGGGTTCTGAACACAAAAGCTTTTTATTGCATGCAGAGGTAAGGTGGCTTTCAAGAAGTCACAGTTTAAAAAGGTTATTAAAATTATAAGAATAAATTCTTCTCTTCCTAACCGAACAAAAATCTGATTTTGCAAAATTTATTCCACAAGTTGAGGTTATACTCAGTATGTCATTAAAGAGGCATATTTGAAAAACTAAATGTATCATTTCAAGGAAAAAGTTGCAACATATTCATATTCAAATAAAAAAATAATGTTTTGTTAAGAAAATCGTCAGTGGAAAAGGAATCGTTAGAAATATTGTGAATTTTTAAATAAAAATGAAGTAACAGATCATCAAAAAGATGAGTAACTAAAAGTAATAAATGAACATCTTTCGTGTCTTGAGATATGTAGAGAAATGTTTCACTTCAAATTTTAAAGCCGAAGAACTAATATCGATACTATTCGGAATTGATGCGAAAAATATTACTCATTCTCCAGTAAAATCACAACGAGAACTTGACGAGATATTAAATGATTCGGGCTTTAAAATTTATTATAATACGAAGTTCTTACACTATTTTTGGCTAGGAATTGCAAAAAATTTTCCCATGATTTCTGAAACTGCCATGAACTTTATTCTACTTTTTTCTACCATAAAATTTGTGTGAGACATTTTTGCCTTTAACTTTCATAAATCAAATGTCGATCAAATCTACAAAATAAGTGCTCCATACTACGGTGTCGACTATTTTATCATGATTTGGTAATATAATTACAAATAAACAGGTACACTCTTCCCATTGATATTAAATTCTCACATATGCGCAGTGCCTGATTTATCATAAAGCCTGACAGGCCCAGGCGTAGGGCCCCCTAAGTGATTCGGGTTTTAAAATTTATTTTAATACGAAGTTCTTAAAAAAAAACTTTTTAAATTTAAAAAAAAAATTCTGATTAGTTTTTGAGGGTCATAATTACATAATTAACGGACCATGTTCAGCTCGCAGACCATGTATTTGGCTGCCAAACATGCTTCATTGACTTGAAAATGCAGCAAAACTCCAATAGCAATCACCTGTTTATTGTAAACATAAATTAGATTCATATAATCAATTGCAAAACTTGCTTCGATAAGATTTTATTTTCTCCTGTTATTTACATTTTGCGTGATTCCACGGTAGTTACGTCAAATTACAAGGTTGCACTTATCATATACATCATAAAAGTAAACAAACTAACAACAACTTTCTTTATCACAAAATTTCCCCCCTGTTTTCTGTAAAGCCTTCGATCTATAAATATTCTTAAGATGAATTGAAATGTCTAGTTTTAAGGAAATGTCTAGTCTAGTGTTTTTCGATCTATAAATATTCTTAAGATTAATTGAAATGTCTAGTTTTAGAAAAGGTTTTGTCTAGTTTTCTTCGATCTATAAATATTCTTAAGATTAATTGAAATGTCTAGTTTTAAGGTAATGTCTAGTCTAGTGTTTTCGATCTATAAATATTCTTAAGATTAATTGAAATGTCTAGTTTTAAGGAAAAGTCTAGTCTAGTTTTCTTCGATCTATAAATATTCTTAAGATGAATTGAAATGTCTAGTTTTAAGGTAATGTCTAGTCTAGTGTTTTTCGATCTATAAATATTCTTAAGATTAATTGAAATGTCTAGTTTTAAGGAAATGTCTAGTCTAGGGTTTTTCGATCTATAAATATTCTTCAGATTAATTGAAAGGTCTAGTTTTAAGAAAATGTCTTGTCTAGTTTTCTTCGATCTAAGATTAATTGTAATGTCTGGTTTTAAAACCGGGTAAAGCATTTTAAGATATCAAATAAGATTAATCAGGACTAATGTGAAACACTCAAAACTACGTGGGAAATGTGAAACACTCAAAATAATGAGACTAATATCAAACACTATAAATGACAGGACTAAGGTTAGACACTCAAAATTATAGGATTTGTTTGAAGCACTCAAAATAATGAGACTAATGTGGAATACTCCTAGGATGAGGCTGTCTTAACATCTTAATAAATTGTAAATTCTTAAAAACAAGTCTCGCTTACTTTCTGAGAAATGTAAAGTTATTTGTACTTAACACTTAATAGCATCCAAAATATTATGAAACAAAACGGAAATCGTGATCAGAATTAGCCGAATAGATTCTAGGTATTAACTATTCAAAAAGCCTTGTTTTAAATTTTCCTCTCTTTAGAACTGTTGTTGCTGTCGACGGCCATTAAAGCAGAGGTGGCGCCCTCTATGGCCAAGAATTCGACTTCTGCCGCACCCATACCCGTTTATAGGGCGGAATAATTCATACATCCATTCATTATTCCACAGATCGTAATTTTGACCTGAACCAGAGAATGATCAATCTCCAATTCATTACCCCCAGAGGTATCGATTTGTTATGGGAACATGGAGGACATTGTCACCCGACAGATTTAACGTGGACCAGTCACCATTTATTACACGGAGAACTAATCGACCACCATTTATTACTTTTGAACTAATCGTCTCATTTTATTTAGATTTTGCCATTTGAATTCAAATAGTGCAAATTGATGCAATTCAAAAAACAAAATTTCAAACATTGACAAATATGTTAATAATAAATAAAAAATTTTAAAAAAATTACTTGATTCTTTCGATAAGCAAATCATACAATTAAGTGAGAAAAAATTATTCGAATCTCTCTTATAGGTTTAATAAGGCTCTTTTGCAGGTATTATAAAATATACAAAAAATTTAAACTAATATTTAGTTATTCAAACTTTTAACTGCTCTTCTGTCGAAATTATTGGGGCCATATTTTGAGGGTGAGAAATCCGAATGCATCAAAGAAAGATAATGTTTTTACCCACAGAAAATGCATTTTTATGCCTGATTTCGTTACTTAAAATATCGTCTGCGCTAATTTCTTATCAATACCTCTCAAAACTATTAAAATAGATGTAATGACAGTTCATCAAAATGCCATCATTTAATCAAAATTTATTCGGGTGTTCTGTTTATAATTTTGCACATTCTACATAGATTTGTACTTACGGCTTTATTAAAAAGTGCTAACATTTAACAAGTGCAGGGGGCAAAAAAATTAATGGATCAACCTGAATAACTTCTGATTTAATCATCGGAACTCCACGTTCTGGAACTTAATTTTAATGGCTTGAGAGATGAAATCAAATATGATAATTAATTCGGGCAGACGATATTTTAAGTTACAAAATCAGACACAAAAAAAGTACTTTCTCTGAATAAGCGTACCTTTTTTCGACGGATTTGGATTTCTGACCCACAAAATATAGGGTGTAATCCAGGGGCGGATCCAAAAATTTTCTTGGGGGGGGGGGGGGATCATAGACTCAAAACTCCCCCCCCCCCAAAAAAAAAAAAAATTTTATGATTTTTTTCTATTAAATATTTTTTTTTTGAAAAAAAAACTTGAGTTTTTAATGCTAGTCTTCTCATTTATTTTTTTCATAATGAATAATACATAAATAATTCAAGTATTCAAAATCTTTAAATAATAAATGTAAGGAGTTTTTTAGAAACTTTAGCAAATCTGTCAATGATTTTTTCAACATCAAAATCAATTTCTCGATGAGTGTTTAATAATGCGAGTCCAGTTAATCGTTCTTGATTTTGAGTTGCTCTAAGCCAAGTTTTGAGACATCGAAGAGTTAAAAAGGAACGTTCTGCTGTTGCTGCACTAACTGCCAGAGTTATTAAAATTCTCAACAACATATTGATTGATGGGTACATATCGATGTCACAGGCATTAATAATCTTGGAAAGATCGTTGGGCACTTCAAGTCCCGCTTCTGTTTCACGCTGCCATTTTGCCACCCAAAGACAAAAATTCTGTTTCGGCAACTTTTACGAAAGCATTTAAGAGATTCTTATAAACCCCCCCCCCCTCCTTAAATAATTTTTAAAATGTTTTATTTCTTTTCTAAATTGTGAAAAAAATTATTATTTTTATTTTATTTATTTTTTCAATTTGGGGGGGGGGTCATGACCCCTCCCCCCGGTGGATCCGCCACTAGTGTAATCGCAATCCGGGAAATATAGTCCCCATAGTTTGATCAGGAGAGTGTTCCAAACTTTGGACATCTTAATGTTAATTTCACTTTTTTCGTATTTCACCACATCTCGAGAAATTGAAAAAATTTTCAATTCGCTTAAAAAGTTCTTGAAATATAGCGAATTTTGGTCAAGCTCATTTAACTTCCATACATATTATCTGCTTCTTTAGCAAGTGATATTCTCGGTTTGTAACTATCGAAAATAAATAAAATATCGTTTGTATCGAAAATATGTTCTTATGTTTCTAAGAACATATTTTCGATATTGATACGTATTTGCGTGTTAGGTTTTGCAGTTAAGTTTGGGGCATTTATTGCTTTCACAATATAAAATTAATATTAGTCAATAAATTAACCATTAAAACGAAAAGCAAAACTTAGATGCCAACAGAATATGAAATATTATTGAAGCATTCTAATTTTATTTCATAGTATAAAACGATTCTTTAAACCTTAACAGGTATTTTACGTTCCATCTCTTTAACTGAAAGACAAATCGCTAATCCTCTATTAATATTCGTTTGGTTGATCTACAGAGAGATTTATCAAAATACAAGACATGTTCTATAAAGCGATCGCAATCAACAAAGCAAATAAATACATTTATTAGACGTGTAAACTTCGTAAAAAATTTATGATCTCGTTCGCGCTGAGGCGCCAAATGAAAAAAAAAAAAAAAAATGGCGCTTTGACACTCAGCAATCAGATGAAAACATTGAAAATTCGCGAGCGATCATTACATGACAAGAAGACATGATTTACGTCACGTTACAATGTCAACGACCGGCAAAAGTTGGATGAGTAACGGCAAAAAGTCACGTGATGGAATGGAAAGCTTCGAAAGGAAGAAGGCATTAGCGAAAACAATCGTTTGTAAACCAACACTTTTCACACCGCACAATGGAATAAATTATCCTGAAACTAACAGACGATGATTGATTACGGGTTAACTGTGTTGGCAGAAATGATGAGATCATACTCAGCCTGTGAATTATATTCTTTAGAGAACAATGATGAGGATCTTAGATCACCAATAATAATTGTTGGGAAATGATTCTTTCAGTTGGAACTATTAAATAGAACTATTTACAAATAAAAAATCATAAGGAGGGGGAAACCTTTTAGAACATTCGAAAACTAAAAGACGATTAATTGATTATTGGATGGCTGTTAGTGGATTTAATGGAATCATATACATTTGGCGAGATATATTATTCGATCGAGTAATGAACCTATTTCCTACAAATTGTTGAAAAAGATATTTTTTTTAGAGATAATGAAATAAAACATGAAGTTATCTTTTTTCTAAAAAAAATGCTCTATCGATGATCCATTACTATGAATATTGCAATAGGAAATCGAAAGATAGTCCCCGTGATCCAGAAACTAACAAACGATGATTGATTAGGGGTTGACTGTTGGCGGATTTAGTGGGATCAAATACCTTTTTGGTGTGTTCATGAGCTGAAAATGAATAAAATAAGCTGAATTGCGGTTTTCGTAGAAATGAAAACGAAAAAGAATTGTTATAATAATTGAGAATGGTTATGAACGAAACACATTTTTTTAATCGTTTAATTTGATTATTTTCTTTTTATTGAAAAGTGAGATGAAAATGCTTATGCAATTACTGTTAATTTTTTTTTAAAAAATACAATATTTTTCAATAACATTTTGCTTGAATGATTTGTTAAAAATAGCTGAACTAATATGTAAATAATGGTTTGAAATAAATACAATTGCAGGTTTCAAAAATCATTACAGTTTTTTTGAATTTTTATGTTGTTTTTTTTTTTAAAATCAAAACCCCTGTAAATCTTCTAGAGAACCCTAAGGTTCCGCAGAACACCTTTGGAGAACTGGTGCTCTAGAGAACAATATAAGAATCTTAAATTTCCAAAAATAAATCTTAGAAATGGTATTTTCTGTAGGAACCATATTAAATCGAACTTATAATTATCTTTTTTAAAATAAAGAAACATAATACAAGAGTATTTGAAAACTATAAGACGATTATTGATTTTTGGATGGCTGCTACTCAAAATCAAACTTTATTGAAAATTTAAGAAATCTCTGATGAAATTATTTCTTTTCATTGAAAAGTGTGATGAAAATGCTAACGCAATTATTGTTAATTTAAAAAAAATAATTTTTTCACTAATATTTTGCTTGAATAATTAGTTAAAAATAACTTAAATATTATATAAATAATGGTTTGAAATAAATACAATTGCAAGTTTCAAAAATCGTTATGGGTTTTTTTTTTTTTTAAAGTCAGAACCCCTGTAACTTTTCCAAGGAACCCCAGGGTTCCGCAGAACACCTTTTGAGAACAATATAAGAATTCTGGATTTCCAAAACTAAACAAGAGAAATGGTAGTTTCTGTAGGAACAATATTACATCGAATTTCCAATAATCTTTTTTTGAGATAAAGAAACATAAGACATAGAGATCATAATATCATAGAACATTTTTAGAACATTTGAAAACTATAAGACGATTATTGATTTTTGAAAGGCTGTTGGTGTGCTAGATGGAATCATATACATGTGACGAAATACCTCATTCGACTGAGTAATGATCGAAAAAGAGAACTGATTTTCAATAAATTTTTAAAAATGATTCTTTCTTTAGAGACTATGAAATTGAACTTGCAGTTATCTATTTATTAAAAAAAAAAAAGAAAATTTTTTAATTTTTTCTATCGATGGTCTATTATTATGAAGATTTTTATAATACACTCTATACCAAAAATTCGACGCACCAAGAAGGAGTTGTCCGATTAAAACGAAAGTTGGTGGATAGGAAGACAATATACAGAATAGTAAATGATTAAAATTTCAGAACAATTGAATAGTTTATTGCAGAGTTACAGTAACAAGTTCAATAAGGTGTTGACCCGCCTCTTGCCTGGATACAAGCTGCCACACGGCGTGACATAGACCGATAAAGCTCTCGGATGGTCTCTTGCGGTATTTCCTGCCTAATTCGATCCAATTGTCGAACGAGGTCACCAACATTCCGTGCCAGATGCAATCGCCTTCCCATCATATCCCAGACATGCTCGATGGGAGAGAGATATGGTGTTCTGGCAGGGCAAGGAAGAGTTTGACAAGCTTGCAGACAGTTCATAGCAACACGTGCCGTATGTGGTCTGGCATTATCTTGCTGAAAAACCAGCCAAGGGCGCTGCAAAAGGAACGGTAGCAAAACAGGTCTTAGGATGTCGTCGATGAACCGCTGTGCAGTAAGTGTACCTTTAATGATGACCAAAGGGGTCCGGCTGTCAAAGGAAATGGCACCCCAGACCATAATGCCTTCTTGAGGGCCGTTGTGGCGTGCAATAGTGAAGTCAGGATCCCCCCTCTGCCCTGTGCGTCTCCAAACACGTCTTCGATGACCGTCAGGACACAGTTGGAAGCGGGATTCGTCGCTAAAGACTATACGTCCCCAGTCGGCATCATTCCAGCCATATCTGTTCAAAACATTCATGCATACGAAATTTCAATACAATTGGATGATTGCTTCTTGGTGCGTCGATTTTTTTGTTATAGAGTGTATATCATTAAGATTATAATATTTTCCATAATATAAATTATCCAAAAACTAACAGAAGATGATTGATTAGTTATTGATTGACAGCTTGTGACAACAAAAAAGGCTTTCGATTTCTAATTAATAGAAAGAAAATATTTTTTTTCTTTAGGAACAATTAAAGAAAAGTTATTATCTTTGGTCAAATTAAAAAGCGAAAACTAGAGAAAATAGCATCCTCCCTTAAAAAATTTTTAAAAGTAGAAAGCGCGATCAACATCAAAAACTTAAAAATAAAACTATATTAGTAACTTTGCATTGAAAAAAAAATCAAAAATGATAAATTTCCTTTATGATACACAAAACTCAAGATGAAAGTTATCACAAAAAAAAGTAGCGATGTCCGAGAATGTCAACCTCGGATTAACGACCACACCAAATGACCACATAAAAGTATTTGCTTTTTGGGGATCACTCGCTTAAAAATATATTCTCCTCTGGTTTATGTTTAAAATTATCCTTTCATGTCCTTGAAAAGTGGGACACCCTGCCGTTCGTATTTGTTCTGTAAATTTTCAATCTATATCTATAATATTTCTCATATGAACCTTTTAAATGTATCACACTAACCTACTCATATGTCCCAATCCAATGTATGGTATCTCATACCAACCTCTTTAATGTATCCAACCAACCTACTCAATGTCCCAATCCAATGTATGGTATCTCATACCAACCTTTTTAATGTCCCAAGTTAACTTATAGTGTCTCATACAAAAAAAATTTAATGTCCCAAACCAACGAATGGTATCTTATACCTATCTCTTTAATCTCTCAAACCAACTTATAACATCTCATACTTATCTTTTTAATGTAGTAAACCAGGATATGGTATCTCATACCGACCTTCTCATGTGCACGACATCGAAAATCATAAAATCTGTCATAGCCTTGGCAGAAAAGTTTTAGGCTTCGCAAAAGTTTCATGTCACAAAGACACGGTCTGGTTGATGCAAATAAATCATCAAAAACCAAGCTTTGCTTTTAGAACAAAGTGGTGTTCTCCAAAAATCAAAACTATGATTTTTAGGAACAGCAAGTTTAACGCACACCTATATTTTACTTTATTTCTTAATCCCCGTTGAGCGGCCGACTCTTTTTGGTGTTTGAGTCAATCGATGTTCAATTCCGTAACCTTGTAATTTTGAATCCAACCCATAAGACAAGGGAACTCTTGTATCAAGCAATGGGGCAAACTAGACTTCGTAGAGGATTTATAATGGCGCTAACTCCCGTTACCTCCCACAGTTAGCCGACGGCAAAGATTTCAACCCATGAGAATATTTTACATCTACATTTTGGTTGAGAGCTGAATTCCTCTTCGGGAGGCACCCCAGTTCACTGGTTCACCTCTATTCCCTGAGCTACCGCGACTGCACGCAATCGGATATACAGTCTGGATGTAATGGAAGCCAAGGACTCCGTCTTTCAACCAGAATTACGAATGACACTTTGCCAGGAAGCGCCATCAAGGAGCTTTTATTTACCTAACTTTGTACCAATAAATACTTAAAATTCACTTAAAAACATGTCTAATTCTGAAAATGGGCAACTAGCAGACTGGCATACAGACAACTTGTCACTTTGGTTCCGAAATTAGCATTTGATGCATTTTTAAAAACTACAAATTACCGAACATTATAATCAGCTATAAAAATAAATTATTAATTCATTCCATAAATTCTTTAAGACTGCTCTCACTAGAATTTTTTTTTTAATAAATAGCTCCCTGCTATTTTAAGTCGCTCTCAAGCTGATTTTCTCTTATTCACAAAATTTTTATCAACAAGTTCATCCTTTAAGCTTACCACTCACAGAACAGCAACCATATAACTCTTAAAAGCGCTTTTAACGAAGTTATTTTTATATCAATGAAATATTTATCCTAATTACAACTTCCGAAAATTCACAAAATGCTTCGTGCAATAACTTTTTCCACTTCCGTGTTTGCAAAACCTAATCCAAACATAACCAGATGATACTAAGATATCCGTTCCTTAAGCTCCTGTTATATATTTTTTTAAACATAAAAAGCACTGTAAATAGAATCTTGTCTGTTCACGCACACTTTCCAAGCATCTCCTTGGAAACCAAAAAAATATTAAATAAATAAATAAACAAATAAAAGTAAAACTGCTCGATCGGATCGACTCCAACCCTTTTTCCCACGCCAAACAAAACAACTCCCAATCTTTTCCATGCCTGGGTATTGCTTTGGAACTGGCGAAGACAATTTTATCGACTTAGTCGTCGCCGTTACCCGGGCAACCAACATGTACCCGCGCTAAAGCAAGACCTTCCCGAACTCAGATTTTGGTTAATGGCCAAATTTTATTCAATGAACGAAAAATCTCGCGGCTTCTCAAAGTAGTGGAGAAATGAGAATTTACACGCAGGTTGGGGGGGAGTGTTGCATTCGAGGTATGTATAAAATTTACGCTCAGGTACGCACCGTCATTTGTAGAAAAGTTCTGAATGCAGATTAAACAACAAGGCAATATGTTTTCATCACGTTTGGTTCAAATTTCAAATACTTGACTTATCGCTATAGATAAACCAAATGCTAATTTTGAGATTTTTACAATAGTTTTTAGTAATAAATGGTAGCGCTTCGCGCTGCCGTGCCAGAGGTCCTTGGTTCGATCCTTGGGCCGGGCAAGGCCGACTCAGCCTTTCATCCCTTCAGTGGGTCGATAAAATGAGTACCAAGCATGCTTGGGAACTAACACTGGGGGCTCCGCGTTCGGCTGACCACCTGACCGGAACATATGCTCCTGCACCCCAGAGCCCAAGGTCAAGAAAACTGAGATGGGCACAGTCGGCCTTGGCCCTCTTAATGGGCTGTCGCGCCACTGAGTTAGTTTTTAGTAATAAAACTTAGGAACTTATAAAATCATATTTAAAGCATGATTTGTATAGAAGTTCTGACTGCATTTATAAACTCCAAGCAATGTATTTTCATTTGGTTCTGATTTCGAATGCTTCATTGACAATATTATGTCTTATTGCGTTTTAATAGACCAAATGCTGCTTTTCAAGTTTTTTTTTAAATATTTCTGCGCGTTATTTGTTGTAAGAATCTGCTATAAAAGCGACCTTTTATTAGAACCATGTATAAGACTTACGTTCTGGTAAAATCATGCTTCAACCGTGATTTGGAAGAAGAAAAACCTGAAGCCATATAAACTTCAAGGCAATGTATTTTTATTTGGTTTTAGATTTCAAATACTTCATTGACAATATTAAGTCTTATTGCATTCCAATAGACCATATGCTGCTTTTCACTTTTTTAAAAAAATAATTTTTTTTTGCGCGTTATTTGTTGTAAAAATCTGCTATAAAAGCGGTGTTTTATTAGAACCATGTATAAAACTTACGTTCAGGTAAAATTATGCTTAAACCGAGATTCGCAGAAAAAACCTGAAGGCATATAAATTTCAAGGCAATGTATTTTTATTTGGTTTTAGATTTCAAATAAGTCTTTGTATTGCACTTAAAAAGACTATATGCTGTTTTTCAAGTTTATCTTTGATTTTTGCGTGTTATTTGTTGGAAAAATCAGATTGTTTTTACAAACTTTTTTTTCTTTCTTGAGTGGTGTTTTATTTAAGATGCGTATAAAACTTGCCCCCCAGGTAAAATCATGCTTAATCCGCGAATAGTTCTGAATTCAAATACCTTATTGACAATATTACGACTTATTGCATTTGAATGCATTGCATTGATCATATGCTGCTTTTCAAATATTTTTAGTCCCGCAGTGGACTGATCGTTAAGACACGGTTCCCAGCAGATCACCGAAGTCAAGCATCACTGGCTGCAGTCAGTGTGCGGGTGGGTGACCACTTGTATCAGCCTGGGTAGGGACCGAGGATGTGCGGTATTGGTCCTCGTTAAACTGTTCTACCGTAAAGTGCTCGACTTCGCGTGCAGGTCGTCGGGCTACCGAAGCAGGGGTGCCATCCCCTCCGCAGAGGATCAAAATTGTGATGACATGTCTTCGGATCATCCTCAGGGATGTTTCCCACATCGTCGCCAATAGCCCATTGTGCGACGTAAATGAACAACAATCAAATATTTTTAGATTTTTGCATCTTCATTATTGTAAAAAGCTGCTATGAAAGAGGTGTTTTTATAAGAACAATGCATAAAGCGTACGCTCAGGTAAACTCATGCTTAAACCGAGATTTGCAGAAAAAATCTGAAGGCATATGAACTCTAAGGCAATGTATTCTTGTGTAATTCAGATTGGCGGTCTTACGGACTTATTGCATTTGAGCCATCCAAAAATATTATTTAGGTATTCAGATTTTTGCTATACCTGTTGCAAAAAGACAGGAGGGCAATGCTACAGTTGTAGTACACTGGTTATCATAAATTAAGGAAAATTCACAAAAATCGCGATAACTCAAGAAATTACACATGGAATTTTATGAAACTTACCCACAATATACAACACATAGTAAGGTATTAAACAACATAAAAAGAAATTATCAGACATTAATAGTAGTATAGAAATTAGCACATGTATAAAATAAACAAATTGGAAGTATCGGTTTGCAATAGAAAAAGTACCTTTAATATGGAATATGATTGCCTCTAGAAGCAATACAGCACAAACAGCGATGTGTGATGCTTTCAATTATGCGGTCTATCAGTTCAATAGGAAGTGAGAGCCATTGCTCTTGTAAAGCAGTTGCAAGCGTGGCAAGGGTCTGAGGGGGCGGATTGATGGCAGATACACGCCTCCCTAGAGCATCCCAAACGTGCTCGATAGGATTCAAGTCCGGGGATCGAGCTGGCCACTCCATGCGAGTAATTGTTTCCTGTTGAAGATAATCATCAACAATGCGAGCTCTGTGTGGTCTTGCATTATCGTCCTGTAACAGGAAGCAATCACCAATTGCCCCGGCATATGGGCGCACATAAGCATCAAGGATGTTGTCTCGATAAACCTGAGCATTCACGGTTCCCCTTGGAAAGACATGGAGGTATGTGCGCCCTCCTAAGGATATGCCTCCCCAAACACAGACACTGCCTCTTCCGTATGCATCTCTTTCACGGATGTTTGATGGATGATAACGGGTCCCAGGTTCTCTCCATATCAAATAACGTCTACTGTCACTTTCTAGACTAAACCTGGACTCATCCGTAAAGAGAACAGGCCTCCATTGATCTGACGTCCAGTGGACATGTTGTCGGGCCCACTGCAAACGGTCTCTCCTATGGCGTGATGTGAGCGGCACGCAAATGGCTGGTCGTCTCGCATACAGACCACCTTCGTGGAGCCTTCTGCGCACAGTTGACGTTGACACCAACCTTCCGGTGGCTGCAGCAAGAGAGGATCTAAGATGTGTCGGAGTAGCGGTTCTATTCCTGCGTGCACTTAATGTCAAATATCGGTCATCGGCACTGGTCGTAACAGTTGGCCGTCCTTGACTGAACCTCCTAGATGCCGAATCTGTGGTTTGAAATTGCCTCCAAAGTCTATGAACCACAGATGGATTCACATTTAGCCATCTGGCCACTTCTGATTGACTCTGCCCTGCCTCTAGTCTCCCGATGGCTCTCCATCGTAGTTCTTCAGGCAAATGATGCCTAGAGGTCATTATTACGAATTGGCTATCTCAGATTTTCAATGTCGCAATCACAGTAAAATTTGTGTGCTTTCTCTCAAACTTGGACTTTTATGCTCCAGGCAGATGACGTAAGCCGAGTGCAGCGCCACTAATTTGCATATTGCAATTTTACTCAGCTACTCTTAGTGGACAACATATGCAAATTTTGCACGGTTTGGCTTACTTTTGAAAGAGTTATCGCTATTTTTGTGATTTTTCCTTAATTTATGATAACCAGTGTATTTATAAAACTTACCGGTGAAAGCAATGCTCAAACCAAGATGTGTAAAAAAAAAAAAATTAAAAAAAAAATAAAAAATAAAAAAATGATGGCAGATTAACTCCAAGGCAGGGGTTGGGAGTAGCTTACTACAGTAGTAAAATTACTGTAGTCCAGGGATGGGCAAACTTTTTTGGTCGAGGGCCAAAAATCAAGAAAATTTTTTTTGGTGGGCCAAGTAAGATCTTCAAAATTTAAGAAAGAAAAAAAAGCGATATACAAGTTTTAATTTAAATATTTAGTGGGATGAAGGAAATTGCGATTTCAATTCTAAAAGTTCCTTATATTAAGGTTCGAAGTGAGATGTGCTTATTTTAAGGAACAAGGCTAAATCCTTTTCTGTTAGTCTACTTCTGAAATAATTTTTTCTAAGGTTCATAATTGAAAACTCTTGTTCACGTATATAAGATTAAGCTAACATAGCACTGATTTTCTGGGCGTGAAATTTTAAATTTTGGAAACTAGCTTTTGGTAATGATTTGTCAAACTTAGGCATATTTAGAAACAACTGCTTCAGATTATTGTTAGATTGTCCGCTCTTTGGAGCGTAAAATGCGCAGTCTGCCAAATGTGAAGTACAATTTACCTATATTAGATTCCATAAGTCAGCTCCTCGAGAAAGACAAACGCTAGTTGGAGCCAATCTACGGCCATTCTATAAAGAACTTCTGCTTTCAGCATTTTACCAATAGAAGCTGTCTGTGCTAACTATATCCTTCAATTTATGTTTTGTAGAACAAAAATAGAGAAAGTAAAAATGTCATCAGTACTTTGTTAAAAAAGGAAAAACAGAAATAATTTTAAACATAGTCGACAATAAAATGGATGTATATTGTTTATATTTGCCGCTGATCGGCAAATAAAAATTCTATCCGCGGGCCGGATAAAATCCTCCGGCGGGCCACAGTTGGCCCGCGGGCCGTAGTTTCCCCATCCCTGCTGTAGTCGCTACTTTTTTTCGTAGTTTGTAATGTAATGTGCTACTTTTATTTTTAAAAAAAATAGTCTAGTGAGTAGTGTGATACAAAAAATAGCAGCTTGTAGCGATTCCTGACAACTACGTTAGTTGTAACGTTAGTTTAGTACATGGACAGGGTTCTAACACAACTAATTTTTCGAATTTGATGGGGACAAAGCTTAGCGGGTTTGTCAAAGGACGCAATTTTAAATCTACCTGTGACTTTGAGTTAATATGAATCGTGTAATTGGAGTCACGTAAAACTAATATTTAAGTCAGCCAGTACAAATAATAGATAATTTATCACTTTGGTCACACTTACACATACGAATTTAAATTCGTAAATCAGTGATGTTATTTTAAAGGACGGAAATACATTTTCGATGTATTTAATTTCTCAGAGGAAATAATCGAGCATTAAACACTAAACGAAATTGCAAGTATTTGATAATTTCCAAGCATGTCTTAAATGAAAATCTCGTTGTCAAAGAAGGGCATTTAAAAGTTGAAGACTAAATGAACAAATTCGAAAGAAAAAAAATGTTTTAGAATAACAAAATGGCTCATGTGAACATGAATAAATATTTCTTCATGTTTAATATTATCTAATTTTTAAATCAAAACCATTTTGTACTTAATGTGCAAATTAATTTCTCTAGCAGTGTAAATTATACAGGTGTAAATTAATTTCTCTAGCAGTGTAAATGAGACAGGTGTAAATTAACTTCTCTAGCAGTGTAAATTATATAGCTGTAAATTAATTTCTCCAGCAGTGTAAATTTTACAGGCGTAAATTAATTTCTCTAGCTGTGTAAATGAGACAGGTGTAAATTAACTTCTCTAGCAGTGTAAATTATACAGCTGTAAATTAATTTCTCTAGCAGTGTAAATTATACAGCTGTAAATTAACTTCTCTAGCAGTGTAAATTACACAGGTGTAAATTAATTTCTCCAGCAGTGTAAATTAGACAGGCGTAAATTAATTTCTCTAGCAGTGTAAATGAGACAGGTGTAAATTAACTTCTCTAGCAGTGTAAATTATACAGCTGTAAATTAATTTCTCTAGCAGTGTAAATTATACAGCTGTAAATTAACTTCTCTAGCAGTGTAAATTATACAGCTGTAAATTAATTTCTCTAGCAGTGTAAATTATACAGCTGTAAATTAACTTCTCTAGCAGTGTAAATTATACAGCTGTAAATTAATTTCTCTAGCAGTGTAAATGAGACAGGTGTAAATTAACTTCTCTAGCAGTGTAAATTATACAGCTGTAAATTAATTTCTCCAGCAGTGTAAATTAGACAGGCGTAAATTAATTTCTCTAGCAGTGTAAATTAGACAGGCGTAAATCAATTTCTCTAGCTGTGTAAATTATACAGGTGTAAATTAATTTCTCTAGCAGTGTAATTATGCAGGTGTAAATTAATTTTTCCAGTAAAGTTCGGTTCCTTAAAGTATTCACTACATTTAGAAAAAAGTAGTGTAGTTAACTACATTTGTAACAAAGTAGTTTTAAATGTAGTATAATACAAAAAAAAATGTAGTTTCTCCGACCACTGCTCCAAGGCAATAAATTTTCGCCTTGTTCAGACTAAGGTTATAACATGAAAGGTTATACGATTTATTGCATTTCAATAAACGAAGTGCAGAGTTTCTAAAAAAATTATCGTCATTTTTTGTAAAAAGCTATGAATTAAGTTGAGGAAAATATGTTCAACATGATAATATCTATATAATAAAGACATTTGCAGGCTAAACACCATGAAATTCATCATATTTATAGCGCAATATCCAAAAATCTGTTTCATAGCACTGCAATACATATCTTCTGCATTTTTAATCTCATATTCCAGCATTACTGGAAATATAAATATTCCAGCAGGCGCAAATCTATGAAGCAGAAAATCATAGGGTTACAGCAAAGGAATGAGAAAAGTTGAACTTTTCCATCTACCGTAGAAATTTTTTGTGTTTTTTTTTATAGGAAATTTTTATAGATATTTTTTGTCGTAAAACATTTTTTTAATAATACTTTAATAACATACATAGCACTCTTTTGGAAAATTATGAAAACGGCGCAAAATAGGAGAGCGAAGATAAGCAGCAGGTTAGTTTAAAATGAGAAGTGTTTGTGGTCTCATTTCAGTCGAAAAATTATTCCGGCTTAAAGCAATATGTGAAAATGTGCAAAAATAGAGAATTATTCGATGATTTTAATGTTTTTTTTCTCATCTAGATGGAATAATCTTGCCAACTTGGCGATTTAATAAAAAGAGGAATGATTTTTTAAATATGCAAGCTATTTGTCCGTTTTTTAAGTCCTGACGATTCTTTTCAACGCCATAGTTAATATGGAATAAAATTAAGGCTTTGATTCCACTTTAAGGCACTTAAAATGGGGCTTTTTATTTTCTTTGGCAAAAGATTTCGAAAATCAGATATTAAAACTTTCAATATGGTAAAAAGATCAAGGTCATTCAAAATAAGTAATATCGTCGAACATTTCCTTTGCATATTCTTTAAAACTTAAAAAAATAATAATAATACTTTTAATCAAGCTAGTGGAGAATGAAAACGAGTAAAAATCATTCTAAAAATCGGGAGGTACCCAATCATTTACTTTAAAATCTATCCGAATAAAAGTTTTAATGAAATTCAGGAGCCAGCAGCATCATCATATCGAATGCAAACAAGTTTTGAGTCATCAAGTGCCCTTTTTAAGTAAACAAATTCATGCAAAAGAAGTCGTTGGCCGATAATGAAGTAATCGGAGAAGGAAAAACCTCTGATAAAAGGGAGGGTAACTTGATACTAAGTTTTGTTTAATCAAAATGGCAGCAGCAAAGAAGAATTTTCATCCCGCATGTCTTTGTTCAAGGATTGCAAAAAGAAGATTGTTCACCTCCAAGAACTAATCTTTCTTGTTTTTTTTTTAACCACAGCTTTTTATTTTACCTCTTTTCTTAAATCACAAGTGGTAATGATGAAATTTATAAGCGAAATATTGAATTGCTTAATAATTATATTTAAAAAAAATATATTTAATAGCTTATGAAATTTAATTGCTTAATGCAGTGTTTCCCAAAGTGTGGTACACGTACCCCCAGGGGTACGGGAACAGTTTAGAGGGGATACGCGTTCTTATGCAAAATATCTTGCAACAAACGAAAATTTCAAAATTTTTTACTTAAAAAACAAAGCTGGCCATGAAAATTTACGATTACATATTTTTGTATTGACTATTTTTTGCAGTTGGTGTCAACAGCCAGTTGTGATTTTTAACTTTATCCATTCTAAATAAACATTTTCCTTAAAAAATACATTCATTTTTTTATTAGTGGTACACAGCGTTACGAAAAATTTAGAAAGGGTACACAAAAGTCATAAGTTTGGGAAACACTAGCTTAATGTATTATTTACAACGGTTCTCAATTTTTTTCAGCCACGGAACCTTAAACGATCGAACTTCTTTTGGTGGAACAAAGATTACGATTTTTGCTGTTTAAGTTAAGTATAGTAGATTTCGCTGTTTAAGTTGAAAGTCAAGTTAAGTTATGTTGAAATAAGCTAAAATATAATTTTTGAAAAAGAACTGTTATAAATTGTGAGAAAAATAATAAGAGAAAAGTATTTTTTATTCTTGAATTTGTGGTTATTTTATTTTGAATTTCAAAGTTCGATGAGAAATACTGATGCAATAATTTATAAATGAATATTGTTAAGCAATTTATTTAATGTATCATTATTAGAAAAATATTTATTATTTTAAAATTTCCTATTTCAATTTCATTGCAATTTTACATAAATAATTTAATAAAAAATAACCAAAATATTAAATAAATAATGGATTTTTGGTTGGATACAAATTACAGGTTCTCCTATTACAGGTTCAAAAAATCACTACTTGGTTAAAAAAAAAAAAACCTATTTTAAACAGATTTATTATTATTATTTTCAAATAGCAAAAATTTCAAATATTTCCAAAATGTGTGTGCCTTTGATCCCTTTATTAATTTTTTCTCTGCTAAAAAAATACTCTGAATGTTAAATAATCCAGTAGTTCTGCTACGTTTTTTTAATGTGTGCATTTGGGTTAAAAGGAAGCATCAGATTCAGTAAAAATGTAGTTTTTCGCATTTTCAATGTAGTTTATCTTAATTTTGCTTTATTTTAGTGTTCATTTTTCTTAAAAACAGTATTAAAAAATAATTCCTTAAAAATTAGAAAAACAAGGTTGGTTATTGAAAACTGAACAAATGCCGTATAAGCAATTTAATATTTTTCATCTATTTCACAAGCTTTATGTCGAAATATTTCTGTCAAATACTCATTTAACTGGTCCCGTCATATTTTGCCTTTTTTAGAACAATCTAATGTCTGGATTAATAATTTATTTAAAGAATAAAAAATAATTATATAACCAATAAGATGTTTAACAGTTTCAAAAGATATCTATAATAGTATGTTGTCAAGAAAAAAGTTTCCGTTATGAGACTATATTATTTATTGTTTGACTGGCTCTTTCATATCTTAATATTTTTCATAGGATTCAATGACCTCTCTGGGTGAAAAAAAAAACAGAAACAACATAGCTTAAAAGAAAAAGAACATCCTGTGATAGAAGATTAGAATGTTCCCCAAATCTCCCCCACACTGAAACTGATGCTGCCTTCAATCTCCAACAACTTTGTTTACAAGAGGACAAGAAGAGCTGTTAACTTCGATTTCGAGTCTTGGGCTGCTTTGGGAATCTTTTTCATCCCTGTATTTACAAATAATCAGTTTCAAAAAATTATTAAATCGATTTCACATCCCCGAATTATGTCACCCAATTTTTTTTTTAAATTACAAATTTATTAAGTAAAAATTTGTATAAATTTATTAAGTATATTTTATATTAAAATATGTTTAATATTAAAATATAGTATAAATTATTAAGTATAAATTGTTTGGCTTGTACTTACTTTTTTAACATATTCTCTCACATATATAAATAACTTGTTTCAATAGTACTTAACGAAATTATTTATAATTTAGATTTATAAACATCCTTTTAACCAATTTATATTCTTTTATATTAATTTTACAGTAATTTTACATTCATTTTTAATTATTTCATTAATGTTAGAAATTTAATGAGCATGTTGAAGAAGATGGGTCAAATTTGCTATCTTAATAAGCTGAACCCTTCTTAAACTTTCACTCTTAAACTTCTTGACATTCTATGCTTATTTTATTTTATAAACGTCGTTGAACAGCCGACCCAATTTTGGGTTTGCATAGAGAGGCAAATGCGGGTTAGTTCCATCAGAAATTTCTTCACGGGGGCTAGTTTGCTGTAATGCTCGATAGAGGAGTTCTCTAGTCTTCTGGGGTTGGGTTCAAAATTATAGGGCTTCGGAGGTAAACATTGATAGCGTAAATTCAAAAATGGTTAGGCTGTTCGACGCGAGTAAAAACTAAATAAATAAATAAACAACTGTCAGAAGTGGCTCTATTTAATTATTTATATAACTATTAACTGAACATTAAATCTTATTTTAAGGCGTTTCTTAACAAATTGGTGATTGTGCCACACAATATAATTGCAGCTGAAGAGACAATTTTATTTTTAAACTATCATGAAAAAGTCAAATTTTTGTCACCTAATGCGCACACATAACCTTTCACAACATTTGACATCTTTATTTCCAAAAATAAAAAAAGGAACAATTCCAAAAGATATTCATCAATACAGGCACCACAACGGAAAACCACACCTCAGCAATTACTGACATATATATGAAGTTGATTACTAACTGCATATGTGGCCTTCAAACATATATGTATCAAAAAATTTATGACAACTAAGTTGGGGAGAAGGGGGATGTCCGTGCGTGTGCTTTCCATTAAATTGCCATTTAGGGCGGTGGGTGGGTGGAAGAAGAGGGTCTCAGAGTTATGCCCAACGTCCTTGAAACAATTCCGAGATACCCATAGAAACGTGACGACCATGCAGAATAACGGGCGAATCGGAAAATGTGTCAAAGGTTTAATCAATACCAGGGTTTGCAAAGGGATTCTCGAATCAATATTTATAATTTACGAACGGAAAAGATGAAGAAAGAAAATAACTGAGTTCGTATGAAAAATTGAAAAAAGAACTCAAGAAGAAAGTTGTCGTTTTAGATAACTGAACTGTAATTAGGATTTCAAAGTGTTTTTTATGCCCTGAATGTCGTATTTTTTGTAACAAACAAGTCAATTTTATTTTTACAATTTTATTCCGCATGCATAACAGTTTTGTTCAAGTTAAAATCAAACAATTTATTTTGCAAATAATATTTTTTTTTTTTAATTATTAAGTTTGAAATCAGAAAACGATTTTAAAAACTTTAAAAAATCGTTTGCTCAAAAAGTCAGAAACATTTTCAAACATTTTTATCATAAAATTTATTTACTATATAATATTTCTTTAAAAAAAATTAATAAGTTTGAAATCAGAAAACGATTTTAAAAATTGTTTAAAACCGTTTGCTCTAATAGTCAGAAGCATTTTCAAACATTTCAATCAAAAAATTTATTTCGTATATAATATTTTTTTGAAATATTAATAAGCTAGAAATCAGAAAACGATTTTAAAAACTTTATAAAATCGTTGCTCAAAAGACAGAAATTTTTTTTAAATAAAATAATGCATATTAAGACATTTTTTGATCATTTTACTGAAATTTTTCCTGAAATTTAAAATCATAATTTTGCATACTTCTTATATAAATTGTAAGTAGAGTTGTCAATTTGTTCCATATTTCACAAAATACTTAGTTTTTAGAATTTACCAATGGAATCATTAATTTTTAATCATTAAGCCAGAATTTATTTATTTATTTAAAAAAATAATTGAAGTCTTTTTCGTTAATTTTTATGTAACGATTTTTTTGAACTTCGAATTCCAATTTTGATAAACATTTTATGAATAACATATTTTTAATTTAGCTTAACCATTAAAAGTAGAACTGATAAAGCACATCTTCATTCTAAATGATATAGACAACGTTAGTTATGAGAGAGATTTTTAGATTGTATTTTATGATTCGTCATTTAAAAATTTTGTTAATTCTCAAAAAAAAAAAAAAAAAAATTTACAAATCAGTGTTAGTGCTTCAAAAATTTCAATAACTTATAAATCATACTTAGTGTTTTAAAAATTGTATTCACTTACAAATCTGATTTTAGTTTTTAATCTGATTTTTTAAAAAGCTAATTTATTTACTAGTCTGATTTTTTCACAATTACTAATTACAATTATTAATTTTTACTAATTCAAGCATTTTAAAAATCTTATTCGTATAAAAGATCTGATCAAGTATCATAGTATTTTTTGATTTATTTTATTGATTTTGATTGATATTGATATTGTATTTGATTTATTTTCAAGAAGGTTATATTTAATTATTATAAACTTTACAAAACTGATTAAGTATTTTAGTTTTTCATAAACTTGCATTATTTATGAATTATACTAAATGTTTCGTGTATTATAAACCTAATTTGCACTCAAATGCTTCAAAATATTTAAACATCTTCATTTTTTAAATAAAAAATACGTGCATTTTTATATAGAAATTTTTTTTTCTGCCTTAAGTTTGCAGTAGTACAATTATAAATATTTTAGCAAAAAAAAATTAAAAACATTTCAATTAACAAAACATTTTAGAGGACATATCTGCTCCTAAACCCTTAAGAAACTCTAATTATTTCAGGACAGTAAATAACAATGTAAATGAGATTCGATTGTTTTCTAACCTTCATCAACTATAAATAACACGCTCTTCTCCATTCCTACCACCTATTTTCAACTCCTATATCTAATTCTCACATCAACTGCCATCAGAACTGTCTAAATTTTATTTCAGACCTCTTGAAAATCATATTAATTTAATTTACAATTTTATTAATCAAGTAAAACTTACTTAATGAGAAACTCAATAAAATTAAATCATTTAAATTATTTTTAATAAGGTGCTTAGTATGGTTGTATTTTTAATATTTTAAAATTTAATAAATTCCTCACTAACCCTTTATCATAATTTCTACTACACAAAGATTAAATTTTAAACTCTAATCTATTTTAAAATCTTATATATATTAAAATTTAATCTATTTTAAAATATAATCTAATCATATTTTAAGCCTAGTTAGATTTTTATGATATCGTCAACTCAAAACAGAAGAAAATTCTGCATTGGTTGTTTCTGTAAGAAACATGTGGAAAATATTTATTAAAAATTCATTTATTTAGTAGTAATAATTAAAAATTCATTAATTTAGTAGTGATAGTATATATAAAATGCAAAATAGAAATAGAAATATCAAGAATTCAAGATCACATATTCTACAAATGATAGTTAAAAATTCATTTATTTATTTTGTAGCAAGTAATTTCTAAATGCTTTTAGATATTATTATCAAACTCTGCTATAACATTCTGCAGATATTAAATTGAAATGTAGAATATAGATAAAGATAAAATTTGTAAAGGAAATATAGATATTTAGAATTTAAAATCATAGCAAAAATAAGCAACTGATAATTAAAAATTAATTTATTTTACAGCAGAATTTACTGATATTTTTCATGAACTCTCTTAAGACATTCTTTTACAAACACTACTTTTCACAGATTAAATATATTAAAATGGCATTTTTTATAGCACACAATTTTAAACTTATTCCAAGATTATTTTTTTACACCAAAAATATTTCAATATTAATTTTATGTTCAAACAGACGATATCTAAGATAATTTAAATTCAAATATTGTTTAATATTGAAAAGATAGATTTCAATCAAATACATACCAACAATTAACAATTTTTAACGAACATTCTTAATTGACGAGAATATATCTTAGCTTAAATACGTTGCTTTAATTAGTGTTTATAGATATATTCTAAATTTATCATACATATGTACAGTCGAGATTGTCGAGATGTTGTAAAGATAAAAAATATTTATCATTATGAACTTGACAATAGCATTAGTTCGATGTTGTAAAATGTTGTTGTAAAAGATGTCAAGATGTTGTAAAATGACAAGAATAAAATTGTTCAATTAAATACGAACATCAATTAATATCCTTTAATAAATATTTTAAATCTACAACGAATTGGCCAAAAAAAAAATTTTTTTTTTTCAAAAAAAGACATAAAATCATTTATTATTATGAACTTGACAATATCATTAGTTCGATGTTGTAAAATGTTGTTGTAAAAGATGTCAAGATGATGTAAAATGACAAGAATAAAATTGTTCAATTAAATACGAACATCAATTAATATCCTTTAATAAATATTTTAAATCTACAACGAATTGGCCAAAAAAAAAATTTTTTTTTTTAAAAAAAGACATAAAATCATTTATCATTATGAACTTGACAATATCATTAGTTCGATGTTGTAAAATGTTGTTGTAAAAGATGTCGAGATGTTGTAAAATAACAAGAATAAAATTGTTCAATTAAATACGAACATCAATTAATATACTTTAATAAATATTTTAAATCTATAGTGAATTAGACCAAAAAAAATCTTTTTCTTTAAAAAGACACATAAAATCATTTATCATTATGAACTTGACAAAAGCATTAGTTCGATGTTGTAAAATGTTGTTGTGAAAGATGTCGAGATGTTGTAAAATGACAAGAATAAAATTGTTCAATTAAATACGAACATCAATTAATATACTTTAATAAATATTCTAAATCTATAGCAAATTAGCAACAAAAAAAAAAAAATTTCAAAAAAAAAAAAAAAAAAGACACACAAAATCATTTATCATTATGACCTTGACAATAGCATTAGTTTAAAATTAGTAACACTTCAATCATCAAAGAGTGTTTCTTTTATATTCGGGTAATGACCCACAATATTAGTAAACAAACGCCCACTCACCTTGAGTTACGGGTGGGGGTGACTTCTCCCTGGACTGGGGGGTCGACGCATCACTGGAGGAGCTGGGCACGGCTCCTCCACCTACGCTATCATCCTGACCATCCTCTCCTTTAACAGTCCGAGATGACCACCCGGACGATGACGACGAACTGACATCTGGCAATGCAATATCGTTACTGCTGCTGCTGTCTCCCCTATAACCCTCCATTTCTCAGGATCCGAAAATCCCATTAGATAGTAAATCCACAACAAAACTTATTTTGCGAGTTCGTTACACTCCGACTCCTGTTTTTTACTCCATTGTTTACAATCCTTCCTTCTACTCCACAAGGTCACCAGACTAGTAGGATGACGGGAAGATGTGCTCCTGCTCTTCCACTCATAGCATCTTTTTAGGATGGAATGGGAAGATGCGGAGAGAGAGAGAGGCTGTTTTTAGGGGGCGGTGTATAAATTGCCTTTTTGTTTTTTTATTTTAGTTGACTGCTCTCCGGTTTTTTTTTCCTGGAGTGTTTTTTCTCGCTCTGTTCCTTTCCTCTCTCTAAATCTGTAGGACTAGAGTAGGGATGGTCGGTCGCTGAAAGCAGCAATCCACATTGAGCAGGGTTGCCCTTGAGCCGGCGAGAAGGAACGATTCTCCGGCTATCAGTTCGCCAAATGTGTCGCCAAGGCTGAGACTTGGAAGCGAAGCCGGTGATGAAGTAATCGATTAGTGTTTGATTACGGTTCGCTTTCTGAGAGAAATGAAATTATTTTTTATTTCTTGAGATAATCTTCTTATGTTTTTATTTAGATTATTTAGTTTCTTTAAATCAATTACTCTTAGTTGTTATTTTTGAAAAAAATTTTAAAGTCGGCGTTTTAAATGATAAAAGAAATTTCGTCTTAAGCTAAAGATTCATTAAATCACAAATCTTCTTGCACACGATCTCAGCAATTTGTAATTTCGTAATGAATTAAAACTAATACTTTAAAATTCGAATGCGCAAGTCTTAAACTCGAAAATTGAAACTAATACTTCATAGTATAAGCAGACCATTGAATGAACAATTAAGCACAGCTTGCCTTTAAATAACTCGTAATATGTTTAAAATCAGTATCTTTTTGATAATTGATACTGTCAACATACTTGTTGTAAAAATGCAAATTATGTTTAAGAAAGAAATGGAAGAATTTAAAAGTATTGTTTTAAGATTTTGGGGTTCAAATAATAAGTAGTAATATAACCAAGTTAAAGGGTAACTTCTACCAGTGAATAAACACAAAATTTTCCACTGACTGAATACTTGATATTCTGATTATATTATGACTTTTTAATGTCTTATAAGTCATAAAGAGAAGTTTTTTCCTGGATTTAAGACATACAATACTTAGTATTTTGAAAAATTTTACACTAGGTAATATAATGTATATGTGCATCGAAAGTTGCTGGTCGATTAACTAAAGAAAAAAATATTATCCATTTTCTTTCTTATACGTTGTTATTTCGGATATTAAGTAAATTCCAGAATAGGAAGAAGATAGCGCAGATTGCCGAAACATCAGTTATAGTTTTCTTTCTTTTTT
Source organism: Parasteatoda tepidariorum (assembly GCF_982258835.1). Taxonomy (NCBI): domain Eukaryota; kingdom Metazoa; phylum Arthropoda; class Arachnida; order Araneae; family Theridiidae; genus Parasteatoda; species Parasteatoda tepidariorum. The sequence continues at coordinate 103,595,301 of NC_141758.1, forward strand.
TTTAATTTAATTTAATCTCTAAAATATCGAATTTTGTCTAGATTCTATTTCCAGTTAAACCTTGTGGTCCCATACATTTGTTTACCTCATTTTTTTTTATTCTTCAAAATATTTTATTTTATTTTATAACCATCGTTGAACAGCCGACCTAATTTTTGGGTTTACGACTACTAAAGTTCAACGCCGTAACCTTGTAATTTTGTACCCAATCCAAAAGACAAAGGAACTCCTGGATCAAGTAATGGGAGAAATTTGCCTTCGTGGTGGTCTTTTTGATGGAATTATCCCGCATTTGCGTCACATGGGGAGGAAAACCACGAAAACCTCCCACGGTTAGCCTGACGGCAAGGGGACTCTAACCCATGATCCGCTACCACTGAGGATATTTTAAGTCAGCTGTAGTCGGTGCAAGCCGGATGCAGATTTCGTATCTACCAATCACCCTGCAATTCAAACCTGGGTCACCTCATCGGGAGGTGAGGGCATTTTCCCTTCGGCCACTTGAGCTTGACCCTTAGTATGTGTCAGTTTTCGTTTCTAAAAATATGTAAAGGCTATTTCATCGTTTACGAATGTCGTATTAGCTGACTTTAAAAGCACCAAATTTAGCTTTAAAAGAATCTAATTTTTGATAAAATCAATTTTGGTGTCATTTACGTAATTTTTATTAGTTAAAAAAGTACAAACTAACTGTTACGAACAAAACTGAATATGTTTTGTCATTAGCAGACAGTCTTAAAGTTTTAAACTTTTAAAAGTTAATAAAACATAAAGGAATTTTAAATGGAATTGTTATATTTTCGCAAAAATTAGTGGAACTACTTATTTATGCATTTAAAGATGCAACTATGACATTCGTAAATGGTTTAATTGCTCATAAGGATATCATTATAAAAACGATATAAAATAGGATTTTAAAAATGTATGTTAAGAGCAGGGAAAATGGGACACCTTGTATATTCCATTTCTAATCAATAAAGGTTAGTTTTGTGTATATCATTGTTTCACCAAAACAATAGAATAGTAAAACAATTGATTGAATTAATAAATTACAAATCATGTTTTCGTAATAGTGTGCATTGTTTAAACCCATTTCAACAATAACTAAAATTCATTTTAACAATAACTGATATTTTATTTCAACAATAACTAAAATCCGTTTTAAAATTCATTTGATGTTCAGCTTTTGTGGTTGTCGGTTGTATTTGAATACCAAAAACTGAAAATTTTGCAACTTAAATGGTGAAGGTACTGCAGCTGTAGCGAATATGAAGTATGTTAAAGCTGATTAAAAACTGTAAGTAAAAATAATTTAAAATCCAGAATTTAAAATCTAAAGATCCAAAGAAAAAAAAATTCACCCGATATAACTTTTAATCTAATAATCCATTTTGCATGCACCAAGTTGTCCACCAATCAATATATTAAATGTCTTTAAGGTAAACATGCGACTACCTGAGAAATATAGATAATATTGGTTATAGAGAACCATGAAAAAACAATTCCAGATTCTGGTCAGGAAGTCACTGATAACCGATAAATAAATTTAGGGAAAACGCTGTATTTCCTGATAATTATTCATATCAGAAGTGAAACATTTTGATCAACATCGATAATTCTGCACATAAACATAATGATAATTATTAAATATAATATTGCTTTGAGTGTTGATTGAGTTTATTTAACGAAAGTCATGACCAGTATAAAAATAATATACGCTATTTAAAAGGTAAAACTTTGCGATTTATTGCTAAATATCGATAATTTTGATAATGATAATTTTTGCTTTTCGATGTAAACAATAGAATTTGAAATGATATGTAAAGGGTACTTACCCCTTTCTTAAGTTCTTTCGACGCCAGGGTCTGTAAAAGATTTCTTAACAAAATAAACGAACTGGAAAAACATAGATATTTATTTATTAACACAAGTAAATTACAGAGAAAAGATATGCCACTAGATGACAACTGACATGCTGCCTTTTTTGTGTGTGATGACAACAACTCCTAACGCGCATGCGTTAGGAAAGTTCTGTTTTTGGAGGTTGCATTTCCGACAATAATTAAATATATATATTTGATTTCTGTACTAAATCTTGGCACTTATCCATTGTAAACAACAATGCTCTTGTTGGCGACAATTGAAAAAGCAACCGCCAATATATACGGTCCTTATTACTAATAAGCACTGAAAAATACTAGCATATCTGCTGGAGCGTTATTATTATTACGACTTCCAAGTAAAGAATCAAGATGGTAGTCATCAAGGTTAAAACAATTCAGTTTAAATTTATAAATTACAACATTTCAAATTAATAACCACATTCTTAATCATAATTAAGATTAATCACTTCTTAAAAAGCAAAATTAAATCTGACTACATTCTATATTAAGTAGCATTTATAGAGTACCAAAACTTTGCAAAAATTTCAATACTGAACTAATTCCTAAGTGTTTGAAAACTCAGAAACTAAATTTTACCAAATCTTTAAAGTCTACCAATTATCTAGGTAACTACAAAAATTAGAAATCAATAGCTCATTTTTTTATTATCAATTAAATTTAGGAATTTGGGGACAAAATCTTTTTTATTATCAGTTACATTGCATACTCCTCTAGATTTACTTATGTATTTTATAATGTTCCCATTTCTTGCTTTTCCTGCAGAATTTCGCATCTTTATTTTAAAGGTGCTTTTATCGCTGAAATTCATTTAATATATATTTTACATTTTCTGATATTTTTATCATGGAAATTACCAGTCGAATCCATGAATCTTTTCTAATTAGAACTTTGTAAGCATAATCAAAATTTAAATGGCGATTGCAGTTGACCCATTTTTTCTAACATGTCAACATTCAGATTCAAAATTTTCATGACGAGAATTAGAGTAATTGATTAATTTTAAATTCAGTAATTTTATAGTAATTCCCTTTTTTGTAACTTTAGTTCAGAATCGGTACTTTTTAAAAGTTTTGGCAATTGATTCGTTTTCAATAGGTTAATAATGCGTACTTTTCTCGTTTTTCAATTAATTTTTTATTTTTATTCAGAGATTTTCTCAATACGACTAATTTGATAATTGATTGTTTAAATAAAGTCTATTGCTAAAGGGAATTAATTTTATCAGACAGTACCCATTTCGGGTTTCACATACTTTATTATGAATTAAGTCGCATCAATATCTTGAAAAATAGGAGTTTTTTTTTCACCATTTTCCTTAGTTGAAATAATATAATAGGTGCCGGGAGTCTGTTTTTAAATGCAAGACAAGAACCAATAATTTCAATATTCTTACTTAGTTCTGGGCACTGAGAGCGTAAATTAGATCTACATTCTACTTTCAAAATTTTCTCTCATTACGCTATTTTTAAAACATTATTTTGGCGATAAGTTTGTTAAAAATCTTTATTAAATGAGCCTTTTGTTAAATGATGAAATTCTTATTTGGAAACTTCCCATAATCGCAAAGTTTTTCATATGGTTTTGGCTGTCATATCTTTCCTAACTATACGTTTCACTCACTAGTTGTTCTTAAAATTTTTAAAATCGCCAAAGGTTATTCTTTTAGTTTTAAAATGCATTCGTCATAATGACAATTTAATTCCTGAGCAAAATGTTTCCCTGATTCTAAGGAGATTTTACACGTAGCTCAAAATTTTAAGTTCTTCTGTTTTAAGTTTATGTATGATATTGAAATAAGAGAATTATTATATACTTTACCAAGGCTGAAATAGGAGAATTGGATTGGCAAAGATTGTAGTAGGAGAATCAGTTATACTTTACCAAGATTTCTATTGAATTCCTAGCAATTTTAGGCGAAGATTGAAATAGAAGAGTTATTATATACTTTACTAAGATTGAAAATTAGAAAATCGAAATGGTAAAGGTTGAAATAGGAGTATTATTATATACTTTATAAATATTTCTATTGAATGTCTAACATTTTTAGGCAAAGATTGAAGTTGTTGAATTCTTCAAGATTTCTTTATTTTGTCTTGTAACCGTGTTTAAACAGCCAAACCAATTTTGGATTTGCGATTGCCATTGCTCAACCCCGTAGCCTTGTAATTTCAAACCCAGTCCAGAAGACAAGGGAACTCCTAGATCAAGTATTGGGAGAAATTTGCCTTCGTGGAGGACTTTTTGATGAAACTAATCCGCATAACATTGCTTTCAGTTTTGTATTTTAACCTAGAAAACTTTTTTTTGTGATCGTCACGCGTCATTTATTTTGAATTTTTGTTTTCTTAATCAGCAGTCAATATAGTCAAAACTCTGTCCATATTTACATTCGGTTTGAACTTCCTAAAAGAGATAACCATTTGAACTTGGATTGCGATTTAACAAAGGCCATTCACCAGTCAAAATGTTTGAAATGTTTGTTTACTCTTACAAAACAAATCAATACCCGTTTCTTTTAGAATAGAGTTAAGTCGTAAATATCAAAAATAACAACTGTATATAAAACCTTAACTGTTTCAGTATTTGGTGCTAGACTCGTTCCTGTTTTATACATCTCAGTTTTTCTTTTCAAATTTAGCGCTTTAAAATCCCTGATGAACAGTCCTGTCTTAATACCAAACCATTATTACTATTTCATCATCACTTTTTTCATTGCAGTATTTAATTTCAATTCCATTTTATTTTAATCTTTCAGTCTCGAGTTGTCACAATAAGTACAAAATACATGAACAGGAACAAATTTCTTTACTTATTTGAAGCCATCTAAAAAATATTTTCTTCTTTTACTCAAGTGGAGAATTTCAAGAGTTTCGGAATTGTTTTGCTGAAATGATAATTACGAATTATTTAAAATTTTTGGTTTCTTTTTGGCCGATAATGTACTGTCTTAATCGTTGGTTACGATTTATGATGGTTATTATGGTTCTGTTATGATTTCGTGACTGAAACTGTATATCTGGTCTTAATCATCTGTTACTGTTAATTTGAATTATTATTGCGGTTTTCTTAAGATTTTTTTTTTTCAAATGGCAGGCACTGAACATTATTCTTCGCCTTAGAAGATGCCGGAGTTGTTACTCATTTCACGTTATCCCCCAGAGGGCACCTGTGAACCAAAGTCACGGAGGCGAGCAACATTACCCACGCCACACTGCCACAAACCCGTTTATAGGGTGGGCCACATTCACACATCACACACAACAGAGGACAACACATAGAGAGAAAAACATCCATGCCCAGAGCGGGATTCGAACCCGCAGCCATTGACTTCGCAGTCAGGCGCACTAACCGCTCGGCCACCTGGCCCGCTTTCTTGAGACGTAAGACTGATAAAATTTATTCAGAAAAATGCGCTCCACAAAAACAAAAATGATAATGATGTGAAAAAAATGTCTGTTGATATGAGTAAAATAGCTTCACGACAGATGTAAGTGGAATTAAACTTTAAATTTATACTTCTTCATTAGCGGATAAATAAAATATTCAAAAGTTCCCTAAAATGCTTAATCAAGTACTATGTATGCAATGCAAACATGTTTGATTGCCGGAAGAAACTGAGGCTTAAAAAGGCAAATATTATAAACATGAAACATTTGGAAAATTTCAATGTTTTAACATCCCTTTAATTTCAGAACTCTAAACTCGAAAGTTGCAGTGACTGTATTTATTTTCTTTAATTAAGAAATTTTTTTTAACTAGAAACTAGTTAAAATATTTTGATTCTTCCAATTTTGATAGTACATGTTCCCTGAGGCGCGATGGCTCAGGGAATGGAGCTTTCACCTTCCAATTAGGTTGACCGGGTTCGAATCTCAGCGATGGCGTGTCAATACGAATTCCGCGTCCGGCGTGCACCGACCACAGTGCTAAAGTGAAATATACTCAGTGGTAGACGTATCATGGGTTAGAGTCCCTTTGTCGTCAGGCTAACCGTGGGAGGTTCTTATGGTCTTCTTCTCCATGTAACGCAAATGCTTGTTAGTTCCATCAAAAACTCCTCCACGAACGCAAACTTTCTCCCAATACTTGATTCAGGAGTTCCCTTGTCTTCTGGATTGGGTTCAAAATTACAAGGCTACGTAGTTGAACATTAGTAGTCGTAAACTCAAAAATTGCGTCGGTTGTTCAGCGACGATTATAAAAAAAAAGTACATGTTCCCTCTGGCCTTGTTTTCCTTTAGCTAACCATTGACCCGTTTGCCGATTTTTTTGCTACAGAGGAGAGAAGGAGTTTTTAAAATATCATATATATTTTAGTATAAATAAATATTTTAAAAATCATACCTAAAGCAAAACAAAGAATAACTCAAATTAACATTTAGGAGATAAAATAAAACGATCGTCTTATTTCATATTTTATAGAAAATTAGCTCTGTTTATTTGCAATTTTTGTATAAATTCTTACAGGGATTTTAAAAATATCTGTTTGGGTGGATTTTGCGAAAAATACTGATAAAGTACTAATTGTGTTTAGTTAAATAGCAAATCTATGTTAATTATGACTCTTCGTGTTTTCTAAAAATTAAATAAATTCACTCTTTTCTAACAATGGCTACTGAGTTGGTTTTAAATTTTTTTTTTTTTTGTGTACACTATTGTTGCAACAAAGCTAAAAGATGTAGTTTAACAATTACATTCAAAGTAACAAACATTATTAGCTATAAAAATATTCATTGTTACAAAATAATTTTTAAAAAAAGTTGAAATCATTATTGAGTTCATTTTGCGTTTGAATTTCGTGTGTGAAGGTTGGTTTTTAAAGTTGAGTGAAAGTTGTTAAAGACTAACTGATGAAGTAAAAGAAGCCGTTGACAGAAGATTAGTATACGAAAGGTGACTGAAAATTGTAAGTTTAAAAGTTTCATTAAATATTTATTTCATTAAATATAGAAGAAAAACAAAATAAAGTCAGCTAACGGTTTAATGATATTCAAAAATAAATGATATTCTTTCTTTACAATTCTTGTAACTAATTTTAAAATTAAACTACTTTCGCGTTTGTTTGGTGGTTTCTAAAATATAATAGAATGCAATAATTATAATTAACATATATATTAAGCTATAAAAATAAAATAAACGTGTTAAGTTAGAATCACAGAGAAATATAGTGATTTTGTTTCCTTTTTGTTTAACTTGCCAGTATTAAGACTCAATTTACAAACATGTTATGGTTTTCGTTAATAAGTGTCACTATAAATTATAGAAAACTATTTCTGCTTAAGGTGATTCAATTTTATTTCTGCGATTATAATCCTACATTTTTTTTTTTTGATGAAATTCTCAATAAAGAACTGGTTATAATTCAATGGCATGCAAAAGCATTGCTTTAAAATGTTTTTATTAAATTCTTATTTTAAGGATGACAGTGAACCCATATTTTGAGTGTCAAAATATAAAACTGTCTGTCTATTTAGAACAATTATATATGTAGAGACAATTATAATTATATTTCCTGAATTAGTAAATTAGCGTATTTAAAACGTACAGCTTCAAACGCAACATTTGCAATTTAATATGTGATTTCCCGATTGCAACGTCGAAAATTGTGACTGGTCAATGGTCGGAATTAATTGTTTGAGACAAACATAATCTGTGAAAGATTGATAAAATTGACGACAAGTTAGGTTTCACTAATGTATTGCAAAGGATTATCTTCATTAGTACCAGTCTGCATTAGTGCCAGCAGTTGCAGTAGCTACTGATTTTATGATCCCTAACATACATCATTTTTCAATTGCCTTTTTACTATTTTCTGACCTAGGTTGAACATTTCTTTGATATCTTTTTTTTTTGCTTCTAAAATTTAAACTTTTTTCTTTTCTCATTTTACCAGTTATTCCAGAGCCATTTTTTAAAAAAAATTCTAATTCACCAGTTTTGTATTTAGAACCAGAATCATCGTTATACAACACACATTTTTACCACTTTATTTTGCGTTGATACTTTCCATTAATGCTTATATTTACTTTAATTTACTTAATCTGTTATCGACCTAATCAAAACGTGCTAATATTTACATTCGGCTGCAACTTCCAAAGCTATGTAACCACTTGGATTGTTTCAGATAAAGATTTAACAAAAGCCCATTCTCCAATTGACATGTTTCAATTTTTATTTTTTTATATTTTATAATCGTCGTCGAACAGCTGATCCAATTTTGGGTTTACGACTACTAATGTTCAACTCCGTAGCCTTGTAATTTTGAACCAATCCAGAAGACAAGGAAACTCCTGGATTTGTACCCCCAGAGGTATTGATTTGTTATGGGAACATGGAGGACTTTGCGCCTCAACAGATTTAATGTGCATCATTCACCATTTACTACACGAGGAGTCTTCTGCAGGTCTGGGATCGAACCCACGAACTCTTGGACATTGGCCCAGGGCCTTACCAACCAGTATATCCCGGCCCTCATGTTTGAATTTAGACTATCCTTACAAAATGATTCAATACTAGCAGAAAATAAACAATGATATCTCTTATCAATTGATATCTGAGAACTGACGTTGGCCGAAATTATTGAACGACTGTTTCTTATAAAAACCACATTTTGTGTTCTTCAAGCAATAAAAAAAATCACATCATCGCATTTTTCATTAAACTGTCTCATTTTATTTTTAAAAAAATTTCAAAAATCTTTCTGTTTCGAATCGTCAAAATGGGAATGAAACAGAGCAATACAATCTAATAAGATTTTCTTTGGATATTTGTAGCCATCTAAGAAGTATAAAACTTTTCCTTTCAAAAGAATGAAGATTTTGCATACTTGTTTTGTTTAACGTCACGAACTTTAGATAAAATAAGTTGAAGGGCAAATATTTTAAAGGCTTTCGGAAATCTTAAATATTTGATATCAGTGTAATTTTAGAGTTTTAACTCAAAAGCAGTGTCAAAATTTATTTATTTTTTTTTTGCTTGGAAAAATATTTAAGAGGTAAAAACTACAGAGAGAAAAATATTCTAGTAAATTTACTGTAGTCTATGATAATTACTTATCAATTAAAAAAAAAAACATAATTCTGATTATAAAAACCAAATATGCGTTTCAAAGCCATTCATTTGATAATTATTTAGTATTGTTTAACCGGAAATTCTGGTTTTCAAAATTGAAGTTCTCATTACCATACATTTTCAAAACCAACAGAACTGAAAAACAAATTTTAAATAAAGGATTTTTATGGCATGCTGTAAGGAATTAATATTTAAGAGGTAAAAAGAAGGATTACCTTGCTTCAAATCTTTCAGATCATTAACTACTTCTCTAACAACTATTTGTGCTTAAGAAGAAATAGTTGTTTAATAAAGCGTTAGCTGCTTTATTTTAATTCTGCGCTTATACAATACTACTACTTGTCTTTTTTCCCGACCTTGGTAAAATTTTCCACACAGTATAAAGAACTGGTAAAATTTAACGCTAGGTAAAAGTATTGCTCTAAAATTTTTTATCAAATTAAAATGAAATAATAAAAGTAAGTATTATTTATTTAAAAATATTTTTGCAATAGATTATTTTTGAAGAAAATATATTATAGCTGCTAGTAAACATTTCTCAACTCATATGATTAATTTTCCAGCCAAAATGAAATACAAAAAAAAAAAAAAAAAAAAAAAATAAATAAATAAAAAGCAATGTGCCTGAAACCAAATTGCTTTTAATAACTTTATACTAAGAGTCATATTTTAAAGACCCATATTATGCAAATCAATATTAAGTAAACCCATGTTTGGGGAGGACTCCCCAATGAATGCTGAGCATTTTGGGATCTGCCCCGCAGTTACTGGCAGCATCCATGACAGATATTGGAATGCTAGGGAACAGTTGCTGGCACTGTTAACTGACTGATTTTCTGTTTATATTTCTATGCTAATATTCCATTTAATGTTTCCTTGTTCTAATTGTTTTTGTATTGCCAATGTTTTAATGTTTTCAAATTTTTATTTAATTTTCTGTTATTCATTATGGCTCTGCGCGGAGTATTTTTACACGCCAGCGAATGATGTATAATCAAGTGCTGCTGCTGGAAATAATAAAAAAATATATTTTGAGTGTCAGAAACAAACTTGCACGTCTATTTAGAACAATTATACATTTAGATAATTATAATTATCTTTTTTGAATGAGAAAATTATCATATTTAAGATGCCCCGTTTCAAATATAACATTTTCAATTTAATATGTGATTGCCCGATTGGAAAGTCGAAAAAAGTGGTGGCACGATGGCTAGAATTATTTTTTTAATACAAACATAATGTGTAGAAAATTGATAAAATTGCCGACAATTCTGCCTTAACTGATGTTTCTCAAGGAATTATTTTCAGAAGTACCAGTAGCTACTGATTTTATAATCCCCTAACATGCATCATTTTTCAAATGCTGTTTTACTATTTTCTAACCTTGGTTGAACTTTTGTTTCAATTTATTGTTTTTAAAACTCAATTTTTTATTTTATTTTCACAATTCACCAATTATTTAAAAGCTATTTTTTAAATCAGTTTTGTACTTACACCGAGAAACCATCTTTCTAAACTATGCACCATATACTCTTTTACCATATTATTCTGAGTTGGTACTTTTAAACTAATGTTTCCATGAATGCTTACATTTGTTTTAATTTACTTAACATGCAAGCGACTTAATAAAAACGTGCTCATTTAGCTTTAACTGATGACATAGCCGAAGCTATGTCATCATTTGGATTTGTTTCAGATGGCGATTTAATAAAAAGTCCATTCACCAGTTAACATGTTTTAGATTATCCTTACAAAATGAGTTAATGATACGTCTTAGAACATAGATGACATCTCTAAGATGAAATTTCTTAGATGGTTTATCTAAGATGATATTTCTTAGAACCGAAATCATAGAACAACTGTACTAGGTAATATTAAAACCCCATTCTATGTTGTTCAAGTAACAAACAAAAAAGTCACATCATTACATTTTCCATTATACTATCTCTCATTTCACTACCAATTTTTTTTTAAAAATCTTTCAGTCTCGAGTTGACAAAATAGGAATTAAATTACAGAATACGGACTAATAAGATTTTTTATGGGTGCTTATAGCCATCTAAGAAATGTAAAAATTTTCATTTTGTTCAGATGGATGAAAATTTTGCATTTAACAAAATAATATAATTTATTTTTGCATAACAAAATAACATAATTTATTTTGCTAAACTTGAAGAACTTAAGATTAAAATTAAACGGTACAAAATTTTATGCCTCGCAGTTTAGCTTAGGTCTGCTACCATCTGATACAAATTCCCCTGTGCTATGAACAAAATGGTCTTACAGCATATGCAAAGCCTTAAAATTACACTTTGAGTTTTGCCAAAAAATAAGATATACAAGAAGTTCTATAAAATGACGTCCATGTCCAATGAAATAATTATGTATGCAATGAAAGTACATTTGATTACAGAAGGAAAATGAGACAAGTTGAAAAGCAAATATTATAAAGGTTTTTGGAAATCTGAAATGCTTGATAACTAGAGCCCGGATTTTGATGACCTAAAAAAATCTCAATTAATGCCCTTAAAAAGTGCAAAAAATGCCCTTATGAACTGCAAAAAATGCCCTTAAAAGTGCAAAAAATGCCCTTAAAATGCGAAAATGGCGTTAAAAATGCCTTATGACGTGACTTAAATAGAAGTAAAAATATTGAACCAAAACAATGTTTTACTCTTCAAAATTATTGTGAGTCGTTTCAAAAAATATAAAGCAATGCAATACTTGTTCTACGTTCATTAAAGTTCGACAAATATGTTTTATATCCAAAAATAACAAAAAAAGGAAAATATATTGACTCCAAAACATTTTCATTTCGTATAGAAACTTAAATGAATATATCAACTTCCATCTCATAATATTACTAAATATCAGAATTACAGTGGATTATTAAATTTTTTTTTAATATTTTGAAGTGTAAACGAGCGTCTCTTGTCTGAAAGCAAATTTTTATACCAGGAGAAACTTCTTTCATCGTCTACTGATGTTATTGGTGCGTACTTGAAAAGGACGGTCACACTTACTGACAATTCTTCTTCAATTTGAAAAGATGTTGCTTCACCTGTTAATATCCTAGAAATTTTCTTCATTGTTTGGAAGCCAGTGTAATAATAAAAAATTATAAAAAATAATGAAAATTAGAAAAATTTACCAAAAAATTTAAAAAATGCTTTAAAATGCAAAATACGCCCCAAAATTTTAAAGAAAAATGCCCTATAAATCTCAAAAAATGCTCCAAAGGACAAAGAATGTCCAAAAATGCAAAAAATGCAAAAAAATGCAGATGTCATCAAAATCCGGGCCTTATTGATAACAGTGTAATTGTATAGCTTAAATTCAAAAGCAGTGTCAAAATGCATTATCTTTGTTCGAAAATATATTTAGTAGGTAGATATTACCAGAATTAAAAAAAATCTGGTAAAATTAACATAGTCTATGGCAAAAAGCTTATCTTTTTAAAAAAATAATACTGGTAATAAACACAAAATAGGTGCTATTTGAAACATTCATTTGGTAGTTTTTTAGTAACTGTCAATCGGAAAATCTGGTTTTTTAAATTATAGTTCTCATTACTACACATTTTTAAAACCTACAGAAATGAAGAGTAAATTTAACAAAATAAACTGTTTTTATGCCATGCTCTAGGATATAATGATAAAGTTACCAAATAGAAATATGTATTTACGGAAAAAATATTTAACATGTAATTTGCAAACATTATGTAAAGTAAAATTAAATAAAAGATTAACTCATATTAATAAATGTAGGTAAAAAACGATTTCCTTGATACAAATCTTACAAATCATTATCTATATTAATTTGAAATCCATCACTCATTTATGAATATTTTTACTTAACATCTAAAAATATATTGGAACATCCTGATAAAGTTCTAACTGTGCAGAGTGAAGTAGCAAATCTAGGAATATCAAATTTCATTATGTTTTACGTTTTTCTGACAAATAAATAAATTCGCACTCTAACAAAGACTGTTGAAATCTTTTTTAATTTTCTTTTTTTTCGTACAATGTTGTTTCAACAAAGCTAATGATATCGTTTAACAGTTACAGTCTAAAGTAGCAAAGATTATTAGCTATAAAAGTATTCATTGTAGCAAAATAGTTTAATAAACACTAAGCAAAAATCATTATAAGATTCATTTTCTGTTTGGAATTCTTGACTGTAGGTTGTGTTTTGAAAGTTGTTAAAAATTGTTAAAAACTAGCTGAAGAAATTAAAAAAGATGTTGAAGAAAAATGAGGAAACACAAGCTGATACGAAATGGTAAGTCAAAATACGTCAAAAATTGGAACAAAACTTTTTTTACGTATATTAAATTTTATTTATAATATTTTCAACGTAAAATTTATTTGTGGAACATGCATTCTATCTAAGTTGTTTCATTTAAACTTGATAATGCGTTACACAAGGTATGGTATTTTACTCTCTGGCAGGGACTGGAAAGGAAATCTGTCTTCAATGACAAAAGGTTGTCTTTTAGGATTTCAATCGTCAGAGGGAATGAGAAGACGGAAGAATTAAAAAGGGCAGTGGAATTAGAAGTAAACCAAAATGAAAGGAAGGGAGAGGAAGAGATGTTACATATTGTGGCAATGTTATTTCTAGCTAATATAAGATTTACTTATATTACTTGCATTAAATCTCAGTTGTATTCTTTAACTTTGATGGTGTGTAATGGGCGGAATTTTTATTTCTCTCTCGTAGGGACTGGAAAGGAAATCAGTCTTCAATGGCAAAGGGTTGTCTTTTAGGATTTCAATCGTCAGAGGGAATGAGAAGACGGAAGAATTAAAAAGGGCAGTGGAATAAGAAGCAAACCAACATGAAAGGAAGAGAGAGGAAGAGATGCTACATATTGTGGCAACGTTATTTCTAGGTAATATAAGATTTACTTATATTACTTGCATTAAATCTCAGTTGTATTCTTTAACTTTGATGGTGTGTAATGGGCGGAATTTTTATTTCTCTCTCGTAGGGACTGGAAAGGAAATCAGTCTTCAATGGCAAAGGGTTGTCTTTTAGGATTTCAATCGTCAGAGGGAATGAGAAGACGGAAGAATTAAAAAGGGCAGTGGAATAAGAAGCAAACCAACATGAAAGGAAGAGAGAGGAAGAGATGCTACATATTGTGGCAACGTTATTTCTAGGTAATATAAGATTTACTTATATTACTTGCATTAAATCTCAGTTGTATTCTTTAACTTTGATGGTGTGTAATGGGCGGCATTTTTATTTCTCTCTCGTAGGTACTGGAAAGGAAATCAGTCTTCAATGGCAAAGGGTTGTCTTTTAGGATTTCAATCGTCAGAGGGAATGAGAAGACGAAAGAATTAAAAAGGGCAGTGGAATAAGAAGCAAACCAACATGAAAGGAAGAGAGAGGAAGAGATGCTACATATTGTGGCAACGTTATTTCTAGGAAATATAAGATTTACTTATATTACTTGCATTAAATCTCAGTTGTATTCTTTAACTTTGATGGTGTGTAATGGGCGGCATTTTTATTTCTCTCTCGTAGGGACTGGAAAGGAAATCAGTCTTCAATGGCAAAGGGTTGCCTTTTAGGATTTCAATCGTCAGAGGGAATGAGAAGACGGAAGAATTAAAAAGGGCAGTGGAATAAGAAGCAAACCAACATGAAAGGAAGAGATGCTACATATTGTGGCAACGTTATTTCTAGGTAATATAAGATTTACTTATATTACTTGCATTAAATCTCAGTTGTATTCTTTAACTTTGATGGTGTGTAATGGGCGGCATTTTTATTTCTCTCTCGTAGGGACTGGAAAGGAAATCAGTCTTCAATGGCAAAGGGTTGTCTTTTAGGATTTCAATCGTCAGAGGGAATGAGAAGACGGAAGAATTAAAAAGGGCAGTGGAATAAGAAGCAAACCAACATGAAAGGAAGAGAGAGGAAGAGATGCTACATATTGTGGCAACGTTATTTCTAGGTAATATAAGATTTACTTATATTACTTGCATTAAATCTCAGTTGTATTCTTTAACTTTGATGGTGTGTAATGCGCGGCATTTTTATTTCTCTCTCGTAGGGACTGGAAAGGAAATCAGTCTTCAATGGCAAAAGGTTGTCTTTTAGGATTTCAATCGTCAGAGGGAATGAGAAGACGGAAGAATTAAAAAGGGCAGTGGAATAAGAAGCAAACCAACATGAAAGGAAGAGAGAGGAAGAGATGCTACATATTGTGGCAACGTTATTTCTAGGTAATATAAGATTTACTTATATTACTTGCATTAAATCTCAGTTGTATTCTTTAACTTTGATGGTGTGTAATGCGCGGCATTTTTATTTCTCTCTCGTAGGGACTGGAAAGGAAATCATTCTTCAATGGCAAAGGGTTGTCTTTTAGGATTTCAATCGTCAGAGGGAATGAGAAGACGGAAGAATTAAAAAGGGCAGTGGAATTAAAAGTAAACCAAAATGAAAGGAAGGGAGAGGAAGAGATGATACATATTGTGGCAATGTTATTTCTAGCTAATATAAGATTTACTTATATTACTTGCATTAAATCTCAGTTCTATTCTTTAACTTTGATGGTGTGTAATGGGCGGCATTTTTATTTCTCTCTCGTAGGGACTGGAAAGGAAATCAGTCTTCAATGGCAAAGGGTTGTCTTTTAGGATTTCAATCGTCAGAGGGAATGAGAAGACGGAAGAATTAAAAAGGGCAGTGGAATTAAAAGTAAACCAAAATGAAAGGAAGGGAGAGGAAGAGATGTTACATATTGTGGCAATGTTATTTCTAGCTAATATAAGATTTACTTATATTACTTGCATTAAATCTCAGTTGTATTCTTTAACTTTGATGGTGTGTAATGGGCGGCATTTTTATTTCTCTCTCGTAGGGACTGGAAAGGAAATCAGTCTTCAATGCAAAGGGTTGTCTTTTAGGATTTCAATCGTCAGAGGGAATGAGAAGACGGAAGATTTAAAAAGAGCAGTGGAATAAAAAGTTAACCAAAATGAAAGGAAGGGAGAGGAAGAGGTGTTACATATTGTGGCAACGTTATTTCTAGGTAATATAAGATTTATTTATATTACTTGCATTAAATCTCAGTTGTATTCTTTAACTTTGATGGTGTGTAATGCGCGGCATTTTTATTTCTCTCTCGTAGGGACTGGAAAGGAAATCAGTCTTCAATGGCAAAGGGTTGTCTTTTAGGATTTCAATCGTCAGAGGGAATGAGAAGACGGAAGAATTAAAAAGGGCAGTGGAATAAGAAGCAAACCAACATGAAAGGAAGAGAGAGGAAGAGATGCTACATATTGTGGCAACGTTATTTCTAGGTAATATAAGATTTACTTATATTACTTGCATTAAATCTCAGTTGTATTCTTTAACTTTGATGGTGTGTAATGCGCGGCATTTTTATTTCTCTCTCGTAGGGACTGGAAAGGAAATCAGTCTTCAATGGCAAAAGGTTGTCTTTTAGGATTTCAATCGTCAGAGGGAATGAGAAGACGGAAGAATTAAAAAGGGCAGTGGAATAAGAAGCAAACCAACATGAAAGGAAGAGAGAGGAAGAGATGCTACATATTGTGGCAACGTTATTTCTAGGTAATATAGGATTTACTTATATTACTTGCATTAAATCTCAGTTGTATTCTTTAACTTTGATGGTGTGTAATGGGCGGCATTTTTATTTCTCTCTCGTAGGGACTGGAAAGGAAATCAGTCTTCAATGGCAAAGGGTTGTCTTTTAGGATTTCAATCGTCAGAGGGAATGAGAAGACGGAAGAATTAAAAAGGGCAGTGGAATTAAAAGTAAACCAAAATGAAAGGAAGGGAGAGGAAGAGATGTTACATATTGTGGCAATGTTATTTCTAGCTAATATAAGATTTACTTATATTACTTGCATTAAATCTCAGTTGTATTCTTTAACTTTGATGGTGTGTAATGGGCGGCATTTTTATTTCTCTCTCGTAGGGACTGGAAAGGAAATCAGTCTTCAATGGCAAAGGGTTGTCTTTTAGGATTTCAATCGTCAGAGGGAATGAGAAGACGGAAGAATTAAAAAGGGCAATGGAATTAAAAGTAAACCAAAATGAAAGGAAGGGAGAGGAAGAGATGTTACATATTGTGGCAATGTTATTTCTAGCTAATATAAGATTTACTTATATTACTTGCATTAAATCTCAGTTGTATTCTTTAACTTTGATGGTGTGTAATGGGCGGCATTTTTATTTCTCTCTCGTAGGGACTGGAAAGGAAATCAGTCTTCAATGGCAAAGGGTTGTCTTTTAGGATTTCAATCGTCAGAGGGAATGAGAAGACGGAAGAATTAAAAAGGGCAGTGGAATTAAAAGTAAACCAAAACTAAAGGAAGGGAGAGGAAGAGATGTTACATATTGTGGCAATGTTATTTCTAGCTAATATAAGATTTACTTATATTACTTGCATTAAATCTCAGTTGTATTCTTTAACTTTGATGGTGTG
Source organism: Parasteatoda tepidariorum (assembly GCF_982258835.1). NCBI lineage: Eukaryota > Metazoa > Arthropoda > Arachnida > Araneae > Theridiidae > Parasteatoda > Parasteatoda tepidariorum. The sequence goes on from NC_141758.1 coordinate 103,612,752, forward strand.
TAATGGGCGGCATTTTTATTTCTCTCTCGTAGGGACTGGAAAGGAAATCAGTCTTCAATGGCAAAGGGTTGTCTTTTAGGATTTCAATCGTCAGAGGGAATGAGAAGACGGAAGATTTAAAAAGAGCAGTGGAATAAAAAGTTAACCAAAATTAAAGGAAGGGAGAGGAAGAGGTGTTACATATTGTGGCAACGTTATTTCTAGGTAATATAAGATTTATTTATATTACTTGCATTAAATCTCAGTTGTATTCTTTAACTTTGATGGTGTGTAATGCGCGGCATTTTTATTTCTCTCTCGTAGGGGCTGGAAAGGAAATCAGTCTTCAATGGCAAAGGGTTGTCTTTTAGGATTTCAATCGTCAGAGGGAATGAGAAGACGGAAGAATTAAAAAGGGCAGTGGAATTAAAAGTAAACCAAAATGAAAGGAAGGGAGAGGAAGAGATGTTACATATTGTGGCAATGTTATTTCTAGCTAATATAAGATTTACTTATATTACTTGCATTAAATCTCAGTTGTATTCTTTAACTTTGATGGTGTGTAATGGGCGGCATTTTTATTTCTCTCTCGTAGGGACTGGAAAGGAAATCAGTCTTCAATGGCAAAGGGTTGTCTTTTAGGATTTCAATCGTCAGAGGGAATGAGAAGACGGAAGAATTAAAAAGGGCAGTGGAATTAAAAGTAAACCAAAATGAAAGGAAGGGAGAGGAAGAGATGTTACATATTGTGGCAATGTTATTTCTAGCTAATATAAGATTTACTTATATTACTTGCATTAAATCTCAGTTGTATTCTTTAACTTTGATGGTGTGTAATGGGCGGCATTTTTATTTCTCTCTCGTAGGGACTGGAAAGGAAATCAGTCTTCAATGGCAAAGGGTTGTCTTTTAGGATTTCAATCGTCAGAGGGAATGAGAAGACGGAAGATTTAAAAAGAGCAGTGGAATAAAAAGTTAACCAAAATGAAAGGAAGGGAGAGGAAGAGGTGTTACATATTGTGGCAACGTTATTTCTAGGTAATATAAGATTTATTTATATTACTTGCATTAAATCCCAGTTGTATTCTTTAACTTTGATGGTGTGTAATGCGCGGCATTTTTATTTCTCTCTCGTAGGGGCTGGAAAGGAAATCAGTCTTCAATGGCAAAGGGTTGTCTTTTAGGATTTCAATCGTCAGAGGGAATGAGAAGACGGAAGAATTAAAAAGGGCAGTGGAATTAAAAGTAAACCAAAATGAAAGGAAGGGAGAGGAAGAGATGTTACATATTGTGGTAATGTTATTTCTAGCTAATATAAGATTTACTTATATTACTTGCATTAAATCTCAGTTGTATTCTTTAACTTTGATGGTGTGTAATGGGCGGCATTTTTATTTCTCTCTCGTAGGGACTGGAAAGGAAATCAGTCTTCAATGGCAAAGGGTTGTCTTTTAGGATTTCAATCGTCAGAGGGAATGAGAAGACGGAAGAATTAAAAAGGGCAGTGGAATTAAAAGTAAACCAAAATGAAAGGAAGGGAGAGGAAGAGATGTTACATATTGTGGCAATGTTATTTCTAGCTAATATAAGATTTACTTATATTACTTGCATTAAATCTCAGTTGTATTCTTTAACTTTGATGGTGTGTAATGGGCGGCATTTTTATTTCTCTCTCGTAGGGACTGGAAAGGAAATCAGTCTTCAATGGCAAAGGGTTGTCTTTTAGGATTTCAATCGTCAGAGGGAATGAGAAGACGGAAGATTTAAAAAGAGCAGTGGAATAAAAAGTTAACCAAAATGAAAGGAAGGGAGAGGAAGAGGTGTTACATATTGTGGCAACGTTATTTCTGGGTAATATAAGATTTATTTATATTACTTGCATTAAATCTCAGTTGTATTCTTTAACTTTGATGGTGTGTAATGGGCGGCATTTTTATTTCTCTCTCGTAGGGACTGGAAAGGAAATCAGTCTTCAATGGCAAAGGGTTGTCTTTTAGGATTTCAATCGTCAGAGGGAATGAGAAGACGGAAGATTTAAAAAGGGCAGTGGAATAAGAAGTTAACCAAAATGAAAGGAAGGGAGAGGAAGAGGTGTTACATATTGTGGCAGCGTTATTTCTAGGTAATATAAGATTTACTTATATTACTTGCATTAAATCTCAGTTGTATTCTTTAACTTTGATGGTGTGTAATGCGCGGCATTTTTATTTCTCTCTCGTAGGGACTGGAAAGGAAATCAGTCTTCAATGGCAAAGGGTTGTCTTTTAGGATTTCAATCGTCAGAGGGAATGAGAAGACGGAAGATTTAAAAAGGGCAGTGGAATTAAAAGTAAACCAAAATGAAAGGAAGGGAGAGGAAGAGATGTTACATATTGTGGCAATGTTATTTCTAGCTAATATAAGATTTACTTATATTACTTGCATTAAATCTCAGTTGTATTCTTTAACTTTGATGGTGTGTAATGGGCGGCATTTTTATTTCTCTCTCGTAGGGACTGGAAAGGAAATCAGTCTTCAATGGCAAAGGGTTGTCTTTTAGGATTTCAATCGTCAGAGGGAATGAGAAGACGGAAGAATTAAAAAGGGCAGTGGAATTAAAAGTAAACCAAAATGAAAGGAAGGGAGAGGAAGAGATGTTACATATTGTGGCAATGTTATTTCTAGCTAATATAAGATTTACTTATATTACTTGCATTAAATCTCAGTTGTATTCTTTAACTTTGATGGTGTGTAATGGGCGGCATTTTTATTTCTCTCTCGTAGGGACTGGAAAGGAAATCAGTCTTCAATGGCAAAGGGTTGTCTTTTAGGATTTCAATCGTCAGAGGGAATGAGAAGACGGAAGATTTAAAAAGAGCAGTGGAATAAAAAGTTAACCAAAATGAAAGGAAGGGAGAGGAAGAGGTGTTACATATTGTGGCAACGTTATTTCTAGGTAATATAAGATTTATTTATATTACTTGCATTAAATCCCAGTTGTATTCTTTAACTTTGATGGTGTGTAATGCGCGGCATTTTTATTTCTCTCTCGTAGGGGCTGGAAAGGAAATCAGTCTTCAATGGCAAAGGGTTGTCTTTTAGGATTTCAATCGTCAGAGGGAATGAGAAGACGGAAGAATTAAAAAGGGCAGTGGAATTAAAAGTAAACCAAAATGAAAGGAAGGGAGAGGAAGAGATGTTACATATTGTGGTAATGTTATTTCTAGCTAATATAAGATTTACTTATATTACTTGCATTAAATCTCAGTTGTATTCTTTAACTTTGATGGTGTGTAATGGGCGGCATTTTTATTTCTCTCTCGTAGGGACTGGAAAGGAAATCAGTCTTCAATGGCAAAGGGTTGTCTTTTAGGATTTCAATCGTCAGAGGGAATGAGAAGACGGAAGAATTAAAAAGGGCAGTGGAATTAAAAGTAAACCAAAATGAAAGGAAGGGAGAGGAAGAGATGTTACATATTGTGGCAATGTTATTTCTAGCTAATATAAGATTTACTTATATTACTTGCATTAAATCTCAGTTGTATTCTTTAACTTTGATGGTGTGTAATGGGCGGCATTTTTATTTCTCTCTCGTAGGGACTGGAAAGGAAATCAGTCTTCAATGGCAAAGGGTTGTCTTTTAGGATTTCAATCGTCAGAGGGAATGAGAAGACGGAAGATTTAAAAAGAGCAGTGGAATAAAAAGTAAACCAAAATGAAAGGAAGGGAGAGGAAGAGATGTTACATATTGTGGCAATGTTATTTCTAGCTAATATAAGATTTACTTATATTACTTGCATTAAATCTCAGTTGTATTCTTTAACTTTGATGGTGTGTAATGGGCGGCATTTTTATTTCTCTCTCGTAGGGACTGGAAAGGAAATCAGTCTTCAATGGCAAAGGGTTGTCTTTTAGGATTTCAATCGTCAGAGGGAATGAGAAGACGGAAGAATTAAAAAGGGCAGTGGAATTAAAAGTAAACCAAAATGAAAGGAAGGGAGAGGAAGAGATGTTACATATTGTGGCAATGTTATTTCTAGCTAATATAAGATTTACTTATATTACTTGCATTAAATCTCAGTTGTATTCTTTAACTTTGATGGTGTGTAATGGGCGGCATTTTTATTTCTCTCTCGTAGGGACTGGAAAGGAAATCAGTCTTCAATGGCAAAGGGTTGTCTTTTAGGATTTCAATCGTCAGAGGGAATGAGAAGACGGAAGAATTAAAAAGGGCAGTGGAATTAAAAGTAAACCAAAATGAAAGGAAGGGAGAGGAAGAGATGTTACATATTGTGGCAATGTTATTTCTAGCTAATATAAGATTTACTTATATTACTTGCATTAAATCTCAGTTGTATTCTTTAACTTTGATGGTGTGTAATGGGCGGCATTTTTATTTCTCTCTCGTAGGGACTGGAAAGGAAATCAGTCTTCAATGGCAAAGGGTTGTCTTTTAGGATTTCAATCGTCAGAGGGAATGAGAAGACGGAAGATTTAAAAAGAGCAGTGGAATAAAAAGTAAACCAAAATGAAAGGAAGGGAGAGGAAGAGGTGTTACATATTGTGGCAACGTTATTTCTAGGTAATATAAGATTTATTTATATTACTTGCATTAAATCCCAGTTGTATTCTTTAACTTTGATGGTGTGTAATGCGCGGCATTTTTATTTCTCTCTCGTAGGGGCTGGAAAGGAAATCAGTCTTCAATGGCAAAGGGTTGTCTTTTAGGATTTCAATCGTCAGAGGGAATGAGAAGACGGAAGAATTAAAAAGGGCAGTGGAATTAAAAGTAAACCAAAATGAAAGGAAGGGAGAGGAAGAGATGTTACATATTGTGGTAATGTTATTTCTGGGTAATATAAGATTTACTTATATTACTTGCATTAAATCTCAGTTGTATTCTTTAACTTTGATGGTGTGTAATGGGCGGCATTTTTATTTCTCTCTCGTAGGGACTGGAAAGGAAATCAGTCTTCAATGGCAAAGGGTTGTCTTTTAGGATTTCAATCGTCAGAGGGAATGAGAAGACGGAAGAATTAAAAAGGGCAGTGGAATTAAAAGTAAACCAAAATGAAAGGAAGGGAGAGGAAGAGATGTTACATATTGTGGCAATGTTATTTCTAGCTAATATAAGATTTACTTATATTACTTGCATTAAATCTCAGTTGTATTCTTTAACTTTGATGGTGTGTAATGGGCGGCATTTTTATTTCTCTCTCGTAGGGACTGGAAAGGAAATCAGTCTTCAATGGCAAAGGGTTGTCTTTTAGGATTTCAATCGTCAGAGGGAATGAGAAGACGGAAGATTTAAAAAGAGCAGTGGAATAAAAAGTTAACCAAAATGAAAGGAAGGGAGAGGAAGAGGTGTTACATATTGTGGCAACGTTATTTCTGGGTAATATAAGATTTATTTATATTACTTGCATTAAATCTCAGTTGTATTCTTTAACTTTGATGGTGTGTAATGGGCGGCATTTTTATTTCTCTCTCGTAGGGACTGGAAAGGAAATCAGTCTTCAATGGCAAAGGGTTGTCTTTTAGGATTTCAATCGTCAGAGGGAATGAGAAGACGGAAGAATTAAAAAGGACAGTGGAATTAAAAGTAAACCAAAATGAAAGGAAGGGAGAGGAAGAGATGTTACATATTGTGGCAATGTTATTTCTAGCTAATATAAGATTTATTTATATTACTTGCATTAAATCTCAGTTGTATTCTTTAACTTTGATGGTGTGTAATGGGCGCCATTTTTATTTCTCTCTCGTAGGGACTGGAAAGGAAATCAGTCCTCAATGGCAAAGGGTTGTCTTTTAGGATTTCAATCGTCAGAGGGAATGAGAAGACGGAAGATTTAAAAAGAGCAGTGGAATAAAAAGTTAACCAAAATGAAAGGAAGGGAGAGGAAGAGGTGTTACATATTGTGGCAACGTTATTTCTAGGTAATATAAGATTTATTTATATTACTTGCATTAAATCTCAGTTGTATTCTTTAACTTTGATGGTGTGTAATGGGCGGCATTTTTATTTCTCTCTCGTAGGGACTGGAAAGGAAATCAGTCTTCAATGGCAAAGGGTTGTCTTTTAGGATTTCAATCGTCAGAGGGAATGAGAAGACGGAAGATTTAAAAAGAGCAGTGGAATAAAAAGTTAACCAAAATGAAAGGAAGGGAGAGGAAGAGGTGTTACATATTGTGGCAACGTTATTTCTAGGTAATATAAGATTTATTTATATTACTTGCATTAAATCTCAGTTGTATTCTTTAACTTTGATGGTGTGTAATGGGCGGCATTTTTATTTCTCTCTCTTAGGGACTGGAAAGGAAATCAGTCTTCAATGGCAAAGGGTTGTCTTTTAGGATTTCAATCGTCAGAGGGAATGAGAAGACGGAAGAATTAAAAAGGGCAGTGGAATTAAAAGTAAACCAAAATGAAAGGAAGGGAGAGGAAGAGATGTTACATATTGTGGCAACGTTATTTCTAGCTAATATAAGATTTACTTATATTACTTGCATTAAATCTCAGTTGTATTCTTTAACTTTGATGGTGTGTAATGCGCGGCATTTTTATTTCTCTCTCGTAGGGACTGGAAAGGAAATCAGTCTTCAATGGCAAAGGGTTGTCTTTTAGGATTTCAATCGTCAGAGGGAATGAGAAGACGGAAGATTTAAAAAGGGCAGTGGAATAAGAAGTTAACCAAAATAAAAGGAAGGGAGAGGAAGAGGTGTTACATATTGTGGCAGCGTTATTTCTAGGTAATATAAGATTTACTTATATTACTTGCATTAAATCTCAGTTGTATTCTTTAACTTTGATGGTGTGTAATGCGCGGCATTTTTATTTCTCTCTCGTAGGGACTGGAAAGGAAATCAGTCTTCAATGGCAAAGGGTTGTCTTTTAGGATTTCAATCGTCAGAGGGAATGAGAAGACGGAAGAATTAAAAAGGGCAGTGGAATTAGAAGTAAACCAAAATGAAAGGAAGGGAGAGGAAGAGATGTTACATATTGTGGCAATGTTATTTCTAGCTAATATAAGATTTACTTATATTACTTGCATTAAATCCCAGTTGTATTCTTTAACTTTGATGGTGTGTAATGCGCGGCATTTTTATTTCTCTCTCGTAGGGGCTGGAAAGGAAATCAGTCTTCAATGGCAAAGGGTTGTCTTTTAGGATTTCAATCGTCAGAGGGAATGAGAAGACGGAAGAATTAAAAAGGGCAGTGGAATAAGAAGCAAACCAACATGAAAGGAAGAGAGAGGAAGAGATGCTACATATTGTGGCAACGTTATTTCTAGGTAATATAAGATTTACTTATATTACTTGCATTAAATCTCAGTTGTATTCTTTAACTTTGATGGTGTGTAATGGGCGGCATTTTTATTTCTCTCTCGTAGGGACTGGAAAGGAAATCAGTCTTCAATGGCAAAGGGTTGTCTTTTAGGATTTCAATCGTCAGAGGGAATGAGAAGACGGAAGAATTAAAAAGGGCAGTGGAATAAGAAGCAAACCAACATGAAAGGAAGAGAGAGGAAGAGATGCTACATATTGTGGCAACGTTATTTCTAGGTAATATAAGATTTACTTATATTACTTGCATTAAATCTCAGTTGTATTCTTTAACTTTGATGGTGTGTAATGGGCGGCATTTTTATTTCTCTCTCGTAGGGACTGGAAAGGAAATCAGTCTTCAATGGCAAAGGGTTGTCTTTTAGGATTTCAATCGTCAGAGGGAATGAGAAGACGGAAGATTTAAAAAGGGCAGTGGAATAAGAAGTTAACCAAAATGAAAGGAAGGGAGAGGAAGAGGTGTTACATATTGTGGCAGCGTTATTTCTAGGTAATATAAGATTTACTTATATTACTTGCATTAAATCTCAGTTGTATTCTTTAACTTTGATGGTGTGTAATGCGCGGCATTTTTATTTCTCTCTCGTAGGGACTGGAAAGGAAATCAGTCTTCAATGGCAAAGGGTTGTCTTTTAGGATTTCAATCGTCAGAGGGAATGAGAAGACGGAAGATTTAAAAAGGGCAGTGGAATTAAAAGTAAACCAAAATGAAAGGAAGGGAGAGGAAGAGATGTTACATATTGTGGCAATGTTATTTCTAGCTAATATAAGATTTACTTATATTACTTGCATTAAATCTCAGTTGTATTCTTTAACTTTGAAGGTGTGTAATGCGCGGCATTTTTATTTCTCTCTCGTAGGGACTGGAAAGGAAATCAGTCTTCAATGGCAAAGGGTTGTCTTTTAGGATTTCAATCGTCAGAGGGAATGAGAAGACGGAAGATTTAAAAAGGGCAGTGGAATTAAAAGTAAACCAAAATGAAAGGAAGGGAGAGGAAGAGATGTTACATATTGTGGCAATGTTATTTCTAGCTAATATAAGATTTACTTATATTACTTGCATTAAATCTCAGTTGTATTCTTTAACTTTGATGGTGTGTAATGGGCGGCATTTTTATTTCTCTCTCGTAGGGTCTGGAAAGGAAATCAGTCTTCAATGGCAAAGGGTTGTCTTTTAGGATTTCAATCGTCAGAGAGAATGAGAAGACGGAAGATTTAAAAAGGGCAGTGGAATAAGAAGTTAACCAAAATGAAAGGAAGGGAGAGGAAGAGGTGTTACATATTGTGGCAGCGTTATTTCTAGGTAATATAAGATTTACTTATATTACTTGCATTAAATCTCAGTTGTATTCTTTAACTTTGATGGTGTGTAATGCGCGGCATTTTTATTTCTCTCTCGTAGGGACTGGAAAGGAAATCAGTCTTCAATGGCAAAGGGTTGTCTTTTAGGATTTCAATCATCAGAGGGAATGAGAAGACGGAAGAATTAAAAAGGGCAGTGGAATTAAAAGTAAACCAAAATGAAAGGAAGGGAGAGGAAGAGATGTTACATATTGTGGCAATGTTATTTCTAGCTAATATAAGATTTACTTATATTACTTGCATTAAATCTCAGTTGTATTCTTTAACTTTGATGGTGTGTAATGGGCGGCATTTTTATTTCTCTCTCGTAGGGTCTGGAAAGGAAATCAGTCTTCAATGGCAAAGGGTTGTCTTTTAGGATTTCAATCGTCAGAGGGAATGAGAAGACGGAAGATTTAAAAAGGGCAGTGGAATAAGAAGTTAACCAAAATGAAAGGAAGGGAGAGGAAGAGGTGTTACATATTGTGGCAACGTTATTTCTAGGTAATATAAGATTTATTTATATTACTTGCATTAAATCTCAGTTGTATTCTTTAACTTTGATGGTGTGTAATGCACGGCATTTTTATTTCTCTCTCGTAGGGACTGGAAAGGAAATCTGTCTTCAATGGCAGAAGGTTGTCTTTTAGGATTTCAGTCTTTAGAGGGAATGAGAAGACGGAAGAATTAAAAAGAGCAGTAGGAAGTATTGGTCCTCGTTAAACTGTACTACCGTAAAGTGCTCGACTTCGCGCGCAGGTCGTCGGGCTACCAAAACGGGGGTTCCATGCCCCCCGCAGAGGATCAAAATTGTGATGGCATGTCTTCGAATCATCCTCCGGGATGTTTCCCAGACCGTCGCCAATAGCCCATTGTGCAGCTCTAGTGTGACGTAAATTAACAACAACAACAACTTCCGAGAGAATGAGAGAAAAGACGAATTAAGAGGGGCATATCCACCTCGAAAGAAGGGACATTAAGAGATTTTACAGATTCTGGCAATGTTTTTTCTGGCTAATGTAAGATTTACCCAGTTACGGATTATCAGTTTGTTTTTTGTTTTCTTATTAAGAAATTTAATCCCTATAACACCGAATTCCGTTTTTATGTAGATTCTATTTTCAGTTAGACCTTGTGGTCCCATACATTTATTTACTTTTAGTTTTAATGTTACTTTTAATTTATTTTTGCTTTTAATTCTTCAAAATATTTTATTTTATTTTATAACCATCGTTGAGCAGCAGACCAATTTTTGGGTTTAAGACTACTAAAGTTCCACGGCGTAGCCTTGTAATTTTGAACCCAATCCAAAGGACAGCCTGGATCAAGTATTGGGAGAAATTTTTCTTCGTGGTGGACTTTTTGATGGAACTAACCCGCTTTTGCGTCACATGCAGAGGAAAAACATGAAAACTTCACATGATTTCCCTGAAAACATGGGGTCTCTAATCCATAATCTGTTTACCACTAATGGTATTTTACGTCGGAGTTGTGGTCGGTGCAAGCCTGATGCGGAATTCGTATCGACCAGCGATTGCTGAGATTCGAACCCCGTTCACCTCATTGGAAGGCGAACACTCTATCCCCTGGGCCATCGCGGCTCTTACTCAGGGATTTCAAGCAAAAGCTGAGACAAATTAAAAATATTGAAGAACATGATGTCAAAACTAGAAAAAGTGATCTTGTGGAGGTATCTCATAAGGGAGGGCACTAGCATCGATTCTTCCATATCAAAGTATCGTCGGTTCTGAGAACTTATCAAGATGTACGAAATTCAGGCATCCATTTCCTCCCCTAGGTTACAAAGTGTGTAGATGGGAGAAGTAGCAATGTTAATTCTGCTGAGGTGTTCAAGAAGACAGTCGTGTCCAGTGGCCAGGCGAAATTCTGCCACAGCTCTACGCCTTGGCCCAATGTAGGATTTTGGGACTAAATCCCTAAAAGGTTTATCGGACACTCTTTTGGACAGGTCCATGAGGGAATGGTCTTTTATGCAATTTGTCACCATTTTCTTGATGGAACAAAATGGTATTGCGTGGGAAGGAATTTCATTAATTGAGGCGCCCTTCTTGGCCAAAAGATCTGCACTCTCGTTTCCCATATATCCGCAGTGGGAAAGTATCCACTGAAGGACAATGTTTTTCCTGTGTGACTCAAGGTTTCGAAGGAGTCGTCGGCAGTCCATGACTTCAAGGGTTTGGAGATCGTCAGAGGAACTGGTGTCTTGAAATGCGGCCATAGAGTCACAAAAAATAACTGCTCTTGTAATATGGTCAAGGTGACAGTGAATTTGAGACAGAGCAGCTCGAATGGCGGTTATTTCACCATCAAATGCAGTTCCTTGTCCCACAGAAGTGTAAAATGAAAATAATTTTGATGCGATTCCTGCCCCTGCATTATTACAGTTGGAGAGTAGAGAGCAGTCTGTAAGTATATGAAGCCAGAGATCTTCAGGATAGTAATTGTTTATTGTTTCATAAACCAGGGATCTCAAGATGGTAGTATCAGTATTCTTTTTTGACACAAGTCAAGATTAACCTTAAAGAGCCTCATTGTAGTTGGGTTCTGTGGTGGTATAATAAATTCTGGTTCGTGGTTCAAGTTATGGGAATTCTTCAGCTCGAGAACTCCTTGTAGAAACCCGTGCTGGGTCTTTAAATTTAGTGTCAATTCAAAATTGACTTCGTTCCAGAGCTAGAGACACCCAGGCACTTTAATGATCTTCACCCATAAGAGAAGGACCTTCTCCTGGATTATTGACCTTAAAGGCCGGCACCCTGTTAGCAACAGCATAGCGCCAATGGGGGTAGTTTTGATGTTGGAGGGCCTGGTTTTGGATTATTTCTAAGGAGTTAATGATTTTATCCCCAGCTGAAATGAGTGATTCACAGCAATAGGTTATCAGTGGACGTATAAAGGTATGGTAAGTTTGTCTGGAGCAACCCCACCTTACTCCAGCAAGGCGTTTCAGGAGATTAAATCTTTTCGAGACACGGCTGTTAATGGCTTCAACTTGGTGCTTCCACGTAAGCTGATGGTCAAAGCTTACCCCCAAGTACGTGGATTTATCACATTCGGGGATTAATATCCCTTTGTGAAAGAGTTGTGAGCTTAAAGGCTGGTGCGTAAGCGAGAAAGTCAGATAAAATGTTTTATTTAGATTGACTTCCATATTGTTTGCATCACACCGATTTTCCAGTGCGCTCAAAGCAGTAGTAAGCTTGGATTCAACAGACTGCCTACCCTGCTTTTTAGTGGAGGCAGTCCAGATGACCAGGTCGTCGGCATACAAAAGACATCTCACACCAGGGATAAATCTTAAGATAGAAATTAAGTCGTTGATGTTAATATTAAATAAGGTGCAACTAAATTCCGAAGTTAAAATGATTGATCAAGTGAAGAAATTCCGAATGATACATGTTAAGCTAAAAGCTTTTGAGAAGCAACATGCCAGGTCAGAGGATGTCATGTATTCGAAGAATAAGACGTTGAAACTTTGTTTCCAATGTATATATCCTATGATTGGACGAGAAAGTGAATTTCGAATGCAAGATGATGGAATGAACGAAAGAAAATGGTCTTTTAAATTTAGAAGGCCAGGCTAAAGATTTTCGTATGTAAGATGATGAGTCAAGTTTGCACTTAGAAAATTTCTGATGTTATTGGTACTTAAAATAGCTTTCAAATTGTTTTGACTTACAAAAACTTTCAAATTTTTCGTACTCGGAAACATTCTGAAGTTGTTTGAACATAGAAAATGTTTTTAATTGGAATCGTAGAAGTTTAAAAAATTTCAAACTGTTTGTACTTCTGATAATATTAGTACTTAATCTTCATTATTTTTTTTTTCATGTTTTCTCTATATATTTTTTAAACTTATTTTATGAGTTCTATATACTTGCAGCTTATGCGCTGTAAATAAAACTTATTAGTTTTCTTCATTTTCTTCATTTTTTTTTTCCTTTTATTCTTCTTGTTTTTATTGTGCTATATATTAACAGAGAAAACAAGGAAAGGAGAAGAAAAAAATTATTAAAAATTTTTTTAAAAAAAATTGGAAAATAAAATAAAAATAAAAGTTATAATCCCATCATAAGCTCACACGATTATATCTGAAGGAATAGTGCTTTTTAATATTGTATTAATATAATCAAAGCAAAACATTTCATAGTGTGAGAAGCACAAAAAAGGAATTGAAACGAAAATAGAACTTATTAAGCAAAAAATTTAAAATAAAAATAAAATACAAAATAAAACAAACAAGCTAGGAATAAAAAAGTGGATTCAGGTAAACTTAGAGTAAATTTAAAATGGTGTAAATCTAATTCTACAAACATATAATGATGTGATTACTCATGATTACGCACTGGATAAAAGCTTAATATGTAATAAAAACTGGAAAAAATTTCTACAGTTGAAATTTCACAGTTTATTCTAGGTTTCCCTGAACTCTCTTTTCTCTCGAAATACCAACGGAGGTGAAACAGAATTTGCAATGAAGCATTTCTCCAGCTGTATAACATGCTCTTTAGTCCCTCGGACCTACCCAATCTTCGAAGTCTCTAAAACTTTATTTTAGTATGACAATGCACAGCAGAATACCATATAATGTCTCGGTATTTCTTGATACAAAAGGTGTTCGAACGGTTAGCTTTTGTCAGGGAGGTGGCTATTCCGTTCTTCTCATCTCTCACCAATAAAAAATATGTCATCAATGGTTGCCGAGTGATTGACGAACCACCACTCACCGTTCACTATTGTCGATGAACTGAGTTGATTATGTTGACGCTGTAATTAGTGGGGTCATCTTAAACGTCTTACAATATCGGCAGAAGAGCGGGGATGGCGCAGGGGATCGATGGTTCTCCTTCCAACGAGATGTAACGGGTTCGAATCCCAGCCCTGGCTGGTCGATACGAATTGAGTATCGGACTTGCACTGACCACAGTGCTGATGTGAAATATCCTGATTGGTAGAAGGATCATTAGTTAGATTCTCCTTGCCGTCACTCTAACCATGGGAGATTCTCGTGGTAACTTCCTCTCCATGTAACGCAAATGTGGGTTAGTTCCATCAAAAAGTTCTCCCCGAAAGCAAATTTCTCCCAATACTTGATCCAGGAGTTCCCTTGTCTTCGGGATTGAGTTAAAAATTATAAGGCTACGGAGTTGAACATTAGTAGTCGTTAACCCGAAAATTTGGGTTGGCTGTTCAACGACGGTTATAAAATAAAATATCCGTAGGAGCTGTGATGGCTCAGAAGATAGAGCGCTTGCCTCCTAATGAGGGTGGTCGGTACGAATTCTGCTTCCCGGCTCACACCGCCACAGTGCTAAAATAGAATATTCTCCGTGATAGACGGATCATGTGTGAGAATCCCCTAGTCATCGGGCAAACCGTGGGAGGCTTTCATGGTTTTCTTCTCCATGTTAAGTAAATGCGGGTTAGTTTCATCTAGAAATCCTCCACGAAAGCTAATTTGTCCCCAATGCTTGATCTTGCTGTTTCCTTGTCTTCTGCATTGGGTTCCAAATTACATGGCTACAGTTTTCGAACTTTGATTGTGGTAAACTCAGAATTGGGTCACGTCCGTTATAAAAATAAAACTATCTCCATTTGATTCCATGCGCGAACAGATAAGTGTTGCTATTGTTGCCAGATTGAGCACTATTCTGGGTACTGATTTCTCAGGTTCTAATTTTTTGTAAATGTAATCATTTGTTCTTTTCACCACAATGCGTATGTCCAAAAAAATAACAGTGCTTTGTTTGCATTTCTTCCCCATGTAGAAATTTAAATGACCAGTATATAACATTTTTGTTATAATCATTTTTGAAAAATAAAAGCGTTATCGACATCTACTAATAATTTCTGAGAAAACCAGTTTGAATGTTCGAAGAAATGAAAAGTGTTGAAAGGCGGTTGTTAGGAGAAAAAAAAAACTCTAAATTTCATTCTTATGGATCCTCTTTTTCTTAAAATTAAAATACGAATTGAAAATGCAGAAACTGAAAAATCAAAAGTTGCCAAAATGATAGTTATAATTCTTGTTGATGATTATAATTATGTAATAATGGAAAATGTATACTTTTTTAGTCTTAATTTTAAATTTTTTGCATTATATTTCACTTATTTTTCATACAATTTTAATTTTTTTTATTATATTTTTTTATCTATTATTTAAGCAGAACTGTCATAACAATTGGTTTTTAACAAGCATAATAACATTTATAACGAAATTAAACTTCTTTTTCCAGGATGACCGACTTCTATTAAGCATGTTTGATAAATAATATAAAGGTTTGAATGGTGATTTATTACATGATAGAGGTTACGATAAAAAAAAAAGTAGGATAATTTGAATAGATTTGGAACTTCAAATTATTATAATCAATAAAAGTAATGATAATAATGTAATGTAATATTTGTAATGTAATAATGATATATACAATGTAATATTTTTAGAACAAAGAGATATAATAAAATTTTATGTAAATATCATAAAATTTAATGTAAATATAATTAAATGTAATGTGAAAAATTTTATTTACATTCTAAAATTTCTTCTGCAGTAAACTTCTTCAATGTCAATCAGAATTAATATATTTTTAAATTGTGGCGCCATCTATTTATTATAAGCCGAAATATGTTTCCATTCGTATAGAAAAGTTCAATAAATTGACATATATATAAAACAGTTATGTGTTATGTTGATTTGTAGCAATGTAAAATAACGAAATTACAAGAATCGCTCTAAAAAATTTAAGGTCTTTATTTATTTATTATTTTTTATTTTATTTTTTTGGTTTTAAAGACAGAGTGGCGTAATTAAAACGATTGAAACACACTACACTGCAGCTATTTTATTGTTATTACAATAAATATTTCAATTAATATTTTTTAAATAAATGCACATAAATTTATAGGCACTTTCACTTCATTTTTTACGAAATAGTGAATAAAAAATATATATAGTGAACTCATTTTATGATTAAAATATATGCAGTAATAATTTAATTCGTTAGATGGCGACACTGATAATACAGTATAAAAAGATTTTTCCAGTTTCGTAAAAGCAACTTTATCATAGCGAATATTCCGAAAAAACTTTTTGCTCTCAAAGTTGCTTCAGTTTATTCAGTTTTTAGTATACTATATGGTTTGATATATATAAATGTTGAAAACTGAGTTGTATTTTACGAATTGTAAAATCAGGCAAAACTCGATAACAACTACAATATTGGTGTAGAGCCTGGGTGACAAATTCAATATGGCGTCTTGCTAATATGTTTGTTGTTTTGGGATGACGTGGAAATTTAAAAATTCCTTTTGCTCTTGTAATGTTCGCAATGGAGTGACAGTGCATATTCAGTTACATTGATTAACTTTGTTTCTCTGAAAATTATTTGAGATATAAAATGTTTGAAATTACAGATTTTCAAAGTAAGAGTAATGAATTTTCTCACATCAGACCCCACCGGTTTCTGATGTGAAACTTTTATGCTATCATTAATCAAAATAATCGTTCATTGCCAAATTTATTAGATTTTGCTCTGTTTAACATATTTAATACACAATTTTTATGGTCACTAATATTAAAATATATGCTAATAGACTTTTTTTTCATATTTAGAAAGATATCACTGTGAAAATAATGTTTATTTTTATCTACTTATTCCTGATATTTTAATTGTTATTTTATTAATTAATTGAGTGAGATATTATGCAGCATATTTACTATTTATTAAATAGTATCTATACTTTTTAGTAGATTAGTCAGTTTTAATAATTCATCCAAATTTAATAACCTTGTTTCCAAGAAAATTGCGGGAGGATTAAAAATGTTTGAGATTTTCTGAGTAAGTTCTAATATCTTGAGCAATAACTTTCTTTTCATCTCTGAATCCAAGTGGTATGTGATGATAAAATTTCATGTGATCATTACTGCAGCAAAAATAATCTTTCAAATGAATATATTGTTAATCTCTCAGTTTTTATGACATAACAAATTTTTTACTTGCTGGTCTTCTTATAAATATGCAAAGTTTAATGTGTTTTTTTCTTTTGTATTGCAATTTCGATAAGTATAAAAAGTTTTAAATTTAAAACATGATATCAAATTCCGTATTTTCATTTATTTTATTGAAAATGAGGAAAGATTTCCTTATCAATGGTACCTATGACCAAAAGAGTCATCATTGTTATATAGATATGGTTCTCCTTTATTGTGTTATTTGATAATGTAAAATTTTTCATGATTTATGTTATCGACAATGACTTTTATATACATTTATTGTAACATAAGAAGTCCTATCAATGGTGTTTACATTATGAATGTAAACAACAACAATCTCAAGCTCTTGGCCTGCTCTGTTTCCTGTTAGAAAGTATACAGTTGCTTAATACAGCTTATTCTGCCTAGCGATGTTTTCCAACGGATAACATTGTTTTTAATAAAAGAAATAAATTACATAATTTCTGGGCTCAAATCTGCTGTATTTCATGAGATATTAAGTAATTCTGATGAGTTTGAAGTGAAAATTTGTTTTAGTTCTTTATAGATATATGGTTAGTAAAGGTGACATGGTTGCTAGATTTAGAAAGAACTCTCTTTTTTGGCAATCCGGAGTTGGCCTATTTTTATTACTCTTTGTTAACTTGTTGCAAGCCCTGAACCATCATACGCCATACCTGCCAAGTCTCCTGTTTTTTAACGAAGACTCCTGTTTAGTAACGACCATGTCCTGTTTACCAATATATTCTCAAATTTCTCCTTATTTGTGGAAGAAATTTTTTTTTTAAAAACTAAAATTTTGGTGATAAAATATCTGTTAATGGCAAATATACTTCTCTTATTCCTCAAGGGAGTCTCAAAACACAATTATCTCATTATGAGCCACGGCTTCAAAATACACGGGAAACAGTAACCCTGAAGTATCAGCAGCATTGGCACGACAGCCCTCTGTGAGCCTAGGCCTTCCTCAGAAGCTTTTCCCATTCTGCCCTTCTCTCAGCAATTGATTTCCAGTTCTTTACTTTTAGGATGGCAAAATCCTCATCCACACAGTCTTTCCATCTCTTTTTGGGCCTTCCTCTTGGCGTTTTATTGGAGGGGGTTGTATTAAAGATTCTTAATGCTGTTCGTTCTGGGCTCATTATCACTATATGCCCGGCCCATCTGATTCTACTTAGTTTAATAGATTTAAACCCTGAAGTGTAAGCAGTAAAGAACTTGCATTGCACCCTAGTGTAGAAAACACCATCCTTTGAGGGAATATTTCTCTATCGTAGGGGTGCACGACCTTTTAAAGTGAAGGGCTACTTGCACAACGAGTAGATTAACGAAGGGCCGCAAGCATATTTAGTCATGTTAGCGGCAAATATGATGATGTTTTTTATAGAAACATTAGTGTTGGAAGCAGTATGTTTTTCATCAGTAAGCTTAATAGCAAATTAGCTGAATATTAAATACTTTTAATAAAATGAAAAATCTTTTTTCCCCAATAATTAATTTAATAAAATGTGTACATAAATATATATTTAAATATAAAGGAAGGAGGGATAAATTCTAACCAAGAAAAAAAAACTGCAGAGCTCACAGAGTGAAAGTGCAAGGAAAAAATATATATACAGTCGAACCCCGCTATAGTGAACCGTCTGCGGACTCAGTAATGTGTCCACTATAACCGATGGTTCACTATATCCAAATTTTTTGAAGAATATTTTTTGCATAAGACAGTTGAATGATTGAAAATTGGCTTTGCAATTTAGCATAAGTTATTTAAAAAAATTATTAACTAATTAACAGATAATAAAGCAAAAATTGATGGAAAAAGTAATTACGTAGCTAAATATTAGTTTTATTTTCACTTTTTATGAAAAAAATTTGTGATTTTTGATTGAACACAAATTGATTTTAAATTGAGTTCATCAATTTTCTTATCTACAATGTGCAAAGAATGCAAGATTTTTACATTTTGAACAAGATTTCGAACCATCTTAACAAAGCATCTTCTACGTTTTCTCTTTCAGCTCCACGCAGTTTTTTCGATGAAACCATGTTTTTGTCGTATGCCGCAAGAATTGCACTTCGATTAGTAACTGTAGATTTTGACAAGGAAAATTCCTTACACAGTGTCGATTGATTGGTTCCATCATCAATATGCTTTACAATTTTAACTTCGTCGTCTATCGAAAACGCTTTTCTCTTAAGAGAATTTGCCATTTTCACTGCTTTTGAAATAAAAATCTTGTCTCAAATAGATAATGTAAGAATATGAAGAGAGCAGCTGTACAATGAGTTAAATTGTTCCCCTTTTTGATTGTCAAGGGGTGATTTGTAAAGAATATGGTTTGAACAGATAAGAAAATTCCAAAAATTCAGCAGGTGGCCAAGTTAACTAGTTGTAGAGCAAGCTTGGGGAAAAGAGAGAAAGCGAGGCTTGTCAGGGAGGGGGGAGTATAAGATAAATGATCTGTTTGACATTTATTACAGTATAGTTAAAAATGATAAGCATAAAGGAGAGTAATATGACACATTTTATAGGAATGCATTACAAGTTTAAAGATGGAGGACTGAAAAAGATATTTAAAGAAATGAAATTTGAGTCCACTATAACCGAGTTTCTAAGTTCTAAGCTGTTCACTATAAGCGTTAAAAATAACATTATTTAAATAGGAATACGGACGGGACCGCTAAAAAAGTTCACTACATCCGAGTGTTCACTATATCCCAGGTTCACTATAGCGGGGTTCGACTGTATACATATTTTCTAGAGTAATATAAATTTGAATTAAATATTTTTATTAAAGAAAATTTATAACGTTTAAACAAAAATTAAAACAAATCCATTATAGTATAAAATAAAATTCAATATTTTTCTTTAAAAAAAATTCTTTGCATTCAGAAGCTTCCGCGGGCCGCACATCAACAGTCAACGCGCCCACGGCTGGCAGGTTGAGCACCCCTACTCTATCAGTATCTGTGATCACCAACTACTATCACCAAGGTGCCAAAGGGTTTTTTGTGTTTATCAAAATTTGAATTATGCATTATCTGTGGTTGTTTGTATAGAAGTGGCTACAGTTATTCTCTTCAGTCACTTTCTGTAATGTATTTTCAGTTTCTCCCTATCCACTGCCTGATTGTCATAAAAATTAGGTAATTTAAACGCAGTTGCCATGTTCATTCTATTGATATAATGCGTTTTGACTGCAAAGAAATTCTGAAATATTTTTTCTTTGCTTCATCACTATAAATAGCCATCTAAATGCTTCTCTCGTATTAAATTTAACTGTCAATTATTTTGAAACTGTAATTATTTTAATTTGTTTAAATTAATTATTGTAAAATGTATGTTTTGCTATATCATTAGAAATTTTATGTTTACTATTGAATTGTAATATTATTGTATATCATAAATATAATTACAGAAATATCTAATTATTACGGAAATATCTAAAATATATCTAATACAGAAATACAGATAATATATACAGAAAATATATCTATACAGAAATATCTAATTATATATATTGGTTAGTTTTTAATTAATATGCAATTATTTCTTTTTTTCATTCAGAAATATAAATTCATTCTTTTTTATCTTTCCTGACATTTAGAAATAGGAATAGGATTAACAGGGTTTGGACTTTTTTTCCTGTTTCTTGGAGTTGTCTTTATATTTGACAAGGGACTTTTAGCTCTAGGAAATGTATGTATTCACTTTTAATAACTTACTGATTATGTTTTGCTCATATTACCTTATAAATTGTTAATAATTTGTTTACTGCACAAAAATGTCAAAGAGGTGTACGTTCCTGGGCATTTAGAAAATTTATAGAGGTTCTTAAAGCAGTCAAGCCAAAAATTAAAGATTTTGAAAATTTATTTCTTTAAGATATTTTTTTTAATGCTTGCAAATAAGGAAATCTTAGTCTTCTTTCACTTCTTTTATGAAATGGTCTAAGATTACCCAAAATATAATAAATATAGGAACAGTCTATAATAAGTTAGCATGATTTTATCTCATTACAATGAAAATAATTAATCATACTTTTATACAGTTTAATTTTTTAATAATTCAGTAATAATTATAATAATTTTATTACTATAATTATTACTGCATTATTATTTTACTGTCTTATTGTTCCTCATGTCATATTATTCCATGTATTATTTTATGATTATTTTTATGTATTATTATGATTAACCCCTTACCTGCCGAGCAAAATTCACTCCCCATTGCCACCGTTTTTCGCTCAAGTGCGCTTTGTTACGTGGTGTTTTGGTAGGGGGAAAAGATGCACGCTTTGCAATTTAAAAACAGTTTACTTTTGCAAGAGAAGAAAAAGAGAAAATACAAAACTTAAATTAAAGAATAAAAATACAATATAAAAGATGTTAAAACTTAGCTGTTGTGTGATAAATCCTGAAACATGGTTGGACACACTAACCAACATCACATTCATTGCACTGATAACGGGATTCTCGACGAAAATATACGGGAAACGAAAACGAAAGAAGAATAACCCCGACCTTACTCAAATAGAAACACACAAGCAATAAATATTATGATATAACTTTTCCAACACATCTTTTTCCCATTCCCCCTCCTCCGAAATTGGTAATACATTCATTGCAAACACTTTCAAGGTAATTTTACTGCATTTAGAAGGCGGGGGTGTAGTTCAATTTATAACAGCGCAATGCAAAGCCTCATACTTAGGGAAAGCATATATATAGGTTCAGCTCTGGCAGCAGCTCTCACACTGAAATTTTCCTTTTCAATCATTAAAAGAAATTTGCTATTTTTGCTTTCTAGAAGTTTAGTATCCTTTTTAGGCTTATAATTTCTCACCTTATTTATATTAAGTTAATTTATCAACTTAAAAATTATTCTAACAATGTACACACATAAAATTAAGATAGAAGCAAGGTAAGACAAGCTAGAAATGGTGCTTATCAGAACACATTTGTCTTGTATACAGTTGAAAACAAATTTTTATTTTATTATAGTTAAAATATATTTAATAGTTGCTCCCCTTAATAAATATGAACTGTTATTTAAGAAAAGACAATTAACTATTTATTAGCTATTTCTTATTTTATTTATAACAAAAAATGACAATGATCAGGAATTACCCCAGTGATCAATAATTACCCCATCTGTAGGGGGCAACATTTGATATAGTTTCCTGTAATCAATTATAATGTTTACAGTAGATGTGAAACAATTAAACAAAAGCTTACACTACTTTTATATCAAAGAAAAAGAAAGTAAATCAAAATATTTATTATTAAAAGAAGGGGGGGGATCTTTGCAGAAATGTGCACATTTTGAAACCTATGTTTGAAATGGAAAATACAGAAAGCTGTTTAAAAGATACTTATTTTGTTAGATTAAACAAAAAATTATTATTAAGTAAATGTAGTTATACTTTAGTAAAGTGTACAAGCATTCTTGTCCATGTCTCAAATTTAAAAAAAAGTACTTTTTTTAAATAAAACTTAGGTGATCATTATTTACCTTAGAAACAGAGTGATCGTGAATTACCCCGGGTCACCCTATTTTAAGATTTAAAAAAGTAAAACGTCAATAATCTGTATTGATATATTATAAAGGAAATCCAAGCTTATCAATTCTCACGAGTAATTCTCATACTTTGTATTTGCTAAAACATATTTAACTTCCTTTATTATCATTATTTTCAATATGTATTTGTCATAGTTATGAAAATAATTAAATACAAAAAATGTGTATTGTAATTTATAACAAACTATTGATGTACAAATTATTTTGACTTTTCAAAAAGTTGAATAATAAAAGATTAACTTATTTTCATGGTTTAAATTTTTTATAGGAAAAATTGTTCAAAATCTCAAGTTGTTAAATCCTTTTTCTATCTGCAAAATCAATGTTTAATCTAAGTAACATTAAAACAAAACAAAAATAAATAAATGGAAGATATAATTAGAAGATTTATTATTTTTCTTTTATATTCCTCATAAATGACTTTTATGAATGAAAATTTTGTTTTTCAGATACTTTTTCTGTGTGGCTTGTCATTTGTTATTGGCTACGAAAGAACTTTCAGGTTCTTCTTTCAGAGACATAAAATCCGAGGCTCTGCAGCTTTCTTTGGAGGAATTTTTATTGTATTATTTGGATGGCCACTTGTGGGAATGATTATAGAAATATATGGTTTCTTTGTACTATTTAGGTACGTATAAATTAATATTATCGTGCATAGAAGAGTTATATCTTTTTACTCAACTCGTATAGAATTAATGTCAAAATTATTTTGAAACTCATGGTTTTTGGATTCTTTCTTTTTTAATTTAAAGATTGATAATTCAAGTCAAACCAATGAACTCTATATTTTATTATAAACATCTATGCCTTTAATCTGTTGTATATAATTAGTTAAACATTTTTGTGTAAATATAAATGAAACAAACTGAAAAAATATAATTGTAATAACTATTTCTGAAAATATAGTATAGCTGCCAACTCTACTGGATTTCCCAGTAGACTACTGGATCTTGCCAGTTTCTCCTGATCAACTATTTTAATAAAAATTCTCCTAGTTTTTGTACATTTTATAAAAGTCCTTAAAATTGATTACATTTTCTAAAAATAGGGATTCTATTGACTTAGAATTTTTGCTTGTTTGA
Source organism: Parasteatoda tepidariorum (assembly GCF_982258835.1). Classification (NCBI taxonomy): domain Eukaryota; kingdom Metazoa; phylum Arthropoda; class Arachnida; order Araneae; family Theridiidae; genus Parasteatoda; species Parasteatoda tepidariorum. The sequence continues at coordinate 103,636,072 of NC_141758.1, forward strand.
ATACTTAAATAAGTATTACTAATACACGATGAAGCATGCCTTATTTATGGAAATAAGTTTAAAACTTTTTTTTTGTTGTTCAAAAATGTTTAGTTTATTTTTATTTAGAACTCCCTTTTTAAATTAATTAAAAAAATATTTTGAGGAATTAAATGCCTATTATTAATCGAAATTGTGGGTAAGAAAAACGTTTTTTTGTAAAATCTACTGATATTTTTCCTATCCGTGTTGGGTAGCTGTGATGTGCTAATTTTGTTCTACTTAATAACAGTATTGAAAATCGTAGGTAGACTGTTAATCAGTAATTTAAAAACTAAAAGAATTCTTCATTTTTGAAATGGTGAATGTTGTGTACTTATCAGGGTTGGGGTTTTGGACGTCCTGAACTGGTTTTGGATAGGACACGTGGGTTTTACTGTCTTAAACTGGGTAAAACTGTCTTAAAGTGTCCAAAACCTTGAACTTTTGTAAATGGTAAAAATTCTATAGGTGTAACCATTGTACACATAATAATTACATATATCAATAAATATTTGATATCTTTTATATAATTTACTGTAACTTATTAAAGGAAAATAATATAATAGGAAAAGGTTTATAATTTTTGAAGCTTCACAATTCATTGAACAAGAAAAGTGAATACCTAATCCTTTAAATATAAATATGCTTTTAATACTAATAAATAATATTTTTGCATAAGGATAAATATGACAATATTAAAAAATAATAATTTTTCTTAAAAAAAATTCTAAATTTGCTCAAAAATTAATCTTTTATTTTTCACAATATTTTTTTTAAAAAATTTTATAATTTCTGCATTACAGGATGATAAAAAAGAAATCTATTTTAAAAAAAATTGTTTTTAAATATAAATATATTAGTTTAAGTTGAAAATACAAAATAACTGAAAAATGTATTAACAGTTTTGAAGGGCATAACATCAGTTTCAGTTACTGACCCTGGTGATGTATCACCACTATGCTAAAAGAATCGAACATGAATGAAATAAAAGTATTCTTGAATAGTACTATAGATAAATAAACCTGTTTATGACGAACCAAGCACTTAGTCCCTAATATTTTAACCTGTATGGCAAGGCCAAACTTCAGTTATGTACTATTCAATGAGAGGACCAATTGAACTTGATTACTGATTTATCTTCCTTTGTTTAAATTGAAGAGTCAAACAATATTAATAAAACATTATACTTTTAAAAACAAATATTCTCTAGTATATTTAATTATCAATATGTTATTAGTTCTATGTTTATTTTACCTCTTAAATATTGTTCAGATAAAATAGTGAGATAATTTGAGTAAAAGGGTTTCGGACAGTTTTGGACAGGACGGTTTAAACCAGGGTTTAAACCGTGGATTAATCCATTCTGTCTTAAACCTTGCCAACCCTGGTACTTATGTCTGGATCACTTAACTCTCCTTTCTGGAGGCAAAGGATCATAGAAAAAACATATGTCGTAAAGGAGTTTTTGCCTAATGTTGATTCTCTAATCAAAAAATTGTTTCCTTTATGCAAAATATTTAAAAAATCCCCTTTAAAATGAAGCTCAGCAAGATTACACAAAGGAAAAGTTCAAAAACTAACTATGGATAGTGTTTTCTATGCTAGTTCTTGACTGCCTGTACTTCTGGGTTACTGTTTTTGATGTGTTTTGAAGCTATTTGGCTCACAACTTGATCATTGTGTTTTGAGACTATCTTGAGTAGTATTTCTTGCATATGTGTGTTTGTCACCCGATTTATTATTTGCATTTAAAAAAAGAATCATTATAGGAATCATCATTTGAAGACCTGTTATTTCAAAATGAAAGAATTGTTATAAAACACTTCTTACTTTGTTAACAATATACCAGCTTAGAAATTTAAACCTAAATGATAATTTGTAAATTAGCTTAAACAATATGCTAACACTTATGTATGATGGTGACATGATCTAACAGTCTTTTAGATATGCTAGAATGATTTCTTAAATTGAAATACAAAAAGCTCTGATCAATATGAGGTAGACAGTAACTATTCCTGAGCAAAAATTCCATAAGGTTCTGTGATGCTTCTCCCAATTAGAATAGCTATCAAAAGTCTTTGCTAGAGTGGCAACTGTTATCTGCAAAATCACAGCCAGCCCGCAGACCTGAGAACGAACATAGCGTTTTTAAATCTCCCAGGGTTGCCACAGGTGACTATTTGCAACTATTTTCGACCTAAGGTGACTATGGTAAATTTTTTTTGCTTGAGAATGAACTATTTTCAGGAAAAGGAGACTATTGGGAGACTTTTCTGTATTCCTAGTGGTGTTTTTTAGCATAAATTGGGTTGATAACCTGCAGCCCGCGGGAGATTCTAAACACAGTGAATATTTTTTTCTTAGAAAATAAAAAATTTTGAATTTCAAATTTGAGTCATCACTTTTTAATACTCTCAATTTGCGCAGATTTCATTGGAGGTCTTATTTTGTTTCTCGATCACCTTTGTAATGGATGTTGCTACGAAATTCTGCATGATTTAAAAAAATATATTTGATACGACATTACTATGCGTGAATTTCGAATTTGAGTAATCACTTTTCACAGTATGTATATATATATATTCTAAATCAATTATTGATAAAAGGGAAAAAAATTTTAGAAATTTTTTTTTTTTAATGACGAAAAAGTTTTTTTTTTAATGAATTCTAGTAATTAAAAGTATTTAACTTTCAGCAAATATACTTATTTTTTATATAAAAATTTAGTGCTAGAGCACTAACATTTATATAAAAATGATATTTGCCACCAACTTGACTAAATGGATCATGTTATTTTAGTTATTCAATAAATTTTTACTCATATTATAGAATAATTTTTGTTGTTTAGGCAACTATTTCCATGCCTTAGACTACTAAAAGCAACTATTTTATTCATTTTTTTTCTCTGGCAACCCTGTAAGCACATCAAAGTTGAAGAGAATATTAACAGATTTTATCAATATATGTATTTTTATATAATGAATATTAGAGGATGAAGTGGGAAATGGAAACAAGTACACTGAAAAAGGACAGATTGAAAATGATGTATCAAAGATGTCATTAACTTAATGTTAGCCATACAAAACTCAAAGGTTCTCAGAGTTCTGTACAAATAAAAACGAAAGTGACTTTTATAATCAGCAAAAAAATTAGTCTTTTAGGAAGAGGTGGTTAATGTGGTGGAATAAATTATTTTCTTTTGAATTTTGTTAATTTTTGATAAAAGAAAGTTTTAGACATTTTGCATAGTTATCTTATTTATATAAATAACTATATAACGATGTCTTCCTTTTCTTCATAGTGGATTCTTACCTGTGGCTGTTAATTTTTTACGAAGGGTTCCAATACTAGGCACTATTTTAAATTTTCCAATCTTAAATAAGGTATGTATTTATTTACGTTATTGTAATACAAAAATGTATCTGTAAATTCTGTACAGTCAAAACTGTGAGTTTTTTTTTTGTTTCTTTAAATCTAGATGAAATTAAATTTTTAGAAATAAATTTATACCTAAAGTCTTAAAAATAAAACACAGAGTGTTCCCTAGGAATAAAAAGAGCACTTCCTCTCAGAAAAGGGCACTTAACACTGTTAAAATGTATCAAAATGTGTAACATTATGTAATAACTTAATTTTATCCTCAGTTTTCAAATTACCCTCCTCTACTATTTTATATGTGTATTTTTTTTATTAAATAAAAAGGTTTATACTTAAAAAATAGTTTTAAAATTTAAAATCACTTTGAAATTTATTAATATCCTCCCAGTTGAGAATAATCCTAACAATGTAAATATTTAGAATTAAACCTATAAACTCAGATAATTTTACCAGTTTGTTATTATAATTTTAACAGTGAATTAATTTTTTTCGTAATGGAATATGAATAAAAAGGCAGGGTTTTTAAGAGATAACAGCTTATTTTTACAAAGAGGGTGCATTTCTTGGGATCAAAGGGCAAACAGAGCAGGCCGCCCTTCACTAAACAATTAGGGGGGACACTGAAAATGTTTTGTAAAAATTATTTCTTTACCATGTTTATACTTTTAAACTTGATGAAATTTCACTTTTATTGTTATAATTTAGTTTGATAAACCTTGTTTTAAGAATCACTTAATTATCCAAATTCAAAATTTGTATTCTACTCTAATAAACAAGCAATAAAAGTTGGATAATCATATTTTTGTAGCATTTTTGAGTACATGCAACCTTTGTTGTACTACTTTTAATTGCTGGTCGTAGCATAGAAATAATATAACTTTTATGACTAAGTAGAAAAAAATTTATAATAATGATGCTTTTTTATGTATAGTTCAAATTTTCAGAAGCTCAATTTGCTAAAATATAAATTTAAAAAAAAAAAGAAAACTAAATACCGTTGTCAAGTTTAAATTAAACAAATTAAAATGTTAAAATATGCAGCATCATTTATTTATTTATCATCAATTCAACTTCATTTTTAATAGTAGATATGATATTAAAGTTTAAATCTCAGGGGAATCTTTTTTTTTTTTTACTTTTATTATAAAGATTCTAATTTGTTATTCTCCTTTGATTTTTGCTTTTAAATGTAAGCCTAGCTATGCCACATTTCTTTTTCATACCATTAATTACTTATTTGATGATTTTCATGTTTTTCTCTACAGCTCTATTCTATTATGGTATTCTCTTGGTAATGTGGTACTAATTAATATGGATTTCTGGTTAATGTGGATTTATTTGTGGTTCTTGGCAATTTCTAATAATAGTGATTAGATAAACACTTTTGTTCACAATTTACTGTAATTTTTTCCCCTTCACGTTAATAACTAAGAATTATCACTTTTTAAAATACTATTTTTTTCTGAAAACGCTAATTTCCTACCCCGGATTATATTATCCTTATAAAATGGACGACATTAGTTCACTTTAAACTTATTTCCTATTAAAATTAGTAAAAAAAGCTTTTAAACTGTTTTATATTTTGCAAAACGTAGATACAAAGTGTCCTACTTCCTACCCAGAATTATCCATATAAAATGGAGGACAGAAGTTCACTTTAAACTAATTTTCGATTAAAATTAGTAAAAAAAAGCTTTTGAACTATTTTATATTTTGCATAACGTCTATACAAAGTTTCCTACATAGAATTATCCCTATAAAATGGAGGACAGACGTTCACTTTAAACTAATTTCCTATTAAAATTAGTAAAAAAAGCTTTTAAACTATTTTATATTTTGCATAACGTAGATACAAAGTTTCCTACCCAGAATTATCCCTATAAAATGGAGGACAGAGGTTCACTTTAAACAAATTTCCTATTAAAATTAGTAAAAAAACTTTAAAACTATGTTATATTTTGCATAGCATAAATCCAAAATTGTAGTTTTATTTTTTATTTTGTAAATGTATCAAAATCCTATATGCATGTCAATAGTTTGCACTAAATAAGGATACTTACAGTTTTTTTTCTTCTCTTTTTTTTTCTTTTGCTTAGCTTGGTTAACATCCTGCCAATGGTAATTAGCATTTTAGCTTTACTCTCTATCACAATCCTATTTGTTAACTTATACAGTGAACTTTCTTAAACTAGCCATTCTTTTGTTGATTTTAATACTTTTTTTTTGCTAGTGTACTAAGGTGTGCATGCTCTACCCTGGCTCAAAATTACCAGTAGCCTGTTGGTTTGGGATTTATAATATTTGACTCAAACCACCAGAAATTAAATAACTGTGGTCTCTTGGACCAGCAATCAGTATAAAAGAATGGTATTCTATTTTGGATTTTTTTTTATTGCTATTAGTATTTTAAGTTTCATGTTTTGGTCTTCGGCATCCCCGTAGCAGAATCACGGAGACATTGTCGCAGAACGTTCCACAGTTCTTGCAGAAAGAAATTTCTTTTAAAAAGTTTTTTTTTTTTTTTAAAAAATTATTATTATTACAGAAATTTGAATTATGCATTTAGATATACACTTTTTGACACTCTCAATGTATGCCGATAGTATCGTAAATCTATATAATGTATCGATTGTATTTTTGGCAGTTATTGGTATTGATTTTTGCATGGATTTTAAATATCCCGATATATTTCAAACAATAAGGAAAATTTGAATTGTGCATTTGAATATTTACTTTTTAAGGCAATAATTCTATTGAATTTTTGGCAGTTATTGCTATTGACTTCTCTATAATATGTAAATCCGATATTTTTTATAAAGTATTATTTATTACGACAGCCTAATCTCGAACACGCATTTGAGATGTCCGATTCGCGTTATTTCGTTGCGGTCTTTTTTTTTTTCTCCTTGTGATGATTACTTACAAAGTGCGAAGGAAATAATTTGTGCATTCCCCACCGTACAACAAAATGCGAGAATATCACCTATAATATTAGAATAAAATTACATGTTCAATTTTTAAAAAAATTATAAGTAGTTTTTTTTTTTTTTTGCAAACACACTGCTTTTGTTATTTTAAATTTGTAACATATATGTTTGTTATTATTAAAAGTATCTTGCAGAAAGATATTAGTGCTAGAGAGTTTTGTTGCAGATAGTTCGAAAAAATTCTGCCACAGGGTTCGGCATAGCTACAAAATAGCATGTTTCCTCATAATTGTGAATGCTATGCATTCAAATTTTCATTTAATTTCTCTTCGTTTTTTACAAAAAATCTAATGGAGACATGTTAATGGATCAGAGTAAATATGTACAGTCAGCAAAAAAAAAAAGATATCACCCTGAATAACTTTTGTTCTAATGATCGGATTTTCACGATCTAAGTGTCAATCTTAATGGTTCCCGGGGGTGACCTCAAATATGCTAATTAATTAGTGCTAACTATTAATTAAGTTACGAAATCAGACACAAAAACGTACTTTCTCTGAATAAACATGTATTTTTTTTTACATATTTGGATTCCTGACCTTCAAAATATAGGGGGTAGCCGCAATCTGGGAAATGTGGTCCCCATAGTTTGGTCAGGAGAGCGATCCAAAGTTCGTACCCCTTAATGTTAATTTCGCTTTTTGCGTTTTCAGTCATATTTTCAAAACTAATGAAGCAATTCAAAAAAAATTGCACCCACTCATAAAACTCATTTACCCAAAGATAATTTCATGAAAAAAATAATTTTTAATATTTATTTATTATTTTTTATTATTTAATTAAAGTGAGGATGAAAAAATATTGAATTATAAGGTATGAATTTTTTTATACCATAATAATCTACATATTTTTCAATAGAAAAATCTAAAGTTTCAACTGTTTTTATTTATTAGTATCTGAAAAAAATTAAAATTAATTATTTTTAAAAAAATTATTTGGCGACAATAAAAAAAATGATTAAATGGGGCGATTAATATTAAAATGTGATAAACTTGCGAGGAACTTGACTTCGCGCGCGTAGTGTAAAATTTCATTCATATTTTTTTCGCTAATAATCGTTTGCTAATCTTTTTATTTTTATTTCTTTCAAACTATAAAATACGATGTTTCTTTTTAGTCATTTAATAATTTATTTGTAATTCAGTAAAGAAATTATGAATAAAACATTTTGAATAAAAAACACTTTATTCAACGAATGTCTAGTTTTATAAAAGCGTGCATCTGATAGAATATGATTATGCACCAGATTGTGCTTACTTAATGTGATTATTTTTTAATTTTTGATTTTCTTTTTCAATAACTGATACAATTTCAATAATATACATACGTATGCATAGATTTGGAATAATATATTTATCAATTTCTTGAATATATATTTTATAATTATTAATACGAATGCGTAGTCAACATTTTTAATCATCTTAAAACTTCGCCCGGTGGCTGAGCGGTAGCGCTTCGCGATGTCGTTCCTCGGGCCGGGCAAGGCTGACTCAGCCTTTCATCCCTTCAGTGGATCGATAAATAAATACCAAGCATGATTGGGAACTTAACACTGGGGGTTCCGCGTTCGGCTGACCACCTGACCGGAACATCTGCTCCTGCACCCCAGAGCCCTAGGTCCAGAAAACTGAGGTGGGCACAGTAGGCCTTGGCCCTCCATGGGCTGTCGTGCAGCTGAGTTTAGAGTAGAGTTTTTTAAAACTTCTTTACATCTTATATATCGCCTTAATCTTAAAATAAATTTGTAAATTACCTGTCTGTGCGTGTTTCGCAGAATTATTTTTCTAACTTTTTTATTGAATTTTAATGCAATTTTTTTTAAATTCTATTATGTATATTTTTTTCCAATAATATACTAATCAATCATTTAAGTACTTTAATTTATGTTTTTCTTTAAAATAAAATTAATTTTTAAATTATTGCTAAGTTCTTATTGAAAGAAAACTTAGAATTATTGCCAGCTATCTCAGAATTAAATCTTGTTAAGAAATTAAAAATATTCTACTGATCACACACAATATCATTCGAAGCAGAACAGCTGACTATTTACTAAAAATACTATTGTTTACGAAAAATGAAGATAAATTATTAATTTTATTTTTTTTATTGCTTCTTATTTATTCGAGTAATGAAAAGTAAATGCGTATGTGCGCACAGGGGAAAAATTTAACAGATTGTTTTGTTTTTTAAATGAACAAAAAACTATGGGCATGCAATTTTAATTCAACATTCAAAGTTAATCTTGTGCGCTAACCCTTTAAAGTTACCCTTTTGTCTTAAAAAGTTGAAAATATTTTCTTTAAAAGTTGTTTGTATGATTTCTCAACTTTTGCACAGTTCAAAAAAATATTGCTATATCAGGAAAATGTTCGATATGCCTTGTTTTGTTAAACAACTACTAAAATAAAAAATTGTAAAAAGATTTGAAAAACTTGCTATTTTTAGAATCATCATCTCAAAAATTGTTCTTTTACTCCATTTGACTTTTTTCTTCTTAAATAACTTATAATCATAGTTTTAACACACGTTTTGAAGAAATTATGTATACAAATTTCTCCTAATATTTCGTAATAAAAAAACAAAAATATCAATGATTTATTTATACAGTGAAACCTGCTAAGTTGACCACACTTGTAAGTTTTACACCTGAATAAGTTGACCTCAATTATCAAGAACGGAAATTTTCCTACATTATAAAGAAGCAAAACCTTTGTAACTTGACCACCTGTCTATCTTGTATGTTGACCACTGAAATAAGTTAATTTTGTCTAGGAGTATTATGAAATTCTATTCTAAAACCCTCATAAGTTGACCAGAAAAAAAAATTCAGAAAATTTTCTGTCATTTTGCAATGTATGTTAATATTTCACTTGTTTGGTGAAATAGTGTAAAAAGCTAATCTAAACCTTTTTGTGAGTTGACCATCTGGGGAAACTGTAGGGAGTCAGCTTTTGACCATTTCTTTCATTCATTCATTGAAAACAGGTGTGTTAGTTGAAAAGTTGCTCTTCCAGTTGCAATAGTGAGCAAATAGGCTTGTATGTGTAGTAATAACAGAATAAATTTTAAAGTGTTAAAATAATTTTGTTTTGTTAAAATTTTCAATGTTTTCGTGTTCTGATATTTTATGAAATTATTTTTATTAAACACTTCACATGCATAACTAACAAAATAATTTTTTTTAAAAAGTTAGTTAAATATTAAAATTATTTCTGTGTAACAAATTGAAGTTCGTTTAGGTTTAAACACATTTCTTGAGATATTCATTTGGCCATTTGCTAAATCAAATTTTTAAGTCAAGTAAAAAAAAAATTTAAATATATAGCAACATGTAGGAAGCGAAAAAATAAGCAATGTCCCACCCCTTCTATAAGTTGACCACTTGTCTACGTTGGCCACTAAAACAATGCACACGAAGTGGTCAACTTACACAAGTTTTACTGTAATTGTTTCATTGAACCAGAGTAGTTAATTGTTTTCGTAATAATCGGCCTTACAACTATTTAACTTAGATTCTTTGGACTATGCGTCACTTCATGCATGTCTTTCGAGATTGAAATTTCAAAGATAAAATGTAAAAATTACAAGAATACGTAAGCTGGTTTCAACTAACAAAAAAAAGGGACAAAATCGTTGGCAAAAGAAGTTATCTCATGAAAAGAGTGTCAGAGTTGAAAAAGTATTGAAAAAAATTGTAACAATTGTTACTCTTGTTTAATTAAGGGTATTATAAACCTAATTTTCGTTTAATCATGTTTTTTTAAAGAACTAACGAAAGGAGTGTGTAAATAACATCAACTCTTTTTACTGCAAACTAAGTTTACTTAATATCATTTGCAAATATTAAGAAGTACAAATTCTTGACTTGCTCCTTAAAATAAAGTTTTATTTTAATCGTAGTTGAAGAAGTACGGAGGGATATAGTTAAGGGAGGTATGCGACATTCGGAAAAAAAAAGTCATGTGATAGAGATAGTTATAAGCAGAACGAATTAGTTCTTTTAATTGAAATGCTGACAATATCATTACAGCATCTTAATTAACAAGTGCCATGAAAAAAGGTTCTGAACTTAAAATATGGATTTTAATATATTTTCCTAATTACATACCTCCTTGATCTCCACACCGTTTTAATATTCTGTAAGGCATAAAATGAAATAATGTTGAATAAAAAAAGAGATTTCAAATGAAATATTTTATTTTCCTTAATACAGGGTATCTGCTACATTTTAGATTTTCAAATTCATAACTTTTCATGTCTAATTCCAAGAATTTTCATGATTTAACGAAGTTACTATTTTCTCCAATAAAAACAGAATAATAAATTCAAAAAGCATTATAATCACATTATATAAAATAGGTATAACCAAAACTGTTATACTCTGCATCTTCTTATTTATTGATTTTAAATTTAGAAAAGCAGAGTAAAGAAAGAGTTGAAACAATAAAACAGCTGAGCAAGTATTTTTTTTTTTTTTTTTTTGGAGAATTATATTCAAAAGATAATTTTCTTGTTCATCAGAAATGAAAGAAATACTCCTGATTTTTCTGTTCGTATTTCGGAATTTAAAAAAAATTGCCAATGACTGACTTGCTCCTGCTTGAATTTTAAATTGATAAAATAAAAAAAAGATGAATAATAATAATTCTGAAATCACATAAGTTTAAAAGATACTTCGCTCTAGAAATGATGTTTTTTCATTCATTTTACAAAAAAACAGCATAATTTTTAAAGAAATGATATATTTACCAAAATATTTCTTTGTTAATTTATATAATTTTTTCCCGCGCAAATCCATGTCGGGAAAATCTGTGGCTAAAATTATGTGCGAAACAGGCAATTCATGTTTCTTTCTCCTTTCTATTTTTTTCTCTTAAATAAATATTAATTTTTTAAATTTATTAATTGTTAACTTCTTTAAATTATCCAGTATAATAAATATTTCCTTGCTCACATCCATTTTCGGGCCCATCCTTGGTAACTAACAAATCAAACGCACTACAACACTGCAGTAAGAACGCACTTTAATACAAAACCCCTCTATTTAAGCTTTTAGCTCAATTTCCGCTTTTGGTTTCATATTTTGTAATGTGGCTATCTTTTTCGAAAATATTTTAAATCATTCTTTAAAAATTTCACGTTCATGTAATAAGTTCATTTGAATTCGCAGCTCGCTTTATAGATTTCGTTTCATGTTTTATTCTGTTTCTTCTTTATACTTAATTTTCTGATTTCGCTTGATATTTTTACTTATTGTGTTCCATTACATTTGTAATTTTTTTGTAAAATTTTTTTGAGTGCTTCTCAAACTATTGCATTGATATATTTTACTTTGGCTATATTGATACAATAATAGAAAGTGCTATTTTTTGCTGATATAATCGTGCAAGCTGATGAAAAGATTATATCTTTTATTTTCCGGATATTTTTAGAAATTTTTTTCCTTTTTTCGGAATTTTTTTTTCCGGTTTCTTGCAGTTTTATTTTTTATTATTATTTTTCTTCCCCCTTTTTTATTGTTCTGTAATTTTTCCGAAGTTTTTTCTACATTTTGAACTTATTTACTTATTTTATGAGTTCTATTTACTTGCAGCTTATGCGCAATAAATAAAACTTATTATTTTTCGTAATTTTCTTCGTGTTTTTTTTGTTTTTATTTATTATGATATATATATATATATATATATATATATATATATATATATATATATATATATATATATATATATATATATATATATATATCAAAATGCTTTTAAAATGCCATATAACATTTATTAAGTTTTACAATTTTATCGAAAATAAATACCGTGATTTCTATAAAATTTTGCGATTATGCATCAGAATAGCTATCTTTTTTCAGGTCCACCTTTGCTTGATCGCTTTTTTTTTCCTTTCCTAAGAAACTCGAAGTGAGGGGCAAAAGCATTTAACCCTACAACTCTTCATAAATTTATGATAACTTATGAAAATTTGGTTTTAATTCAAAACTGTCATACAAATTACATTAAAACAGCTTTAAAAAAATAAATAATGTCAGATAAAAATTCAAAGATTCTGTAATCTTGGAGAATCAAAAATAATTTATTAATTTATTTAAATTTCCTTTTTAAAGGAGATTTAAAAAAAAAAAAAAAAGCCCAGAAAGCAACGCGAAAAATTCTTTTGGTTGCTTAGCAACGAGAAGCACTATCTTTTCCCATCTTGTCATTCATTCAGTTTCTTTATGGTTGTTATAAATTATTTCCCCTTCTATGGCGAGGTAATTTGGCATATTTTTAAACCATCGCCAGATATATAAATCCTTATTGCCACCTAATTTACAACCCATTTTTTTCGAAATTTTTTCTACCCCCCCTATTTTGAAGGTCAGGAATCCAAATATGTAAAAAAAAATACATGTTTATTCAGAGAAAGTACGTTTTTGTGTCTGATTTCGTAACTTAATTAATAGTTAGCACTAATTAATTAGCATATTTGAGGTCACCCCCGGGAACCATTAAGATTGACACTTAGATCGTGAAAATCCGATCATTAGAACAAAAGTTATTCAGAGTGATATCTTTTTTTTTTGCGGACTGTACAAACTAGTAATATTTTATGGTCACTAATCTGTGGGCCAGTGACTAAATTTTCTTAATTTCTAACGTTACATTCTATCAGTTTTTCCCTTCATATAGGTAGAAAGAAAATATCATTAAAATATATTATTCAATAACTTCTAAATATTTATTAAAAAATATTTAGAAGTTGAAGTTATATTAAATTTTTTTCATAGAAATAATGCATTTAGTTCCACTAACAATATTAATTTTTAAAATTGTCATTACATATTTAGCTATTGCTTAGCCTTAAGTTCATTTTACAAAGTTGCGCAAAATATTATAAGGATTAATTTAATATTTTTGTGTTTTATTTAAATTGGCCCTATAGCAGCTCTGAAATGAACTTAATTACCTTTTTTTTTATTCCAATTCAAATATGCTGTATTTTCTGTGGAAGGACTAATTTGTAAAATTTATATTTTAAAACTAATTTTTATTTTATTTAAATTTTATTTTTGTTTTAATTTGCTAAAGTTTAATCATTGCATAATTGTTCAGAAAGCAAGCTGCTTAAAATATGTTTTGACTGTAAAAGTACCGTTAAGTTATTTGTAATTAATTCATTATATGGCAACTTCAACTTCTTGTGCCAGCAAATGCCACGTTTAGTTCAACTCATTAAATAACAAGTAATGTGTTTTACACCATCTTAACTGTAGCATGTGAGCTGCACAAATGAATCAAGAAGAATAAAATAAAATTATACTATGTGTGAATTATATGTTTAAAAATTTTCTTACCGATACACATAAAACTTAGATCCCATTAATAATAAGTATTTAATCTATGCTTACTTTAAAATAATTAGCTATGTTGTATAGATTTACAATGTTTTATGTAATTCCTTTAAAATTATTTTATTAGAAAAGTTTTTTTTTGCAATTTTAAATCAAATTATTTTATTAATTTATAAATTTTTAGTATTTTTTATTTTAATATTTAGTTTGATATTTCTTAAAACAAGGTTTATGAAATACATGTCTGACAAAGTATTTATTTGATATAATTTGTCACATCTACCTGTCTATTAGAATAAGGGTGGGTTCTACAAATCCTGGGTGACATGGCATCTAAAAAAACTTATTTGTCTCCAAATATATTAGTAAAGTTTATTATGAAAACAAAAAGTTGTTTTATTATTTTCTATTACATAACTTGCTAGTTCTTAAAAATTGGTCCCGGCTCGTAGAAATTTTTTGTAGACCTCTCTCTCTATTATGGGCTAATTTTATGAGCTAAATATCTTTGCAATTTTATCATTTCTTATCTCTAATATTTCTAAAAAAAAAATACTTTTTTTGGTAATTATGATAAATTCTTTACATTTGTTGATTGTATTTTTTACTACCTTGTTTTCTCACTTAAAACAGATATTTTTTTTTTGTTTTGTTTTTACATAAAGCTCAAGTCTTAACTATTTTTGACCTTAGGATAATACTTCTTTATATTTTGCGACATTCATTGGAGTAAAAGGAAAATATTTGAGTGCATCAGTTCCTTTAAACCATGTCTTAATAAGGTTAATTCATTAGTTTTTTTTTAATATTATAAATGATGTTACTGCATTTAGTAAGGTTAACAAGAAATTGAAGGAGGAATAAAATTGCCATTAGAACTATTTTTAGAATCATAATTTTCTCCTGGGTTGCTCCCATTATTTTATTCTTCACGCCATGAATTCTTAAGCATTAGGTCGTACGGACCCATGGGTCTGGTCGAAATTCCTTACAAAAAACATAGTGTTTTATAAGTAGTTAAAGCCAAGAATTCCTTTATTATCTATTTCAAACCTACAATCTGAATATAAGGTCTTCGATATATATATATAGTGTAACTCCCGTTTTATATTATCTGTTTCGTGCATTATCCTGCTATGTCATTTTCTGCTGTTCCGTGAAAATTGCTTACATTGATAATGTTTAGATTTCCCTGATTTTATGTCATCCTTTTGAAGGAAATCCTGCTTGATATGTTTTTCTTAACAAATCAAAATCCTAACAAAGCTCACGCTTTTTTAAAAAGAGAAAGAAAAGTTTGCTTGTCTCACCAGCTAATGAACTTTTTTTTTTCTTTATAGATTATTGATTATATTGCTGGAGATCCAAACAGATCAATGGTGTAAATAATTAAATCAAAGTTTTAATAAAGTTTGTATAAAAATAAGTTCTGTAATCCTTTACTCACAAAGAAATGTTTTTTGTATAGTATACAAATGTTTTGTATTTTATGTTTGCCATGAGGCCATTGTATGTATCATCTCCTTAAACTTCACAAATCACTAAATTATTTATATTCCTATCAAATGGTTTTGTTATTTTTCATTCATAAAACGTGTTTTTGTTTTAGAAATGTAAAATTATCTTTATAACTTATAATGTGAAGAAAAAATTACCTGCTAGATTTTTTCTTTTCTTTATTTAATAATCCTTACTCTTTTCTGCAGTTATCTCTAACTCTAAAAAGTAGGTGTCGACCAAAATTTCTTTTAATGAGAAAAAACAATTACATCCCTCTGAACTGTTGGCACAATTTAAATCACTTAATTTTTTTAGAGTAAATCATTAAGTCGAAAATATTTATAAATAAATATTATTTATAAATATAATTTGTAGGTTCTGATTTATTTTAAAGTCTGCTTTCATTGATAATAGAGGTTTATCCAAAGAAATAATGAAATTGGGATGTATGTAAAATTATGCTTCAAACTAAACTGAGAAAAAAATATTGGCATGAAATTTTTAAATAATTTTCCATTAGCTGTATATAAAATAATTTGCTGGCAATAAACATATTTCGATTATATCCATTTGGTTTTATGTTTATTTATATACAGGTGCTTTTAAAACTTATTAAATGTGTAGTTAGTGTACATCGCTGATGGAAAAAGAGATGTTCTGCTCAGAGAAACACAATTATTATTTTTTTCATTGGTGAATTCCAGTCTGGACTAATTTAATCTTTATTGGATGTCTGATAAATTGCCTCCCCATCTTTAAAATCATTTTGTTAATTAAATAATAATTTTAAACATTTTAGATAGAAATAAAGTATTTTTGCTGTATTATTGTTTTTAAATAATGCATTATATCTGATGATTTGGTTGGTAAATGCAAAAATCAAATAAATCTGATATTTTTTTTAATAATTTTTTTCAACCCGGTAAATGTCTATTCATTAGTCTTAAGGAAATATTTTTTAGCATAATTAAATTAAGTCTCAGAATTTAAAATTATTGAATTTTACAGTGCTCTCCTATTATAATTTATAGAAATTTTACACAATTTTCTTCATTATCTTTATCTGAAAAAAATCTGATTTTAGAAGAAAAATAAGTATCTATATACAGTAAAACCTGTCTATAACGATACTGTAGGGACTTAAATAAAATATTGCTATAGGCAGGTTTGAATTTTAAAAGTATACGTTTAAAACTAATGATAAATTAAACTTCTTTTATAGGCTCCAAATGAAAATTTTACTTAGAATTATGAAACAGCACACAAGAAAAATTTACTTACAATTTTATGAATCAAAACAGAAATTATTTAGAAAAATAATCGGTTAGTTTTGTTTGCTTATTTTTGGAAGCAATTGCCATTTTCATGCACATAGATTTCAGTCCATCTAATGAATTCAAATGAACATCAGTTACATTTGGTAATGTTACAACAAAATCTTGCAAAGTGTTAATTAGCAATATGGCATTCTCGGGTGAAATTTGAGTCCTGTTTTGAGAACAGTCAGCTGCTTCTTCCTCATCATTTTGATCACCCGGGATAACTTCTGCTAAAATCTCTTCATCACTTGCACCACTGAAAACCAACACATCATTATTTAAATTTAAAAATTCATCTGCGTTAAATAGAAATGATGTATTAGATGATCTTTGGAAATCACTGACAATCGAATTTAAGCCTGCCACACATTTTTCTTCTTCATCAGTGATTTCAGTAAGCTCAGTTTCTGCGTTTCTGTTGCTTTTATCCTCAAAGAAAGAAGCGTTCTTCCAACAATTTCGGATGGTGGATTGTGAATGAATTCCACCCTCCGGAAATCCAATCACATGCATTTTTTACATCAACTGCATAAGGATTTGGGAGTTTATTATCCAGATTATAAACAACGTTCTGAACTAATCTTTTTCGATAGTATCCTTTGAAACATTTTATTATTCCCAAATCTAATGGCTGTAGAATCGACGTGCAATTTGGGGGAAAATAAAACAATTTTATATTTTTCAAACTTGGAGGATTGTTGTGAGGAGTGCAGTTGTCAACTAAGAGAGCTATTTTTTTCTTCTTTCCTTTCATCTCCTTATCCACATCAAGCAGCCAGTTGTTAAATATTTCTTCTGTCATCCAGGCTCTTTTGTTTGCCTTGTAGTCAACTGGTAAACTTTTCACATTCTTAAAACATCTAGGTTTAGCGTATTTGCCTATAACGAACGGCTTCAGTTTATCGGTTCCAGTACTGTTTGCACAAAATAGAACAGTTAACCTCTGTTTTGATTTTTTACCACCTTTACAATTTTCTCCCTTAAATGCCATTGTTTTATCTGGCATGAGCTGATAAAATAAGCCAGTTTCATCAGCATTTCTGACGAAGCTCTCTCCCTCCTACAATACCTCTTTACCCATTTCTACTGCTCTAATTTCCCCTAAAAGTGGCATTTTTTCTCAGAAACAACGAAAGAATATTACATACAAAGGAGATGAAAAAAAAAAACATTTTGTTAACTAACATTTAAGCTCGATGGGGAGTCGTTTTCCAACGGTAGAAAAATCGGAATGGAACTATCAACTATCAAAAGAGGAAAAATTATCGTTGTAGGCATGTTTAACTGAAAAGTGGTTATCGCTATAAACAGGTTAAAAATACATTGAGTAAATAGGAATTTCACCGGGACCTCAAGGAAATATCGCTATAGACAGGTTTATCGTTATACACAGATTTCACTGTATTAAAAATTTAAAAAAAAGAGTTGAATGCAAAATTTTAAGAAAATTTAATTAAATTCAAGAGAAGGAAAAAATGTGGATCAAACTGGTATTGAAACCATAGTGTTGGCACATTTTGAAATTTACATTAAAAAATTAATTTTTGAATTTATATTATATATGTAAATAGATAACCTGAATTAAAAAAAATAGTAAATAAATGTTAAGATCAGTTTCTTCCATGACTTTACAATAACAATAATGAGCATCCTAAAATTCTCCGAAGATTTGAAATTTGTTCTATAAAGTATTGGCAATGGAACAAAAGACAAGTGACAGCTCAGGGACTACAAGAAAGAGCAACACTTTTCCATTGTTATTACCCAATTTGGTGATCCCATTTGATGGACATACTAGAACCATTAACATTTGATTTTTTTATTTATTCATTTTTTGAGCAGAGGGGGAGTTTTTAAAGTTTATGCCGACACATACGCTTCCTTAGGATGAGATATCAGTATTGACAAAATTCATTAATTTTTATCTGAAATGGTAAATTTCAACAAGAGTGTATATGAGAGCTAAGCTCTTTCTCATTACCAGTTATGCTTCTCCCTATATAATCTTATATTGCATATTTAACGGATCGATTAAAAAAAAAAAAAAAGAGTTTTAAACTAAAAACCTGTATTTTCTTTCAAAATGTAATCTTACTTAATGAGCTGTCTCAAGTTTTCTTTAAAAAAAACTACATGAACAACAAACATTATCAAATCCAAACAAATCGCTGCAGAAAAAAATGAGAAAGTCATTTAAATGGTTGCCTTAATTTTTTCTTCTGACAATCTAACGGATTTTGATGTTTTTTCTTATCTTAACTTGTGAATCCCCAAAAGTGTATTTTTTCGCAATCATTTTTAACAAGGATTTTAAAATATTTATAAAGAGAGGGCGATAATGTGGCCAATGCATGAATATATAAAACCTTTATATTTAATATATTTTTAACAGTGTGTTTTGAAAAAATTAATATATGGTAACATATTATTTAAATAGATCAAAATTATTATAATTTAATTTATTAAATAATATTTTTATAAAATATGATAATTAGTTTCATACATAGAGTAATTATTACAATATCATTTTTATATATAAAAATAAATTCATAATTAAATTTCATTGTTTCACTATAACAATGCAATTTTAAACAAAAATATAATCTATAACTGTCATTAGATCACATTAAAATACTTGAAACAATGTATTCACACAATTTTTTTTTATCCTATTTAAATATATGAACCAGCATAATATTGAATACACTTATATGAAAAATGTTTCACTAAACCTTGAAAAATTATGGTTTTGTTAAAAAAAAAAAAAAAAAATTCACATAATAAATAGACATAAAACCAGTTATCACCAAACTGTAATTGAATCTCGCCGTTCCACCATGGCAATGTAATTTTTAAAAATATATTAACTATTTGTAAATCTAATTATAACATTCTCGGTATAATAGATATGGTGTTAAACAATTTTCATTTCTTGTTTAAATATTATGTATAGCGCACCAAAAAGAAAAAGACCACCCTGGATCAAGTGATCGGATCCACACATTCTAGGACTCAATCTTAATGATAGGAGAAAGGATTTCAAATATGCTTATTAATTAGTGCAGACAATATTTTAAGTAACGAAATCAGACGCAAAAATCTTTTTCTGAATAAACATACTTTTTTTTTGATGGATTCTTCAATTCTTTTAAAAAGTTCTTGAAATATAGCGAAATACGCAAAAAGTAAAATTAACATTAAAGGGTCCTAACTTTAAACCGCTCTCCTGATCAAACTATGGAGACCATATTACCCAGATTTTATCTACCCCCAATATTTTGGGGATCAAAAATCCAAATCCGTTGAAAAAAAAGGTATGTTTATTCAGAGAAAATGTTTTTATGTCAGGTTTTGTAATTTAAAATATCGTCTGCACTAATTAATTAGCCTGTTAGATGTTACCCTCTTGAACCATCGAGTCCTAAAACGTGAAGATAGGATCACGAGATCAAAAGTTATTCGGGTGGGTCTATTTGGCGCACTGTACATAAACCAGCAAAATATTGCAATGCATTCAAAATATGAACAAGGTTAAAAATACATAAAAATGTTTCTCAAATCTTAAAGAAATACAAGTAGTTTGCTTAAATAATTTTAATACAGTACAGAACCCGTTATCCGGAAAACCAAAAAAACGGAATGAAATTCGATAAATTTTCCCGCCATTTAAAAAAAAAAATTTTTTTTTTCTTTCTTTTCCTCATAAGATTTTAGGATTTTTCTTTTTTGAAAGATGTTTACCTTACCATCATTTTGGATATAATCATTAGTGTATTACTTAAGTTTTTTTTTTTTTTTTTTAGTTTGGTTTAACAATAAGAAAAACTGCTTTTTGTAGCGATTCAGAAAACCGGAAAAATCAATAGCGATGGTACCAATCGTTCCGGATAATCGGTCCCCTATTGTACAATAAATAGTAAACATAATAGAAGCAGTTATTACTAAATTGCATGAGCTAAATTGAGTGATACTTTCCTGTTTGCTGCACTATTTTTCTATAAGAGATGTAATATTTTATAATACTTTTCTTATATTATGGAACTTTTTATTAAACATATTACTTGAAAAATATGCCTGACATTAAAAACTGAGGGTTTATTTTTAAATTACTTTGAAAAAATATCTTCACAAAATAGAAAGAAAAAAAATATATATTTTTTTTAAATCTGAAATCTGACTTTTTTGTAATTACACTCTAAAATTTCCTAGAAACTAGTATCTAATTTTGGCAGCCAAAACTAAAATCCTGTTGAAAGATTAATAAAAACAAATATCTACAAATGTATTACATAAAATTTATTTCAATTTTCTGATTTACTTAGTGATAAAAAGTAATGTATACAAAAAAAAGTTTAATAACTATTATAATCATAATGAACTTTAATTATAAAACACAAAAAAGAATGCAGCAATATGCAAAATACAGAATGCACTACATAAAGCATCCTAGCATTAGGATATAATTAAGTAATGCTATCAAAAGACAAACATACCAAAATATTTGAACTAAAATATCTAATATTCGAATATAACTCAATAAAACATGTTATTTTGTATAGTTTATGTAAAGTATTGCAAGCTGTTTGCCTCCTGTTGTCACTCTTTCATACACAAAAACCAATCTAAAATTTTATTTACTTCCTTGAAATTTGAATTCACACTTATTCTGATTGAAATAACTACGCAAGTCTTAGCAGAAATGTGCAACTAATTGAATGCAATACATTGACCACGCATTATATGGTCATTTCTGATCCGATAATCTTATAAAGCAATAAACTGTTCTCCTGGTTAAATGACCGGTTGTGGTAGAAATAGGTATACGACAAGTATTAATCGAAACAAAATACAAAAAAAAATAATAATAATAGAATATTAACTTAATATAATTGTTAGAAAAAGTCATGAAGTCAAATGTGCAAAAACGATAAGATAATAAGCGCATTTTCGGTGCAAAAGTTCTTAAACGGTCATTTGACTGGTTATGGTATGTATAGTGTTAATGGATTAATTTCAAGTTAATAATAATAATACTTTCAATGAGAAATTTGAGCTTAATGTTTTTTGATAATTTCATTTATATTTGGTCATAAAAAGGACAATGAGTTTCTTTTACATTGTTATTTTTTTTTGTGATTCCTTGTTAATTATTAACCCTTTGATGGTTATGAACGAGTTTGGCTCACAATCGAATCGTTCTTCATAATGCGCGCAAACGAGTTCCGCTCGGGAGCAAGATTTTGACCGAAAGGAGCACTACTTGCGTAGTGCTCCCCAATGCGCACTGACGGGCTGAGCTAGTTCACCATTATTATTCTGCATTGATTGTAACAAACGAATCCTACTTGCGAAATGTAGTTAGTTTTACTGTTTACAGATGGCAGTATGGGTTCCATGAATTTCTTTTCATAATGAAAGAGGAATTTTTTTTTTTACCTTGTTCTTTTTATACATATTTTGGCACGTTTTTTAAAGTAAAATGGCTCAAAAGCAAAAGTTAGATAATTATAAGGATGATTATGATTGTTGAAGATTTTTAGGTAATGACTGTAATTTTTTTATAGCGAGTACAAAAAGATTTTTATTTAATTACTGTTTTTAAATGCTTCATAAAGTTTTACATTAGTTGTATTTATTTAGTCCTATCAATTTAATATTTGTCTTATATTTATAATTAACTATTATTATTTATGTAATTGATTATAATAATTTATAATTAACTATTATTATTTATGTAATTGATTATAATAATTTACTATTTAATAATTATTTTAAAGTACATAAAAACTGTTATTTATGTACTACAAATACTTTAAGAAATTTTTAAAAGGCGTGAGGCGTGCTATCTACGGCATCGCCAGAGAAGGGTGAAATTTTCGGAAGAACGGTTCGAGAAAACGGCTGCCACTTTCTACTACTGTTTACTCGTAATACTGCGCGAATTAAATGAATGAAAACTGCTCATTTCCCTAACCGTCAAAGGGTTAATTGTCAGCTTGTTTTTTTTTTTTTTTTTTGTTAGTCATCCTTTGTTAATTTGTTTTAGAAATATTATTTGAATAGCTTATTTTAATTGTTAGCCTTTATTTCCTTTTGTAAGTAAATATTTAGATTGCTTTTTTTTGTTAATAATTTTAACAAGTCATTAAATTTCCAACTTATTTTAACATTGTCAGAGACAGGACTATCACCGACAAAGATGTTCACTCCGTTTAAGTGTGGAAAAATTATAGAAAGTATACATATACTTTTTTTTTTTTAACTTTACTTGTACCTAATAAAAAAGGCATTATAATTTTTACTATATCATTTCTAAAATTTGGCGTCACACTTTAAGAATTAAATGGCACACAAAAATGCCGTGTCACATTGGTTGAGAATCATTGAGTTAAGGCTATACATTTTGCTTGCTATTATTTTGCAATCCTGAAAATTATAAACACTTTTTAAAATGATAAAAAATCTACTATAAAATATTTTTTTGTGACCAAAATCATAAAAGAACATAGAGACTTAAAAATATAAATATGCAATAATAATATTAAATCAAAATAAAGTTTTTATATTTCCAGTAGCAATGGTTTTGTATGTGACTTGTTTTACAGGTATCTTGTTATTAATATAAGAAAAATGCTGATGCTTGATTTCGAAACCCTTTCTTGATTCCACTGAGGCACAATTATCTAAGCATGAAAGATTTATATAGTTTAATTTATAGAATTTTAAATGATTAAATTTGCCTTATATCTTTGATTGCCAATGGCAATAGGAAATTTTATGCCCTGAATTAAGTGGACAGGAACCTTGCATAAAATGGGAAGATTGTTGAAGGTGACTTTTCAGTTGCAACTGTATGGCACCGTTGCTTTTGAATGATGTAATTCAATGATTTGATATCACGAGACTTTAGGGGATCTTCAAACTCAGGATCCCATTTTCCAATGTTGGGCAAGCTTTTTCCCTCTGCAAAATAAAAAGAATACCAAGATGAAAAACAAGTTATAATTAATTTTAATATAGAGGCAGATGCTGATATTGACATAATATGATCAACTGGAACAAATATGTTATTTATGTTTATAAATTTTGGCAAATCTGTGTTACACTTTCAAAACAGCAATTGTATGACAACAGACTTGATTGTTAAGTAGCAAATTGAAAAAACAAGAATTTAATAGTGGAAAAATAAATTATAGCGCTTCAGCCAGGCAAGCGAAGTCGCCAAATTTAGACAGGCGCAAAATAAAATTAAGCAAATGTCATTTATTGGATGTATACAATTATTACATTGTTTTGTATATTAATGAACGTTTTCTGTTTTGGGTTACGCCATTTTGTTTAGGTCACTTATGGAAGAAGTCCTAAAACATAGCAAAAAAAAAAATAATAGTAATAATAATAACCCATTTGTAGGATTTGCTTGCTCTTGGCTAACCAAAAAGTATCCTAACTTTTTAATTTGTTTCTCCATTACCACACATTAATCATAGTTTTCAATAATAGATGTGTTATGACTATATATTTAATAGTCACTTTTCTTTAAAAAAAAATAAAAACCAGAGACACCACATTCACTTAAACATGTAAAAAAATTTAATATAGTTTTAGAGTATATTTTATTGTAATTTGCTTCATTCTTATTATTGTAATTAAAAAATTCTACAGATTTTTATGAAATGAATCTCTACGGTAATGGTGATGTGAAAACACGTCACCATTTAAATAGTCATAGAAAACTAAATCTCAACCTAGTGCAAATATAGCATCAGCATTATAAGTTTGTGTTCTTTTCCAATAAATGTTGAAATCCAGATAGTCCCAAAAAATATGAAATGGAAAAAAAAAATATGTTTCAAAGTAAAGTGGTATAAAAAATTTGCATTTGCAAATGATAGAACAAGAATATAAACTTGCTTCCTGTCATGTACAAGTATTTTATAGATAACATTGTTATCTATACTTGTGACTTGTATACTTGTATGTAGACTTGTGAAAAACCTTGAAGACTTGGACACAGTAACATAAAATTTCTATAATTTGTTACAACAAATTCAATTTCTTAGAAACCTCATTTACTAGTTCAATTAAAAGAGAAATATTTTAAAAATGAAACATAAAATATTTAGCTTGCTAAAGAAAGTTTTAAATTTCAGTACTTCTCGGATTATCCTGTCGACCTGTACTTTGGGATTATCCAGAGCCGTTTTTATGTTTATAGGGGCCCTGGGCCTGTCATTATCTGGGGCCCCTTATGAGTAAATTTTAAGAATAAAATTTAACTTTGAATAATTTTTAAAAATTATTTTATTTTAAGAGTAAAAATCATATAAATTAATTATAAAAGCTTATATACATTATTTTTATATAAAATTTAAGGTAACGATCCTTTTCGCGCTTTTTGAGAAGCGAATCTTCCACCACATCATCAAAATCAATTTCCTGTAAGACATACAGTTTGCTTTGCAGCTCAAAATCTGTAAGACTTAGAAACATCAAACCATGAAGGTGTGTAGAAAATATGCGAGGAGTTAGAAAGAATACAAGAAAATACAGTTTGATTATTAATTTTTTTTTTATAATCGTTGAAAAACTGGCTCAATTTTGAGCCAATGTTTAACTACGTAGCCTTGAAATTTTTGAACCAATCCAGAAGACAAAGAAACTCCTGGATCAGTTCCCAGACGTATTAAATTGTTATGAGAACTAGGAGGAGTTTATGACCCCGACAGATTTAATATGCACCAGTCACCGTTTAATACATGGGTATTATTCAGCCTGCTGTATTCGAACTCCCATTCTCGTGAGTATGAGTCCATAGCCCTACCAACCAAGCTATCGTAACCAAGTTATTAGTTTATTTTATAACAGTCATTGAACAGCCCACCCAATTTCAAATTTAGGACTACTAATGTTCAACTCCGTATCCTTGTAATTTTGAACCCAATCCATCATACTAGAGAACTCCAGGATCAAGTATTGAAATAAATTTTTGCCTTCTTGGAGGACGTTTTGATGGAACTAACCCTCATTTGCGTTACATAGAGAGGAAGAACACAAGTACCTCCCACGGTTAGCTTGATGGCAAAGGGACTCTAACTTATGATCCACTTACCACTGAGGATATTTCACGTCAGCACTGTGGTCGGTAAAAGCTGGGTGTGAAATTCATATCGACCAGCCATGACTGGGATTCGAACTCGGTGCACCTCATTCAGAGGAGAATGCTCTATCCTATGAGTCTATCTTCATTGAGTAATTCAATCGTAATTTTTGTAGAAAAAAAAATGGAAATAAACCGTTTTTCCTCTTAATCTGCAATGAATGCAGAAGCAACCACGAGGGTTAGTGAGCAAAATGAACAGGGAGCGGAGTCTTCTAGTTTTTTTAAATAATTGTTTAATTATTAGTTTTTAAAACGCATACTTAAAAAAAAATAAGAAAAAACATTTTTCAGTATTAATAAATAATAATTAAAGACTGTCATCAGCTGGAATAGAACCCACGACCTCACAGTTTTGTGTTAGATTTCATAATCATCAGCCCCCAAATATACACACCTGCCCTGCGGATATTTTTTTAATTATTTTTTTTAAAATTTAATAAATTAAGTCATTTGGATACTTGACATTCTAGAAAAATGCTTTCCAAATTACCATTTTTAACGTTTATAACAAGTATCTTCAGTTCATTTAGAAGTAAACCATAATTCGGCTATCTTATTCATTTTCATCTTAGGTACATACACCAAAAACTAGACTGGATATAACACAAGAACTGCAAATTTAACTGTCGGATTTAAAACTTTATTTAAGATTGATAATGATAAAACGATGAAAAATCTACATTCCTCTAATTAAATATTTTAAAAATAGTCTGCGTTTAGGTTATAATGTTCGTAATTACCTTAATAAACTTTAATCGAACTGTCGGGGTTCCGCCGATAGATGACATTTAATATATCAATGGAACACATTAAAGCTTTATATCAATTAGCAATTAGTTTTAGAATTCAATTATAAATTAATTATTTTTATTATAGAATGAAACGTTTTAAAAGACAAATATTTGTTAATGTTTAATATTTAATCAAAGAAAAAACATAACCTGTATTGAAATTCAACGAATAGCCCCTGATAAATTTTGTGTCGAAATTTTTTTTTTAATTCAAACCTGATTGATTTCTGGATTTTAGAAGCACCTAGTTTTACTATTCAATCAAATTGGTTTCGATGTCTTTCATCCCACCTGTCTCACTAGTGATTCAGCACATTTTGATATAATTTTTGTTTCGTTCTTACTTAATATTAATTTGTTTGCGACAATTATTTTTTTAATACATTTTTGCGAGAAGTTTAAAAATATAATATTGAGGGCATTAACTTAATTATTATTATTATTATTCTTTGTATGCTTCTTTTACTTATATCATCCACACCGACAAGCAATTGTCTGCTCTAAATACTGTGATAATGTAAAATGAGATAGCCAAACAAAACGTAAGGAGTTATTTAAATTCATGTTCAAAAGTATTAATTGTTTTTTCTTTAATTGACAATTTCTGTCATCTTTCAGACATTTAAAACTGCAGCATATCACATGAAAGTATTAAATATATCACACAATAAAGTAAAATAAAAGAGAATTCTGATCCTTAGGAACAGATATTAAATAGTCTCATGATCGAATAAAGGAGCATAATTACCTTTTAAACAAATATTTTTTTTTTACATTTAAAACTAAAAATTTGCTTATTTTTAAATAAAATAATTAATACTCAAATTGTTTAAAAGATGATATGACAAGGAAGTTTTTTATTTTATTCAGTCATCTATTTATATATTTTTTTTTCATTTTTTTTATTTTATTAAATTAAATGCACATGTTTAAAATAAAAACAAAACTGTCAAAATTTCATATATAGCTTCGATTTGCAATTTTAAGAAATTGTTTCGACTTTGATTTTAAAATTTAAAAGCCTTATTAATTAAAAAATTGAGAAGCCTTATTAACTTTAAACACATAATAACAACAAAAATCAAGGAGTTAAAAATAGGAACAAATATGATCAATAAACAATAAAATCATAAGCTAACTAAATAAGTTAATTTAGTGCACGAAATATAATATTACAAGTTAAACATATTTCATATTTAAGGGAAACATGGAAAATTTGGTCATGCAGGAGTTTTAAACAATTTTTTTCTTGTGTTCAAACATTTGTTTAGCTGATGATCATTTGATTTCAATGCTCTATTAAACAAAATCTATGTTGTTTCTGTCTATTAGCAGTAAGTAAAATTTAAATAGAATTACATTTTTTATCTCAATTTCATCCAGAACTGACCAAATGAAGAGTTTTGGCAGACAGGCCAGTTAAAGAGGGAATTGAATAGTGGCCCGCCATTTAAATAAATAAACAAAAAAAATTCACAATGTATATATAAAAAACTGAGCAAACCTTTCACGTTTTCTCTAACCACAACCAAAATTGATATAATAAAAACATTTGCTTACCGCCAACGTGAAAGATTTATGTCTTCTTAATATCCTACGAAAATTTGAGATAAAAATTCCAATTCACGGATTCTCTTACGATTATTTTGAAAAATAACAAAATAAAATCAACTACAAAAATTAAGTAAATTAAACAATTAGGCTAGTTGAAACATTTAGGACGATTCAATGAAAAAAAAAAGCTTTTACAATAAATTAGAAAAAAATATCTAAATTTTCTAAGAAAGAAAATTTAGAATTGAAGGAGGCCCAATTTAACAGGCACTATGGAAATCTCAAGACAGAGTGACCCAAAGGAATTCTAACAAGACCCTACCCCTATTTACAGCCCTAGAAACTTTTTCTTCCTAGAAATTTATGAGCAGAAATTAGACAAAAGGGTGTTTCTGTGGATATCTGATATTTCCGAAGTTAGGAAAAAAGAGCCCCAAGGCAAAATAAAGAAGCTAAAAACATTTTCTCATAGTGTAAAGTGAGAAGGCTATTTGACAACTCTGTCTGTGGGTGGTAGCTATGAAGGTGGGGATATTTTCATTAGTGGAAAGAGCGTTTTATTGCTCTTTTAGTTAGAAAAGTGAAGAGTAACAATTATTTTATATTTGTAAACACTTCAATTAGATTTTGAAAAGCATCCGACAATGTAAGATGGGGCCCTCTTAAGTTATAAATAATAAATGAGTTGGAATTAAAAAAAACAAAAAAAAACAATTAATGCAATGAGATTTTAGACTTTTCGGGGGCCCCATTCGAACTCGGGGCACTGGGCCAGGGCCCGCCGGGCCCATCCTTAAAAACGGCTCTGGGATTATCCCATCGACGCTTGCTAAAATGTGCAAATCTTTAGGCGCCATCATGATGAAAAGCAATTTCCAAAATTCTAGCTTTAAATGTATCAAATCTTGAATCTAACTTTATATATTATTATAAATCATTTCTCCGACCAAAAATCCTTTTTGGAGCAAAAAGCTTTTTAAACGCAACAAGCAAGTCATTATCTTTGTGTCAGGGTTTGAAAAAACCCAACCCGCCTGGGTTGTATTGAAAAAACCCGGGGAAAATTGGGTTTTATTTGAAAAAACCCAGGGAAAAGTGGGTTTTTTCATTTAGTGCTCATAAATTTTACTGTGAAAATATTTTTTTTTATTAAATAGTGTTGTATAAGTAAGCACTATAATTTCATCTGACTTTTACCTGTAATAAAATTAAACTGGAATAAATATTTAATGGTCTTCCATGTTTTTACAATACGATTAATGGAAAGTGAAATTAAAATTATGTATAATTATAAAGAGTATCAGTTACTTGTCCCTTTTTTCCAATATTTAGATAAATATATGCATTTTTAGATACATTTTAACTTTATAGTTTCAAAAAACAAATTAATCTTAAAATTATAAAAAAAGCATAGATAAAAAGTTATAGCTTATTTTTTTAAAATCAGAAAATAAAACTTTAAATTTGTTTATTGTTGTTTAATGTATCAATTAATAGAAATTTTTTTTGTTTGCTTTCAATATTTTTAAACATGATTAAAAGAAACAAAATAAATTGTATTCAAATGAAATCTTAAAAATAATATTTAAAAAATCTTGAAAGTAATATTTTAATTTTTAATTGTTTTTTAATTGTGATAAACTTCCTCCAAATAGTTAAAAATTGTCAGCAGATGTTAAGAGTTAACTTTAAAAAAAGGTCCATTTTTTCCTTTATTATTATTATCATACAACAGATTCAAAGTGTCTACATTTCTCTCTTGGATGGTGATACACTTTTATGAGTTTTGTAACTTTATCTATTCCTAATCTATTTCGAAGTTTACTCTGCACCAAACCGAAAGTTGAAAAGTATCTTTCGATAGAGACAGAGGATGCTGGTGTTGAGTGAAAAAAAAAAAGAATTGACAGAAATTTTGTGGAAGCTAGGTACTTTATTTATTTACTTATTTAGTTTTTTTTGCTATGATTTTCCACTATTTTTTTGATGAAAACTGTTGAATAACAGTGTCAAGCATCATTGATTTTGGAAAGTATTCAGGATCGGAAATTTTGAATGCCATAACACGTGGCAGAAATTCTGGATGGTGCTTAGAAAGACAGTTTTCTGCTAATTGGTCCTGCTCCTCATTTAAAAATTGTCCCCTTGTTTCGGGATCCAGGATGCATATGCTAATAAATGATGTGGCTGAGCAGCCTGATTGAATCTTTTTACAAAATGTTTATGGGGTTCTAATTCATCACACGATAGTAAGTTTATTCATATTTCAACAACTTCTGAAATTGAAATGTTTTCTGATTGAAGCTTTTTTAGAGCTTCATAAACAATTGATATCTGTTTTTCTCAATTGATAGTTTATTGGTAAAGCCCAACATTATTTGATATTTTTGACATATTATTATTAGATTCATTTTGATGTTCAAGAACAATCTCTTCATATTTATGGTAATTATTGGCAAAAGTTTTACGCGCTTACAATATGAATTCCACCTAGTGTCATTGGGTCATCAAGCAGTTTTTTTCATTTGCCCATCCATGTGCTTGATGCACGTTTCTAAAATATTTGTTAACTTCAACAATGTGTCCAATTATAGTATTAGGAGATACTTCTTTTTGAACCAAATTTTAAAAAAAAAAAAAAAAAAAAAACAATTTGTGAAAAAAACCACCAAGTGGGTTTTTTCAAAGTGGGCCCACTTGGGGAACCCTGGTTATATGTATTCTATATTAAGTTTAAATAATGCATTATCACTATTATCACATATTTGAATCTTCTTTACTGTTAAGTACATTATGTTTCATAATTTTTTAACTCAAGAATTATAAAATATAAATGCAGTAATATAAAAGAAACAAGTTTATTAATCTTTTTGTTTTCACACACATTTATTTATTATATTTATTAAACATATGGATATTACCTATTATAAAATTATAATCTGTAAATATTTATAATCAGTAAAAGATAAAATTTCATCTGACTTGAGTTAAATAAAAAACTGAAATAAATATTTAATGGTCTTACATGTTTTTATAATAAGATTAATAGAAAGTGAAATTAAAACTACGTTTAATTATAAAGAGTATCAGTTACTTGTCCCATTTGTTTTCAAAGAATTAACCCTAGGAAAATGATTTCATTTTTAGATAAATAATTTTAAAAAATTCTCTTATAAAAAGTTTTAGCTTCTTTTTTTTTTAAAGGCAGAAAATAAAACTGTTTAAATTTGTTAATGTATCACTAGGTAAAAAAAGAAAAAAATTGTTTCTTTTCAATTTTTTTAAACATATGAATTAATAATAATAACTTGTTTATTAATATATAAAGCATGCAACTATATTCGAAAAATTGATCTTTTCAGACTATATTATTTAAATTATTATTTGATTTAATATCATTAAAATATTACTTTTTGAAAAAAAACCACTTAAAGTTTTCAATAGTACCTACTATAAAACTATATGAAGATTCGAGTTTCTTTTACTTTACTAATATTAAAAACTTAATCATATAAATCATGCAACTCTATTTGACAAATTTATGCTTCACAATAAATTATATAAAAGTAAATGCAAAACAATAAGTTTTAGTAAAACAAAAAAAAAAGTTTTTGAAAAAACCCACTTATCGTTCCAAATGGGTTTTTTCAAGGTGGGCCCACCCAATAAAACCCGGGCGGGTTTTTTCAAAGTGGGGCCACTTGGCGAACCCTGCTTTGTGTAAAATATGCCACTGCATTCTCTTCAGTATTAGGCAAATCCCAAATTTGAATCATTTTACAACGGAGTAATAAAAAAAAACTATATTTCAACACACTAAAGAAAACTAACTCAAGGACAGTAAATAGGATAAAATTTGCGATTATTGGCGAAGAAGCCAACTTACAATATATGGGGTACAATACACCTTGACAATAGTATCGGATTTGGCGAAAATGTTCGATGGGATAATTCCAAAGTATGAAAATGGTCAGTGGAATAATCCAAAAGTGCCAAAATTTCTAATAAATTTTGTAAATAAAATTAATGAATGTAATAAATAAATCAAATTGGTGAACCGCAATATCCGAGCTTTTTAGCATTTCCCTGAAATTGAAAATAGTGGTGTTATAGAGAGGCAATGATTACTAGTACCTTTGGCTCAACAGTTAAAATTATAGTAGTGTAAAACACACTATCTTTAGATCATTCCTAAGGATAAATGCCACACTGTTACCAATAGTCCACTAGTTAACAATCAAATCAAAATCATGTTAACTAAACTAAAAAAAATAATTTCATAGCAAAAATATATAATGGACTAAGATTTATTTCAGAAACTTTATCTTACCTGGCAACAAGTATGCTTTCACAATTTTCTTTTTCTTGATTTTTTCCAAGTGCAATGGGGGCTCCAAGAACTCCCATGATATTCCTGGTTCTGGATCTTCTACTTCTAAAACTGAATTATTGCTTTGCCCCCTCTCTGTCATCTCAATTGCGGATGAAGTGTCATTTGAAGCCTCAATTTGGAGTTGTACAGATGAATTATCACTAGATGAAGTGACTGCATCATCCTTGGTATCCATGGTTACATCATCTGTATTATCAGCTGATGATTGTAATGAAATATCATTAGGTAGAATTTCCGCTTCTGTATCCATTGCAAGGTCTGTCATTGTCTCTTTATCAGCTGATGGCATTAATATTGTGCAGCAACTAGCTGAACTGGTATCTATTGCAAGGTCTGTCATTGTCTCTTTATCAGCTGTTATGTAGCAATTAACTGGACCATTATCAACAGTAATTGTTGCATTAGTACCAACATTAACTGCAGGAACTGTTTCCTCAGTGGAAGTAGAAATTGAAGCTGTACTAGATGCATTATAATTAGAACTATCTGAATTTCTGCTTGATGAATTATTTATGGCGTAAGGCATCTCTGGAGTACCATCACCCAACATAGCACTTGCAGGTGTTTCAGTGGGTTTCATATAACTGCGTGAATTTGCATTAGCTGGTAATTCAGATGATTCTTGTAGATTAATTTTCATAAAAATATTGAAGCATTCGACTTCATCGAAAAACTCTTTGTGATCACTGACAAGCATTGCAAATTCTTTTGAATTTAAAGCCGTAAAATTAAAGAAAGGTAAAAAAGGACTTATAACTTTGCTGGGAATATTTATATTCTGCAACGAGCAATAGGATTTTGCCCACTTAAATACCCAAGTCAGCAAATCATTCTCAGAAGAAAGCCATAATGATGGAAGTTGAAGCAAAGTTTCAACCATAGTTGGCGTAACGGAGGTAATATCTTGTGAATTTAATATTTCCTCTGTTTCAGATTGTAAGACTTTGAAACATTGCCCTTTCAAACAATCTGAATTTATCAAAACTGCAGCATCCAATAATTCAAATACATTATTTTTATTAGGAGATGAAGAATTTAAAATTTCACAGCAATGAGTTTTGAGTCTTTGCACTCGATATTTGCAGGCAGCTTCGTATATGCTTAAGACAAATTTAACATCATTTTTACTTTCTTCAAGCTCCTTTTTAGAACCGTACAGATAGCTGAAAGAAAGAAGAAAAAAAACATCTTTTACAACAGGAATCCTTATACTAAGTTTAAACAAAAATGATTGAAATAACAGTTCTCACAATGAAACTATAGTTCGCTCCACCTCCTCAGACGCAGAGTTGATTTCAGTGCAGGAGTAAGAGGAGAAACATAAACCGCACTTGAAATTGAGACAACGCTTAATGCAAACCAAACACAAACAGTAAATTCTTTTTCAGTAATTTACTTTACTTTATCATCTGCTATTATTGCTTTCATTACTCCAGCTAATTAAATAGATTTGAAATTTAAAAACTGTTGTTTTCCCAGCAAAATATCTCAAAAAAGGACAAACTATTCACTTAAAAGAGAGAAATATTATCAAATTTAGGAAATTAAATGCAATTGTTAAAAAAATGCACATAAAGATTGCAAAATAAATATTTTTATCATATGATTGCCAAATAGCAACCTTGTCCAGAATTGTTCACACCCTTCTCCCAAAAATAGCGAAATAGTATTGTCGGATACCAGGTGATGAAGGCATAGCCAAGAGACAACTTCTGGCTAGCGAGCTATACATGATTAGACATAAAAATATCAGTGAAAAAGACGAAATGGGGTGAGAGATACACAGATGTGTGGCGTAACTACTTATATTAAACATTAATTCACTGGTATATGGGTGATTCTCACGAAACATGACAATTCAGACCAAAAAATTTCTTCAAATTTAAAGTCTTCAAAATAATCTAAAAATTTTTTTGTATACTTCTTTAGCTACACTTTTTAATATCTTATAGACATCAGTGTAGTTTATTGACATTTGCTCGAGAAAAAAAAATAAAATAGAAATTCACCAAATCTGGAATGCCAGGAAAATGACATATTTGCTTAGAAGTTTAAAAAACAGTCATTTTAAGTTAATAGTAAGTAACTCAACTTACGCCTTTATGTTAGATGGACCATAAATTGTTTAAATTAATTCTTTTTATCCACTGTAGAAAGAAACAAAAAAAATTTTGTTGCTGATATGTACAGAATAAAATTGTGTACAATAATCAATCAATAAATAAATAAATAACTTTGATTACATCCAAGCATATTACAATCATACACAAACTTGGTATTAGGTTAATAGTTGCTTTCCCTCTTTACAGTATTAGCAGTTAAAAAGAATTTCTGGTAACACTTTAATGTCCTGGCATTCGTAAGCCAGGATAATGACAAATTCGCCATTTTATAGCATATAACTTTAATTTAATATTTTGGCCGAAGACATTTATATTCTGCAGAAAACAACAGCATTTCTTAAAATAACTCAGATAAATCTATGTAGTTTTTGTTATTAATGATTTCAAGAAGCCAGGAAAATGACAGCATAAAAACCTACTCACATTGAAAAAATTTTTGAAATAGATTTTGAGCCAGAAAATTGGCTCTTTATTCATGCAACAAGACATGTTCAGATAGGAGGGTATTTAATCAATCTATTAAACATAAGATATTGATTCCTGGCGCTATCTATTTTGGTTATAAATCACTAAATAAAAGTAGCCAGGAAAATGACTGATTTTCATGGGACAAACAAATTATTGACAGAAAAAAAAAATTTTAAACGAAGTTTTAATAAACAATACCCCCTGCATATATTCTAGAAATGCTTACATAGGATAAGATAAATAAAATTAGATTTTGAAAAATGTATGGGAAGTTTTGAAGCTAGTTATTATAGGAAATATTGTTTGGGACATGCCAGGAAAATGACATTTTGATATTCAATTAAACTTTTTAAGTATACAAAACAGTCAATGCTAGTGCAAAGTCACTTTAAAATGCTAACAGCAATACTATTCATTAATTATTTTTAAAAAAAAGTTCTTTTAGTATTATAGTATTAGATCTTGGAGCAAGGGACAGTGAATTGTCGTGTTTCGTGAGAATCACCCATATAAGACATGCTAACTTGATTCAATCATGAGGTACCTTTTGATTGATGAAGATTGGCATGGTCGTTAACTCCGCCGCCACATTGGTGAGCCGGACGTGATTTGAACACGCAGTAACGCCCACTTCGCAAAATAACTTGACGGTAACGCCTACTTCGATGGATAGTCCACATTGAACAGTTGACTTGCTACTTGTGACTGCAAAATGCAACACAGAAGCAACAACGAAAGCTACGACGTGATGTTAATACACCTCTCACATTCAGCACTCAACGAACAGCTCTCCCGGTCTTTCACAAGTACAGCAACTAGTGGTATCCGTCCATTGAATTCTATCCCTGATAAAATTCTGGTGGGGGAGTATTGTGGCGTAACTACCACTATGAATATTAAACATCAATTCACTGGTATATAAGACATGCTAACTTGATTCAATCATGAGGTACCTTTTGATAGATGAAGGTTGGCATGGTCGTTAACTCCGCCCCCACAGATGTAATGTAATCTTATTTATAAGTCCATTAAAAAATATTATCTACAAATGTTGCCTTAACTGTATCAGGGTTGCCTCTCCAGAGAACAAGGAAAGCCTGAATACAAAGGATTTAAAAATCACCATAAATAACAGGTAATTTTTAGTTTTTCTTTACAAACAGGAAAAATACAGAAAATTTTGTATCTTATTTTCGTCTTTTAAAAAATGGTGACCACTCAAAGCGTAATCTATAGGATATTTAAGGATGATATTTCAGCTATACTAAACTATTGTACATTTATTATAGCAGTATTTAAGTATGTTCAATTGTTCCTTTTTTTCCCTCTAAGTTTTTAAAGCAATTAAAACTGCTCACACAAGAGCTCAGTAATTGTTTTTTTTCTTCTTAATATATTGTGTATAATATGTACAGGGAATTTTTTTTCACCAGATTTCAGTGGTAACCCTGTTTATTTATAGACTTTATCAAGGGCGCCAGCAGAATAATATAAAAGGGGGTGCAACCCTCTAGCAAACCAGTAACCCCCCCCCCCAAAAAAAAAAAAATATTCTGTTATTACATATACTTTCATCTGTTAATTTTTTTCAACATACATTTCTTCATTGTTAACAAGATATTTAAAAAAAAAATTATGAATTTACGTGGTATGAAATGTGGAGGAATAGTGAAAATTCTTATGAATCCCTCGAATATATCGATTTAGTTATTGAGGCTACACTGTTTTATCTAGCTGTAGCAGAGGCAATCAAAATTGGCCTAACTCTTCCAGCTACTACGTGCACTATTGAACTCACTTTTAGTACTATGTGACGCATCAAAATATGGAATCGGTCTAAAATGGCTCAAAAGAGATTAAGTTGCTTGTGCAAGCTCAGTCTGCATAAGAAAAGAATCAAAGATGACTCAGAATTCATTTAAAAATGTATAAACAGATTTGGACAGCTAACAAGACGATTACAATTCTTTTTTGATTAAACAATTTTTTAATTTTTACGTATCAATAATTACTTAATTAGTATTTGTTTTTGAATAAAAATATTTTTAATAAAAAAAATTTTATACTCCATAATTGTTTATAAAAGAAAGCCAGGGGGGTGCAAGTGCACCCCCTTACACCCCACTGCCGGCACCCTTGGCCTTTATAGATGTTTCTGAAATATTTATGAAAGTTTTTGCACTATAAAAAAATATATTGCATAACCAAAATTATTTTTAAAAAAATTATCAGCTTTATTATAAAATATTCCTACCTTAAAAAGGCGTGAAAAACACTTGGACTTATATCCAATATTTCTATAACATCATCAACTGCATTACTATTTTCTTGAAACTTCTTAGCCCAAACAGGACTCCAAATAGATAACACTATTTTATGAGCAGTAAAAGAACTCCAAGTACTACCACATTTGACTTTAAATGTTAGATCAAAATGTTTGTTGCTTTGGAAGAATTCTAAAATATACGCTGCAGCAGTCGCCATCTAGAAAATTTACAATTAAAAAAACATTTGCTATCAAATATATTAATCTGTATTATAACAATTTCTAAATCTTCTTAATAGAACAACAACAACAACAAAAAACTCCATTAATTTTACATCAAAAATAAATTAGCTTGTATCCAGGTTAGATTTTTTTAAGAGGTACTTATTTTGTGAAAATTTAGACATAATTTCTGAAAATTAAAAATTATATTAAAAATTCAACACAAAAATATGGTAAAATAAGAAAATATTTTCAAAAATTGTCACGACAAATAAAAATCATTTATGACTGGTAAATTTCTATATATATTTTTTTTTCCATATGTTCAAAAACAATTTTGCTATTGTAAAATTTTGGGATTAAAATTGTATCCAAATTTAAGAGTCCATAAAAATCAATATCCATAGTTTAATTTCAACTGGAATTTAATAAAGACATACATTTACAGTACTTAAGTTGAATTTATGAAGGTAGTAAATTTGCCCATGACAGATCCCTGGTATCACTTTCCTAAATTATTCTCTCTCTTTTTTTTAAATGCAATAAACATATTAGGAACAACATAAAAACTATCTTTACCAAATTCTATATTTCATGAAAAAAATCTCAATTTCAAATTCAATAACATCCATAGTAGGTGATACAAACATTAAACACCATATTTTATTAATGTAATTATTATTATTTTTTTTTATAAATTTTATCTTTTATGATATTCCATGTTTTGAAATAGAAAAGTTAGCACTTCCAATAATTTTAGAGGCAACCAAAGCTTACAGATGAGCCAGTTAATTTATGTTAAATTTAAAAGGAATCTACTGAATTAAATATTTACAACATAAAAATGCAACAAAACCATACGTGAATTGATTAGTTACTCACTTAAAACCTGGACGAGAATCAAGGCAGATTCGGTAAACACAGCTGCTATTCAAAATCTCCAATTAACAATGACTCGTTCCAAATGTGTTGAAATTAAACAAAAGTTTAATTAAGAGGAAGTATTAACCCGGTTGGCAGGTTATTGATATTTAACCCAGTCAAGTGGTGCAGTCAGAAATCTAAATAAAAAAAGTTTTAAATAATACATTACTTTTAAATGAAATTGTTGAATAATACTTATAAATTGATAAAAAAGGAAAGAGCTGGTATGAATGACTGTGCCAAAAAAGTTCATAAAGCATTATTTTGAACAATATATATATATATATATATCATAATAAATAAATACAAAGAGGACAAAAATAAAAATAACAAAAAAAACAATAAGTTTTATTTATTGCGAATAAGCTGTAAGTAAATAGAACTCATAAAATAAGTTCAAAATGTAGAGAGAAAAAAACTACAGAACAATAAAAAAGGGAAAAATAAAAATCCGAAAAAATGAAGAAAATTAATAAAAATCCGGAAAATAAAAGATATAATCTTCTCATCAGCTCAC
Organism: Parasteatoda tepidariorum; assembly: GCF_982258835.1. NCBI lineage: Eukaryota > Metazoa > Arthropoda > Arachnida > Araneae > Theridiidae > Parasteatoda > Parasteatoda tepidariorum. The sequence goes on from NC_141758.1 coordinate 103,675,040, forward strand.
ACGATTATATCTGCAAAAAAGTAGTGCTTTCTAATATTGTATCAGAATAGCCAAGGCAAAATATATCAAAAAAATAGTGTGAGGAGCACTCAAAAAAATTTTACAACAAATAAAATAACACATTCAGTAAAAATATCACGCAATAGAAAGCACTCTTCTTTGCTTATATAATCGTGTGAGCTGATGAAAAGATTAGTATATCTTTTATTTTCCGAATTTTTATTATTATTTTTTTTCTTTCTCCCCTTTTTCATTGTTCCATGCACTGCACCATTCTTTCTATGTTTTCTCTAGATACAAATACAAAAATTATAAGACAATACAAAAATTATGAAAAATATTTTTTTTAAATTTAAAAAAATCCAAGGCCGAATTTTTATTATTATTTTTTTTCTTTCTCCCCTTTTTCATTGTTCCATGCACTCCACCATTCTTTCTATGTTTTCTCTAGATACAAATACAAAAATTATAAGACAATACAAAAATTATGAAAAATATTTTTTTTAATTTTAAAAAAATCCAAGGCCGAATTTTTATTATTTTTTTTTTCTTTCTCCCCTTTTTCATTGTTCCATGCACTGCACCATTCTTTCTATGTTTTCTCTAGATACAAATACAAAAATTATAAGACAATACAAAAATTATGAAAAATAATTTTTTTAAATTTAAAAAAGTCCAAGGCCGAATTTTTATTATTATTTTTTTTCTTTCTCTCCTTTTTCATTGTTCCATGCACTGCACCATTCTTTCTATGTTTTCTCTACATACAAATACAAAAATTATGAAAAATATTTTTTTAAAATTTTTTCTGCACATGCACAGTATGAAAGTAATTTGAATACTTATATCTAGCGCAGTCTTAAACAAATTTTTTCTAATTTTAAAACAATAATTTTGCTATTAATTTTAAATTGTCTCAAAAATTTTGTTTAATTTTATTGAATATTTTTAAAGTTATGGCCAAAAAAACGCAAGACAAAAAAAAATTAGTTTTTTATAAATATGCCTATATTTTCATAAATAATTAAGCTACATTTATGAAATAGTATGTAGCTATTGCAAAGAACAATCAAAGTAATAGATACAAGTTACATGCCTATTGCTTGATTTTCCGGCATAGGGCGTCCAAAAATACTTGATTTTCTTCTGTAATTTACAGTCGATCACTCAAACATTTAAAAAGTTTTTATATATATATATATATATATATATATATATATATATATAGCCTTTCATCCCTTCAGTGGGTCGATAAATGAGTACCAAGCATGTTTGGGAACTAAACACTGGGGGTTCTGCGCTCGTCTGACCACCTGTCCGGAACATCTGCTCCTGCACCTCAGAGCCCAAGGTCAAGGAAACTGAGATGGGCACAGTAGGCCTTGGCCCTCTATGGGCTGTCGCGCCACTGAGTTTAGTTTAGTTTAGTTTAGTTATATATATATATATATATATATATATATATATATATATATATATATATATATATATATATATATATATTCATAAAAATTTGTAATTTTGTTTTCATTTTTAACTATACGTAACTAATATAGCCGTTTTAATTTTTAAAATTTTTTTTAAGCAGCCTTATACTATATTTTTCTAACTAAAGCTGTTTGTATTGTTGGGCATTAAGAAAAATTATATTTAAGGATTAAAATTTTACTTTTATCGAATCATAATACATTATTTTACATTTTATCACCGGAATAATTGAAAGGATAATTTTTTTTAAATTGTTCAAAAATGTTTACTTGTACAGCAGGGACATGAACAGTTTTTTTTAAATGCAATTTATTTGCTAAAACCTACAATTTTAATGTTTTGGTGACTGACTAATTCACAAAAGGATTATACTATCAGTTAATTAGACAACAGTCTAAATTTTCAACTCTAAATTTTAATACCTCATCTTAAATTAACTGGAAATTTAAAGCAGAAACTTGTTACAGATGAGATATAAAGTACAGAGTCAAACACAATTTTAGATTTTTTCTAATATTAATTTAATTTGTTGCAAGCAACGATTATATAATTTTATCAATAAATGTATTTTGTCATAGCCTACTTTGCTAGTATCCATTTTAAAATATCCTATAGAATTAGAAATATTTCGCTAAAATTTTTTAACAAATTACAATTAAGATGATGATTTACGTAACATTTGGGATGATTATCATAACTACGGCAAGGCCAAGTGCCGCCAATTTTTTGGCGACCTATTTAGATAGGCCGCCAAGGGGTAGGAGGAAAAAGAGAAACCCGATCATGACATCACGACGGAAAAAGGGAAGATGGGGGAAAGAAAAGGCGCTCTCTAAGAGGAGAGAACCAAAAAAGAACGGTGTTACCGTCGTGATATCAGGAACGGGGAGAAATTGAAATAACAGGTACAGAAGATAGAAAAAAAAATCGCATGCAAAATGTAAACATAGTTCAAGAGTGAAAAATCTGGATTTTAAAGAAACAAGGCTAACGAATAGAAAATCAAAGATAAACATAAATAAACACTTACTTATGGAAACTCTATTCAAGTAGGCTAATCAATTTTAAAATTGTTAAGCTTTAACTGTTAATTCTAAATGGAAAGTTTGGCAAACGTAATAATTTTTATATTTATTGCATATTAAATACTATGCTTTTCAGGTAACATTCTTAATAAAACAAAACTAATTTTTTTAAAATAGTTAATTGAATTAAACTTTCCCTCAGAAATTTCTAATTAAATTTCAATTTATGGTTATCGATTTCTAAAACATAAATTTTAAGCAAAATCATACTAACTTTAAATTTATATTTAATTTTTTAAAGAATTATATTAAATTATAATTATTAAAACTGAATACATAATACTTTTTCTTCCAATATTTACACATTATAATACTCTATACAATTTTGATCTTATTTAAACAAATTAAGCAAAGTAAATGGTGTTTTTTTTTTAAACATAAATTTTAAGCAAAATCATACTAATTTTATATTTACTTTTAAAATTTATATTTACTTTTTTAAAGAAACAATAATTAGTAAAAAATAAAGATGCATTACGTCTAAATTATACACTATAAAATTTTTAAAATACAGGGAAAGAAGCTTACTTCATTTACGAATAAACATCGAGTCGAAAGAGAAGGGGGGGAAATAAACAGTAATTTTTTAATAGCAAATCTTAAATTAACAAAAAAGAAGTTTGAAATTAAAAAATAAAATTATATTTATTGCGAATTAGACAATTATTAATTCAAATAAAAACTCTTACAAAAAAACAGTTTGTGTAACTTTCCACACAGCCATATTGAAAGAAAGAAGTGCGCGCTTTTCTATCGAACCAATCAAAACGTTAGTTTGGAGTGTTCGGCGGGAAACTTGACAAAGTATCGGGTGATCTTTTTCTTAGAAGGCATTCCTCCCACAGCCTTAGAGGAGCCTAAGCCCACAGCTGCACTGGGGGAAAAATTCATCAATGTCAAAGTTCATCTTCTAGAAAAGACCGCTCTCTTCCTATTCAACTGAGCAATCTGAAATTATTACACCCCCTTCAATGGGACTTAGAGGAAATTTATTACCATTGCAATACTGAAGTTATGCTTTCATGACTAAAAAAATATTCCTTATAAACTAAATTTTTTATAACTTAAATTATTTCGTAATAGTAACTTCCATCAATAATTAGGGTGAATAAAATTCAAAGTAAATTACATTTTTTAATAATAAGAACATTCCATCAAGTAAAAATGTATGTATCACGACAGCGATTCCCAAATTTTTTTCGATTATGAAACCCTAAATGATCCAACTTTTTTCGACGGAACTCCGATTTTGTAAATGTAATAATTTTACGCATGTAAAAATTTAAAACGCCTTATGTAAACATTTAATGCATTTATATCCTCGAACTAATTTTCAGATGCACTAAATAACTTAAAAATTATTGAACTCCTAATAATTAACATTTCAACATATTTTTCGCTCAAATAATTTCTCGGTATTAACTTCTGTTTCGAATTCTATAAATAACACTTATAGTCTTCAATTAATTATTAAAAAGAAGTTTTATTTAGTGTCAATAGAAAAGGGTTAATGGGTTCAATCATTTAATCTTTTTTTCATGGTTTTTCAGAAATCTAGATTCTGATATTTTATTAATACTTCAGCCTCGGGGGGGGGGGGGAGTGCCAGGAAGGAACTGCCATGTAATAAATCAATTATATGCATTTGCCTTCAATAAAATTGACCCAACCTAATATTCATTTCTGAGTTCAAAAATTGATCTCAGAAATAAATATTGGGCAGGGTCAATAAGGTTCATATAATAAACTAGTTTTAAAGTCCTGCTTTCACGAATTCGCCTCTCGCCTTCTATGACTTCTCATTTATTAATTCCATATAGCTGATTACGACCTTAAAGGTTTTTATCAAAAAGGATGGAAATAGTGCACTTAATCGTCGTTGACGATTGATATAGTTGCTTACCAATCTGCAGTGGACGTTAACCCATTTTTATTACATATTAACTGAAACTGAAAAATAAAATTAAAAAAATTTCTTTTTTATTATTCACTTTCGAATAAGGTTTCTTAGTTTAAGAAATTTTAAATTGTTACTTTTATACATGTAATATAAAAGAAATAAATGATAAAAAGTCAGTAAGAGTGGTGAAATACGATTCCTCTAAATTTTTCTCATCAATCCCACAATTTAAATTGAAAAACTCTGATGTCGGTGAAAATCTTCTTGTTTTTCGCATTTGAATTATTTATTTTCTGGTTGTCTTTCTTTGAAGATTGAAGTCTTTCGAATTTTCTATTTTGAAGAATTCAAATAATAAAATCAATAATACAGAAAGTTACATTAAGATTGAGAAGAAGGACACATCCATAAAATAATATTAAAAAAAAAATTAATCTTTGACATAATGAACTTATCTCGGGAAATTTTATTATTCGTGCTTACATAAAACTGAAGCATAACGGAATAAAATTATCTATTGGTAACGATGCAATATGTTCAATTTCTCTCCGGTTGAGTTCCTTTACCATCAGGCTAACAATGGACGGTTTTTCTCTTCTCCCACGAATACGCGTTAGTTTTAACTTCAAAATTCTTCACGAAATCGAATTTGGTCGACTTGATAAGGTTGCTGGGCTTGACTTAGGAATCCTCTTATCTTCTAGGTGTAGCTGAAAATTACAAGGTTTAACATTAACAACTGCAAATGCCTTAGGTAGCTCCCATCGTCCATAAGTTGCGTCTGTAGTTTATACATATATACACCTAGATTTCTTTTTTTCTGTTTAGTTTTGAATAACTGGACCAAGCCAAATTTTAGGACCCGCTACGTATTATTAGCATTTAATTATTATCATATTATTAGCCTAATTATTAGCATTTATTTATGATGTGCTTAAACTTCAGATGTAGCCTATAATTCCAAAACTCTTTGTTTTTCCAAAATGAAAAATACTGAAGCTGAATATATTTTCCCGAATCGACAAATTGTTTGGTTATTTGCGGAACAGATAAAAATACCGTGTTTTTTATTGTTTTCAAATCAGTAAATAATTCTTTTCTTAGCAAGTCGACTCCAGAAGTTGATTTTCTTAGATAAAAATATTTAAATAGTTTTCATTACATCCTGCTTCACTTGTAATCTTTATTATTTTTATTTTGTCACACTTTATTAACGTCATTTTTCGATCAACGTATCTACACGCACTGAAAGATAGCCTATTTCGAAACTTCTGTTTTTACGATATTAAACTATACATTTATGATTTAAATTAATTTTAGCAAGTGTTATTTTTATAACCATAAGTTTAATGACTACAATGAAGATTTATAACATAATTTACCCAATTGTAAAAATATAAAATTCTGTATATTGTATATACCGGTATATAAGTCGACCCGCTATATTTTTGATTGCGCGCTTGTAATTTTTGGTATGTCAGGTGTATAAGTTGACTGCTGAAAGAACCAAATATGAAAATTTTTAAAACGAAAAAACATGAAAAAAAATTATTAAGTCTATAAAGACTATTAAGTCTAGAAAAAAAAACTATTAAGTCTAGTATCTGCAAAATTTTCTTTAGTTAAAAATATTCCACATTGTACTCACTCGCATTTATGTTACATAAAATGCTTTGTAATTATTGTAAAATCTAATAAAAAATGTGAAATTTCGAATTCTTTTGATGAGGGTGGAGAAAATTCTGTGTGGAACTCAGTAGTTTAAATTTGAAGCTTTATGGTATTTTTTTAAAAGTTTTTCATTGTGTTATATTTTTTGAAATAACTTCTCTTATTTAAATTTTTCTATCTGAAAGTAATTTAAAGTACGGTTTTTGAAGAAAAAAAAAACTTTGTAAGTAAAATTTATTGCAAGCATATTAAGAATAGTGTTGTAAAGGGCAAATTGATACAGAGTTATTCATATCTGTCTCATTGAGTGAAATGCATGGATATTTCGTGATCAACGAATGTCCGACTTTATTACTGGTGCATAAGTGCCTGATTTACGTCAAATTTTGAAGGTATGAAAAGCCTTATTTCTTTTATTATTATTTCTAACTCTTTGTTTTATTATATTTTATTCTTATTTCTTTTATCATTATTTCTTCTATTATTTATATTTTTTCAACCTTATTTTTATTATTATTATTTCCACCATACAACTAAGAATTTTCTATTAAATGATTATTATTAAATTTTATATTAAATGAAACTCCTACAATGTCAGATATCAGATTATTCAAGATTTCAAGGTACTTCTGCCATGGGGATTTATGCACCTTGAACTCATCCTCGACATAAGAAAAAAAAATTGTGCCAGAAACATACAAAATAAAACGCCTTTAAAAACAAACAAAAAAACTGGAAAAAATAAATGAGTGATAGCTAAAATTTTTCAAGACTACTGAAAAATGCTTAAATTTATCTTTCATTCGTAAATTCGATTCTTGAGTTATTTTCTCCACCAATATATATTTCCTTTAAATTAAATATTTTTTAATTGCTTAAAATATCTAGTTTTATCTCACATTTGCGACCACTTTGAAAAATTTTCCAGATAGTGGGAACCCTGCAGCAAGTAAAATAAAATTTTATGCGTTTTTTTCAACTTTTTAATTTTTTAACTTTAAGCAACTTTAAAATAGTTATTGACTAACATAAAGGAAATGAGAGATAAATGTGTGAAAGATTTTAATAATAAAAAAAATTGGGAAAAAATGCTATTACAGTTGACCGTCTTAATAGAGTATACTACAAATAAATTTCTTAGTATAAAAAAGTCGATTTTTTTATCAATTATATTTTTTAGATATATTAACTCTTCTTTCTTCACAATATAAAGTTTATTCTATTAATAATTTATGCTTTTTCCAAAAATAAAATTAAAAAACCCATGTAGGAATTTTTAATACATTTTTTTACAATTAATCGTTTTATATATTTAGTTTATCTTTAAAACAGTTTTTCATATTTTTCGAACCATAGTTGTAGAGTTGATAGTTGAAATTTTCGACTCCAAATTTTTCAGAAAGCCAATCACCGACCGATCATTGAAACTTTCATTTAATCTTAGATTCAAGACATGCATTTGTAAAAAATATTAATGCACAATCACGCATAACAAATAAATGTCTTAACCCAAGCTGATTCTTTAATAAATATTGAAGGAAACTAACCATGATACATTAAATTTAATTTTTACCTTTAGAACTTAGCTTAATAAATTTGACTTAGGAATTTTATGAGCTGAAGGATACCTTATTTGTTAAATATTCAATAAAGTAATTTATAAATATGTATTATTTGCTATAAAAATTGTTGCAATGTTAACATGGATTGACATAAAATCATAATTATAAATACATTTTTAATTATAAAAGTGTATTAGGATGTAATTATTTAAAAAGTAAGTAATTTTACAACAAAAAAAAATATGTTTTATTATGCATCAATGATATGAACCTATCAATCTAAAAGATATTCGTTAACTTTATTATTTGTAATGTATTTATGCTTTTAGAAATAATTACAGCTCCATAGACAATATTAATTTTAAAATAATCCAAATCAGGAATTAAAGTTTGTAAAAATACGAAATAGTTTTGAAAGATCGCCTTGAAGGTGAAAATAGAATTAATTACAAAGAATAATTAAAGTAACAGAAACATTTCGTTCCTCTTTACAATTTTCTTTCTATTTAAGTTCCCTCCCGCCCCCCCTTTTTTTTATGTCAATAGTGATTTATATTTTCGCAATTAATATTATTTATTTTCATTTAATCATAACGTTTTGCCGTTTCCAGAAAATCAATAGCTAGATTGTCCCTCAGTCTCAATAGCTTTATGTGTACTTTTTTAATATTTTAGTAAAAAAAAATAGGCTCAAAAACGTTTAAAGATTATAAATTAATTTTGTAATAAGTAATAATTTAAACGATTGTAGTAAGATTAATAAAAGTAATATTTCTATCCTCATGATTATAAACATTTGTCTGAATCATTTTCATAATCGGAGTTGGGCTAATTTTTTTACAATTCCGATTTATAGACATGATTATTTTGAATGCAGAATTTTATTGAAAAGTTAGGAAAAGGTTATTTAGTTTATTATTTTTAGTTGAGTCAGATTACAAATTCTCTCTACGACCCAGCTCTTATTTGATTTTTGTATTTATAAATTTTAAGAAAAGCTTTTTATTTTTTTAATTTTTGCAACTAATTTTGCTCGATTTGAAGATTTAATTGATTACACCAATTAAATATTTTTCCTTAAACAAATTTCAATAAACTACACTGCGGTCTGTAAGATATTAATAAATGTAACTAAATAAATATACAAAAAAAAAAAATTATTATTTTGAAGATTTTAAATTTGAAATTTTTTTTTTCTTTCCAATTGTCATGTTTCCAAAGAATCACCCATAACTGTCTAATATTAACATTTCAAGTTACTTATGCTTACATATAAATCAAATGCCTTTAGTCTGAATCTATTATCTACAACTGGATCGCAATATTATTAGGCTTGCTTAATTTTTAGTGGGATGATAAGTGGTTATGAAGAAAGTTTGAAATAAAAAATTTATGATAGAATTTTTAAATAAAAATGAAAGCTTAATGCAAGCATTACTTTTTATAAGCATTTATGGAGAGAAAAAAATTTGCTAAATCTATGTAAATTATAGGAAATTTTGCCATTTATAATGGACATTTTAAAGGAATTATTAAATATATTGTAAGAAATGGTGTATTATATTTATATAGTATTTGACTATTTCGAAACCAAATCTTATCAATGAAGACACAAGAAGGCCTCCCATCCATTAATCATATGGTACTTGGGAACCTAATCCCCGCACCATGACGAAAATGCTACAGCGGATGTGAGCAATAAAGCCCTGACCTTGGAATTTATGGTTGTTGGTTGATAATAGATTACTAAAAGTTCAATGTAGATTGTTAAAAATTAAATTTATAATTATTATATAAGATTACAAATGAGATGAGCTAAATTATAATCATTAAGATATATAACCTGAGTTTCATGTCAAAATTACTGATTTAAATAAATTGCAAGTTGCATTTTATTTAATAATAAAAAATACTATTTTCGACTATTCGAATTATTTGTAAACATAGCATAATTTCTCTTATTGTTTATTATACTTTGCTTAGTTCAAGCCTCTCTTTACAAACTATTTAAATTGAACCCCCCTCCCTCTCTTTCCATTTTTAAATTGAAAATAATACAGAGATGAATGTGCTCCGGAAAAAATCCGGGTTTCCAGATGTTTCGCTATCCGCGATCAGGAAATCCACAGTCCAGAAGTTTACAGAAATAATCGATCACATTTATGTATAAAAACTATTGTATATTTCATTTAAAAATATTAGAACTAGAATTTATTCTTGGCATCTCTTTCATTCGTAAATATTTTTTCTGGTAAAATAATAAATGTGATTAGAGATAAAAGTAAACTAAATACATAATTATTAATTTAAATTATGCTGCATATAATTTATGTAGACTTTCACGTTGTGAAAATATCAATGATTTAAATTTATAAAGATATTCATTTTTTGAAATGCGTCATTAATGATTTTCTCAGGAAATTTTCAGGGCTTTTTAATTGGGCTCACAATCACCCCTGATAATAAGAATAGGGGTGGAAAATAAGACACTACTCGTAAGTGGAATAAAACAAAATTTTTTATTTGTCATGCTGCTCGAGAATATTTCAATTAAGAAGTTAAAAAATTCTGTAGAAAATTAGCAATTAGTTGTGGTGCAGCTACATTTTCTTACAACTCTTAAATCAAGAAATTGATCCTCTTTTGTATTCTTAGCAATTGCAATCGAAAATCTTCTGTTATAAATAATGTTGCTTGCTAGTTGAAGGCATCACATATGATTGGGATTTTTGGAACTTACAATAACACTGTATGGCTAGATTAAAACAAGAGAAAAACAAGCTTAATTTCCTGATACACAATTAATTAAATAATTTTTTTATACATATTAAATTGGATTTTTACTTACTATATTGTATATTTAATAAGATAGCTTATCCATACATTTTTAATGTTTATTAATACATCATTGTTCATTTTAATTGAAAGTTTATAACAGCAAAGATATATTTCATTAATAAAAACTAGTAGGACAAAATATTACTCGTACTAAGATGCAGTTTCCGTGTTTTGAGAGGCACATGTAAGATATGCAATTTAATCACTGCAGGTGCAAATAATTTAATACACGATTTAAAACGCAAAATCATACTCTTTTTTCTTACTAAACATTCCCTCAGATTTTTGACTTTATAGCTTGAGACGAATAACAAAACATTTCTAACAGTGTTATTGATAAAGATGTTGAGCCATAAATACTAAATAAAAAGACTCATTCTTGTATTGATATCTTTGTTAATGAATATATTCGGACTTCTCTTTTTGAATTAAAATTTGCCTTATTTTTGGGAAAGTACTGCACAATTTTCTCAGATTTTTTTGTCCACTCTTTTTGGAAAGCTTATTACGTGTAAAATAATAAATTATATTAATTTTTGAAAAGGGCTGTTTTAAAAATACAAGCTACAGTGGATACGCAATGCATGCGAATCTTCTTCTTCAGGAGCGCAACAGCCCTTCATGCATGCGAATCGTCAGACAAAATTTCCATCCTAGAGCCTTTGATGCATCAGATACTGTTCAAGCAATTTTCAGTTTGCTTCTATGTAATAAAATAATAATAAATTCGAACTCATTGAACTTCATAGCTTCGAATATGGAAAAATCATTTTAACACATTATTTTACCCAATATAAGATTTCTAAAAATACAGAAAAGGAAAAGTTACGTTAAAAATACATCAGGGAATAGAAATCTTAAATACATATTTAATATCATAATAAACAAATATCTGTCTAAGAAATGGGTAAATAAAAAATGCTTTATAAAAATAAATAAACTTACCTTCCTCTCTCCTTTGTCATTGTCTAAAAATGGGGGAAAACTGCTTCTCCCCCCTCTCTATTATAAAATAGTGGCTGACTATGAAGATTTTATTTATTTATTTATTTTAACGAAAAAAACATCTTAAAATTTCCTTTAAAGAAATGTAAGGTCAAGAGGAATTTAAAAGAAGTTACACAAGTGAATGAAATGTTTCTTATGAAACTCGTCTCTTAAAGAAAAGATTAATATGTCATTAAATATTATTGTTTGAAGTTTTTGATTATTGGAATATGTCTCACAAAAGTGGGATACTAATTTATTTTATTTTGTTAAAAAATCTTTAATGTTACGAGATGTTTAAAATATGATTTTTAACATTATTGGAAAGAAAGCTCATTCGTTTTTACGGGACGTGGTGTAACGCTTGATACTCGTCGCCTCTAACACATGATCTTATGAAAATGAAAAAAAAAATTTGAGATAGTAATAATTTCTGTTATATATGTCAGGAACAATGATAATTACCATTTTAGCGACTTGGTTACATTCAAAACGAAACATAGAACTCAATGCGTTTTTTTATTTTTATTTATTTATTTATTTTAAATATTGCGACAGTTTCAGAATTGAAAATATTCATTAAAAGATTCGGGGAATTTTTTGCAAATTTTCATAAGATCATGTGTTAGAATTTTCATAAGATCATGTGTTAGAATTTTCATAAGATCATGTGTTTTGTGCTTTTATAAGATTATGTAACACAAATATAAAAACACAAAATTCTCTTTGCAATATTTAGTAATAATTTTAATTAAATCTTTCAATTTTAGTTCTAATCTTAAACTCTAAGCTGGAATTTAATTTTAAAATTTTAAGACTGTGAAGAGCATTGACCTGATGTCGTATTCTGATGCATTGATTGTACTGACTTGTTTGGAGTTCTCTCAGAAATGTTTTTTATTTTCAATTTCTCAGTAAAAAAAAAAAATAATTAAATAGATAAATGAAATATTTTTTTTTACTGATTTGATTTAAATTTTAACAAAATCTTCTAATCGCGTTTAAAGTTATAGTTTTTTTTTTAATTAAACTCCAAATTTATAATTGAAATACGTGCAATGGAAACTAGTATTATACTTGCGAACAACTTTCTTTCAAGTTTAAGTGTTGTTTATTATGATGAAAGTTGACATTGTACTTTTCTCTATAAATCAACTACAGATATTTTTTAAGATGCAAGCAATCATGATGGATAAAACAAATCAATTAGGTTAAAAATAGCATAAATGCTAAAGAACAAATAAAAGCAGCAAAAGTTCTCTTAGAGCCCTAAAATGTAAATTATATTTTACTTTTATGTATATATACTAAAACTAAAGTGCAGGTTGGTATAATCAAACTGAAGAAACAAAGAAACACTGTATTGACTTAAGTAAAGACACTGTAACTAATTTTATAATACATATTTATTTAAGTTTTTAAAACTATATACAAAAATATCTGAAATATATTTCTTATTAACAAAATAGTTCACTGTTGCCTTCTAAGGATAAATTATTTTAAATGTATAATTTGCTTTTGTAGATCCATTTATTAGGATATTCCCCAATTAATTATTTTTTATGTAAAAATATTGATTTTTCTGTGAAGATTTTCTTATTATTTATTTTGAATCTACCATTCCTTTTTTTCTTATACTATTATATAATATCTTATTTAGTAATGTTATAAGAAATTGCTCTCTTTTTTAGTCGTATAATTATGAAATAAGACTTGGTTCTTGTACTTTATCATTTTTGAAATTGCATTTGAATAAGACAATGTTAAAGTAAAGTTACTGCGTATGATAATGAAATATATATAAATATTTTCTAAAAACTTTTATAACTTTTGAAACTGCAAACAAATGAATAAAATAATAAGGTTAAAGTAAAGCACTTTAAATGTATTAATTGCTTTCTCAGGTCTATTCCTTGAGATCTATTGTAATTTATTATTTGCGTAAAAGTATCGATTCCTTTGTGAATAATTTCTTATATATATTTCCAATTGAAAATTATCACCTTTTTCTGATTAAATGTTTAATTTGACGAAAAACGATTTAATAAAATATCATATATCTGAAAAAGCAAACAAGCGAGGCAAATTTTTTTTTGAATGTATAAAGTGCTTCCCTAACTCATTTCTCAAATCTATCATAGTTCATTATTAGCGTAATATTCATTGAATTTAGCGTATTCATTGAATCATAGCGTATTTCATTGTGAAGAATTTTTAGTATGCATTTGGAATAAGAAAATTTAATCTATTCTTTTCGTCCTAATTACGCATCTGAAATGGTGAATTTAGCGATAAAAGCAATAAGTAATGTATTGCAATAAAAATACCTTATAAAATTTCGTTACATTTGAAATTGCAAACTTTTAAGGTAATTGCCATAAGATCTTCATCCTAATTAAAAAATAATAAAAATAAGGTTAAAGTAAAACATTTAAATGTCTAAGCTTTCTTAGAAACGTTTTCCTCAGATCCATCTTAAATGCATTTTGTATTGAAAAATGCATAATTCATTTAAATCTTCATCCTATTGAAAAATGAATAAAATGTTTAAATCAAATATGAATTATATTTCAGAAACAAGGAAAAGAAACTGTGGTGCATTATAAGACTTTTTAAAATTATTATTCAAATGTAATCTCATTAATTTTGAGTCAAACAGATTTTTTTTTAAAAAAGAATAAAAGGATTAATAACTTCAGATTAGACGTTTGCAAAACGTGTGTTTTATTTTCAGGAACTGACACCGTGAGTACGTTATTCAAGAACTAATATTTTGTACACGTTATTTAAGAACAAGAAATCGGAACCGGTTACTTAATAACTGATATATCTTAACTGATAAGTTCTAAGGAGTAGTCAGGGAATTTGAGCCAATGAGAAGGAAGAGGCGTAAACGTCATGATTCGAGGAAAACTGGTTCCCTCCGCCAGAAACGTTATCTTCCTTCCTCGGCGACTCTTCGCCAACTTGCCGTAGTTATGATAATATCCCCTAACATTTTGTTAAAATTTATATTTTTGAATTTAGTAAATATTAAATCAATTTATTAAAAGAAAACAACAAGAGTTGCGTTTATACACGTATATAGACTTTAACAAATGAAGTTACATTTAGTTTTTAAACGACTTACGATTTCCTAATAATCTTTTCTATTATGATTGCGAAACTATTTTCGTCTTGTCATAGTAATGCAACAATTTCAAAACTGTAAAATTTTGTTATAAAGATATACTTAAAAAGTATTTAATAAAAATAAAAATATTTACACTTTGTCCACTTTGTCACATGTGACCAAATACCAAATTGTAATCCAGAACTGTACATTTTCGAACGCATGAAAGTATTGAACTCGTACAGTTTGAAAAAGTGCAATATTCGATGCTTAATGTTAACGAGAGAAAAGAAAACTGAAGAAACTGTTTAAACTGCATAGTTCAGTTACTTTTTTACCAAACTTTTTACCAACTCTTAATCCTCTCCCCCTCAACCAGTTCTACGGAGGTAAACAAAGTCCTCGTGGTCATTTTTCTCCGTTGTTAAAAATATTATTCTCGCAAAAATATGTATTTCTTGAAAATAATGCGTAGTATGTGTTTCTTGTGAACTTTTCATGCTTCTTTTTAAAAATACTGTATAAATTTTATTGAAATTAATCCTTAATCTTTCCAGCCACTTAATCTTTCTTTTGTTTTATCAGGTTTTGATACTGAATTAGTAGTTGAAATTAAGATGCATTCTTTCTCAATACTTTTATATTTTGAAAACGTTAACTTTGAAAAATATTTATAAAGAAGAACATGTGAGGAATTTTAGTATTTAAATATTGAATTAAAGTAATCAATATACATTGATAAGTTGAATACCTTTCAACTATTTACTGTCAAATTCATTAATAACGAACGGAAAGACTGAAATATTTGCTTGTTGCAACTGAATGCTCGTTATAAAAAAAAATTTTTTACTTACGTAATATCCCCTCAACTATTTTCGCCAACATCGTACCAGAGTCATTTGGATATTATTAAAATTTATTTTAATATAATAATTGATTATAAAAAAGTTTACAAAATCCAAATATAACTTATTGCAAAAAATGAGAAATTAACATATATTAGTTAAACTGGAAAAAAATATTGCAATATATTATCAAATATTGATGTTTTTTGCTATATTAAAATTTGTACTTATCAATTATATGGAGCAATGTGCATGTTGAATATAGTTCTGAAAAGTCTGCAGTTGCCTACATGTGTTTCCAATAATTTGCAACTATCTTAAATTCAATTTAAGTACTGTAAAGTTAAGTGTATAGATAAAAATTTTATTCTTTTCTTCTATTTAGAGTTTGTATTTATGCCTAAAGCCCATTGAAGGGAGTTACAAAACTTCACTTTAGAATGTCTTCAAAAAGAAATGAGCTTATAACGTTTACTAAAGATTTCTTTGCTGGTGGTGTATCAGCTGTTGTTTCTAAAACAGTTGTGGCTCCTATTGAGCGGGTAAATTAATTCTTCAAGTGCAATATGCTTCTCAACAAATCACCACAAATAATCAGTACAAAGGTATGACTTTTTTGTAGCTTGTGATCATATAATATTGTGCTTATATGGAACTACTTACTTTTTATTGTTATCTACTCTTAAAAGCAGGGATCGAAAAACCGCCTGTCCTCGGCGGTCAAAATTTCTCTGCTGACAACGAATCCGGCGTCCGCGTGGGAGGACCATTTTCCCGTTAATGTTCATGATACATATTTAATTTTTGTTACCTTAAAGAGTCTAGCGCCTCACTTCTAAAATGACCCTCTAATCTGGAAATACTGCGCATGGTGGAATTGATGTTTTCTCTGTCTGGGAGTACTGCAGCGGTTGAAAGCGGCTTTTCAACAATGAACTTACTAAAAAAAGTTACGTACTGGTCTTAAACAAGAAGCATTAAATACAATTATGAACATCTACCTAAATGGAAAACCCCTTTCAGATTTCTGTGCAGAAACCTCTGTAAATCATTGACTTGATTGTGGAACTGGCAAACGTCATATCTGATTTATTTAAAAAACGCTGTACCCTCGGATAAATTGACATTCCAGATAGCTTGACCTTTGTCATTTAAATTATTTCATAAAAGAAATACTAGGTTACCATTAGTAACCCAGTATTTGTTTTATTACTGTATAATGTAATCCTAGTAACTACTAATTCTTTGTGCAATTTATATAAATGTTTGTAATAAATAAAAGAAAATTATATTTTTATTTATTTAGAAGCTTTGGGTTAGTTTCAATGGAGGACGGGTACATTGTTGGACAAGCCGTCCTCAGGGAAGGGTAAAATTTCTGAGATTTTTCAAGCCCTGCTTAAAAAAATAAGTTCTTTCAGGATTGAACTATAAGTCGTTGATAAAACTTAGAGATGCTGTTTTCCTGAAAGTTTGAAATTGTATAAATGTGAGAAAATGAATGAAAGTGGGGAAAACAATGTTTTAAAAGATATTGAATTTCAGAATTTACAATGCAGGACAAAATTATTAGGAAAACTTCAGTTAAAAAGTAATCCCCATCCTAAAAAGTAAAAAAAAAGAAAAATACAGTACAGAACCCGTTATCCGGAAATCAGAAAACCAAAAAACCGGAACGAAATTCAATAAATTTTTCCACCATTTTTTTAAAAAAAATTTTTTTTCCTCATAAGATTTTAGGATTTTTCTTTCTTTTTTGAAAGATGTTTACCTTACCATCATTTTGGAAATAATCATTAGCGTATTACTCCATCGTTTTTTCTTCTTTTTAAGATTATTTCGAGAAAATTTATTTTTTTTAGTTGGGTTTAACAATAAAAAAAACGGCTTTTTGTAGTGATTCAGAAAACCGAAAAAAACCAGTTATCCGGAATAGCGATGGTCCCGATCGTTCCGGATAATCGGTTCCCTACTGTATATAAAACTTGTAGTATTAATTGATGCTTCAAATGTTTTTCGTTTTAATAAAGCCAGATGACTGGTAGACCTGAAACCAGCCACTTTTTCCCACTGGTTTTTACATTACCAGCCTCTTTTTACATCAACCAGATTTTTTTTAAAATCTGGTTAACTTAAATGTACATCAATACATAGAATCTCTGGAAAACATAAATTTTTTTTTAGGATATCCAATGTCTCTATTCAAAATTTTGATCCTACAGAATCCATCAATTTATGAGATGATGAATCATGTGGGAGGAGAGTTCTTAAATAATTCATATATTTCAAAGTTGTAATGAATACATTTCTGAAAAAAACTTCTTTAGCCATTTGCCATTGATGATGGTGATAAATTAAAACAGTAAATTTATTTTTCTTCTCCAAATATTTTTGAATAACATGAAAAAAATATAGTTATAAAATATTTCTAAATTTTGTTACATAATTATATTATTTTTATTGTTGAACTAACTTATTATGGCCATAAATTATTACTAATATGAATTTTTTCTAAAAAAATTTTTTACTAAATTCAAGCAAAAAAAATTTGAAAATTATCTTTGTTATTCAATGAAAGAGGCATTGATAGAAAAGACATTTCAGTCACCGACTCTGCACTTCACTAGAAAAAAGTTACTACTTAGTTATTTGAGTCTACCAATCACTACATACTGATTGAAAATTTAAATTTTCAGTTCTACTAACTAATACTAACAATTATTCCTGAGCAATTAAAATCAGTGCCTCTGAGCATTAATTCTGCATCTGAGCAATAAAAATCAGAACTGGTTTATTATGCAGTAGAAAGATTAAAATGAAAATTTTCCAAAATTAAAGAAATCTTAAAAATACGGAGAAAAAAGGCAGTTTAACAAAGTTCTGGAAATACTCAGTGAGGAAGAAAGCACAAGACTGTCTTAATGGCACGCAAAGCACCTTGGCACAAAAACGTCTTTCATTGGAACGCAGAAAATATATATTGGTTGCCTTTTTAAGTTTTCTTGGTGATAAACTATTCAAATTATTGGTGTTTACATGATCAGGGCTGATTGTACTCCGAAAAAAATCCTGATTTCCGGATTTTTCGCTAACAGTGATCCGGAAGTTTCCGGAGATCGAAAGTCCAGACGTTTCAAAAAATCATTGATCACTTAAGTTTCCGGAAATAAAATTTTTAAAGGTGGAATTTAAAAACACAGTTTATTTAATTTGTTTGTAAGGGAGAGCCACAGAGATACTTTATAAGCTTATATTCATGATTAATATTCATTTTTTATCACTAATAGTTGTTATAATCATAAACTCAAAAAAAAGACATATTTGTAAATTTTAATTACTTCTCCAGGTCATCATAGGTATGTGTAAATGGTATAGGTATGTGTAAAATTTTAAATATATTTTTAGTAAACTAAGAAATATTGAGAAAAAGGAAAAAAACCTTGTTTAAATTTTTTTCTAATTTTTCAATTTAAACTGTTTTTTTTTTTTTTGTTTTTTTTTTTCAAATTCAGGAAATTTTCCGGAATTTTGACTTGGGCTCACAATCACCCCTGCATGATAATCAATCACTATTTATAGAAAAAAAGTTACACTTTATACGATAGAATATATGTATTTATTATAAAAAATATATAAGGTAATGTTTAATCTTAGCTTTTTTTTTTTTGTACAATTTATAAACGTAAAATTCTCAAGGCCCCCCTGAGTGCCTGGGTAGCCCGGGTGTGCCCATGCATGAAGAGAGTACTGAGAAAGCATTATGTTAAATCCAAAGCCAGGTAATTTTAAGCAAAGAAGTAAAACCCTTCAAATCGAAACTTGAAATTCAACTTTGCTGCATTTTGCGAGATATTCTCAATTTCAGGCTTCATTTTCTACCCTCTGAAATCAAACCAAAAAATCTCTTGATCTTTTTATGATGGATAATATAATCAAGAAAAAGTTCTTTGTCAGAAACTAGTTATTTTATCATGATCATGTAAAGTCTTTGAAAATTATTTTGCATTTTTTTAATGTATATAGTGCTTAAAAAGTACTGAAAAGGTGCTTATTTTTGTTGAAAATTTGGCTACGCACCCTGTGTGAAGATGTTTTTTTTATTTTATAGTTGCATCTATCTTTAAAAAGTCACCAAATTTTAGATTCTATTTTTCTTTCAAAATAACAGGCACTCATTATACCATGCTTATTTATTTAATTTTCATAATTTTTGTTCTTTTCAGGTATGGTTGATGCTTTTGTCAGGATTCCCAAAGAACAAGGTTTCCTCAGTTTTTGGAGAGGAAACTTAGTCAACTGTATCAGGTATTTTCCAACACAAGCTCTAAACTTTGCTTTTAAAGATAAATATAGAGATATTTTTCTTAAGGGCGTCAATAAAAAAACTCAGTTTTGGAGATATTTCATGGGCAACCTTGGTGCTGGTGGTGCAGCTGGAGCTTCATCTCTAATATTTGTGTATCCATTAGACTTTGCCAGAACTCGCATGTCTGTTGATATAGGCAAAGCTGCAGCTGATCGGGATTTTAAAGGTTTGAATGACTGTATCGTAAAGATCTTCAAATCCGATGGTTTGATCGGCCTTTACAGAGGGTTTAATGTGTCCATTCAATTTGTTATTATATACAGGGCTTCCTATTTTGGATTATTTGATACAGCTAAAGAAATGTTGCCAACGAAAGGAAAACCATCCTTTTTGTTTTCCTTCACCATTGCTACGATTGTTGCCACTTTTTCTGGTATAATTTGTTATCCTTTTGATACCGTGAGAAGGCGTATGATGATGCAAAGTGGCCGCAATAAGTCTGATTTTATGTATGCCGGTACAATAGATTGTTGGAATAAGATAGTTAAGCAAGAGGGTATTGCTGGTCTTTTTAAAGGTGCTTACTCAAATGTTATTAGGGGTTTTGGTGCTGCTTTAGTGTTAGTTTTGTATGATGAGATAAGGAAAAAGAAACCTTTGTATGCTTAACTCTAGGTGTACCTTCATTGTTACTATTTGTGCTACTGTTTTTTTTTCTTTTTTTTCTCACATTTGATTATTTTATGGTTATAATTTCATTTTGTATTTTCTTGTATTTCATCTTAATTTGTAAGTAGTAAAGTGCAAATTATATAGATATATATTTCGATAAAATTTATTATTATAATCTTTCAATACCTGTATTATAGTATCAGTAATTGTGAAAAGAAGTTTACAAAAAATAGTGTTTATATTTAACAAAACTAGTGTTCTATATCTACATATTTTACAAAAATAGTTAAGCATTTCTGATCTCTTTTAAATTAAATGCTGCAAACTTAATTAAATTTGAAATATATTTATTTTCTGTCAAATTTATTGGAGGTATTTGGTTAATTTTAAAATTTGATTATTAGTGGAAAATGTTTAAATCATTCTTATATTGTACTTTTGAAGAATTAATATATAATAATTGCTTTTTTATTTTATTATTGTTATTTTTTTACTATACGGGTACAATTGAATGTTGGAATAATATAGTTATTGTTGTTGGTGTCCTTAAAGGTGCTTATTCAAATGTTATTAGGGTTTTGGTTCTACTTTTGTACTAGTTTTGTTCGATGAAATAAGGTAAGAGTAACCTTGTATACTTAAGAGATTTTTTCATGTTAGTATTTTTGTAACTTTTTCTTTTACTAATTCAGATCATTTATACCTAGAGTTTCATTTCGTTTTTCTGTATTTCATCTTCATTTCAAAATAATTAAATTCCTATTATAAGGTATTCATGCTTATTCTAACAGAATTTCGTTTCTTTTGATGTAATCTGATAAGTAAACACTGTTTTTGACGAATCAAAATATCTTTCAATATCTATATTATAGCATAAATGTTATAAAAAAATATATTTTACAAAAATTAGAGATTCATTTTAGTGATCTCTCTCAAAATTTAATAGGGTGTACTTAATTACATTTGAAATATTCATATTTACTATCAGGGGGTTGTCCCGGGTATATTTACTACCGTTTAGCGTTACCTTCACAAATTCAAATTTAGGAAAAACGGTAGTTTCACTAAATACTTTTAATAAAGCAAGTTCTCATGCAAACCCTGTACTCGTTGCAATCTAGGGAAAAGAGGAGCTTTTTTGGCCAGATGTCTTTTACGAAAAGGTAGCACATGTTTGGTCTGATACTGCGATATGGTAAACCTAACCGGTCACTATTCGAACATTATCTTAAACACTATTTTAAATTTATTCTAACAGACCTTTATTTTTACATTTTTTTTTTCTCTGTGAAACTTTTTTCTGTATGACCTAGTCGAAAATGTTCTCATAATAAAAAAAACTTTTAGTGCTAGTATTGTTAAATGCATGTTTTTATAAAATTCAAGTTGAAATTTAACTATAGTCAATGATTTTTATGGAATTTTAAAATTGGATGCAATTTTAAGCCTACAGTTTTACAATAGCAAAATTATCTTTTTTATATATGGAAAAAATATACAGAAATTTACCTGTCATAAATCATTTTTATTTAAAGTGAAAATTTTTGAAAATATTTTCCTACTTGACAATAGTTTTGTGTTGAGTTTTTAATATAATTTTTACAATTTACGTCTAAATTTTCACAAAATAGGTACCTCTCGAAAAAAACCAGACAGACTCCTGACTATTCAATTTGTGTGAAGTTCTCATTGATTTTAAAATTTGTACTATTTGTGGAAGCTGTAAAAAAATAGCCAAATTATTATTGATGCTGTGAGGGGCTGCTTAATTAATTGTTGTAATAAGTATATAACATACTAATATAGGCTCTGTAATATTATGTTTAATGGTGAAAACCCATCGAGTAAATTTTTTCAGATATGAAATTTTCCATTCAGAATGTTTTATTTTTTCAAATATTTAAAGTTAACATCAGTGGTGTTTGCTAGCTTATAGCTCTAGTTCATGTAAAAAGCCTCGAGCAACAGCCATGTGTAAAATATTGAATCAGTTAATCTTCATTTCGATGTGATGACCTTCTAAAAACGTGTTTCGTTTTTTTTTTTTTTTTTTCTGGTAATGTAAAATCACATGAAGGGAAGCAAATAATAATAACCAAGCTTTATTAACTGTGTTGTATATAAATTTCAAATTTATGTATAATTTCTTAAAGTACCGATTTATTGTTTTTTTTCCTTCCATTATGGAGAATAGGTATTCAACTATTATGATATAAAATGTTATTTTAAGTATTCAAAAATTTCATTTTAAGAACACTATGCTGCTCTGAATATAAAGACTATTTGCTCCAAAACAATTTTTTTTGCTCCAAATTATGATAATGGTGCTGTTCCATCACTATATATATGATAGTATATAATATTCTTATATATGATTAGAGTAACTACTGTAACTTGTAAAATATTTAACAAATCTACTTCGTTATATAACAAGTATGCATAATTATTGTTTAAATATATTGACTAATATGATGTTGAAAATTGGTTATGAATAGACATTGTTGTTTATTTTTGTTACATTTTTATATACCTTTTCTGTTAAAATGATTTTAAATTTTTTAAGATGATAATGAATTGTATATATGGTTGAAAAATTATATTAGCTTTTTTAGAGTAACATACAAAAGCGTTTTTGTATTAAACATGTTTTTTTTATTAATTTTGAAGATTGTTTGTGTGTGATAAATTGAGATTATTTTTATAATGTATTTTTATAGATACTATATTTATCATGAACATTGTTGATTGTGTCATGATGATGAATTGTTTATCTATGCATATATTGTTTATCAAATTTAAAGTGCTTTAATTTTTAAGAATTATGTATATCGATATCTATAATTAAGTTAAAAATATAGAAAAAACAAGGAAAATAATGTAATAAAGATTAATGAAAAGAGAAGAAAAATTATTAGAATCAAGTATTTTTTTTTTAAAAAAAAAGAAACTAAACTAAACATTATATATACACAGTGATTCTAATTTCGCTTGTCGAACTAATACCAACCGACAAATAACGGAATTTTAAAATCAATGGCAATAATTTTTTTAAAAATTAAACGACGTAAAGGTAACTAATCACATGCCCGATGTGAATTTTGTGGGTAATAAAATTGTATTTATTAAAAAAATACCGAATTTTTTTTTTAATGTTAAAATTTGTAGCAATAGCTGTCAAAAAAAAAAATAACATTTGAACTGCTGTGTGGATAACTATAATATCTGCTTAGAACTGAGCGTGTCAAAGAGTAATTTCTTGAATATGCAATTCGAATTTCGCATGCTGTAATAGTATCGGTAGTTTTAAAAAGAATCACTTGACTTTCAATAGTAATAACTGAGCAATGAAAGAAATCAGTGGGATTTTAAAAAACTAAATGAAAATTCGTATCAATAATTGCAGGAAAAAAAAATTATCAAAACACTACATAAATTTACGATGGAATCAGCGCGATATGTGAGCGATAAAGTAGACTAAATGTATGGTTTAAATTTTCATGCGTGCAATATTATTTTTCAAATATTGAATTGATTTTATTTCCACCAAATTAAAGAGAAGTGTGGCAAATTTACCGCACTGATTAATCAATTTTTTTGCTATAAATTTGAATTTGTAACAAAATATGATGTTCTTTAAATAATGAAGGGGGAAAAAATACCATTATCTAGTACGAACTATCTTTTAAACTTCTAAGATTTTGGATTTTTTATTTTATCAATTTGAAATTCTAGCTGAAGCTAGTCATGTTTAAATTAAATGATATTTACAAATTAACTCATTAATTTCTAGAAGTAATATTTCAGTCATTGCGAAATTTTTTTAATTCTCAAATGAGATTAGAAAAATCACAAGCATTTTTTTCCCATCCAATGTGCAAGAAAGGTATCTTCTGTAGGGAAAAAGATCTTTCAAAATATTCTGCAGAAAGAAATGCAAATTTTTTTTACTTCCCAAATGAAAAATCTTTCTGCAAGATCTCTAACGTTCTGCGACAATGTCACTGATTCTGCTGGAAAGGGTCTTAATAAAGTTTAAATAGGCTAAAAATGTCTGTTTTTGAATATTATGTTTAAATTACTTATATATATATTGCATACTTTGGTCCAAAATAAATATTTTTATTTTAATATATCTAATACTAACAGTATGAATTATATGCATATATGTCGAGTTTGAATTACCAACATGTGTTTTCTGTTGCTTTATATATTCACAAGGCAAATCTTAATTTACTAATTTGATTTTATTGAAATATTGTGTTTTAATCAAAATTTGTGTAATGCCTAGTCATAATTCTGTTCTGTAAATATATAGTGCTGTTAAAAATTGTTTAAAAAAAATATAGTTTTTTTTTTAACCTTATGTTTTGTTAAGTTGTTTCGTTAACGAATAACTTTGTAATGCTTTTAAATTTGATTTTGCTGTAAAGCTGCAAATTTCAAAATTTTTATTTTGGTTATTAATTGTTTTTTTTTTTCTGAAAAAGGTGTTTTTGTTGTTAAATTGTTAATTATTTATAAATAAATACATTATTTGTTATGATTTTGAATTGTATTTTTTCTTTAGCTTACAACATGAAGCGTAATTTTAACAACTCGGCATAAAGATAAGATTCTGGGAGTAATTTTTAAAGTTCTTTCTTTTTATTTTAAAGTAATTAGGTATTATGTTTAAATTAAATAATATTTGTAAATTAACTCATTAATTTGAAGAAGTAATATTTTGTATAATGTGTGCTTCTTGGTAAGGTTTTAACTCTGAGACTTTGCCCTGCCCGATCCTCTGTAATGTATACAACCAAGCAGTTCTTGATGTCTTCAAACCTCTAAGAGTAAGCAAATGTTTTCTTATTTGATACAGCGTTCTTAATTGATACAGGGATAACGTTAAAGTATGCCTGGGTACATGATCTAGTGCAAAAGTTAAACTGGAGTTTTCTCTACTCTTAAATTAGACCAAAAGCTTTATGAACAGAATACTATCTGGTAATAATCTATGAACAGTGCTAAAATCGTTACTATCTTTTTCGTCAGAGGGAACACTTTTCTAAAAGAGAGTTGCAGTGATGAATCAGTTAAGGTAAGTGTGATTTTCATAATCCTGAGGTGCTTAGTGACATGATTTCTTGTGTCCCTTTTTTTATAATTAGCAAAAACAGTTTATTTTTCCTTGCTTATAATTTTAAGTGGAATGGAATTAACCATACGGTTGAATCTTGATCCATCGTTCCATCATCTTCGTTTTTCTATTGTATTGTTTTCTCAAACGCTATTCTTATAATGTCAATAACACCCGCCGTGTTTATAATTTTAAGATTCTACTGACATTTAACAAAATTATTGCAGTTTATTCTTTGTGAGAAGAAAAACAATAATTCCTGGTGCTAATGACGAAGAAAATGAGGTGTTTTACAGTTTGGAGGAGAACTCATCAAATATCATGTTTTTGTTTGATGTGTATTGATCAAGTAATGAAAGAGTTAAATCTTGTGGTGTTGTCGGTTCAAGAAATGGTTAAAGAAGTGCTTCTGAGAGAAACATTAAACAACGAGTGAACTTTCTGCATTCACTACACGAATTGACAGAAAATGAACAGCAATCTTTTACAAATGTTGAAAATATATTGTTTGTTATGAGAAAAGAGTGTTCAAACTAAAATTTTCAAATATTTAAATAAATATTATTATTCATCCTATTGTATCATCAAGTTTTTTCCAGTTAAATTTTTTAGTTTATTACTTTACACATTTCATACATTTTCAAGTCATTTGATCTTAATTTTAACTTGAACCGTGTTCGTTGTTTTAACATATCTCTCGTTCATAATGAAAGGTCCCTTGAGAAATGATTGATTTAGGTTCTACTGTTATTAAAAAATATTTTTACATTTATAAATAATTAATATGTTATATAATAATTAATATAATAATATTATAAAATATTTAATATAGTATAAAATAATTAGTATAATATAAAATAATTAATGTAATAATAATAATTATTATAAATAATTTTACATTTATATACTTAACTATTTATTTTGCCACTATCAATGAAGATACATGAATATAATTTGTGAAAAATTTCCAGTTTTTAATAGATGTATGTCAAACAACTTCTAAATTAATTATGTTGATGGAAGCTATTTTAATATGAGAATACACGAAATAATTCATTTTATGATTTAATTGATCCGTCACGTTTAACCCTCTTATTATTATTTGCCCTTCTCCTGCATTTTAAAAAAAAGGTTTGTATAAAGAAAGTAGTTTAGAAAGGAAATTTCAGTAGTTTTGAGCAGGTGCTCAGTGCTGAAGAAATTTGCTCAAAAGCCAAGTGACCATTTCATAACTAAACCATGGTTTTAGGCTTCATTAATTCTCTTAAGATATTGTAATCTAAGATTTTCTAGTAAACTGTGAATCTTGAACAGAGTCCAAGATAGGACCTAATTGCTAACTAAACAAGTGTTTTTCCCCCCTTCCCAACAGCTTTTGTACATAATTTGCAATCTCATTCCTTTTTCTATAGAATATAATCTAAAGTTATGATTATTGTCGTAAGATCTCAAATTTCTTCCTTAAAAAGTTTTTAAATATACAATTTCCACAACTCCTGTTTAGGACTGGGCTATAAATCGATATATCGCGACATATCGATTTAACGCCTATATCGGCAAACCGATACAGCAACTTTCATTCCAAGCGATGCATCAGAAATCTGATTTAAGCCGTCGAGTGAAGAAGACGATATAGCGATACACGCAAGGACTTTCTCTTACGTTCCGATGCCAACTCGCGCTGTGGAAGACGATATTGTTTCGTTATGTTGAGACGGCCTTGACTGATGAGCGGTAGAATCAGAATCACTTTTGAGACCTTATATCGTTATATCACATGTTCGTTTTCGCACCTTCGCGATTTGAAATCGTTTCTTGTAGATTATTTTCAATGGGATTAACTTCGTGATCGCCGTCGTAACCTTGTTCTGAACGCAATCTATTATTGAAAAGAATTTATAAAGAAAAGTTTCTTCATTAATTAGGTAAGTTTTTTATTTATTTTCTGACAAAACTTTTTTTATATTTTTAAATGTGAAAATTATCGGAAATCTAATTTAAGGCACCCATAAGGAATTAAATTACAAAGTAAATAAATTTGTTAGATTATTTTTTTACTTTCTTTTAATTTATTAAAAACCTTTCGGATAAAACTTCTAATAATTTAATGGGCTTCTATTACTGATTTTAAATTTATAAATCTTGAGTTGTTTTTATTTTTAGAAATAAAGTTAAAACAAAACTTATTTTTTGGACATAAGTCAATAAACTTTATTTGTTCAAAAGAATTTGAAAAGCTTGCGAATTTTATTCATTTCTTTTTTTTTTTTTTATCAATTACTACTTCGTTTTATCAGAGAGTAAAATCATTATTTTTTTTTAATTTTCGTTTTATATTATTAATTAGCTAAATATATTACCGAATATCACAATTCTTTTGTTTTTATTTTTAAGAATTTAATTAAGAAACTTTGCCTTACTTTGTTTTTCGTTCGTTCATTATTTAATTTAATTTAATTATTTATATGAAATAATAATAAAAATAGTGTTTAAGAAGCATTTTTTTTCTAAAATTTATTTAGCTCTTTGTTTTAAGCATACAAATAATTTTTTAACGAACTTAATTTTTAAATTTTGTTCCTATGCTGTTAGGTAAATATATTGATAAATTTCACTTTTATTTATTTTTAAACTAAGAAATCTTTTGTTATTTGCGTGATCATTTTTAGAAAATATAACAAAACTTGTGTTTACTTCTTCATTAAGAATTTGAACATTACGATCGAACTTAATAATTCTGTAATTATTTACGCATAATAGTACACGCAAATATTGATTTGTTAAGAAAAGTTTCTTTTTTTTAAAAAAAAAAAATATTTTTAACACTTTGTTTTAAGTGTATAATGAATTTCTTAACAAACTTTTTTTTTAATTTTTTAAATTTTCTTTCAATAATTTCAGCTAGATATCTTTATAAAATTCCCTTTTTATTTTTAAACTGAGAAATCTTTCAGAGAACGAAAATTTTAAGAAATTATTACAATTCTTATGTTTACTTTTTAGTTTAAAATTCGAACATTTTTAATTTTAAACTTCGGCTTTTAGTCAATCTAACTTTTATTTTAATTAAAATATATTTTGAAATTTTAAAATCAGCTTTTGTTTAATAACAATATTTTTTTCATTAAGGGTGTTTTAGGGGTTAACTTAAATTAAGACTGCTTATACCTTATAAACGATAAAGAAGTGCAAATATTTCATTCTGTATCTACACACATTTTTTCAATAAATATTTTAAGTAAGATTTGTACATCTTAGTCAATTTATTTAATATCTTTCTTTAGCAAAACATATATATTTTCAAATTTATAAATTGATTTAAATCAATATGCGTATGAAGTCTTGATAGAAATCTGACTTTCTGTGCCTTAAAGTAAATGAAATTCAAAAATACTATATCGCGATACATCGCTATATCGCGATGCAAAACTGACGATATATCACGATATATAATTTCTAATATCGCCCAGTCCTACTCCTGTTATCAAGTAAAACCCACTTGCATTACTTATAAATAATGAAATAAGCTAAAAAAATTCGTTATTATACTCAATGCATCAGCAATGTAGTATACCATAATTATTTATTAAAAAGGCTCCCAATTTTGTAACTCTTTGTCAAATAGGTCG
Source organism: Parasteatoda tepidariorum (assembly GCF_982258835.1). Classification (NCBI taxonomy): domain Eukaryota; kingdom Metazoa; phylum Arthropoda; class Arachnida; order Araneae; family Theridiidae; genus Parasteatoda; species Parasteatoda tepidariorum. The sequence continues at coordinate 103,704,254 of NC_141758.1, forward strand.
ATAAAAATTTTCTGCATTTTTGTATCAGCAAGCATGATTGTTACGGCAGCTATACAAATCTTCAAACTAGGAAATAAATATGTGTAAATTTTTAGAATAAAAATTATTTAAATATTTACAAAAAAAAAAAACATTTAAAAATTTGACGCACAAAGTTTGAAAGGTAGAAATTATTTGGGTTTGTTACAAATATAGTTCTTTTTATTAGTAATAAAATATAGTTCTATTTATTATATTCTTTTTATTATAAATTTAAGGATTTGCTTTGTTTAAAAGAAATATTAGTATGGAGTGGGTTAAGTTAAGGTGACTGGACGCTCTCTAATTTGATGACAAGAATTTCTCAAAAAATGAAACTTTTTGGAACAATAAATGCCCCCAAATTTGTACCTGGGTGCTAAAATGTCCTTGATAATTTACATATATATAATAGACTCTTTTTTTTATTTTTTTAAATTCTGCGGGATTGCTTTACTTCGCCAATCAAGCTCTCGTTCGCGTCCAGTAATTCGCACATACGAAATTTTCGCCTGCGGTGTAAGTGCTCCTATAATCCTTTTTTATATATATATATATATATAATGCAAAGAAATATTAAAAAGAAGAAATCAGACATCATTGAGTTTTTTTTTTTTTTAATTTCATAAAAAAGATAATTTTGGCGTAGAGAGAGATCTACACCTAACATTAGTCATCAATTTTAAAAAAAAAATTGTTGCGCACATTAATAAATTTTTCCATTGATATATGGGTGTTCTAAAATCGTAAAATATTTCGAGGACGCACCGCTGTAAAAACCGAAACCAAAAATTAAACAGATCAGCGCATTTAAAAGTAAAGTTGAGTTGTTTATAATTTCTTTCATGCCTGTTCACGGAACCTTAAATGTAACAAAAATACGCAGCCAAAAGCGCTTCAAAGTAGATTATTTTCAAAATAAACAAAAAAGACATACATCAGTGATTCTGCTCTTCCTTATCTTATCTGTTTCAAGGGAAAAATAACGTTTTTCTTTTGATATTTAATACCAAAGTGTCAAAAAAATGAGTATTTCAAAAGTTTACAAACCTTGAGCTCATCAGGAATAACCTGTGATTAAAGATTTACAGCTCAATAGATATATAACTGTGATTAAAAAAAACAACTTTAGACATACTTATTTTATTACATAATTCTCTTAGTAAAAGTTCATAATTGAATCCCAGGTTGAATGAAGGAAAATTATTTTCTACTTTTTGACTCAGTAAATAATAATTTTTTTGCTGTATATTCTATTTTATTGTATCTATTATAGTCTGTGCTCAGGAGTGCTGTACTTAAACATTTATTATGGCTGTGATTAAGCTACCTCTGGGCAAACCTCTACGTGTTTTTTTTTTATTTTGTCAGTTTGCCTAATTAAGTGTATTTGGCGATTGTATTTGACGTGACCGATCAAGATATGAATATATCTCCCCCCCCCCTCGAAAGATTTGTTTTACTGGCTAAAATTCAAATAATAAAATAAGTTCTTGTTTTACCCAAGAGTGACTTCCAGTTGATCACCTTCTTAGATGTTTTTCATTAGTTTTTTTTTTTTTTTTTTTTTGATTGCCATTGCTACCTTTGTATAGGGAAATCAGAGTAGGAATATTTCTGTATCCTGTTCTGTTGCGCCAACTAAAATCGCCAAGGTGCCAAATAGATTTTAAACTTGCAATTTTCTTTAAAAAAATGTAGATTTTTGCCCGGGGGATCTACGAGTTATACCTTTCGTGCTCGTCCCTTTCTGTGATGTTTTTGTAGTGTCTCACAGGCCACTGCCCAGAATTTGCCAAGAGTTGGTGACTATTTTGCCACAGATCATGATCCGGAAATCTCACCATCTTAGTGATGATAATTTAAAATATTTTATCTTATAATGAGCGTTGCCGACCTAATTCTGAGCTTGCGACTATCAATGTTCAACTCTGTAGCCTTGCAATTTTGAGCCCTATCTAGAAGACAAGGGAACTCCTGGATCATGACATTATTATTTTCTATGCTCTTATTGACATTTTATTCTCCAAAAACGTTGGTCTAATATTAAAGTAACATAACATTCTTTAGCTATATTAGTCCTTTTTGGAGTTATTCTGTAACAAAATTGGAATTTAGTAAAATCTGCATACTTGATTATTCAAATTGTAATTATACTTTTTATAATTATACCTAGTAATATTCTGAAAGGCAGCTCATGGTATTGTCGAAGATATGATGGAAGCTCAGTTGATTTCATTTAACAAATGTGAAAATGAAAACTTTCTCTTATTTGTTTAATTGCTGGGTAAAAAAAAACTTTACATAAAAAACATTGCATAATCTTAGTTCTATAGTGCTAAACTAATGTAGGTTATACTTTTTGTGTTTAACTCCAATAATCAATCATATGCTTAGATTAAATTGGTTGGTACATTTGAACAGGATCTAGAAATGTGACAAAATTGGTTTTGAACTTTGTAAGCATTAACTTATGTATACATATATACAGACACACATATATATATATATATATATATATATATCAGTGTTCTCCCTTTTTAGAAGAACGGCCCGTCCTGCTTGCACCCTCTTTGCTCTTTTTGAAAAAATAAACCGTCATCCCTTTAAAAAAAACTGCCTTTTTATTCATATTCCATTTTAAAAAAGATTAATTCTCTGTTTAAATAATGATTACACCCAGGTATATTCTCAATTGGTTAAATGTTTGCAAGTATTTATTTTTTTCGGGGGAGGATATTAACAAATTGTTTAAGTGATTTTAAAATTATTTTTTAAATAAAAACTTTTTTATTGAAAAAATGCACTTTTAAATGTTGATTTTCTCATGATTTTTACTTTTAATTATAGAAAGAAGCTTTAAAGTTGTTTATCAATTAATCTTTTTTTTTTTGTTTACTTTTTTTGAAAGAAAAAAGTAATGCATAGATATTGTCTTTTAACATGATTGATTCGATTATTTTATTTGCAATTCTTTTATACTTATTAATTTTATGCTAAGAGCATTTATCTGATGCAATACAATTTGAACACTAGCATTCAAACAAATGCTATACAACTTAATTTTTTTTTATATCTCTACTCTTTAGATCTGAATCATCATAGAAAGACTATCAAAGTGAAGTATTGGAAAGAACATGGCTTCAAAAGAAGGTGACCTTATAACTTTCGTAAAAGATTTCTTTGCTGGAGGCACATCTGCTGTTATTTCCAAAACAGTTGCAGCACCTATCGAGCGAGTGAAATTAATTCTCCAAGTCCAGTATGCATCCCAACAAATTACTTCAAGTAATCGTTACAAAGGTATAACATTGTTAAACAGAAAAGATCAATAATTATTCAGAAAGAAATAAGTGAAGCAATGCATGGAAAAACTTCGAGTTAATTAAAATTTAAGAGTAAATTAAAATTTGTGTTAATGCAATTTGTAAGAAACTTGATGACTGTATTACTTATTTTAGGTGTTTTCTATGTCACAGTTCGTGAGAAAAAAGATGTAGAACAGAAAAAAAAGAGCTTTTTTAAGAGCAACATAACTTAGTCATGTTGTTTAAAGTTGATCTCAGTCATACTCAGGGCCGGATTAACCTATAGGCACACTAGGCACGTGCCTAGGGGCTACAAAATTCAGGGGCCTACGAAAAACTTGGGAGAAAAAAATTTGTTGACAAAAATAATTTAGCTTTAAAAACAACAAGTGTATTTTGCACAAAATTATGAAGATACGAATAAAAATATAATATTTTTCGGTAATAAATTATTTTGCAGAATCTTATGATCTAATATATTACTTTTTTGGATTCAACGAAATCTTGTATTATGCTGTCGAATTCCAAACTACGCAAAATGTCGTATTCAATAGACATAAATGCGAGCGATGTCAAACGATCTTGATTCATTGTTGAACGCAAATTATTTTTTAACAATTTTAATCTGGAGAAAGATCTTTCTCCTTCTGCATTTGATCCAAGAATCGACAAATATATTCTTAATGCAATGTAAACATTAGGAAAAGTATTCTCAAGTTTATCTTTAATTTGAGCCTTCAACATTTCTTGTGCAGATTTATGTTCATACAAATTTGAAAATAGTAAAAATTCATCTACAAAGTTTTCCTCTAAATCGAATAAGTAAATTTTCACCAAATTTTCCGCTTTTAGTTTAATCTCAGATTCTGACAAATTTTTGTGAACAAGAAAACCGAAATTATCGTACAAATTACTGTAAGCTTTACGCCTTTTAGTCATTTCTGAAATTAATACATCTAAAATGGCGTAATACGTTCCGGACAAAAACATTTGTCTTGGATTCTTGGTCACCAAACAATGAATGCAAATCCAATTGTTGACTATAATTTATGATCCTGAAAAATTTATATAAAAAAAACATTGGTCAATTGAAAATGACTAATTTGAAAAAACGTGACTGACATTTTATTAAAATAGTATTAAATCATTTTTTTTTTCTATTAGTAAACATTTAACCTACCTTGCAAATTTATTTAAAAATAATTTCAAAAGATTTACTTTTGACAATGTTAATTTCCTTCACTTAGTTATCATAGTAGTATCATAAAAACTATGAAGCTATTTGTAGTATAAATATTTCTTGTAATTAATCTCACTATCAATTTCGCTGTTTTCTTTGCTGGTTTGTTGTTGTATTGTTGATGTGAAGTGTTTACATAGTTATCGATCGAACTAATCATAATGGTATTATCGATATCAACGGCAATATCAGAAGTATCTTGGTATTGCAGATAAAGTTCGATAAACAAATTTTTAAATTAAAATCCATATTAATAAAAATGTAAAAAAAAATATGCAAGAAAATTTTAGCATATATTTTGAAAAGAGGGAAGGGCCCAAAAACCGCCATGCCTAGGGCCTACGAAAGGTATAATCCGGCTCTGGCCATGCTTCATCATTGTACTCTTTTAATTAAATCTGGATGGTCAGAGTATTTTGTCAATCTGGTAAAGTCATGGAAACGTCAGGAAACTTAGCTAAATGTGTAAGGTTCAAAAAGTCTGATATTTATTTATTTTTCGAAAAAATTGGTAAAAATTTTTTTAAAAATTTATTTTCAACCCTTATTGCACATGTAAGTGTTTTGTAATGTATTATATGTTTAGGAATAAGGCATAACTTAAAAGTAATAAGAAAATTTATGGCACAGGCTATAAAACTCGGAGAAATTTGCCGAAATCAGTAGTCAATCAATTTTTGTTTCGCGTTTGTGACCATCCTGAGAATAGACAAAACTCTAATAGACTGAAACATTGCATTTAAAATATTTCTTTTTTCTCATATTTATTTTTAGTTATTACTTTTATATACATTTTCAATTCCTTTTAATTTCTTTTCTGCTTAGGTATGATTGACGCTTTTGTTAGGATACCTAGAGAACAAGGTTTTCTTAGTTTTTGGAGAGGAAATTTAGTCAACTGTATCAGGTTCTTTCCAACTCAAGCTCTCAACTTTGCCCTTAAAGATAAATATAGGTATATTTTTCTTGAAGGTCTTAATAAAAATACGCAATTTTGGCGATATTTTGCGGGTAATCTTGCTGCTGGTGGTGCAGCTGGAGCTACAACTCTGTTTTTTGTTTATCCGTTAGACTTTGCGAGAACGCGCTTGTCTGTTGACATTGGCAAGGCTGTGGCTGATCGTGAATTTAAAGGTTTAAATGATTGCATCAGAAAGATCTTCAAATCTGATGGCATAGTTGGACTTTACAGAGGTTTTAATGTGTCCATTCAATTTGTTATTATTTACAGAGCTGCTTATTTTGGATTATTTGATACGGCCAAAGAGATATTGCCAAAAAAGGGAAAATCATCCATTTTGATTTCGTTTACCATAGCTATGATTGTGTCCACTATTGCTGGTATAATTTGTTACCCTTTTGATACAGTAAGAAGACGTATGATGATGCAAAGTGGTCGCAATAAAGCTGATTTTATGTATACCAGTACAATGGACTGTTGGAATAAGATAGTTAGGCAAGAAGGCGTTGCTGGTCTTTTTAAAGGTGCTTACTCAAATGTTGTTAGTGGGTTTGGTGCTGCTTTAGTACTTGTTTTGTATGATGAAATAAGGAAAAAACAACCTATGCATTCATAATTTCTAAAAGAGTTTTAATTTAGTTTAGACAACTTTCCTTTATTTTATATGGTAAAAAAAATTTTTTTTTATAACTGTATAACTTGAACCAATTTTTATATCAATTGAAATAATGAAGCTTACATAAATTTTATCCTTGTTAGAGGCCATTTAAATATTACATAAAAACTTAAGACAAGGAAGAGAGACAAATGCAAATTTTAAAATTATTGATTTTAGGGATTAAAAGATATGTGATGGCTCAGGGGATAGAGCGTTCGCCTTCCAATGAGGTGAACTGGGTTTGAATCCCAGCGACAGCTGGTCGACACGAATCTCGCTTCCTGTTTGCCCCAACAACAGTGCCGACATAAAATGTCCTCAGTAGAAGACGGATCATGGGTTACAGTCCCCTTGCCGTCGGACTAACCGTGGGAGGTTTTCGTGATTTTCCTCCCCATGTAATGCTAATGTGGGTTAGTTCCATCGAAAAGTTCTACACAAAGGCAAATTTCTTGCAATACTTGATCCAGAAGTTCCCTAGTCTTCTGGATTGGGTTCAAAATTACATGGCTGCACAGTTAAACATTAGTCTTAAACCTAAAAAATTGGGTCGGCTATTGAATGACAGTTATTAAATAAAATAATTTGTTCATATTATTTTAAAAATTATCGTTCCCAATCAACAATGCAGTAATCATATCATTGGTACTGTTTACCATCATCATATCTTTTAAATGTTCTGTTGAGGAATCATGGCAGTAAATTACATTTGTATAAAAATATTAAGCAGAACATTTACTGTGTCTTGATCTCAAGATTATTGAAATCCTAGTTTCAAATTGTTTCATTAAGAAAATCTTGAGTTTTATTATGAATTTTAATTAAATATTGGTATGAGGAAATAGTTACTAACTAATACTGCATGTTTTTTTATTGTAACAGTAATAAAAAAATTTCCTGCTATTGATTTTAATGTATTATAAATTGTTGAATGCTCTATTAATAAAATCATACTGAAAACAAAACTTTCTTTTTGAAACAAAGTTACTCTGAAATTAGAAATCGTGCATTTTATTTTTCTTTTGTAATGAAATTTCATAATAGTTAGGTAGAGCTAATTAATATTTCTTTTAATTTGTCAATTGCTCTTTTTTAAAAGTAATCTGGTTATGTCTACTGCTTAAAAAATATCTTGATTTCAGAAAAAGAAATTCTTGAGTTTTTTTCTTTGACCCTCTATGATGCCTGGTTGTACATAGTTTAATGTAATAACTGAAAATACATTTTACAAAAAGTATTGAAGTAAAGTATTTTTCATTCTTATTAAATTAAAAATCTTCTACTTCATTATTTTTCTGCATGTTTTTTTTATATTACTGATATTAGAAAATATTTTTATATTAGAGTTTTCAAACTCACATTTTTATATTAAACTATATTTGGAAATAGCTTACTATATTTGTTAGAAATATATAATATTTTTTTGTTTTTATTGTACTTGACAAATCTAGCTTATTTTTATACCATGTTTTTATAGATTGTTATAATTTCTGAATTTTATAATTGTTGTACTGAAGTGAAAAAATTTGCATATATCTGGGCATAAAATTTAATATCAGTAATTAATTAGATACAAAACAATTTGTAAACTTTAAAAAAAAATGCTCTTAAGCAGGGTTTTTTTTTTAAAAAAACTTTTGTGTGTAATATATATTTATTACATTAACTATAATTTTTTTATGCAAGTAATGATTATATATATTAAAACTTTTTATCACTGTTAAAAGAACTGTTGTGTCTATTTTATATATTTATAAATACTCTTCCAAGTTTCTATATTTTCCGCAACATTATTGCTATAACTGTATCAACTAAGACTTTCTTGTCAATGTATCAAGTATAAATGCCGTAAATTTATATAATTTCCTAGTCAAACTTATATTTTAGTGCACATAATAAAATCGTTATACTCTGAATAACTTTTGATCTGATTATCAGATTTTTAAGTACCAAGTTGTCTATTCACAGTTTGAAGAACGCACATGGGCTATGTTAATCATTTATTCCTGGCAATAATTTTAGTTTCAAGGTTAGATACAAAAACTCATTATCTCTAAATAAACTTAAATTTTTTACAATAGATTTGATAGTGTGGTCCCTATAAGTTACTCAAAAGACAGATTAAAAGTTTTAGTTCAAAGTTTATATTAAAGTGTTATTTTTAATTTCGTGTATTTTACTTGAATTTAATAAATTTTTCAAGCTTTTATGGAACTTATTTATCTAAAAATACAAGACAAAAATGACTCTTTTTATTATAAAGTCAAAAAATTCATTTAAAGAATTAGTTCAAATTGTAAAGCATAAACCTTTTAACATCCTTTTAAACGATGTAATTTTTTACTAGAAAGTCTAACATTTAATCAAGCATATTAGGTTAGCACTCTTAATCTAACACATGATAAACACTTTTATTATAATTAATAACCAAAAAAGTTTGAAATTTCAAGGTATAAAACTTTTAGCATTTTCTTGAACAAATTAGATCCCTTAAAAAGTGTAAAAGTTTTATATCTTACAACTCAAGATTTTTTTATATAATTATTAAAAGTAAAAAATTATGATATCCATAAATTATTCCAAAGATGTAATAAAGTATGCAAAAAATAAAATCAATGCTTATCCCTTCTTTCTCGCTTGCATCAAAATAATAGGGCGAAGCTTCTTTCCTCTATCTCATGTCTGTGATATTTCTGGGCTAGCAATCTATTTCTTATGCCTGAAATCATGTTTGTTTCTCAATCTATATACTAGATGGCGGTACTAAACTATTTGTAGTGTGTTTAGAGATAGTTTATTTTAAACTAGATGTTGGCACTCATCAAACATGTGAGCTAACAATTAACCCAAAAATTAAAAATGAATAGATATATATTTATTTTTATGTAATTATCTGAAATGAAAAATAGGCATTTTTATAATGACTCTCTTAGTAATCATGCTACTATTATTTTGAAGGATTAACGTGTTAAAAACTTACTTGACTAAAATATGCTCACCTTATTTTCCAAATTGTAGCTGTCCCCGGTAACCTAAAAAGTAAAAACCACCAAAACATGGTATGCTTAATTGGTTATTATAAAATTGTGCCAATTTTATGATAACCACTTAGTAACTGGAATTAAATATTGCAATAACTAATTAAGTAACCTCTACAATTATTTAAGTAATAATAGTACAATTATTCTGTCAAAAGTTATTCAATGGGTGATATTTTTCATTTTGTGCTGTTTTTGTTAAAAAGCGAAACTACTTACTAGTCAATATTTTTATTCTTCATGTAATTATAAAAATATTTGTGTGCATATATTAAAATGTTTAAATATATTAAAATGAGACATGTTTTATTTTGAACCTTTTCATTCAAATATTCTCACATTTTTATATTCTGTGGCACTATGTACAAATTATTTCCTTCAAGAATTGTTTTAAGTTTATTTTTTTTTAATTTTTTTTTCTATTTCAACGCTTTTCTAAAAAGAAAAGTGAACATATTTTATTTGCGTATGTTGTTGAAAACTTGTTACAGAATTTATTTTTCAATATTTGTGTTTTTTTATTGTTAATAAATTGTTTTTTTCTTAAGTGTTTTTCGTTATTTCATTGGAAAATCTTAAGTTCCCTTTGGATACTGGTATATGATTCTCATGTAGTAGTGTAGAAAAAGGTTAAATAAAAATAAATGAGAATATGCCCGGGTGCTCGGCTGGATCCGAGGCACCTCTTCAGCTGTGTCTCTGTTGCCTCGACCCTCTTCAACATCGACCTCAACTGCTGCCATGACACCCTTTATTCCAAAAAAGTCAGAGATGTGACCAGGGCTGTGCTCCATGCCTTTGGTCCCATTTAACTTGTACTTTTCTGCACTTGTCAGACGACAACAACAAACGAGAATAACCTATACTTATGCGGTGTCCCTAGTTTTCTGAGCTACACGGATGAGTTATGCCACTCCCAGTAATTTTTAATGTTCTTGACTTGATATCATATATTATATTACATTACTATTACATAAATTCTAATTTAATAGTATTAAAATATTATATTTGATTTAATTTTTGAATATGATACTATTTCATTTTAAATTTCAATGGGATCTAGGTAAGCAATTTACAAGTTAAAGGTTACACGGTTTGTAGTTGGCCTAATATTCCTGATAAAAAAAAATATTTTGTTCTGATCTTTAGCTTTTTTCCTGATTTTTGTGTGTCTTTAAATGTTATGGTTTAAAGTGGAGAATTATGGGATCATTCACTAAACTACTTGTATACAAAACTGTTGAGCAACATGTTAATTCTGTTTTAAAATTAATAGTAACTAATTGATGTAGGTTTTTTTTTTTTTTTGGAACAATGCTATTAAAAATTTTATATAATAATCTCAATCTATTATGAGTTGTTCAGTGCTCCAGAAATAAAGTTATGCAAGAAACTGTTAAAACTTTCTGTTATAAAAAAAAGTAATTCTGAAATTAAAAATACTAAATTTTATTATTCGTTTGCAATAAAGCATGCCATTATCTTCTTTTTAATATTTTGCTATAATAAAAGAAATTTTAGCTTAGCTAAACATTAATATAACAATTAAACAATATTTCATAGAATTTAAGTCAAAATTTTATCTTTTCAGAACCTAATTTACAGATATCCTTAGTAGTATATTGGACAAAACTTCTTTGAAATTAAAACATCGAATTTAGTAAAATTTTGCATACATCTTCTAGTTAATATTGATTAGCGGTAGGATGAAATTTTTTCAAAATAAATGGATGTTAAACTGTTTTGGCAAAGTCGTATAGAATTGGAGCAAAAAAATTATTTTTGGTAAGGTTTAGACTGTGTCCTATATAATAAGTTATACTCGAAAAGAAATCCTTTGTTCAAACTCTAGTCAATTCCATCTTGAAAAAGTATGCAACATGTCTCTGCATTCGTTTTGAGAAATCATGTCTACTGACTTCAAAACAACTAGAAAACTCTTCATTTTCCGCACTTGGCATGTGGATTCTAAAAAAGGAGAATTTTTATTGTCCTCGCTCTTCTCTTAGAACTTTGAGTAAATATTTGTTACATGTTGCAATACATAAAATAAAAATACAATTTTAAAAAAATGGATTTTTGAGATTCAAAACGGCATGACCCCACATTTGAAATGGCATGCTTGAATTGGTTTTGTCAAGTTTGAAATTTGTATGATATATAATGATATGACAAGAAAGATATTGAAAATTATATTATTTCGCAGAAAGGTAAGACCCAATAATCTCAATTTTTAAAAAAATGAAAATTATGAATTTATGATTTTTTTCTAAAATTCTTGCAGTGTTCCTGGAAATCAAAAATATCCCAGTAACATTTGCAAATATTAAATTTTAAGCAAATAATTTAGAAAGCTGTGGCACTGGAAAATAAAAAAACTTTTAAACACGAGGTTACATTTTTTGTGTAGGAACTTTCATCTCTATATGCTCTTGTTCAATGTAATGTAATTCCCCCTGTGATTCCAGAACCAGAAAAGTCCATGCCCATTTAGGCAGTTGGGGAGCAGAGGTAGTGATAAGGGTCCCCCATAAAATGGATTTTTTGAAGATAAATTTTAAAAAATTAAGAAAATGATTTTCTTTTTAAATCAATTTCAAATATATATTTTAATTTTTTCAAAATTTTATGATTATTTTTTATTTCTAATTTAACAAAATTAAGTAAAATTTAATTTATTCTTATTTTGGATATGCTTTCTTAAATTAAAAGATATATAAATACTTTTATATTTGAATAAATAAAAAATATACGAAAAAAACAACTTAATCGAAGGGCCCCAAAAATTTGAATGGAATAGGGCCCCGCATACGCTTAATCCGACCCTGAGCAGAAGCATACCTAGGGAAAAGAGTCCCTGTGACAAATCTTGAAATGGTTGACCTTTAAAAAACTTATTTTCGATTGCTTTTTTTTTTCTTTGGAAGATGCAAAATTGAGGCATTATTTGAACTATTGTGTAATCATCTTGGCTTTAAGACCAGGTGATTACTACCACTTTCAAAAATGTGGAAACGTCGCACATGCACCATTTCTTTTTCTGATCATCAATAAGGATGATCCCAGACCATTGTCAGTATAGCCCATTAGCCAAAGAGGAGTAGGGGAAGAGTTACCATTTTGGGTTTGAAAACTTATGTTTTTTTGAAATTGAAAAAATTGCTCCTAATGATGCTGCAATCTAGTAATAATTATGAAACATTAACGTTTCTTTCTTTAAAGAGTATCATATATGAAACTCACTTTTTATACAATTAAAATAATTTTGCCTTTTTTGAGAGAAAAAAAAGTTGCAAAATATTGAAAAAAGGAGTTTTAAAATAAATCCTTTACGATAAGGAGAAGTAACTCTGAAATCGTGAAACGAAAGATTAAATAATCGCAACTATAACTTTCCCAAAATAATCATAACTATACTTTTTCTACAAGTTATTATAAGTGCACGCTTAGGGAAAGACCTTTTTATTTTAATAAGATTATGTTCTTATTTGAAAACAGATTATTTGTGATTAGGAAAATAAATTTTATTTACTTTTTTTTAAAGTATTAACCTGCATTTTTAGTCAAACAGAAAGTACAATACATGATGGAATTTTTTTTTTTTTTTTTAAATTTAAAAATGCCTAACAGAGACAAAAATATAATTGTTTTAAATATCTTAAATTCAACTCTATCCTATATCTCATTAAAGTTCATGTGGTGTTATATTACATTAATTTATATAAAATATTGTAAGCAAAGTAGTAACAAAAATTCATTTAAAAAAAGTTTTACAAATAATGATTAGTTGAAACTGGATTGGTTAGATTAAAAAATATGATAGATAAAGAATAAAGCCACAATAGGTTACTATATGGGTGTTTTACTAGAATAAGTCATTGCTAAATGTATTTTTCGTTTTATTGAACTGAAAAATTAACAGCAATTGTTAATGCAAGGTTAAAACGGTTCATTTTTCAAATCATAGATGGCAATAAAAATATAAATAAATTTTAAGTAAGTGTTTAATACTTGAAGTTTAAGTTTAAAATGTCCCGCAGTGGACTGATCGTTCAGACACGGTTCCCAGCAGATCACCGAAGTCAAGCATCACTGGCTACGGTCAGTGTGTGGTTGGGTGACCACTTGGATCAGTCTGCGTAGGGACCGAGGGTGTGCGGTATTGGTCCTTGCTAAACTGTGCTGCCGTAAAGTGCTCGACTTCGCGCGCAGGTCGTCGGGCTACCGAAGCGGGGATCAAAATTGTGATGGCATGTCTTCGGATCATCCTCCGGGATGTTTCCCAGACCGTCGCCAATAGCCCATTGTGCAGCTCTATTGCGACGTAAATTAACAACAGCAACAAGTTTAAAATGTGCATTAAAAGATAGCACGAAATGCTTCCTTGTCACTGCTGGGAATCGAACCCCCGACCTCTAGATGAGTATTTAACTCTAGATAAACTAGCCATGCAATAGTTTCTGAAACATTTCACATGGCAGTTGAATGCTTCCCAAAAGCGCGCATGCGAATGTTTAGAAATTACATGTGATGAGATAAACTGCACGCGCATGCACGAATCTCATTGACGTACGATCGCATATGAGAATCGTATGTAATGAAAATTCTTAACTGGAATAGCCCATCACAAATAAACATCATGAGTCAAAACTAAGGTAATAAAATTCTTTTCTCTGCACATGAAAAATTCGGAAACGCGAATTCGGATGGGGAAACATATTTATTACCAAGATAAAGTCACATCGCAGCACCCTCCAATTCGTATCCGGAAATTTTTTGCATACAGTGTGAATGGTCCTTTTCCTCAGCCAGTCTTTCCAAGTATTTTAAAACTTTTTTAAGTTGAAGAAAATGGCATCGATAACTTTTATTTCAGGTTACTAGATTTTGAGATTTATTGCCAAAAGTTAATCTCTGCTTTAAATGCATATGTGTTTATTAATAAAAATTCAATTTTTTCATTTTTTTGCAAAGCCAAGCAAACCAATATATTTTGATTTACAAGAACAGCTTACAAATTTTTTTATGATCGAGCTTTAAAATAGTTTAATGTTATTCCATTGGCAATGTTTATTTCGTGAAATCATCGCCAATGTGACAAGCACTATAATTCAGAATAAAACTGAATTTATCCCATTATGCAAATTATCCTTTGCATATTAATCCTCACTCTCATTACTAATCTTACTTGAAGTCTTAAAATTAACTTTAAGTTTTATAAAGATTGATTTAAATATATTTATAAACTTTATATTTTTATCTAGGGTTGCTTTTTTGGCGAGTTTGTTTACATAAATAAAACCGGCTAAGCGTCTTTCACTCTTTCCTTCTTTCACGTGAATCACCGGCGTGTAACATTCTATCAGAAACATGTCTACTTCCAAAGGGTTTGATCCCGTTTCTTTTGCTAAAGATTTTGTTGCTGGTGGTGTAGCTGCTGCTATTTCAAAAACAGCTGTAGCTCCAATTGAACGAGTAAAATTATTACTGCAAGTACAACATGCATCCAAACAAATTACTGCTGATATGCAGTATAAAGGTATACATCTATTTCTTAACTTATATTAATTAGTTTGACCTCCGCCATATTGGTTTAATTCTTTAGTGTTAAGTTTATCTGTTAATGCATTGTATTTATAACTTCGGTCACTTTTCGTTCATAAAAATTCTTTTGTTAGCTAACCTCTTTTTTGCGGTTGTTTAACCCGCGAAGTTAGGCCTAAGTTGTTAAAGGGGTTAAAATTATAGATATATCATTATTTTGGTTCTAAAAATTTTATCTTTTATTAGCATGCAATTGATATGTATGTTTTATAATTGTTATATATACACTAATATGATATGCGAATATTCATGTGTCTGTTAAATTGACACGTGTACATAAATGAATGGTATCTAATTTGAATGTACTCAAGGTCAAAGTAGCTGATACGGAAAAAAAGAATTATTTTTGATTGAATGCTTGCATCTATAACTATTAATGTTATCCCTCCAAATCTTTTTCGAATTAATAATGTGCTCAAAAAGTATCTTTTTACCTGCCTGTGGAAGGGAGGGGTGTGTTATTTGTAAAAAAAATATGACTGTGTCTATTAATGACCTACTTGTGTCTCTTAATGTGTCTAAACTAAGATAATATTAATTCTTAACAATATTTTTCTTTATGTATAACATTTACTTGGATCTACTGTGTCTTATGATTCTTTCAATTAGAACTAGAACAGTACTTTTTTAGTAGTAGTCTAATTTTATTGTATTGTAATTCCACCAATATTTTGCTGATATAATGGGATATAAAATGCAATTTTGGTCAGATTTTGCAGGAATTCAAATTGTTGGCCTGTAAATTTTATTTTATAATTTACTAGCTGAAGGAATATGTGATTTCCTGAACTCTTGATTTGGGAAGAAAATGTCTTGCATCGTTCCTGCAAATGAGAGAATAGTGAAAATCTGGAATTATTAGTTATTTTTTTTTATTTTGACTCTTAAAATCAAAGAAGGTAGTTATTTTAATAAAAGAACCTAGAAAATAAGGATCATCTCTGCGAGTCAAGACTAGTATTAGGCCAATTTGTTTATTTTAGGATTGTTGGGTTTCAACATATTTAATATTTGAGACAGTGTTTTCACTACTGCGCGAGAACGCGAGAATCTCGCATATTTTTTTTCTTTTCTCGCATTAAAAAATGATTACCGCGAGAAATTCGCGTATTCTATAAATCAATTTCAAAATTCGCGAATTTCTCACATTTTGAAAAAAGCTTCGAATTACGCCAATTAGAATAAAATCCATTTCACTTTTCTTCCTGGATCTTTCATTATTTTCAACATTTGCCCCGTTATCTAGATTCCCTATTTACCAGTATTGTTCAGAACTTTTTCGAACAACAGAGCACAACCCCTCCGAACCACGGAACCCCTTTCAGAACACATTTCTCTGCAACCACGTGTTTACCGCAGGTAAGGTTTTTTCATGTAAGACGTTCAAATTTTTTATGCACTAATGTAAGATGGACAAATACCTAGTAAAGGCAAAATCTTCTATGATGATGCATCAAGAATATTCAATGCTTTAAAAAATAGAAGACGTTAAAAATGCATTATAATGAGAGAAATTTTTTTCTTCAAGTCTATTTGTATTTTTTCAGTTTTTAGAAATCTCACTTAACTTTCTGAAATCTCACCCTGTTTTTGAGAAAGGATGAGAAATTCTCACCCATTTTTTTTCTATGATGAAAACACTGTTGAGACATCACTTGTATTTGTTAATATCATGATTAATGTTCACAAAATTTGATATCAAACATCTTTATTCAGATAAATCTGATTTTAAAGTTCACATTTTGAATCTTATTCACGTAATTTAAAAATTTGTAGATAGTGAATCTTAAATGATTTTGATTCATATTAATGAGTTTAACATCTAATGTCACTATCTGTAGTGGTTTTTTTTAAGATTTATTTCAAGTAATCTACACATGATTAAAAGTTAATGGAGATTCATATTCATGTGCTTTAAGAGTCGTGCATCACGATTTGTGTTTTCGCCTTCTTAAAATTCAATATCGTGATTCATATTACTGTGATTTTTATAATCTGATGATTTTATAATCTTTCAAAAAAATGAACGAAAAAACATAATTTCTAGAGTGATTATCTTATAAACTTCTGTGGTTTGAGAATTTTTATTAATTATTTTGTTTATTTAATCAGTTTAAAATTCTAGCTGAATCAAGCGAGTCACAGGCAAATTTTTTTTATTCCGAAATGAGAACAGAAAAATCTCTTGTTCTTTTACTTTCTGATGAACAAGAAAAGTATCTTTAGAATATAATTCTGCAGGAAAAAGATAATTATTTGCTTTTGTATTTTATAGCTTTTTTTATTGCTTTAACTTTTTCTTTGCTCTGTTTTTTAAATTTAAAACCTATAACTATAAAGATGCAGAGTATGATTTTGGTTATACCTATCATTTCGATTAATGTTATTATAATGCTTTAAATTTATTGTTGGAAAAAACAATTGCAACAGTAATTTTGTTAAGTTGTGAATTACCCTGTACCCTGTATTTTAACACCAAAGGGATGAATTATAACATTGCTTTCCCTTCATGCATTTGCTAGAAGTATATTAAATTGGGTTTTAAGATTTAGCATTGCCTCTTCCAAAAAACTTTAAATAATGTTACTGTAATTTTTAATTTCTTTGAACATATTTTTTATGGATAGTTCCTATTTAATTAAAATTTGTACTGAAATTTCTGTCTTTAATGATGTTAAACCATGTTCAACTATTGAGCTAAATGAAAATATTATTCAGCTGAGAAAAGACAGTTATTTCTTTAATTTTTTTTCTCATATGGTATGAAATCTATTTTTTTTTTGTTTTTTTCCTTTAAATAAAATTTACTCCTTAAATTTTATTTTAAAACTCATAGTGAGTTTTTTCCCCTTTATTTTTAATGAAAACCTTTTATATTAAAATGATATTTTCTTATAAAATTAGTTTATTAACTGTATTAGGTTTATTGCTGCTATATTTATTAAAGTATCTTTTTAATTACATGCAAAAATCAATTAGCCTAAAATTATCATGCATTGTCTTTGTACTGAAAAATATGTGCTGATGTATGATGTTTAACCATGTTCAACTATTGAAATTATTTATGAAAATAATATTTTGCTGAAAATTGGCAGATTTACTTCACATTTTTATTTTAGAAATAAGGTTTTTGTATATGTTTATGTATATATGGTGAGTAAAATTTCAAATGTTAATTTACGCAAATATCTTCATGTTATAAAATTTTTTTGAAATTAGTATAAAAATTAGTTCGACTATATTGAAATGTTCACTTTCCTGTTTTCTTTTTATTTTTAATTAATGGTTCTCTGCCTTTAAATTCAAGTTGGTGCAATTCTATCATTTACAAAAGTCTTATATTTAATTGGCAGGCTTTAAAAGCATACTATAATTTAGTTGTAAAGTTGAAACTGTGTTTCTTTTTCAGGTGGATTGGGTTCTCTTATAAGTGATTAAAATATTTTTATTTTTTCAAAAAAGGCCGGGGCTGATTGTGCTCCGGAAAAATCCGGATTTTTTGCTAACCGTGATCCGGAAGTTACCGGATATCGAAGGTTCAGACATATCAAAAAATCATTGATTACAAAAGTTTCCGGAAATCAGATTTTCAAAGGTTAATTTTTCAATCAGAGGTTTTAAAAGTTTCAATTTTCAAATCTTAAAACAGTTTATATTATTTGTAAGGGAGAGAGAGAGCCAGATACTTTAAGCTTATATTCAAGATTAATATTCATTTTTTATCAGTAAATAGTTATTATAATCATAAACTCAAGAAAGAAAGACATGTTTCTAAATTTCAATTACTTCTCCAGGTCCACATAGGTATGTGTAAAAATTTAAATATATTTTAAGTAAACTTAGAAATATTGAGAAAAAGGAAAGAACCTTGTTTAAATTTTTTTCGATTGAAACTTTTTTCTTTTTTTGCGCAAGAAATTTTCCCGAATTTTGACTTGAGCTCGTAATCACCCCTGAAAAAGGCTTAAATTTTTCTTCTTCATAATTTTCAGTTTATATTATAGAAAAAAGCTTTCAATTTGTTTATCAATTAATAATTTCATTTATTTTTTATAAACTACAATTTTTTCTCTTATTTTGATAATGTGTGAGAATTACTTTTTGAAAAATAAAGTAGTGGAAGAGGGTAAAGGGTCAAATTTAGTTATAACAAAATACCGAGTTCTCCCTAGGATTAAAAAAAGGGCAGGGTGCTTCCTCGCAGAAAAAGGCGCTTACACCGTAAAAATTTATCAATATGTAATTTCTTGTAATAGCTGAATTTGATCAATACTAATTTAATAATCTGCTACCATTTTATGTGTATATATTCTGAATAAGAGAGAAATTAGTACAGGGTGAGAGTGCTTAATTTTCCCTTTTCGAAAAGGAGTTTTTTTCTTTACTATTTCGATTTTCGCCTCGTATAATGCAAAAGCGTACTTTTCACATTGTTCTGGTCAACGTTTTCACAATTCATTCATCCACTCAATTCATTCAATTGCGTACCGACAGTCCACACCGCATGCAAGAGCCACTCATTTTACATGTTTGATGAAATACTTGCGGGTCCGCATGTGCGTCTACTGAGCTGGGTTCAGTGAGATTATTGCACTTTCATGTGCAACTCTACTGCATTTTGTAAGATATTCTCAATTTCAGGCTTCATTTTCCCCCCTCTGATATCGAATCGAAAAATCTCATTTTATAATGGCTAATAAAACCAGGAAAAGAGTTCTTTGTCAGAAACTAGCTATTTTATCATGATCATGTAAAGTCTTTGAAAATTAATTTGCATGTTAATGTATGTAGTGCTTAAAAATCTTTTTTGAGTGCTTGAAAAGTACTTAAAAGGTGCTTATTTTTTGTTGAAAGATTTGGATACGCACTCTGTAGTAGTTTATGAATAATAATTCAAAACATGCTGTAAAACAATCTGCGCATACATTTAGAAAATTAAAAATTTATATATAGATAGAAAATTTGAAATCTGATAGAAATGTAATTTTATCAAAATGCATAAAACTATCTTTTATCATTTTTACATTTGATTGACCAGACGGCAGCAGATCCAGAGTGGACATTTTAAATTTCTTAACTTCTGTCTTACATCGTGACCAGGTTTAAATGATGTTCAAACATGTTAGACTTTTGAAAGTTAATGAAAACAAATTTTGTTCTGATACTTGGGTTGGATGTAAGATGAATTTTATAAGTAAATTTGATTTGTCCCCATTTTTAGTAATTTTTACTGAGCGCATTTTCTGAGAATTGGCTCAGCGCTAGTGTTAAACTCTTGATAAATACAATCAGTTTTAAATAAAATATGTTTCTTAGTTGCAACAATTAAAAACCTAATATGTTCGAAGTCAATTTGGTTTATTACTCCATAGATTTCTTTTTTTTGTAATAGTGCTTATGGGTCTAAAATCATTTAATACTTATTTTATTAACAATTGGTTTAATTGATAAACAATAAATTGGCTATAATTCTTTATGGCTCTAACCAAACTAAAGATAGAAGTCAAACTGAGACAGGCATGATTATTAGATTTTATTACTCTTGTTGATGTTTAATATTTGGTAGTATTTGTTTATTAAATATCTAAACTATAGTACTTGCTGCAGAGCAAGTCAATGTCATTTATATTTTTAGTCTAGATTTAATTTTGAATTTAGTGTTTATATAATCCAAGCCTGATGATGTTTTAAAAACGTGTTAGACTTTTGAATGTCAGTGAAATGGAATTTTATATCTGATGCTTGGATTAATATAAATTAAGTTGGAACAATTTTTTTAATAAAAAGCCTATTTTTTTTTAAAATAAAAAATATATAAATGGTTGAGACATTCCTGTCATAAAAGGAAATGAAATGCTTGGCTAATTTTTATACTTGGCTTCATACCTATGTTAACACTATTCACAAATTTTTTTTACTATTACTGAAAAAGAAAAGCCCCTCTTCAAAACAAAGTTTGTCTTAATTCCTGGGTGAAAAAATATGTCTTTTTCTTACTAATACAAACTTGATTTAAAATTGCATTCACATAGCTTACAATCACATCGTGATTCCTATTTACACTATTTTATGTCGAATGTTCACGAAATTTAGATTTCTTTTTTACCATGCCTATTTTTGCCGCATATTATGCAAAAGCATGCTTTACCCATTGTTCTATTCAGCGTTTTCACAATTCATTCAACCACAATTGGCGTACAGTCTGTCCATAGCGTATGAAAGCGCCAATCATGTTTGATAAAATACTTGTGGCAAATCTCTAGCACTAATGTCTTTCAGCAAGATACTTTTAATAATAACAAACATATATAATTTTTTTTTTCTTCAATAAAACATATAATTTTTTATTCTAATATTATGTGTGATATTCTTGCATTTTATTGGGGATGGGCGCACAAATTATTTCCTTCACATTTTGTAAATAATCATTACAATAAAATATAAAAATTAAGAATCCTGAAATTCATTGTAGTAATTGTCCAAAAAAAGATCAGACTCCTCGTTGCATGTTTCGTTTCGAGATTGAAATATGTCAGGGTATTTTTAAGCAGTGTGATAATAAATATCAGTAACTGTTGCAAATACAATCTAAACATTACATGGGTTTACAATACTATTGGTGTAAATTGAGCTCATCAAAGTGATTATCTAAATGTTCAAATGTTATGTGTAAATTACTGCAAGAACTTTGTAATGCCATTGGGTAGGTGTATATATATTTATAAATTCAGAAATTATATTATGAAATTAAGTAATGGAATGCCAAGGGTACTAACTCTTTTGAGATAAGATATAATAACAAGGCAGAGAATTAGAACTTTAATTCTATTTTATATTTTGCTGTTACTTTAAAAGGATAATCACGGGATAATTTTAATAAGATATGCTTTATAAGCTTTGGAATGGTTTAAATTTCCCCAGTGTGCATGTTAACTTTAAATTGGGTTTACTGTGAACTACGTGATTTTTCCACAAAGCTGAGTTACAGCACTCACAATTTCTTTTTTAGTATATGAAATGGTGAAAAACTTGTTTATACATGTTATGTATTTAGGAGTTTTTATTTTTTTAAATTTTACTTTTTGTATTACTTAGTTAATTGTTTTGTAAAATGAAATTTCTTTTTATTCTAGGTATGGTTGACTGCTTCGTTAGAATACCAAAGGAACAAGGTTTTCTGAGTTTCTGGCGAGGTAATTTGGCCAATGTGATCAGGTATTTCCCTACTCAAGCTCTGAACTTTGCCTTCAAGGATAAGTACAAACAGGTCTTCCTTGGTGGAGTTGACAAGAGGACACAATTTGGGCGATACTTCTTGGGTAATCTTGCCTCTGGTGGTGCTGCTGGTGCTACTTCACTTTGCTTTGTGTACCCCCTCGATTTCGCCAGGACTCGCCTAGCCGCTGACATCGGTAAGGCTGGCGCTGAACGTGAGTTCAATGGACTGGGTAACTGTCTGGCTAAGATTTTCAGATCTGATGGACTTGCTGGATTGTACAGAGGATTCAATGTATCTGTCCAAGGCATCATCATCTACAGAGCTGCTTACTTTGGATTCTTTGACACAGCTAAAGGAATGTTGCCCGACCCTAAGAACACACCAATCTTAATCTCTTGGGCCATCGCTCAAACAGTTACAACTGTTGCTGGAATCATCTCCTATCCATTTGACACAGTCAGGAGGCGTATGATGATGCAGAGTGGACGTGCAAAGGGTGATCTTATGTACAAGGGTACAATTGATTGTTGGAGCAAGATTGCCAAGCAGGAAGGTGGCGCTGCCTTCTTTAAAGGTGCCTTCTCTAATGTACTTAGAGGAACCGGAGGAGCTCTTGTGCTTGTTTTGTACGATGAAATTAAAAATTTCATCTTTTGAGCTGACTGTTATCTAGGGTAAAATTATTTTTAAGGCTAAGTTATGTTTAAATATTCCATCCCATGCATTCCTTGCACATTGACCAATTTTCATACTCAGTTTAAATAAATGTATTTTCATACTACTTTGCTCTTTTGTTATTTATTGTCTCTCTGTAATGTTTTGGAGTTGTCCTCAAAATGTGCTAGCCAAAATAGTGGGAGAGCTTTTTACTGCTTCCTTTTGTGTTTCACTTAGTAATATTCTTTCAAATAGTTCAATGCTGGAATTTGGAAAGTTTCAAAATTGAAGAGTGTGGTTTTAATTTAATACTTGTTGCATCAAACTTCCATTCCCATTTAATTTTAGGCTAACATATTTGTGGACGACTTTCTAGTTCTTCATACTAAAAACTCATGCTTGGATAGTGTGCTTGTTGGTTCACGGAGAAAAGTAATTTTAAATTGTGGCTAACTAAAAATGGCTTGCATTTTAAATGATAATGTGTTTTGGTTCACATTTCTGTTTTAATATGTTTGTTGGGTGTAGTGGGAAGTTCTAGAAAGAATCTTATTGTGGCATAGAAAGGAAGTTTGTTTTAATTCAGCGTGAATTTTTTTTAAAATCTTCCAGCGTTATCGTTTTCAAACCAAGGAAACTTAATTTTCAGTTTTTGGAGGGAAAAAATCTCCATTTGGTAAGTTTTTAAAATTAGATTTTTATGTCTAGTGAAAAAAATTTTGCAAATCAAGAATCAGAAGTGTTTTCAATCTAGATTAATACTAGTTAATAATTTAAAATTAGATATTAATTGTCCTGATTTAAAAAAAAAATCAAGGAATTTTGTATCTCTGCAAATGCATGTGAATTACATTTGATAGTTTCAAATTTGGATTCTGCATAATTCAATAATTTTATACTTGTATTTGGCATTATAGCTTTACTCATAAGATTTGTTTGTTTAAAAAAGAATTTGGGAAGAGAAATTATCTTGTATTATCAAATTTTCGTGATTATGAATTCTATGGTTATGATGATTTATTTCAAATTGAACTTATTAATTGTTTGATTTTTTTTTAAATATTTTTCTGCATTCAGACATAATTAAAAAAATTTCAGCTTTACATGAAAACTTTAAATTACCGTGTTGGTAATTTTTCCAAAAACTTTTTTATCTTTCAATAATAAATGAAGTTACATGTTTTGAATTGGTTGAAATTTCATCCGATATTTAAAGAAAAAATAAGGCGGAAGTTTATTTAAAATTGTAAAAGACAAGGTTGAAAAAGTAGATGCGTTATTTGGAGATAAAATAAGTTCAGATAAAACGTTAGTAGCCATTTTTTAAAACTTATCTGTTCAGTTGGACTGCAATAAGTCTGTTCTTTATCAATGGGATTGAAGTTCAATGTCGCGAAAATATCTCTACCAGTTTGTATATTTTACTGATAATTTTTATAGCTCTAATTAAGTTAAAGTATGATTGTTCTGACTGAATATTTAGTTGGTTATTATATCTTTTTTATTGTGATAAGGAACTTATTTCAATTCATTGTTGGGCTAATCTAAATATTAAAAAAAAAAACTATTCGCCGTTTTATACGTACAACTTGAAGCTGCATTTACTTTAATTTTTATCATTTATCCGTTATCTATTCGCACAAGCAATAAATCGAATACCATTTTTCAACTGAATTATATTTTTTTAACGGCAGAATCGTTCGAATGGAAATATTTTATGGCGACTACATGATTTTCAAACATTGATTAAATTTAAGGATGTTGAAATATAGAATATGGATTTAGATTTTTTATTAATTTTGAGTGTTCCGTAATCCTCTCCCTGAATGTATATTTTTAGAATGCTTATCGAAAAGGAAGACAAGTATGCATATTACGATCAGCAAATTTATGTATTAGGCAAGGTATACAAAAAAAAAATAAATGATATCGAAGTATGACTTCACAATTAAGTAAGGTTGATTTACGGGACGTGTCAAACCAATTTGATTGCTGGAAACTTGAAAGTGTTTCTGGTAATTGATTTTTAACTCCTGTGTCCAGCAATGAAACGGATTTCGCATTGGCGCTTTCTTTCACTATAAATTCTCAGATTTCGAAAGCATTCTTTTTTTTCCTCTCTCCTTTCTGAATAAAATATTTATCCCTAATTTGTATACTTTCTTTGTCTTCATTTTTATCAAAAATTGGAATGAGCATAACGAAACACTTGTATAAGTTGTTTTTTAAACTTATTGTACTATATTTTTTTCACGCTATTGATTTGACGTTTAACAGCAGCACTTAGATCGCATGCTTGAAAACGGCGTTTGCAGGTATCCAATCAAACCAGATTCGGAAATTGATTCAGCGTTATAATACCCAATTGTCAGCCCGAACCAACTACCTCTGGTTTAATAGTCTAAAAAAAAAATCGGTAACATCCAATGTGAAACTTACCGGATCAACCTGAAAAGTGGGCTTCTGTAGGCAAAAGGTATGGTCCTTACGTTAAACATTAATTAACGTGAAGGTTGTCAGTTCTATTTCTGTGGCCATTATGGGTGTATCTTTTATTCTGCTTTTGAAATGTTCTGTTAGTTTATCTTCTCTTTATAGGGGAAGCCCGCCGCTTACCATAGTTGACTCGGGCTTGTTTATTGAACTTTCGGGCGGTCTTGGATTCATGATGCGTAGCTGCCGACTCTACTAGATTTTACTCGTTTAATAAAAATTCTCCGGATTTTTGTACATTTTAAAGCTTTTTTTTTTGTTACAAAAATTCCGGATTATTTTTATTCTTAACTCCTCTTTCAAATTAAATCTTTTAACCATCAAATTACTTATCGATTACTATTCAAAATTGTGAGTTAACATAATAAGAATCATTTATAGATTAAAGTTCACAATCGGAAAATATTGGTTATAAATTATTAGTGTAAGAGAGTTTTGTATTTTTATGACAATCAAAATCCCTATATGTAAAATATTTGGCATATTATGCAACTATTGTCTCAGCATTTATATTTCGTAAAATCTACAAGATTTTTTCCTATCTGTGTTGGCAGCTATGATGATAACATTTAAACTAATGTTTGGTACAGTGATTAAGTATGCGATAAAAAGATTTTAATGTCTAATTTCCTTGTTTACACATCCAGGCGGACTCGACCTCCAGAAGCGAGCCTGAACTCATCTCCAACTTGGCGATTAGTCCTATATTATGGTTTTGTAACTCGCACCAAACAAGAAAAATAAAATGTCATACGATCATGTGATAAATTTTCAGCAAGCGTTTTATAGTCTGGAGGTAACGAGTTCGAAACTATCCATAACCGTGGAATATTTTTTTTTTACTATCCTTTAATTCGTGCTATCAGTACTTCAACTTGACATGGGTTCATAAACCATTCAATGTATTGAGCACACAAGTATGGGTACCATCTCATCCATAAGTAGGTAGGTACTTAATTTACGTGTCTCGCACTGGACTGATCATAAAGATACGGTTCCCAGTAGAACACCGAAGTCAAGCGTCACTGGCTGCGGTCTGTAAGCGGGTGGGTGACCACTTTGATCAGCCTGCTTAGGAACCGAGGATGCGCGGTGTCTGTCCTCTTTGTAATCGGACGACCAAAACAGGGGAGCCATCCCCTCTGCAGAGGATCAAAATTGTGATGGTATGTATTTGGATCATCCTCAGGGATGTTTCCCAGACCGTTGCCAATAGCCCATTGTGGAGCTTTAGTGCGACGTAAATAAAATACCTACCTACCAATTTTATTTACGTAGTACTAGAGCTTTACTCTGGGCTATCGGTGAAGGTCTGGGAAACATTCCTGAGGATGATCCGCAGATTATGATCCTCTGCAGTGGGATGGCTCCCCCACTTTGGTTGCCCGGCAACCTTCGCGCGTAGTCTAGAACTTTACGGTATTAATAGTTTAACCAGGACTGATACCGCGCACCCTCGGTCCCTACGCAGGTGATACTTGACTTCGGTGTTCTACTGGGAACCTTGTCTTTACAATCAGTCCAGTGGGGAACACCATGAGCAAGGTCAGAAAAATGGGTCAAAGGGGCCTCAGGCACCCATATATTTTATTCAGTTTAGCATACAAGCATAAACATGCATACGAATGAAAAATAAATTAAAAAAACATACTGATCACCAGGCTATCTTTCTAAATTTTTAAAACTTATGTTGATTTTGGATTTGTATGGCGTTTTTATTACTTAGGTGTTGTTGTAGTTCATTTACGTCGCACTAGAGCAGCACAATGGGCTATTGGCGACGGTCTGAGAAACATTCCTGAATATGATTCGAAGACACGCCGTTGCAATTTTGATCCTCTTCAGAGAGGATGACTCCCCCACTACGGTAGCCCGACGACCTGCACGCGAAGTCGAGCACTTTACGGTAGAACAGTTTAGCGAGGACCCATACCGCACACCCTCGGTCCCTACGCAAACTGATCCAAGTGGTCACCCACCCGCACACTGACCGCAGCCAGTGATGCTTGACTTCGGTGATCTGCTGGGAACCGTGTCTTGACGATCAGTCCACTGCGGGGCATTAATACTTTGTTGTGCTATAAGAAATATTGATCAGCCAACAAAAAATTTTTTTTATTGTTTTTTCTTATGAACTTTTTAAATAATAAAATAGGTGAATTTGTGAGATTACAATAAGTTATAAAAGGTAATATTTATGAGTTGATCATCTCATGATAGTTTTAAATGAAAAGGTTAAAGGTAAGTGATTTTCTGCAACAAAATTTTATTCGTGGGTATTGTATTCTTAAATATTGTTTTATTTATATTATTTGGTCTTGCAAATAATTGCGGTATGTATTACTCGCAAACTCATATGTAATATTCATAAATTCTGTGCGCAAAATAAATAAAACCATTGAACCTTAATACTTTTAATCAAGTGATCGAAGTTTCGCTTATATGATTCAATCTTATTTCGAGAGATCTTACTTCGGGCTCAGACCTCCAAAAGCGAGCCCGACGTCATTGCTACTACTGAGGTTACAGAATCGGAAAGAAAAACGTATTTTTTCTGGATAAATGAACCTATTTTTTTTAATGGAGTTAGATTTTTAACTATCAAAATATAAAAAATATAATTTAATCAAAAAAGCATAACCCTTTGAGGCAGAATTTTTACTAAACATATTTTTCATACTTTTTTCATAATTTTCTTTATGTTAAAATAAGTGAAAAATATTATATTTAGGATTTTAATAATTTATCGTTATGAAATACATCATGAAACAACTGCTGTCTTTTTAAAAAAATTCCAAACAATAATTTTTCAAATTTGCACTTCGTTGCAGTTATTGAGATCTAAGATAAATAGTTTTAAATTTATTATTGATATAAACTTAAAAGTTTTAAATTGATCAATATTTGATTTTAAGTGCAATATTTTATATAAAACTAAGTTTAATTTTTAGATGCAATGAATCTCGAACATTTCAATTGAAATATTCTTTGACTTTTTTTTTTTTTAGATAAGATTGGAGATTATTTTATTTTGCTAATTTGAGCTGTTTTACCTTGGAATAAATTGCACTTATATTGCATGAAAAGAAATTTAAAATATGAATTTAACTTTTTTTTTTTTTTTTTTTTTTTTTTTTTGCAAATTAACTTTTTGTTCTATACAATATTCTATACACTCCTCTTTATGAGGGGCGTTTAAGAAAGATAACCTCCAATCTTAACATTTTCTCGGAGCTCCCAAACAACCCTTTGCATCACTGCCCATTTTTACCAACTTTTGTTATTATTTTAGAATTTTGGACAAAAATTACAAAAAAATTATACACGTTAGGAAACTCAAATGTTAATAACGCACTGTAAAAATATGTTGAAAAAACATATGTAAATGCATTAGAAAAAATATTTTTCAGAATTTTTTTTATTTATTATTTACCTATATTTTAAAATGTCGGTCGAATTTATTTTATTTTTTTCATGAATCAGTAAAGAAAGTTTAGTTTATTTGAAAGATGAGTTTTATCTCTCTCTTGTACTCAATTCAAACCTTATCACATGTTTATTGTACAAACAACATAATTTTTACAATCCGATAAAATAAAAAAATAAAATAAATGTGTTCGTAAAGTCACTCGTGATACAGTAGAGAAACTCGTACATTTCTTTCACAATGGATTTATTTGGTAACTGAAGATAAAAAATGGATACAAAAATAATCGCTTCGATTCTCTCACTCATTGTTTTCAGTCTCAGTACACTTTGTTCGATGATAAATGAATGGAAGGTCAAATCTATCAGTTGTAGAATAAATCAAATTTCATATTGATAATCAGAATTTAATTTTAAAAATTTAACAGTTTAATGAAAAGCTACTCATTTTATAACTTAAGTTTTCAGTAATTTTTTTTATAATTATCGAAGTTAAAAAAACATTAACAATATATTGTTAATAAATTTTAAAATCATCGTTAAAAAGTAAACTCTTAAATTTAAGTCACGTTTTATTAAGTCCTCAGCAACTATATTTTATAGTCGGAATAACCTCGAAATTAGAGCTTTAAATGAAAATGGGATTTTAACTCGGAAATATGCTTAAAATAAAAAGTAAACTCATAAAGGCGGTTCAAAAATTAAACAAAAGAAAACTTCAATTAATGAACCTAAGTCGTGGGATGGAATGTTCGCCTTCCAATGAGGTGAACCGGGTTCGAATCCCAGAGATGGCTGGTTGATTTGGATTCCGCTCCCGGCTCTCACCAACCATAGTGCTGACGTAAAATATCCTCAGTTGAACACGGATCATGAGATAGAGTTTCCTTGCTGTCAGGCTTACCGTGGGAAGTTTCCCTGGTTTTCCTCTCCAAGCAATGCAAATATGGGGGTTAGTTCCATTAAAATGTCCTCCAAGAAGGCAAATTTCTTCCAATACTTGATCCAGGAATTCCCTTGTCTTCTGGATTTGATTCACTATTACAAGGCTACGGAGTTGAACATTAGCAAGTTTAAACCCAATATTGGGTCGGCTGTTCAACGACGGTTATAAAATAAAATTAAATCAATGACCTAGAGCCGTGGTGGCTCAGGGAATAGAGCCCTCGTCTCCCAATGAGGCTCAAATCCCAGGGGTAGCTATTTAATCAATGTAAATGAATCCAATAATATTTTTACATAGGCACAGGAATGAACGTCCATTTGATCTTTTCAACAGTAACTATGGAAACCTGTTCTTTGAGGGCGAAGTTTTTTACTGTACATTTTTATAACTTGGGTTTCCATTTCAGCTTTTTAACAATAACTATGGAAACCTTTTCTTTGAGGGTAAATTGTTTTATTGTACATTTTTATAACTTTGGTTTACATTTGAGCTTTTGAACAATATTTATGGAAACCTTTTCTTTGAAGGCGAATCCTAAAAATGCATCTTAATTATAGAACGTTTGGAATCTTTGTATGAGAGTGCTAAGGTACGAAGATACTAGAAACAGTTAGTTAGGGACCGTATAAATATTATGTAAGCATTTTTCTGGAGATTTCTGAGCCCGTCCCTCACTCTGTGGCAGGGAAACAAATTAACAACTATTATATTTTTTCTTACAATGTTCTTTTTAATATTACTTACTATTAGCAATAATATTATTGCTAATATTACTTTCAATTTTCAAATTTGTATCCTTGTAATAATGCAATTTACAATTGAGGGAATTTAGTGTCTTAAATAAACACTTCTTAAGCTCAATCAAAAATAAGCAAAATCTATTGAATCAGCGAAAATAAGTAAATCAGAACTCCTTTTCTCTTAGGTGCTTACGTAATATTTGAACGACCCCTGAAAAGCAATTGGCGGTTTTAAAAAAGGAAAAAAAACTTTCTTCTATCAAACTTAACTGCAAAAACATTATAGATAAAACAAACAGATTAAATAACATTGAACTATGAACAGGCAAGATAATGGCCCAAGGAAAAAAGTATTAAAGGTATAAAACTTAAATGCTAATAGAAGAAAAGGGGGGAGGGAGGTGAAAACACAACACGGTTAACACTTTTAATTTCATTCTTCAAGATTCACTGCAGTGAGTTTACTACGAATATTTGTATATCCTTCATACACGATTCGTACTTAAATTTTCACAGGATTGAGATGTTATAGATAATATGTCTGATGATACTATAAAATTTACGAGTGCGAAAAGAGTTTAATTTGGAATTTATTAAATGCCTGTGTAAATAAAAATCTAATATATTTATCATACATAAAAAAAAAAAAAAGACGGAACATTCAGTATGAATATTTAGTTTTCAAGGTTGTCATAACTAGGACTAGAAGAATTTTAAAAATATTGTTAGCCAGTAAAAAATATTAGCATTTTATTCATTTCTAGTTTATTTTTTCTTCCAAATTTGAAATTTAATTAAATACATCCATTCAAAAAATAAATAAATGAATGAAGTAATTTAGAATGTTTAGTACAAATGAATGAAACACTGCTTATTACTACGTAATAAAATATTATAAAATTTTTGAATGAAATTTCAAAGTATTATGTTTTGACTATTAAATATGTATAATATTTCAGAATTTGAGAAAACTTGTACTTCATTCGTCCGCTGTAGCCGAAGTATTTCGATTGAAAATTCCGAAATCACGAACCTCGCACAAAAATTACGCAATTGCCACGAATAAATATATGTTTCTTGTTATTTTGCTATTAAAATGGAATCGAAAATTTTCCATTTTTTTAGTTTTCGATTTCTAATTTTCTATTTTTTTAGTACGAAATTAATACGTCACGAAACTTTCGAATCATGTGTTCAAGTGATCATCTTTTGTGGAGCCAATTTCATCATAAATCCATGTGGTTTCTCATTGTAACAGATTTCTATACAGTTTTTTTGAAATCTGCTGCTACATTTAATCGGATATTATTACGTTGGTAAATTTCAAATCCCACCTTTGAAAAATAATTTTAGATCCAAGCGCCAATTGCGTAGTGATTTTTTCTTCTTTTTTTGAGAACTTTTTCGGTAGTTAAACACATGTATTTCAAAAATCTCGATATTTATTATTTGAAACTATCACGACACAGGAATCTCGAATCGCGCATATGAGTAATCAAGACCTTTCGTTTTTCAGCCACGTTAGTAGGATTTTGCACCTGTTTCATTATATAAATGTGCTTTTCGATCGTAATTCTGCTGTCATTCTTATGTATTTCTATAGGAATTTATTTAAATTCCAGTTTTTTTTAACACATTGTTACAAAAGACGGAATCAGAAATTTGAGGAATGCACGACAGTGAGAATATAAGAAAAATTCGGATTTTTTTTTCCAATGATTGTTCAAAACAAAAGCGAGAACGGAGGGGAGAGGGGTGATATCACTCAAGTTCGATTCGGAGACCGACTTTTTTTTCTAGCATAAAAAAAACTAAAAATATAGTCGCAATTTTAAATTTATCGGTTGACCGTTACGAGTCCTGATCATAACCATAAGTCTGCACATGCACAACCTTTTTCAGAAAAGGGCTGCAGGGGTAAAGAAAGAAAAAAAAAAAAAAAACCTAAGGAAAAGTCGAAATGAATTATACATCATATTTAAAAAGTTATATTCAATATAGTACTTTAAAAATGCGGTATTTTATCTTGAAAAAAATTAATTGCAGCTAGCTTTAAACTTTTTCAGTTAAAAAAAAATCTATTTGCTACTTTGTTTTAAATAAATAAGTTATTTCTTATATAATAAATTACTAAGTTGTTTTATATAAATAAATTACTTAATTATCTTTACATTTGAGATAAATAATTAAACAACAGTTACAAATAATA
This sequence comes from Parasteatoda tepidariorum, assembly GCF_982258835.1. Classification (NCBI taxonomy): domain Eukaryota; kingdom Metazoa; phylum Arthropoda; class Arachnida; order Araneae; family Theridiidae; genus Parasteatoda; species Parasteatoda tepidariorum. The sequence continues at coordinate 103,736,771 of NC_141758.1, forward strand.
ATTGAGCAACTGTAACTAAACTGTTTTTTCAAAGTCAATTGAAATTGGATTAAAAAAAACAGTAATAAAATTTCCTACGCTAATTATGTAGGTTAATTAATTTTTTTTTTGCAAGGTGGGTTGTGGTGCACCCCTACATTACAGAATCATTAATAATTTGTTCTATCCAGAATTTCTCGATTGCCGTAATTTAGAACAACTGAATTAGAAAATAAAACTTATAGAAAGGTCCAAATGTATTTTTTTTAAAATAATTATCTGTAATGAAATAATTAATGAAAAAAAAAAAAGCAAACGATCAAGCTCATTATACTACTGTACCTGTATTCTTTGACGTAAAAATCAACTCTAACGAGGTGGGAAAAAAGAAAAGAATAAAAATGGAAAAAATAGATAACTTGTTTCCGTCATAACTAGTCGACTTGTGTCAGAAACTAAAGATACATCCGTTTAACTTAAGACGAAAATAGAAGAAATATTTTCTCAATTCGACAATACGAAAGAAATGTTGCTGAATATAGTAGCTGTCCCCAAATCGTAATTTTAATTTTCTATATCAATAGGGGTCTATATTTTTTATATGGGAGGGAAAAAAGTCAAACGTTCTGGAGTTTTTACCAAAACGATTTTAAAAACTTTTTTTTGTTGAATATTTTATAATCTTCCTTCATTAATAAAGGGTTAAATTTTAATTTTCTTCCGTCTAAATAATTTATTGCAGAAATATCTTAACTAATTAAGAGCATCAGGCATTTTCTGTTTATAGCATTTTCTGTTCTAGAAATGATAAATTGCTCTTCTGGAAGAGATTTCAATGTTTAACAAATTAAAATTGTTATTATGTATTGCGGAAACTTTTTGGAAGAATTGAGAATAAAAATAAAAAGGAAAAATATCGTCATATATTTAGTAAAAACTCGTTCTAAACTCAAACATTGTTTGATTAAAGCACTATTATTTTATTTAAACTTTATTTTTTAAATAACATTAGCACAGAAAAAGTTATGCGAAGAATTTATAACATTTAATCTGCATCAGACAAAAATTGTTATCATATTACTATTTTATGACACTTAGAAAATCAAGTACTCAAATAAATGAAATAGCTACTCTGATCACGTGATTTATCTGACGGAATCGTTTTCTTATGATTTTATTCCAGAGGAAACAGGTTGATATTTTTTCTTGTTTTTCTGTTCTGTGTTCACTGAATTGTGGGTCTTACGTCACTAGATTGCGTAAACAAACTGTAGAAGAGCTTCCGCCTTTATCTCTATTCTGTTATTTTCGTTAATAATTCAGAAGCTATGTATTGGTGATGTGAATTATGTAATACATCAAGAATATTAAATGTCAGACAGAGGCTTTGGCAATATAAGATTCAAATGATATTAGAATACTTGTAACAAACTTAAATCTTTTAATTCTCTTTTAACCCTTTGACGCAAAATTATTATTATACATGTATTTCATATTTCTTTCATTATTTTGTATTACTTATGGTCAAAATAAGTGAAAAATATTTTATTTAGGATTTTAATAATTTATGATTATGAAATATAGCATATGAAACACCTATTTTTTTTTTCTGGCAAAAGGCAAAGTCTTTCAAATGCGGCTTACTTCCAAACAATAATTTTTCAAATTTGCATTTGCTAAGAGAAACAGTTAATATAATTGAACTTTCTCTAATTTACAAAATCAATTATTGATACATTTTCAGGTTGAGTGAAAAAAAATCTGACTACGCTTTTATATTTTTGTACAAATATAATTCTGATGATCTAACAGATTTTTTTATTGACTGCCAGACTGTTTTTTATAATTAAAAAAGAAAAAAGCCAAAATATATAATTCCTTGTAATTAAAACGTTAGAATATATGTATATATATTCTAACGTAATAATATATATACATATATATATAATCTTAGCCATCAATTATTACTACTCAACAATATTGAAATCGTAAAGTAATAATATTGTTTATAATTGTGGTTACTGGTTATTTCGTTTGATTTATATTAGTATAATTTTTAGAATTACAATTATTTTTTATTAATATTCTGTAATAATTTTTAAAGACACTGTTTAATTTCTGCGACCAACGTTGCAACTGTAGAATCATTTTAGCTTAATTTATTTTATTTAACATTAAACAATTTTCAGCTTGTTTTAAATTTATCTTTGGATTTGTGCGACAGTTAAATCAAGTATTACCATAACACTAGAGAAAACAAATGTTTTTTATAAAATTAAAAATGTTTTTTTTTTAAAATTATAAATATATTTTTTTAGTGTTTTTTTTAATTAAAAGAAAAAAGACCAACGAAGCATGTAAAGCAAAACATAACCTGGCCAAAATACATATCTTGCAATATTAGACTAGTATTTGGGAAAACGAAAACGGCCGTAACTTATACACTAATTAAGAAAACTGGTCACTTGTTCAACACAGCAGCTGACCGTCATCCTGCTCGCCTCCCAATGAATTGACCCGGGATTGAATCCCTGAGATATCTGGTCGATTCCGCACTCGGCTAGCACCGACGGCAGAGCTGACGTAAAATATCCTCAGCGAAAGACGAATCAAGAGGCCTTTTGTAGTCAGGCCAAGCGTGGGAGGTTTTCCTCCATGTAACGCAAATGCTTGTTAGTTCCACCTAAAAGTCCTCGAAAGCAAATTTCTCCCACTACTTAATCCAAGGTCGAGATAGCCCGGTTGGTAGGGCGTTGGACTCGTGTTTGTGAGAAAGGAAGTTCGGATCCGGCTAGCCGAAGAATCCCCGTGTATTAAACGGTGACTGGTGCACGTTAAATATGTTGGGGTCACAAAGTCCTCCAAGTTTCTATAACAAATCTGGAGGTACAGATTCAGGAGTTTTCTTGTCTTCCGGATTGGGTTCAAAAATACAAGTTTACAGAGTTGAACATTGGTAGTCGTAAACTCAAAATTGGGTCGGCTGTTCAACGACGGTTATAAAAAAAATAGGGTCTATGATCGCTTCTAACAGCAACACAATTCTTGCATCGTTGTTTCATAGTGTTTACAAGGGTCCTTATCAATCCCTGAGGCAACTTTGAACTTATCTATGTCTTTGAGCTACAATTTAGCGTCCCATAAGTGTTCGATGGGATTAAGGTCTGGGGACAGCGCAGGCTTCTTTAACCGCTAAATGTTCTACGATTGGAGGTATTCGTCAGATAGTTGGACCTTGCATGAACTGGCGTTATTGAGATAAAATTTGGTCAATATGCTTCGGGAAAGTCTCACATAGGAAACAAGGACCTCGTTCCAGTACAGCTGACCCATCTGAGCATTTCTATCGAAAACATGAAGTTCGGTACCCGGCTGTTATGATGCCTGTCCGGAGCATTTGTAAATTGCTTGCCTCTTGTTAACGTTATTTCAACACGTAAAAAGTAAAGAAATAATTGGTTTTCTTTTCCTATATTTTCTCCTTATTACAATTTTTATTTCTTTTTGTTCTTTCTAATAAAACGTCAAGTTTTTTCTCCCATGCTTTTTTTACATAATTTAGTTTTAAAAAATTCCTTTAAAAAATTAAAATAATAAAAAATAAGAAACGGCGAGCAAAATGAGTAAATAAAATATTTTGATTTTATAAACACCAACAAAGTAAAACTTCGGACAATTTTAGATTATTTGTGACTTTCGGTTAAATATTGGTCAGGCAGTGCCGGATTAGGCGTATGCAAGGCCCTAGGCCATTCAAATTTTTGGGGCCCATAGATTAAATTTTTTTTCTCGTATATTTTTTATTTATTCAAATATAATATAAAAGTATTTATGTATCTTTTCATTCAAGAAAGCATATTTAAAATAAAAATAAATTGAATTTTACTTTATTTTGTTAAATTAGAACTAAATCATTACATTTTATAATCATAACATATATATTTGAAATTGATTTTTTTTTAAATCATTGTTTTTCTTAATTTTTTAAATTTATTTAAAAAAAATTCATTTTAAGGGGGCCCCTAATCATTGGGGGTCCCAGGCCATGGCCTTGGGTAATTCGGCACTGGGGTCAGGAAAGGAAATATTGTTATTTTATAAAAAAATCTGAAAGCTTGGGCATTCAACCTCGGAAAATCTACTTTGAAAAAGTTTCTGAGTGACGTAAGCACACGTATTTGGTTGCCATTAGAAATGAATGCAACAAGTAGATGTCTCGAAAGTTGGCGACTTTTTATAAAAAAAAAAAAATTGAGCAGCGTATCAGGAAAATCAGTCCAGCTCATTCAAGCATTAAAAGTAAAGTAAAACATCTAAAGTGAAATTGTAACTATTTTAAAATTATGTGTTTTTAATTATTTATTCTAAGAACTTCAGAAACGTTTTTAAAAACTTAAGTGACAAAACTTTTAATGCACATAATGCCACTAGTAGCGCCATCTATGAGATTCATTATTAACTACGACTGCTCTGCATTCAAATTGAATGGAAAAGAAATTTGCATAATTATTATGCTAACGTCATAATATAAATTCCTTTAAGATAATCTCTCAAAGTTTCAAAATGTTTTCTTCTTTCGGAACAAAGCTGGTTTGGTTTTCCTAAAATCATGTGAAAACGGTCATGTGATGTTAATCCTTAATAATAAACGCAGGGAGGGAGAGGTGTATTGTTAACAGAGATCGGGTAAAAATTCCGTTGCTTATTAAATAAGAATTTTTTTTTTTAAATTCTGGTATAAAATTAGATTTGATTCAATGCTTTTCTGACATTTTCTCACATTTAATAAGTTTTTGTTCGAATATAGGATTTAAAAGTGTTGTTTCTCCATACAGTGGTAGGTAGGTAATTAAATTTCTTTTATGTCGCACTATAGCCGTATAATGCTAAATGCACTGAAATTTTTAAATATGTATGAGATGGTTATGACTGTGTAAAGCTAACCGTAGATGGCATTGGGGTTAATATTCGTCACACGCCTAATATTAAAAGAGCGCGCATTCTAATATTATTAGACTTGTAGTTTTTTCAATATAATGAGTTCTTTCAATTTAATTTTCGACTAAACAAATTAATTCGACAGACTTATAAAGCTTCTTATGCTACCCAAATTATTAAAAACGGCGCTACTTATAACAAATATAGCTAATTAAGGGATTACACACGAAACATGGTAGACATGCAGTATTTTATGCTGTGATACTAATTTTCTTAAATTTGTCTTAGGCTCATAACCTGCTAGAATTTATAAATGGCAGAGAACTCTTACGAATGGTAAAATTGCGTGTGTAAATTTAAACAGAAATCACAATAATAAAACTTGGGCCTGTTCACACATCACAATCTAAGCATAACATAAGTCAAGGGGGATACACGGAAGTTTTCTAAATTTTTTACGGTTTCTAGAAAGGTTGTACGTACAGAACCCGTTATCCGGAAATCAGAAAACCAAAAAACCGGAACGAAATTCAATAAATTTTCCGCCATTTTTTCTTTCCCTCATAAGATTTTAGGATTTTTCTTTCTTTTTTGAAAGATGTTTACCTTACCATCATTTTGGAAATAATCATCAGTGTATTACTTCATCGTTTTTTCTTCTTTTTAAGTTTATTTCCAAAAATTTTTTTTAGTTGGGTTTAACAATTAAAAAAACGGCTTTTTGTAGTGATTCAGAAAACCGGAAAAATCAGTTATCCGGAATAGCGTTGGTCCCGATCGTTCCGGATAATCGGTTCCCTACTGTAATTGTTTACATTCAGTCAACCATCCATATGAGAAAATTCCAATTTTTTTCCTTCCAAAACCTAGACTTCATAAGTGTTCCATGTAATTGATACAAACTGAAGGAAGTAGTTTAGTTAGTGCAGCGAGCAGTTGTGGTGCCTTCCAGTTTGTACTTATTTTCTTTCAGTCATTAAAGCTAATCTCATTTGTAAATAATGCACTGGTGTTAGCTTTTGGTGTGCTAAATCCCTGGAAGTCAAAAGCCTTTATCAAGCAATAATGGGCAGGGCCTGACTTAGCCTAATTGGGGCCCCGGGGCAAAACCTTCTTTGGGGGCCCCCTCTTCTTCACTACTTCAGTAAGAAGAATTAAACTTATGGAGGTATTTAAATTTTTCACCTCATTTTACATACATAACAAGAAAATTGACTAGAACCTAAAATAGCTATAAAGTCCCCCTCCTCTGGTCAGACGAAACATTGTTGTCCATTTTATTGATGTTCTGACAATTCTATATCCATCATGCCTAATGCAGTTTTCTAATTGTTAACTTTGTCATCTAGCTGTGAAGAATTCATATCGTTGCTGACAATTGGGCGGAATTCAGCTAAATTTTGGCTATTACGATGGCTCAATCAAGTCAATCAGAAGCTTGTATTTTTGTAAACATATCGCATTTTGGAATATGTGAAAATACAGGATTTTGATTGGCCAAATTCATCCATAGTAATTGCAAAAATTTAGCTGAATTCAGCACTAGAAAGACATGGATTTACGAAATATGGATTTTCTGTGTTCATACGATAGATTAATGAAGAAGCTAACATAAAACTGATTTATTGTACACTGTACTGTGATATTTTGTTTCAAAAAAGTTTTATTTAAATAAGCTATCAATTCGATTTGGGGGCCCCCTCTTATGCGAGGCCAGGGGCAACTGCCCCGTATACCCTTGCCTTTGTCAGGCTCTGATAATGGGGATAAAAATACTGAATTCCAATTTCACACTTTTCAAAACTACACCGCAGTTGCTAGGTGGCAGATTTCATCGGTGAAATTTGTTTCACCTGGGGACTGTTCCCTTTTAAGTTCAAAACTACTCCTTAAGTTTTGACTTAATGGGGCTTTTTTTTGCCTCCCTATATCATAAAAATATGAACTAGAAATGCTTTATTTCTTTTTATATATGATTATTATTTTAACATGCATAGACATAATACATTTTTAATACATAGAATCGTAAAAAAGTAGTTTTCAAATTTACAATAATGGTAAGGCATTTTCAACGCATTGTGACTAGTTCTTCAGCAGATGTGGGATGGATTGCTACACATTCATCGAATTGTTTTTTAGTTGCACCCATTTTAATTGCAACTGCAAAACCTTGAAGTATTTCATCACAACTTGTGCCAATCATGTGAAGGCCTATCACCTACACAGAAAAAAAACAAAAGAACGTGTGACAACAATTTTTTTACACCTAATACACAAACAAAGCCTTCACATTCACAAACAAAATAAGTTTTTCACCTTATCTATAGACAAGGGTCTAGTGGACTTGATCCTTGTTTATGAAGACAATTTGAACAAAAAAGTTATTTTTGACACTTAGTAAAATGCAGTATAAGAATGCAGATAGGCAGTATAAAGACTTCAAATACTAATAACCTATATTAAAAAATAATAAACAAATAAATACCTTTTCTTCTTTTCCCAAGCAAATTAATTTCATATGGCATTTGGTTTTTTCCTCGGTAATGGCGAAATACATAGGTGTAAAGACACTAGTGTAAATCTTTATATTTTCTTTTCCAAATTCCTTGATAGCTTCAACTACAATAAAATGGAAAAGACAATGATAATAATAATTATCAACATTTATGAAGTATCTGTTTTGTTATTCCGAAGCATATATATTAGTAATAAAATTACAGATCTCAAATAGTAATGCTACATGAGGTAATTAAAATTGCTAGGTACATTAATGTTTAGCATAGAAAAAAGAACTCTATTAATCAGAACTGCGAAACTAGAAGCCAAATGTTCAACTCCAATTCCTGAATTATGCGAGAACTCAAATCTCCATAAAATATTAATATTTTTACTAAAACAATATTTATTTCATTTTATATATGCACCATTACAGTTAAAAATATTGAAGTTGTATAAAACCAATGTAGTAACAGTGATTATATTGCTATAGACTTATTGAAGAAACTCCAAAGTAAAAATTAACAGCCTTCATTTTTATAAAAAAAAAAAAAAAAAAAAAAAAAAAATAGTAAACAATCTCAAGTCAAACAACCTCACACTTGCTAGTCAGAACAAAACGGTCTCCTTTTAGGAAGAAGGTAATTCTGAAGAGAACAATCATGGCAGCGCCATCTTTGATTTAACACAAATACTTATAAACAAAATGATAAATTCTGATATTACAATTATTAAAAAAAAAGCTAGTTATTTATATCTCACATGCACACTTGCAAATTTATTAACATCATATTACAAAAAGATTCTTTAGAGAATATTTTAGAACTAAAAACTATTATATATGATTAAAAGAATTCAATTGCATAGCTTTTCAAATAAGCTAAATATATTTGGTTTTGGAATTTATGCACTTTTTCAATGGAAAAAGTACACAAAGTCGTATTACTATCTAGTCATTGTAAAAAATTCTTAATAGTCAACAGGCGCTAACTTTTCTTTCATCAAAAGCGTGTTGTTTTGCAATGATTCTCAGGCAATTGGTATTGCTATGGCAATGATCAGACAGGTTTTTTTTTGCCAAAAATATGTGCTAAGTTGACACTTTGTATGAAACAAAAAACCTCTTATCTCAGTTCTAAACTATCTATTATGCAGTTAATGCCCCAGGATGAATTCTTATTTAAAATAAAAACCGAATATGGAAGAAATAATTGTCTTTAAGAAATGCCTGACAAACCTAAACTAGATCGCTTTGCATCTATTTGCCGAACAGGTATAATTGCTTTGCTGTTCATCTGTATCATATTCGTATTTTTACTGAGCCGCCTGCCAAGTGACAAAGAAACGAAGCTATGGATTAATATTCCCAGTAGAACTTCCTAGGGCGAATATCGAATTATAGAGATATTGGGAAGCAAGAGGAATGGACAATTATAGTGAATTTTTAAAAAAAATTTAGGGCATTCAGGCCCTCAAAACTTAAAGAAATTTTTTATTACTTTTCTAAGAGTGTTAATTATTAAATTATCTTTAAACAAAAGTGCTTACTTTCGTTTTCATTTGAAACGGGGAGTCATGGGATTATTCACGATCTGACGTCACCCGTGCCCATCATGGCACGGGTGACTTTTGGGGCCAGCGAATTTTCGGGGAATTTATCTGTTTAATAAGTAAATAAATAAACATCTGGAGGAAGAAGAAAAAAAAAACAGAATTTCAGATTCAGGAGAGAATCTGCAATAAGATTGAAAATAAAATTTAAAAAAAAAAAAAAATAATAATAATAATAAAAGACGCTGAAGTTCATTAAATGGTTATAAACACGTTTTGAAAATTTCCTGAAAACAAAATAAAATGAAAAGATCGAACATTGAAGTTGCTCTAAAATTGAAATACGTATTGATTACAAAGTAAGTAAATCATAAACATATAAATCATTTTTAAGATAGATTATTCTTACACAGTAACAAACAAAATATAAATCAGATACAATCAACATCTGAACATAGATTACAAACGTTAAAATGCATAAATTCAAATTTCAGAAGTGAAATATTAGTAATCATTATCAAAATTATTTCAAAACAAAATCTTTTTAAAATTGCATATCACGAGCAAAATGCGTACGAAAAAAAAAGAATAATTTCTATTCATTATGAATAACTTCTATTCAAAGAGAAAGAAAAATCTAAGAAAATTAGTTGCAATAATAAAATGAAATGTCATACCTTCAGTGAGACCGACAGTAGCAGCAGGAGGATGACTAAATACAACAGATGGAATGTTTGCATAATTTAAATGGCTGTCGGCGTCATCGGCAAATAACCGAATAGCTAATTTTCTTCCTGCAGCAATGGCAACTGTAACAATTAAAATAGTTTTTTTTTAAATATAAATAGTAAAATTTATTTGATTACAATTACAGTAGAACATTAATTATCCAAAAGTGGGAGAGAATTTGAACCTACTGTGGCAAATCAAGCCACAAATTCGTTTAATCCCCACAAAAGGGAAGTTTCAAAATGCCTCTTCCCTAACTGACAGAAAAATCAATTGTATTAGAAATTAAACTGATGGAATGAACACGTGGAATGGATTATCTGATTAATATAATGGAAAATAATAAGAAATTAATTGAAACTTAATGTTTATTTGAGTAAGTGTTTCGTGCAGTTAGCATGTATTTATGCAGTCAAAAAACTATATAAAAGAACAATTTCGAAAATTCACGGTCATATATTTTGCTTTTTTTTTATATTTAGACTAGCTATATTTGGCACCTTTATCAAGTAATTTGTGAAAAAAGAAAGAAAAAGAAACTGATTGTTTTTTGATCAAACATTAGTTTTTTGTTGTTGTTGCTAGAAAGCAATAATTGGTAGAAAATTTCGAAAAACATTTTAGGTTTAACATTTTATGTTAATCACTAATTTACTCAAACTTTAGTATACGTGATTACCTGTAATTATAAATTTTGATTACTTATAATCATGATTACATGTAATTGTTTCTTTTTGTGATAACAAGGAATATATGTAGTTAGGGATCATGATTACTTGTAATCGTAATTGCGACTAAAAGTAATAGATTACATAGTAGTAATTATCTGAAATCATTTACAGTTGTTATCGATTACTGTAATTGAGCACTGGTTTGAGAAATGGAATCAAATACTATTTATATTTTTTAAACGGCATTTCAAGTTCTGTCCACTTTCTTAAACACGCATTTCGAAGCATGTCCATTTTCATAAATACACATTTTGTTCTTCGTTCATTTTCGTAAATTTGCATATTGAGCTTTGTCCATTTTCGTAAACACGCATTTCGAGACATGTCCATTTTCATAAATACACATTTTGTTCTTTGTTTATTTTTGCAAATACGCATTTCGAGTTTTGTCCATTTTCGTACACACGCACACGCATTTTGAGCTATGTGATGTTCATTTTTTTTTTTAAAAAAAAAGTGTATTTCGTGCTATAACTACAGATTTAAAATCTCACCGACGAGATGTGTTATTTCTTATCAAGATGAAAAGTTCCAATGCGGAGTGGAAAAACCAATTGGTCAAAAAAAAAAAAGAAAAAACTTTCTTCATAATCGACTTTGGTTAACAAAGATATTCTGAGGGGCTCATCACAGGTCCGCGTAGAAAAAGTAGTAAAAAAAGTGACAACCATTTTTTAAGAAGTGATAAATAGTGACTTAATTATTTAGAAACATAATGAATACTTAATGAATATTTTTTAATTTTTCCTAACTAAAATAAATTAAATGTTTAACTTTTTAGCTACTACAGCCCGGCTAAAAGTATTATATTAAAATAACAGTGAAAGTATGCAACAAAAATATTGTTGTCACTGTTTAACGTCAATGCATGGGCAGTCATTCGTTATTGTTTTATTTTAAATAAATTTCTATTAGACAGGACTTTTTTCAAGAGTATAAAAACGACGTGTTTTTAAACGCAATGTGGGGAGATGAAGAAACGTTAATAATTGTTATTATTTTTCAAAAACAAACAAAAAAAGCAGAAAACTACCTATAGTTTTACAATGGAATTGCCACGAAACGAGTGCAGCAAAAAGTGATTACGAAATAGTATCGTATTAAAGTGTAAATTTGCCTGAAAAACGATAAATAACAGCTAGAAAAATGACGTGTAATAAAAAATGAATCGTCGCATTAGATCAGGGCTGAAGAGAATAGAAGGGCTGGTTCACTCCTTTGAAGAAACTCTCGCCGCACCAATCATCCGATTTTCTCTAGTGACGTCACTTTGGCGCAAAGCTCGCACTTTTACTTCAAGAACAGAGCGTTCAGCCTTACTAGCTCTAACTAATATTGGAGCATTTCTTTTTGTGACATATTCTAAGACATTTGTTATTTTCTATAATGACTTTACTCAGTTTTTGCCGTGAATTTACAAAATTTTAAAACGATTGCGCGATTGCAACTTGCAAAAATTCTGATAGAAAAACAAAAAGAAAAAATATAATTTTCCGCGTGTTCCCTAAAGTAAATGAACAACTATGTAAAGAATGGATTCCGAAATGACACAGTTAATATAAAACAGCAATACGTTTTTTCTATCGTTAAGAACTTTTATAAAAATTCTTTATCTAAATAGAAACCGCCTCGTTACTTCAAAAAGAAAGGCATGTGAAAAAAATTAAAAAATGGATAAAGTCAAAGAAAATTAAAACGTAAGTAAAAAGTATAAATAAAATACATAGTGTACAGTTGAAATTCTCCTAATTTCATAACTTATTTTTTTAATGTAGTTATTCTAAATATTTATGATTCTTTTTTAAAAATTATATTCTCTTGAATTTAAATATCTATAAATTATATCATCTTAAATTTAAATATCTATAAGCAATTGTAAAATTTCTAATGTCATTATGAACCTAAATTATTATTTTGTTTCAGTAATTAGCGTTTAAGGTTGATGTTTCCTAATGATTAAGTATGAACAAATTGCTATTAACGGCATATTTTAAAATCGGGGATTCTAAATTTAACTCAACTTATTGTTATAAAAGAATATGTAGATAAAAAAGTGTCGATATATGCTTTCATTTTTCTTAATAAGTAAAGTTAAAACTGAACTTTTTAAAATAAAGTATTTATAGTGTCATTTTTGCCAACTAGTAAAATATTTTTATAAGTTTAAAATGGTATTTTTTTAATATAATGGCCAAGAAAGTTTTTTTAAACTATGTTTATGAATGGAAATAATGTGTTAATAACGTAAAGTTTGAAAGCTAATAACCAGAAAAAGTCTAACTTCTTTTTACAAAGAGAAAGATGCAAAGTTATCATAATATCTTTGCGTGCGATCTTCCGAGATGTGTGGACACAGTGACGTCATGAGGAGGGAAATCGTAGCTTCAGCTCTAAGAGCGGAGTGAACTAGCCCTTCTATTCTCTTTAGCCCTGGCATTAGGTAGAATTATTTTAATCGTAGAATTAGATAGAATCACCGCATAGACTTGTCACGAAATGCGTGATCACGAACAAAAACTGTCTCAAAAAGTGATACGATTTTGACCCCTTTGTAGAGGACTGGCGTATGGATGTCTACTCGCTCCCAGTTAATACGTATTAAAACGAGGTGTAATACGAGAGTATCATATTCCTGTGATCTTGAGTCGCGGTCTCCATTTTTTTTTCCCGTCTTAGAAACCGTTATTGATGGAACTTCTTTTGGCGGAGCATAGGCAAAAAACAATCATTAGCAGCTGTAGATGTACTAATTAAAAAAAGAATGAAATCTTGGTGTATGCGTTTGCTGAAAATGAATTTAAAAAAAAAAAAGACTTTTATAAACATTGAAAATAGTAATAAGAGAAACGTAGATATTTTATTTTGAATTGAAAAGCTCGAAGAGAAATACTTGTAGTTATTTTTTAATGCATATTCTTTTTGTAAATTAATTATATTGTTAAGATTTTTTTTTTTTTAAAATTTTTATATTTTTTTTTATTGGCATTTTCTATCAATAATTTTATATAAACAACCTAAATTACATAAAGTATGAATTGTTGCTTAGATATGAATATAATCATTACTCTTTAGGGGAAAAAAAAACCTATCTCTCACAGCCACTTGTAATCTTTCCTCGGAACAACAGGGTTACTCCCAACACCTTTTGGGAAACTAGAGTAACAAAAAACTGTTAGAGTAACGCAGTGTTTCCCAAACTTATGACTTTCGTGTACCCTTTCTAAATTTTTCGTAACGCTGTGTACCACTAATAAAAAAAATGAATGTATTTTTTACTATAAAAAAAATTGCACAAAAAAAAAAATCATAACTGGCTGTTGACACTATTAATTATTAACTCTGCACAAAATAGCCAATAGAATAATAAGTAATCTTAAATTTTCATGGCTAGCTTTGTTTTTAAATAAAATTTTTTGAAATTTTCGTTTGTTGCAAGATATTTCGCATAAGAACGCGTACCCCCGCTAAACTGTTCTCGTACCCCTGGGGGTACGCGTACCACACTTTGGGAAACACCGGAGTAACGGAAAGGTTTGGATTGCTAGAGTAACAAAGGACTCGTTTCATGTATGGTACCATGGGGGTTTCCCAGGTTACTAATGGAAGATCTTCGGAATCGAACGAAGCCATGACTTCACCACACTAATGACAAGTAGTCAAATCTTCATTTTGTGACGTAGCTAAATTAATTGTTAACCAATCATAAAGCCAAAGCGTCCTCACAAAGTCCTCTTTTTTTGCTCCTCCGAATACACACATATATAGTTTGTCTACGGTAAGAACTCCCCCCGCGCCACAAAGTCGTCTGCTGCTATGGAAACAAGAGTTGCGCATTTCAGGGAGGGTAGCTTCTCTTCACTCTAGGGCTAACACAATAGACCGAAGTAAAAGATTCTGTTTAGCTCGCCGACCCGAGGCCAAAACCTGTCCTAAATAATGACCACAGCCACAGGCCCAGACGAATGGCTAGGTGAGTTTATATCTCATAACCCACGTTACGGATTTCAAATTATTAGCTAGTAAATTAGCAAAAGATCAAAAGTATTCGCCAGTTTTCAAAAGTCTTCCCTAAATACAAATCTTAACAATTTTTTATGCTAAATTGTTTTCCCATAGAAAACTATTTTACGGTAGTTTGTTTCAGACTTATATTATTTGGACAAAATTTTAATTGGCTATCTACCTAAAATAATGGCTGTAATCGAATAAAAATACTGATTTGTTTAGAAAAATTCATTAAATTATTTTGACGTAATTTTAATTTCTTTCCAATGGAAAAAAAATCATTTGCCAAAACACAATTTTATTAGCCAAATTTCATCGCATTTGGCGAGGAGGCGAATACTTAATGCGTGCCCTGTATATTCTATATATATACGCATATAATAATAAACATAAAAAAACTTCTGAAGCGTGCAGAGAGATTTTCCCTTTCTTTAACATAAAGAACTTGTTACGCTATAGAACCGGTTGAACATCTTTCTTTGCTTCGTAAATCACCTTTACTTACGAGGGAAACATAAACATTCGAACGTAAATTGTTGAGACACAGCCCTGTTCGCGTTGTGTTATTGGGCAATCAAATATTGGCTTTAAATAAAAATATATAAATTGATATTTAAATGACACTCATACAAATAAATCCAATATTCGCTTTAATTATGATTGATATACATTAAGTAATCTAACAATCATGTCAGCAAAACTATCTTATCACTGTAATAAATTGAAGACTTCCCGCAAGGAAGGATAAATGAGAATAATTAGCATTTTTTTTCTATTTAGGAGGAACGTTTGGCTTTTGTTTACAATTCATTCAACCATGAGTTTGATCGGTAAGTCAACATTCATTTTTCACGCCCATGCCTTTCTTGATTTTTGTTAGAAACGCTTTTTACGCTTAAAATATCCAACAATGTTTTTGAAATAATCATTTGCGACATTACTGCTAGTTATTGATTAGTGTGAACAATTATAACGTTTAACTGAAGCTTATTGCAAGTTAAATTATTTAAAATCTCTACAGTCATAAACGCATTAAATTTGATTTTAATGATTATATTTTTATGTATGTACTAGAATATGATTTGAAGTGAACAAGTTTAGTGAATAGAACATGATATTTAGTTTAGTGCTAAAACAATAAAAAACTGTGAAAACTTAATTTGTGTAACAATAAATTAAAAAAAAAAATTATAGCTATTCAGGGGTCTGTCCAGACATTTTGTGAAAGGTCCGTTTTTGTAAAATTGTGAAAAAATGACTCGAAATTTGTGAATATAAAATAAACGTTAAGTCACATTCTTTCAACCAGGGTCCTGCTTTTGTGAATTTTTGCACATAGGGTCCGTTATTGCAAAAAACCTTTTTCAAGGAGTTTTTAAATTGTAAAGAGATACAAGATTATGCTCAACACTGTAAATATATAATTAAAAAAATTTAATTTTAAAAAATAAACAGCAATTGCAGCTACTAAATTAGCAATGCAACATATAAATATTTGGTATTTAGCCTATACTGCTGAACGCAGAATATTCATTTCGGACGAATAAAGCAAGACAAAATTTAGTTCGTTTACATCTGTCTTTCTCCCTGGAAAGGGTTTATTCGATTAACAAAACAATAATGAAAATAAACAAATTTGTGAAGGGTCCGATTAAAAGATAAATTATTTTGTGAAGGGTCCGTTTTTAAGTTAAAATATTTTGTGAAAGGTCCATTTTAATGAAAATATATTTTGTGAAGAGTCTGTCAACGGACCCAACTTTCCTCTAAACAGATCCCTGCTATCTTCAAGAGTGCTATATTAATAAAATAAAATTTTAATTTTTTTAAAAAATTTATTTCTTTTCTTATGAAACATTCAAAATTAGGAAGAAAAAAAAGTGCAAATAAATTTAGTGTGCAGGGATAGTTTCTTATTTTAAATACCATTACAAATTTGTGTTAAGAGGACGACTATTTAGTTACTATTTAATAAATAATGTGCACATTTAACCATGGGAATATAGTAAATTTTAATGAAATTAAGAATTTAAAATAAATTAATAAAAATTCACATGATTACTTTTTATGTCAAACGAGAGTGAATGGTGTTCGTCCCATGGTCTATTACCCGCATTTGCATGACATGAGGAGTAAAACCACAAAATCTTCCATGGTTAGTCCGATGGCAAGGGGATTCTAACCTATGAGAATGTTTTACGCAGCACTGTGACCGGTATACTAGCTGTCACTGAGGTTCGAACTTGGGAAGAGTTCTATCACCGGAATAGTCCCAGCATAACATTTTGAGAGACTTGATTGAGTCTAGATTGAAACCTTTGAAAGTTGCTTAGAGAGAGGATTGATGATTTGAAAATCAATCATTTTCTGTGTTTTGTTACGGGAACCAGATAGTTTATTCTCATTAAATTTTAAAATTAGATACCAAGTTAGCCAACTGATTGTGTTGCTGAGTAGAAAAAACTTTAAAACAATGTTTTCTGCTGCATGTCAGATCATTTTATTTTTATAACCTTCGTTGAACAGCCGACCCGACTTTGAGTTCACGACTACCAATGTTCAACTCAGTAGCCTTGTAACTTTAAACCCAATTCAGAAGAAAAGGGAACTCAAGCATTGGAAGTAATTTGCATTCTTTGAGGAATTTTTGATGGAACTAACTCACACTTGCGTTACATGGAGAAGGAAACCACGAAAACCTCCCACGAATAGCCTGACTGCAAGGGCATTCTAATACATGATCCGTCTACCACTGAGGATATTTTACGTCAGCTTTATGGTTGGTGGGATCTGGGAGCGGAATACGCATCGACCGCCATTGTTGGATTCAAACCCGGCAACTCATTCGGTGGCGAGCGATCTAGCCCGGAAACCACCATGGCTTATGTCAGATTATTTAGTTACCGCCATTGAAGAGCGGACCCAATTTTAGCTTTACAACTACCAATATTCTACTCTGTAGCGTTGAAATTTTGAACCCAATCTAGAAGACAAGGAAACTCCTGGATCAAGTAATGGGAGAAATTCACGTTGGAGGACTTTTTGAGGGAACTAACCCGCATTTGCGTTACTGGATGCAAGATTAAGCCGAAGAAAACTGGATGCAAGATTAGACTACAACAAACGTAAAGAGCTAGCCCTTCAATTCTAAGGTGCCTCGCTATGGGGAATGGATTGCCTTTTTTTGAACTTTTAGAAACAAGTAAAATGTATAGTATTTCGATCACTGATGGGTTTTTAAGGTGGAGTGTCATTGCCTAGTACTAGACAAATATTTTCTTTAGAGCAAGGGCCATTGCCCGAAATTTTTTTAAAAATTTAAATTAGATTCTAAGAGCCAGCTCTAGGAAAAAAAAGCAACTGAATAAATATAATACAGTGTAACTGCTCTAGAACGACCACTTTCGTTCCACAGTAAAATTGTAGTTCATGGAGGTTGATCGTTCTTAGAGCTTCCATTGACTTCAAAATGTTATCGAAGATGCATGATTTTTCGCAAACGATTTTAATTTTAGTCAGTATCATTTTCTTGGTGCGGAAATGCCACTTGTGTTGACATCATGAAAACCAGGTCGATGAATAACATTTAGCATCAATAAAAATGATCCCTACTGATATAATTACATGTAATGTATATAAGTATGTGTGTGAATAATATAATCAGTGCTACAATCGTTCGTCGTAATTTTTTTTAAAAATTAAAACTGTAGCTATAGTCACATATTTGCTCCAATTTTTATGAAATCTTGCCTTCCACTTTTCCAAATCTTGCCACAAAATTTTAATCTATAACAGCTGTAATAAATTTTTTGGAAAAATTGCCAGTATGCAATGTTTGAAGAGATTTTTCGATAGATATTTAAAAGGAGTGTTATATTTTGTTTAAACTTTTCGAATAAGACTGTACTGAACATATTTAATTCGCCTTTTTAAGATTCGTTCTTTCTAAAAATTTATAAAAATTATATCTAAAAATTAATCTAATAAATCTTTCAAAATTTTTTTATTTATTATACTTAAAGAATTTTCTATTAACAAAAGTGTTTTTTTTTTTTTTTTTTTACAGATCTTCTTCTGTTTCTTTCACTGCTGACATTGTTAACAGCGGCAGAAAAAGAAAAAAGGTATTACAGGGCAGCTGTTGTTGAGCATGTCCGATTTGGCGATTATACTCACACGAAGGAGCAAATTTTAGAAACAAATTTGAAAACTTATGAGACAGCTACTCAAATAGCTGCAGATAATGTAAGTATTTATGTGGCCGATAATTCACAAATGCAAAGGAGGCCGATTAAAAGCGCTATGAATTATTATAATTTTAATTTGTAGAAATTTCAACTGTTTCTTTAAATAAGCGCGAACGCTAAGAGGTTTAGGCATTTTTCTTTATATTGGGTATGGAGGATCGTAATGAATGACGATAAATTTCCCCCATCTTTAGCATGAGTTTACATTAATTTTAAATGCCGTCATTAGAACAGATTAGTTAGTCGTTATTTGAGGTGCACTCCTACTTTCCTTTTGTACCTATACCTTTATATTTCCAATCAAGAAAAATCTCATTAAGCTAATAGTTTATGTCAGTCGATCATTTACGGATTTGTATTCATTTTACAGAGAAAATGAATTTTTTTTCACCTTTGTTCAATCAGAGACGTATCTAGGGAAAATAGTGCCTATGGCAAATCTCGAATTGGCGAACTTCACTGTATACAGTTAAACCCCGCTATAGTGGACATGGTTTATAGTGAACTCCCGGATATAGTGAACGAAATGTTCGCTCCCTTGCCTTGCTATACACGTATAATGTTATTTTTTTTTATGGATATAGTGAACCAAAAAAAGAGGGGAAGTTGGGCATTATGAACTTTTTTCTGTCTTCGACTGATTTTCTTAATTTTTTTGTAATAATTTTGAAATTTCTTTTCAAAAATAAATACAATGTACTGATTTATAAAACCATATATTGCATGGAATGTAACAATAAGCATTTTTTCTCATTTGCTTCATTATTAAATTGATTCAACATTCAAAGAAGCTGCAATCGTCCAGTACCTGGACAATTGTTTCAAGTCAAAGCTGACGAATTTGCTAAGCGATTTGGTGAGACTACTTTTATGTGCTCGAATGGCTGGTTAGACAGGTTTAAAAACCGGAATAAAATAAATTGAGGAAAAATTTCGGAGAGTCGGGAAGTGTTTCCATATCTAATATAGAGGATTGCTCATCAGCTAAAGATAAAATTTTTTTTAAGGCGAAGAGTAATAAAAAATAAAAGTTAACACATTTTTGTTACTACGTATTATTTTTCAGTCATTTTTCTATTTCATTTTATTTGTCACTTATTCAAATAATGTCGTGATAAATAAAAGGAACCATCAGTTGAAATTGTTTGCGAAACGGATATAGTGAACCGAAATTTCGGTCTCTTGAAGGTTTACTATTAGCGGCGTTTAACTGTATATATTTTAAAGATAATTAATAAAAGTATGTAATCATCTTAGTTATAGTGTAAAAGATAGTATTTTAACAATTAGTAGACAGTAACAATTTTTAATACATGTGTCGGATGTAAACAAATTAATGACTGATAAGTATGACTCAATGAAGAATATTATTATTTTCCTGGAAGGAATTTATTACAGGGCCCATAGGGGGTACACAGCATGACCCTAAAGTTTACTATGTATGTATATCTAAAACAGTGTTCTTAGAAGCTTTATTTTGAGGAAATTCGTATTCTAAAATGCTTTGAAACGGGGGTGTTCTAAGTCATTTTTCAATTCTAACGCAAGGCGCGATATGGAACCTTAATATTGACCCATAATATTTAAAATGCACCACGTATTATATTCTCATTGAATAGTGTACCCTACCAAAGGAATTAATTTTAGGTCCCATATGGGGCACACAATGTGGACCTACAGTTTACTCTGTATGTATAACTAAAATAGTGTTCTTAGAAGCTTAAAATGAAGAAATTCTGAAATTTATTAATATTATCCTGACTAATAAGTATGACTGAATGCAATTTCAATCCTGTGAGGCTTTTAAATAACTGTTCTTTGTCAAGAAAAAGTCGGCAATGGCAATGAGCTTTTATCATAATACTCAATTATTATTTTATTCTACTATTGACGAAAAGCAGCAAATCCACCCAAAATCTTGAGTGCTTCACTTTTTTACAGCAAGGATTGTTTTGAGAAAAAGTTGCAAACAATAAGCACGTGATTAAAAGGAGAAAATTAAGATTTTTCAATTGTTCTCCTCGTTTATAGAGATACGAAAAAAAAAACTTAGATAGTAATTATTAACACAACGTCCTAATTGTTTTAATCTAAGAATAACATCTTCAACAGGAATTGAACAAAAATTAGAAAGAAAAGAATGTTTTTTTTAACTAATCGCGAAAAATCTTGGTTTTAAAGCGTTGAGGATCACATAATTTTCAAAAGCATTATAATTGGTGGTACAAGTGCATGGAATTACATACAAATTAATGTCATTTTTTAAAATTTTAATGTACCGGCAGCTTTCTAACCTTAATACATTTGAAAAGAACAAAATAATTAGAAAAATAGTTTTTTAATATTATGACAATTTTACAATTTTTTTTTTATGCATTGGGTTTACCACCCATTAAAATGATTTTAAAATAATGTTTCAATCTTCAACATACTCTGTGGTCAAACAGAGACTATGAAAAAGAAAACATTAAAATAACCAACTCATTCGTAATTCTGCTTTTCGGACTATAATTCTTGAAATTTTTTTGATCCAAATTAAAGAGGCAATACAAGTACTTATTTGTATTTATAGGGTGCGGACATCATCGTTCTCCCAGAATTCGGCATTTTCCTTCCAAATAAAGAAAACAGGAGTTGGGTGAAGAACTTTGCCGAAGACGTCCCCGATCCCAAAGAAGAATTATCAAACCCTTGTTCTCAAAGTGATATGTTTGAAGATCGTCCGATATTAAAGCAACTCAGTTGCTTAGCGTATCGAAACAGGATTTATCTTGTGGCTAATTTGGTAGATGCCAAGAAATGTTCCAACAGGGGATCATGCGACGCAACTGGCATCACTTCATGTGCTGAGAGTTACAGTTTCTGTCCAGAAGATGAAGTTTTAATGTATAACACGAATGTGGTTTTCGATCGACAAGGCACGCTCATAGCGCGATACCACAAAAGACATCTCTACTTCGAACTGGACTTGAACCATCCTGTTGACCCGAAAGATATCTATTTCGAAACTGATTTTGGGACATTCACTACATTTATCTGCTTCGATATGATTTTCAAAGAGTCCGTGGAAGCCGTTGAGAAGTCTGGCGTGGTGAATGTGGCTTATCCAACGTATTGGTATGACACTGCTCCTTTCATTTATCTGGCTCATGCATACCAGCAGGCATGGGCAGTGAGGAACCAAGTCAACTTGCTAGCTGCAAACGCTCATAATCCAAGCAGTGGAACAATGGGAAGTGGAATTTATTCGGGAAGTCACGGCGCTTTGATTTACAGCCACAGTCCAGACTGGCGGAGTAAAATTCTGATATCTAATGTACCAAAGTTCATTGAACCTAAATTGCCAGAAAATTTAGATACAAAGATATTTTCAATTGATGGAGATAATTCTGTTGAAATAACGGAACAGAATGTGGATATCAAGCAAGCTAGTTGCATTGTAGGAGTGCCCGGGCCCATCAAAACAGGAGTGAAAGAATATAACTGCTTTCAAATGGATAGTAGCATGTATGAATATATGAAGTTGAAAGACGCGGAAGGCTTTCTGAAAAACTGCATGGATGATTTTTGCTGCGAGCTTTCTTATAAAGCAAACTCGATGGAAGAAAATTATTATTTAGGAGTATATTCTGGAGATTTTACTGGTATGCAAACATTCTCGTTAGGAACAGAAGCTTGTATCCTAGCCCGTTGCGATTCTACAAATGATGTGGCGTGTTCGAACTTCAAAACCAAATCATCAACAGTTTTCCAATATGTCAATATTCAAGGCAGTTTTACAAGCAAACATGTTTATCCGACTGCAGTTGATAGTAATACACGATTAACTGATAAAAAACAGTGGTATTTCAATGGAAAGTCTCAAATTATCTACAGTAACTTAAATCAAAATAGTTCATTAATTTTCTTAGGTTTGTATGGAAGACATTACAATAGAGATAAGATACCGGTTATGAACTATTAACAGGGATGTAGGTAAGGGAGGGGTTTAAACACCCCCATAGTAATTAACTCAATTATATATTATGTATGTAAAGGCTCAACCTGGATTAGATTTGAAGTGCCAATATATTTCATAAATTAGTTCTTTATAGGATTTTTTAATTGTTACTTGTTATATTTATTACAAAATAATTGCTATAAAAAAAAGATACTGAAAAAAAAAAGATACTGAAAAAAAAAAGATACTGAGATTACAAAAGTAATAACACTAAACATATAACTGTCGAAGAAAATGAAAAAACTGTTTTTAACCAACAAAGTAATAAACATACAATAATTAAGTAAAGTTGCAGTCTGACAACTGAAAATCTGCTCTGATTTAAATACTTCTGAGTAATATAAAATATTTGAGTTACTTAGAAAATTAAAAACAAAGTTAATAAATGCATAAAATGAAATAAGTTCACTCAAAGTCACTATTATTTTCATTGAAAATGGGTTGCAAAGAAATTTTACTTAGTTTTAAGTTTTTTTTTTGTTATATAATTGTAGCTATACATTTTAAGTTTTTATACTTGAGATTAAACATCGGCAATCACTCAAAAGGTTTTGATTTGAAGAAATATATTTAATTATAGTAAGAAAATTTTTTATTAGTCACAAATAGTTATTTTTTTATTTCTAATAAAGCAGTCACTTTAAGAGAAATAGAACAAAAGTTATTTTTTGAAAAATCCAATATTTCAAAAAAATTATTTATCAATATTATATTTTTTGGAAATTATGTATTTGAAATAAATTAAATCTGTAAGTAAAAAAGGGCTCTATGCAATCTGAGACCCACAATATATTATATTCATCTTTAAAAGTTGCATAAAACTTTCAAAATACTACATGTACTTTATTCTTTCTTTAAAACAATAATTTAGTTTTCGATATTTGTTTTTATACCACCTACTATTGAAATTATGTAATAACTAATTATAAAATTAAAAAGTATTTTTCTTTCAAATTTTCAGTTAAAGTGTTATCAGCAATTAGACATAATTTTTTTTAAAATTCTCTTTTATACTTATTTTAAAAGTTACTCATTTCTTATTAGTCACATATTTATAAAATCAATAAGTCTTACCTTACTGTAAAGCAATCGAATGAGTTAGAGAGATGGGAGATAAATAGAGCAATTGTTTTTATCTCAAATTCCAATCATACTTTAGTTTTTTTGCATATAAGTAGAAATATTAATCAAATTTTATTGTCCTTTAAAAATATCCACACGTCATTTTGCAAAACTTTGTTAGAACATTTTTATGGAATCGAAAATATTAATTAAAATGAAAGAAATTGTAACTCAGACCTAAACTATTTGAGGATTCAACAAAAAATACTCTCTGAATATAGTATCGTTAGAAATGTATTGATTTTGAAAATATCCGAAATTGGCACAAAATAAGCGTGAATTTGATTTTTTTTTTTTGGGGGGGGGGGACAAGAATAATGCCTAATGCTTATTTGCTGTCAAAATATTTATAATAATAAAATTTTTTGTAGCGAAATTATTAGCAAGGCAACCAAGGGATGATTAGAACATGCACTTGCTTCCATTTTCTGTTCAGTTTAACACAAAAAACTAATAAAAAACCTTTTTAACTTATTAAAATTCACATTGAAAACTAAAGTTATTTTGAATTGCGAGTTTTACGTTATTGCATTGAATAGAAAATCGACACCAACGTTCATTTCACTTATTCTCTCGATGCCTTAATTGAATTTTCCCAGTTCTGCATTGCATAGCATTATGTTTGAGGATTTTTTAATTTCAAAAACTCTAAAGTTAAATAACCCTTCGCCCCATTTTTCTTCTACATATTTTAAATTAAATTGTTAATAAAGAAAGTGAGTCTGTGATACTATTGCTTATATTTACAACACTTTGAATAAATTTTTATTAAAATTCTTCCTTTTGTTATGTTATTGATAGATTTGCTTTCATTCATAACTCTGTGTTATAGGTAGATTAAATTTTTTTTATTTAAAATTGAGTTTTTTTAAAATTATTGTTTTTGAGTACTTTTATGCCCATTTCGTTGATTTTTACCTTTTTTAAAAGTCGGTGGCATAAATTAAAAATATAACATCAGCATAGAAATTAGTTCAATTATAAATACAAAAAAAAAACTAACAAACTAGGTTATGCTGGCAGTTGACCATTGAGAAGCTAAAATAAACTAATTTTGAGAATATTGACAGTCAGAATGTTTTAACAGTGTCTCAATTTCCAACAATTTTTAATTTTTAAAATTAGCATGTTCTTTTAAGAATTTTTGTCATAAAAAAAGAAAGAAAGAAAAAAGATGTTGATATGACAAACTGGTTATCCATGTATATTTTTTTAAGAATAAAAATGTTCAAAAATTAATATACTTTTTGATACAAAATACAAGAAAATCATAAAAAATAATAACTAAGGGGAGAAAGACAAATGAATTTCTATCTACAAATTTCATTGGTAAGAAGAATTAACATACTATACTTCATTTACCTTTATAACTAAAAAAATAAGCATGTGGAAATGATTGACAAAACGATTATAAAACGAAGTAGATTTATGATGAAATTAAATCCTCAAAAGGGATAATTGAAATTTAAAATTTGTGTGTCGTAACTAGGACTGGGCTATAGATCGATATATCACGACATATCGATTTAACGCCTGTATCGGCAGGCCGATACAGCGACTTTCATTCCAGGCGATGCATCAGAAATCTGATTTAAGCCGTCGAGTAAAGAAGACGAACGATATACGATATAGCGATACAAGACACGCAAGGATCTCTTACGTTCCGATGCCAACTCGCGCTGGGGAAGACGATGTACGTATCGTTATATTGAAACGGCCTTGATTGATGAGCGGTAGAATCAGAATCAGTTTTGAGAACATATATCGTGATCTCGCATGTTCGTTTCCGCACCTCTTAGTTTTTTCCTCTTCTTTGTCGCGACTTGATATCGTTTCTTGTAGATTATTTTCAGTGGGACGGACTTTTTGTAATCGCCATCGTTACCTTGTTCTGAACGTAACCTATTATTGAAAAGAATATATAAAGAAGTGTTTCTTATTTAATTAGGTAAATTTTTTTTTTGAAACAAAACTTTCTTTTTTATCTTTAAATGTAAAAATTAATTTTGATATTATATGTTTCAGTATTATTTTACAAGATTGAATTTATTACAAACGGAAATCTAATTTAAGGTGCCCATAAAGAATTAAATTAAAAAGTAATTAAATTTGTTAGGCTATTTTTTACTTTATTTTAATTTATTAAAAACTTTTTGGATAAAATAATAATTTAATGGGTTTTTATTACTGATTTTAAATTTATAAATCTTTAGTTGTTTTCATTTTTATAAATAAAATTATAACAAAACTTATTTTTGCTCTTTTGAATTTAGACATAAGTCAATCAACTTTGTTTATTCAAAAAAATTAGTAATGTTTGCGATTACGACTTCTTTTTTTAAAACTCATTTAGCACTTCGTTTTATTAAAGAGTATAATCGTGTTTTTTAATTTTCTTTCAATATTGTCAGTTGAATGTATTATCGAATATCATAATTCTTTTGTTTTTATTTTTAAGGAATTAAACCCTACTTTGTTTTTTCGTTCACAATTTGGTAATTATTCAATTTAACTTTATTATTTATGTGAAGTAATAATGATAAAAAATAGTGTTTTTTTTGTTTAATTTATTTAGCACATTGTTTTAAGCATACAAATAATTTTTAACGAACTTGTTTTTTAAATTTTCTTTCTATATTATTAGGTAAATATATTGATAAATTTCAATTTTCTTTCTTTTTTTATTATTTATTTTTAAACTAAGAAATCTTTCGTTATTTGCGCGATCATTTTTAGAAAATATAACAATATCTTTATCAAGCAAAACATATACATCAAATTCATAAATTGATTTAAATCAATCTGAGTATGAAGTTTTGATAGAAATCTGACTTTCTGCGCTTTACAAGTAAATGAATTTCAAAAATACTATATCGCGATGCAAAACTGACGATGCATCACGATATAAAATTTCTTATATCGCCCAGTCCTAGTCGTAACATGGTATAAAAAACAGCACAATTTAAAAAACCAAATGGAAAGGACTGAAAAAAATTTGAATTAACAACTAACATAAAAATTAAAAAACATCTCAAAACGTGAAATTGCATTCCGAAAAGAGATCACTCAAATTCGAGCAGAAATACACAAAATTTCATGTCCTGGCAGTTCCACAGCAGATAAGAAACTGAAAGATTTATAAAATCGTTCCTCGTAAAAATTTATTGTCAGTCTTACATTTCAAGAGGTAGCTGATCACTGGTCTAGTGGATACTGTACTGGAATACGGGGTCCGAAGTTGTGGGTTTGAATCCCACCGTAGACATGGAAGTAATTTTCTCTCTCTCTGTGTTCTAGGTCCTTTCTTCTGTGTGATTGTGTGAATACAACCGGCCCTTTAAATGGGTTTGTGGTAGTATAACGTGGGCAACACTACTCCAGACCTCGTGGCTCGGCCACTGGTGCCTACAGGGTAACAATAAGAGAGCAGCAATTCTGGCATTTTTGAGGCCAATGGGAAATAGACTCAAGTGCGCATCATTAAAAAAAAAAAAACATTTCAAGAGGTATTAATTTGAAAGTCCATTTCTCAATCCTTTTCTATGTCCCACCCACTTGGATGACTTGTTCTTGACTAGTGCAGGTGAACCATAATTTTGTGAGTTCGATGAAAGGGTAAATGGGAAATCTTTCTTTTCATTGGAAAGGGGAAAAATATGTGATACGCAAAAAAAAGGTGAGATAAGTGACAAAGCCTTAAAAATAGTGACTTTGATAAAAGCGATCCACACCGAGTCCTGCATTCTAATGTAAAATGTATAGATAATTTAACAACATAGCTTATTTGAAAATTGCAAATTTCAACCTGGTGTTAGTAACCATTTTCCGCACACATCCCCAAGAGCGTAGATTCCCTTTTCAGTTGTATTTTGATCAGCGTCCACTTTAATGTGTCCAGAATCATCAAGATCAATATTCTAAAAGAATCAAAGAGCAATACTTTGCATTCAATATTAAAATCTTAAAAATCTATAAAATACAAGAAAAAAATTAAATTGACTTCTTGTTTTATCTAGTTTCAAGTCAGTATTTGGAAATATTGAGTGGAAATTATAGTGCAAAAACTTTACAGTATGTTCATAAAATATTGGTAGGGCTTTAAATTATTGCACTTTTGAAATAAATATGATAAATTATAAAATTAAAAGAATAACACAATTTGATGTTAAAAGTTTCCTATCTGTTGAGTAGTGTTTGATGTAGATCTCAAAAATAATTTAGTCTATTTCAATACACAACCAAAAATAATTGAATTGACAAAGAAACAAAATAAAAAAAGTAATTCTTTCTTTCAAATAGATAAAATTTTTAACTTGAATAATTAAAATCTGATATTTTGTATCAAAACCAAAATATTGGAAAGTTAAAAAGAAAAGATTAATGTCTTGAGATGTATGAAAATCTAAGAAAGGAATGTTATCTTTAATTTTACTCATTGCTGTGCAGTACCTTGTCCTGAAACTATTACAACAATTTTGAATTCCATTATTATTTTATGAACACAATATGTAAAAAAAAGAAAACATAACTTACAGCTTTATCAAGATTTAAATCAATATTTGGTTGCCGTCCAATCGCCCACATGACACACTCTACATCAATAGAGTTACCATCGGAGAAGATAACTCTTTTATGATGAGAGGTTTTTTCTACAGACTTTACCTAATTAAAGAAAATGATAATTAAAAGAAAAAGCCTATGCACATAAAATTAAAAAGCATAAACTAAAAAATTGTTTTGTTTAAAATACTGTTATTTGTTTTCAAAGCTGTCCACTTCATGGAGCAAACTTCAAACTGAATTAAAGCAAATTAATGCACAGTAGTTTTGAATTGATATGGAACACTAAAACTAAACATACAAAATTAAAAAAAAAATCCATTTATATTTAGTTTGTCTAAAGTAAGAACTCCCCCAGCCATTTGTCTGAACTTGTGGCAGAGACTATGGTAACGAAGTATAGCTATTTCAAGTAGGGGTGTGGGGTCACTGTTTAGGACAGGTTTCGACTCAGGTCGGCGAGAGAAAGAGAATCTTTTTTTCGGTCTATTGTGTTAGCCCTAGAGTTAAGAGAAGCCACCCCCTTTGAAATGCGCTATTCTTGTTTCCATAGCAGAAGTCGGACTCAGATTATGTGGCGGGGGGAGTTATTTCCCCCCGAATCCCAGTAATGGCTTGTCGATACGAATCCAGCTTGCACCAACCACAGTGCGAACGTGAAATATCCCCAGTGGTAGACGAATCATGGTTTAGAGTCCTTTTGTCGTCAGGCTAACCGTGGGTGGTTCTCGCGATCTTCCTTTCCACCTAATACAAATACGGGTTAGTTCCATCAAAAAGTTCTCCATGAAGGCAAATTTGTACCAGGAGTTTCTTTGTCTTCAGGATTGGGTTCAAAATTACAAGGCTACAGAGTTGAACATCAGTAGTCACAAACCCAAAAAAAATTGGTTCGGCTGTTCAACGACAGTTATAATATATATATAGTCTCTGGATATTTTAGACTTTCATGAGGGAGTATTTTTGTTACCGAGCTGAATAAAGTCTGTATTAGGTAAGGTTCATTTTCTTCTTTATCTATATTGACTCAACATCCCTTTGTGAGCCAGGCCTTCTTTAAAACCTTTTTCCATTTTGCTTTCTTTCTTGGCAGGGTATTCCAGTTTTTCAATCTCAGTGCTTTGAAACCCTTATTAACACAATCAACCCACCTTAGTCAGGGTCTACCTTTGATTTGGTAAGGGGATGTTAAGAAAAATTCATATTGCAGTCGATTTAGGAAATGTGTCCAGCAATAAACAATCATTTTAATTCAGAAAAAATGCCATCAATTTTACACAAAGGATATTTTGAGAAGAAAGCAAATTTCTTCATCACTAATTTTTGAAAAAGATCATTTGAGTTATCTTTTAATATTAGACATATTTCATCAATTAAACTAAAAAGCTATTTTTTAATAGATATTTTAAACATTAATTTCATTAATTTGAAAAGTTTATTAAAAAACATTACATGCAATGAATTCTTTGAAGTTAGAATTTTCCCTAGTTTTATAATATTTCTAAGCACAGCTCAAGTATTATTTTGATTATACTGTTCAAGTATATCAGACAGCATTAAAATAAAATTTTTATGAAAACAAATTAAATGAAATATTGCATTTAAAAGAGTAATATTTTCCCGAAT